>NC_140590.1:1705158748-1705858332 GCF_964204655.1 Triturus cristatus | reverse complement strand
TTTATATCTCAATGGATGCTTTCTAGGATGTATTTTGGCAAACTGCCTAGAACTATGTAGGTGGATCACTAGCTCAGCAAGTTGAATGCTGGCTGTGTAAAAGGCATGCAGTCACAGTTGCAAATTCTAGATAGAAGGCTCAGCATGCCTGTCATTATACCACTGTAATTCATAAAGCCACAAAAGGCTCTTTGGTCTCATAGAGTTTGCTTGATACATGCCAAACACATTTAGGTGCCGATCACGATCCTGTAAAAACCGGGTACGAACCGTCGGACGGAGCAAATTCTCCGTCCGACGCGTACCCGGTCGTCAAAATGTACAAACATGGAATTACGATTTGCACGGAAACACCATTTCTGTACGAATCGTACAAAACCCCGACCGACGAAAATAAACATACAAATGCGATCCGGGAAAGCGCCGACGTGACGTCGGGACGCACGCAGCCTGCCATTCACGAACCAGGAATTACGATTCGCACCGACGTCATCCCGCACGGTGAATATTTTCCGGCTGCCAAAAACTGCCGGGAAATCAGGACGACGCGAACAAGGAGGACCTGTATGTGACGGACAGACATGGACCCGAACCTACGTGTCATCCCGGCCCTCATAGCAGTCGACCTCCTCTACAGGTTACGACGCAGACGCCGCAGAAGGTCAGAACAACTAAGGGAGGGTGGGAAAAGGAGGGAAAGGGGGGGGCAGGACCAGGGGCAGGCCACAAAACCACCACCAATGTCACACAGCACACATGCCCTGGACATACCTGACCCCCATGCCCTGGTCACCACGAGGGGGTGGGGGCGTGTCCAGCAAAGCCAGCGTTCGCCACAAAGGAAGTGCCTCACGACGCGAACCGGCAACACAACTATACAGGTACGTCCCGTACCCACGCCTTAAGAGCGTGGGTACGAGTCGTACCACGCCCACACCTACGTCACCCCAACAATGGCGGGACGGCTGTACCCACGTGGCAAAGGCCTGGGTACGGGTCGCACAAGCATCACATAGCGTGGTTACTGTTAGAAAGGATAGACGGACCGGGAGGGTCGGCCGAGGTCAGGAGGAGAGGTCTCCGGGGAGAGCCGTCTCCAGCGATCGTACAGACAAGTAACTTCCCCCCCCCCACAGACAGATACCACACACGGATAAGGTTCAGTGTTCTTTATAAGCCCTTCTTAAGGTACGGTTGAATGGTACAAGGAGGTCTGGACTCAGGGGTCCCCTCGATTCAAGTCTCTCAAAGCAGGGTAAGGGGTAGCGGGACAGTCTGTCTACCAGTCAGGTAGTTTGGATGAGATGATGATTAGCTCACAATCCTCGAGCTTAGTTGGTACGGGCCGCGGCAGCGCCAGCAGGTCCCGGAAAGATGGTCGATGTACGGTCCGCGGCAGCGCCAGCAGGTCCCGGTGAGGATGGTCGTTACCACGGGCCGCGGCAGCGCCAGCAGGTCCCGGAAAGATGGTCGATGTACGGTCCGCGGCAGCGCCAGCAGGTCCCGGTGAGGATGGTCGTTACAACGGGCCGCGGCAGCGCCAGCAGGTCCCGACGAGGATGGATGTTGTAGAAGGCCGCGGCAGCGCCAGCAGGCAGGACGATGGTTCACAAGAGCGGGCTACGGCAGCGCCAGTAGTCCGTCAAGGCTGAGTTCTCTCGGTGTCTCTCGACTCCAGGATACAACTGCCTTCCTGCTCCGGAGTTGCCCCAGTTATAGGGCAGGCGCCCTTTGATGTCCGGACCCTCGCACTTGGAGGTCGGAGGGCCCGGGATGAAGGTGTCCAGACACCCAGCAGGGGGTGGAGCCAGCGCCTGGAGGAGCTGGAGGCGATCGGCACCTGGCGGGGGAAGAGCTCTTGACACTTCGTCCTCCCATTGACCTGCCAAGTGGTCCGCTCACCTCCCGGGTGGATGGTGGTGCCGGGATGTCGGGGCCGGCCAGGCCCGGGGTTAGGGTCGGGGCGAGGCCACGCGGCCTCGTGGTGCGGGGCCCAAGATGGCGGCTTGAACCGGCCGGGGGAGCCGGTGGGGCTGGGCCCCGTGATGAGTAGAGGTCCGAGGGCAGAAGATCCGTCGGGAGACGGGGTACAGGTGCTTTTCGTGGATTATGCCTGGTGGGCCGGAGCTCGGGCCCTGTCGTGCGGGGAGGGAGCAAGCCCTTCGTGTGGCCTGTCCAACATGCGTCCCCCCCAGCTGAAGGCGGGGAGAGTCACCCATCTCCTTGGGGACTCTCTTCGTCGAGGCGGAAAAAGCGGGACAGGCCATCCGCGTTGGCGTGGTCTTGGCCTGGTCGGTGCTCCACAGTGAAGTCCATTCCCTGCAGGGAAATTGACCAGCGCAAGAGTTTTGGGTTCTCCCCCCGCATCTGCATCAGCCACTGCCGGGGTCGATGGTCGGTTTGTACCCGGAAGTGGGTACCGAAGAGATAGGGCCGGAGCTTTTTGAGGGCCCACACCACTGCGAAGGCCTCCCTCTCGATGGTGCTCCAGCGCTGTTCTCGGGCCAGGAGACGTCGACTGATGAAGACCACCGGCTGGTCATGACCTTCGGGGTTTAACTGAGAAAGGACGGCTCCGATGCCGTGGTCGGAGGCGTCGGTCTGTACCACGAATTCCCGACTGTAATCGGGGGCCTGGAGCACAGGGGCGGTGCACAGGGCGGCCTTCAGCTTCTCGAAGGCCGCTTGACAATCGGGGGTCCAGTTAATCCGCTTCGGTTGGTTCTTGGACGTGAGACCCGTGAGGGGCCCCGCGATGCTACCGTAGTCCTTCACGAACCGCCGGTAGTAGCCGGTGAGCCCCAAGAAGGCTCGGACCTCGGTCTGGGTGACGGGGGGCTGCCAGGACTGGATGGCAGCAATCTTAAGTTGTAGCGGGGCCACCAGCCCGCTTCCCACTTGGTGCCCAAGGTAGGTCACAGACCCTTGGCCAATTTGGCACTTGCCGGCCTTAATTGTGAGGCCGGCCCGCTGGAGGGCCTGTAGGACCTCTTGGAGGTGACGGAGGTGGTCGGGCCAGTGGCGGCTGTATACAGCGATATCGTCCAGGTAGGCAGCGCTGAACTCTTCGAGCCCCGCCAAGACCTGGTTCACGAGGCGTTGAAACGTGGCGGGGGCATTCTTCATGCCGAAGGGCATGACCTTGAATTGGTAGTGGCCATCGGGGGTAGAGAAGGCTGACCGTTCCTGAGCCCTGGGTGTGAGGCCGATCTGCCAGTAGCCCGCTGTTAGGTCGAAGATACTGAGGTAGCGGGCGGCCCCCAGCCGGTCGATCAGCTCGTCTGCTCGGGGGATCGGATGAGCGTCGGTCCGGGTGACAGCGTTCAAGCCCCGGTAGTCGACGCAGAATCTCAGTTCAGGTGCGGTGCCGGGGGCAGCGGCTTTGGGGACCAATACAACCGGACTGGCCCAGGGACTGTCCGAGGGCTCGATGACCCCGATTGTGAGCATCTTGGCCACCTCCCCCTGTATGCAGGCCCGTACCCGATCTGGTACGCGGTAGGCCCGGTGTCGGACAGGGGGACTGTCCCCGGTGTCCACGTCGTGCAAACACCAAGGGGTGACCCCGGGGGTGAGGGAGAACAGGGTAGCGAACTGCAGCAGGAGGTTCCGGCAGCCCTGGCGTTGCTCCGAAGTGAGGGCGTCAGAGAGCCGGACCCCGTCCACGGAGCCGTCATTCTCCTGAGTCTTCAGAAGATCCGGGAGGGGTTCGGAGTCTTCCTCTGCCCCACTGTCCGTAGCCATCAGGAGGCTGAGTTCTGAGCGCACAAAGTGTGGTTTGAGTCGGTTGGTGTGGAGGACCCGAAGGGGGTTCCGGGAGGTCCCCAGGTCGATGAGGTAAGTGACGGGGCTTTTGCGCTCGACCACTTTGAAGGGCCCCGTCCACTTATCTCGCAAGGCACATGGTTCGGTGGGGGACATCACCCATACTTGTTGTCCAGGCTCGAACTCAACGGAGGAGGCATTGTGATCATACCACTTCTTCATGTCCTCCTGGCTGGCCTCGAGGTTCGCCTTGGCCATCTCTCTGAAGCGCCGGGTCTGATTGCGTAGGGCCAGGAGGTATTTGAAGACGTCTGGAGGGGTCTTTAGGGGGGCCATCTCCCAACCTTCTTTTACTAGGCTGAGGGGCCCTCGCACAGGGTGCCCGTACAGGAGTTCGAAAGGGCTAAAACCGAGGGACTTCTGGGGAACTTCTCGGTAGGCGAAGAGGAGGCACGGGAGTAGTACATCCCACTGGCGACGGAGGGGCTCTTCCAATCCCCCAATCATCCCCTTGAGGGTGCGGTTAAAACGCTCCACTAGTCCGTTCCCTTGGGGGTGATAGGGGGTCGTGAATCTGTAGGTGACCCCGCATTGTTGCCAGAGGGACTTCATGTATTTGGATATAAAGTTCGTGCCTCGGTCGCTGACGACTTCTCGGGGGAAGCCTACCCGGGAGAAGATCCCCATTAGGGCCCGGCCAACCACCGGAGCTGTCACGGTCCGTAGGGGCACCGCCTCGGGGTAGCGGGTGGCATGGTCCACCAGTACTAAGATGAACCTGTGTCCTTGTGCCGTGCGGGGGTCCAGAGGCCCCACGATGTCTATCCCCACCCTCTCGAACGGGGTGGTGACCACAGGGAAGGGTTGCAGAGGGGCTTTCAGCTTCCGACCACTCTTCCCGCTGGCTTGGCATGTGGGGCAAGATCGGCAGTGGTTCAGGACGTCGTTCCTCATCTTCGGCCAGAAAAAGTGGGTCACTAGGCGGCTGTACGTTTTATCTTGGCCCAGGTGTCCAGCCAGGGGGACATCGTGGGCCAGGTTGAGCAGAAAGTCTCTGAAGCGGAGAGGTACCACCAGTACTCGACCGGCCCCCAGCTCGGCGATTCTTTGCTCGCTGTATAGCAGGTCGTTATCCCAGTAGACCCAGTGAGTTCCGGTGGAGTCCCCTGCGTTCTGGGCGCTGGCTTGTTGGCGGAGTCCCTCGAGGGAGGGACAGGTCTTTTGTTCCTGGCGGAACTGTGCTTGGGTGGGCCCCCCCTCTTGACGCCACTGAGCCAGGTCAGGAAGGTCCTGGGGTTGCTCGTCCCCTTCGGCCGTCGGGTCTGGGAGGCTGGCCTCGTCGTTGTCTTCTACTGGGGCGACTGGGGGCGGAGGTGCTGGCCATTCTGGTTCTTCTGATCGAGGGACGGCACGGGCGGCCATGGACCGGGTGGTTATGCAGGCCCAGTCCGGGAGGCCCAGCATCCCCAGGTGCTCTCTTCTCTCAACGGTGGCCCACGGGGAACTCTCGAGGTCATTCCCCAGGAGGCAGTCCACGGGGGCATCGTCCCGGACCGTCACCTTCAACAGGCCGGAGACCCCTCCCCATTCGAATGGGACGCAGGCCATTTGACACATACTTTCAGAGTTGTCTGCCGAGCGGACGGGGCAGAGAATGTTCGGCAGGATCTGCTCGGGCTTCACCAGGTGACAGCGGACGGCCGTCACACTGGCGCCTGTGTCACGCAAGGCCTCGGCTCGCTGTCCATTAATGGTCACCCACTGACCGTATTTCCTGGTGTTAGCGGGTAGGGGAGCCCGCGGGACCATGTCTCTTCCCCCTAAGCACGCCAGGACCATGGCGGCCGGTTCCCACTCTTGCTGGGCCGGCTCATACTCCTCTGGTTCCTCCAATGATCGCTCTTCCCCCAGGGCGGCGGCAGCTACCTGGCGGGGCTTGGGTGTTTGGTTCTGCGGGCAGCTCGGGTCATTGGCGTAGTGGCCGACTCGCTGGCATCGGTGGCACGTGACGTTGGCTCGGACCCCAGGACGCCACGGGGGGTTGCCCCGACCGGCCGGAGCCGGGGTGCTGGCCACGGGTGTTGCGGGCAAGGCGTCTCTCCCTCGCCCCTGGCCCCCTCCTCCTCCCCGAGGACGGTGCTGGCCTTGGTTGTTTCTGTTCTGTTCGTGTGGCCCCCTCCGGCCCACTCGGGTGCTTTCCCATCGGTCAGCTTCGGCGGCGAGCTGCCGGGGGTCAGTCAGCTTACTGTCGAGGAGGTGCTGCCTGAGCTCGACGAAACAGTTGTTCGACAGGTGCTCCCATACCATCAGGTTAAAGAGTTGTTCGTAGGTGGTGACCTGGCTCCCCTTTATCCAACCCTCGAAGGCACGGCTGAAATAGTTCACGTATTCTACCCAAGTTGTACCTGGGATCCGGGTGCAATCTCTGAACCTCTGGCGGTACATCTCGGGTGTGAGGCCGTAGCGGGTGAGGAGGGCAGCCTTCATGTGGTCGTAGGACGACATTTGGTGATCTGGGAGCTGCAGTAGGGCATCGCGACCCTCGTTGATAAACCTCCCCCAGAGTCCGGCTCCCCAATCACTCCGGTCGATCCGGTGGGAGGTCATGGCGATCTCGTAGGCTTTAAACCACTGTTGTATGTCGTCTTCTCGGACATACTCGCGGACAACATCCTTGGGGATGTGGACTTTTTTCTCGATTGGCCCCGGGGTGTGTGGTCGCTCAGGCACCCCCAGTTCTTTATTCTGTTTCCGAAGTTCTATTTCCGCCAGTTTGCGCTCGTGCTCGAGCGTTATTTTTTTCTCCTCCAGCTCTCTCTGTCTCTGCTTCTCTTCTCGTTCTTCTCGGAGCCGCATGTGCTCGAGGTTGAGTTTCTGTTCAGCTAACTTGAGTTCCCCATCCATCTTGAGTCGTGCCATTTCCAACTCGTGCAATCTGGTTCTTTCTCTTTCTCGGATCTCCTCCTGCGAGAGGCCCGTTCCCCGCTCCTCGGGAGCTGTGGCGTTCCCCTCTGGTGTGATGCTGCTTTGGTCGGAGGGTCCGGCGACCCCAGTTTCTGTCCACGACTCTAGGGCGTGCTTTAGATCATCTTTGGTACTCAGGCCGGTGGTAGCAATGCCAAGTTCTATGCAGAATTGTCTCAGTTCGCGGTGGTTGTATTCTTCTAATTTATCCATTTGGAATTTCTCGGTGGAGTTGCTATCTTTGGCTGACATCGTGTTGTTGTCGTGGGGTGAGCTACTCTCTGTACGATTACGCGTTGATTCGGATCGCGCCGCTGGCCACCAATGTTAGAAAGGATAGACGGACCGGGAGGGTCGGCCGAGGTCAGGAGGAGAGGTCTCCGGGGAGAGCCGTCTCCAGCGATCGTACAGACAAGTAACTTCCCCCCCCCCACAGACAGATACCACACACGGATAAGGTTCAGTGTTCTTTATAAGCCCTTCTTAAGGTACGGTTGAATGGTACAAGGAGGTCTGGACTCAGGGGTCCCCTCGATTCAAGTCTCTCAAAGCAGGGTAAGGGGTAGCGGGACAGTCTGTCTACCAGTCAGGTAGTTTGGATGAGATGATGATTAGCTCACAATCCTCGAGCTTAGTTGGTACGGGCCGCGGCAGCGCCAGCAGGTCCCAGAAAGATGGTCGATGTACGGTCCGCGGCAGCGCCAGCAGGTCCCGGTGAGGATGGTCGTTACCACGGGCCGCGGCAGCGCCAGCAGGTCCCGGAAAGATGGTCGATGTACGGTCCGCGGCAGCGCCAGCAGGTCCCGGTGAGGATGGTCGTTACAACGGGCCGCGGCAGCGCCAGCAGGTCCCGACGAGGATGGATGTTGTAGAAGGCCGCGGCAGCGCCAGCAGGCAGGACGATGGTTCACAAGAGCGGGCTACGGCAGCGCCAGTAGTCCGTCAAGGCTGAGTTCTCTCGGTGTCTCTCGACTCCAGGATACAACTGCCTTCCTGCTCCAGAGTTGCCCCAGTTATAGGGCAGGCGCCCTTTGATGTCCGGACCCTCGCACTTGGAGGTCGGAGGGCCCGGGATGAAGGTGTCCAGACACCCAGCAGGGGGTGGAGCCAGCGCCTGGGGGAGCTGGAGGCGATCGGCACCTGGCGGGGGAAGAGCTCTTGACACTTCGTCCTCCCATTGACCTGCCAAGTGGTCCGCTCACCTCCCGGGTGGATGGTGGTGCCGGGATGTCGGGGCCGGCCAGGCCCGGGGTTAGGGTCGGGGCGAGGCCACGCGGCCTCGTGGTGCGGGGCCCAAGATGGCGGCTTGAACCGGCCGGGGGAGCCGGTGGGGCTGGGCCCCGTGATGAGTAGAGGTCCGAGGGCAGAAGATCCGTCGGGAGACGGGGTACAGGTGCTTTTCGTGGATTATGCCTGGTGGGCCGGAGCTCGGGCCCTGTCGTGCGGGGAGGGAGCAAGCCCTTCGTGTGGCCTGTCCAACAGTTACGGATATGTACGTACCGTACCCCCACCACCGTATGCATGGAGCGTACCCCCAACCCCAACAGTGTAAGTACGACCCGTACCCTCACCCGCGTACGTATACGTCCCACCCCAACAGTGTAAGTACGACCCGTACCCTCACACGCGTACGTATGGAGCGTACCCCCCACCCCAACAGTGTAAGTACGACCCGTACCCTCACCCGCGTATGTATTGAGCGTACCCCCACCCCAACAGTGTAAGTACGACCCGTACCCTCACTCGCGTACGTATACGTCCCACCCCAACAGTGTAAGTACGACCCGTACCCTCACGCGTGTACGTATGGAGCGTACCCCCCACCCCAACAGTGTAAGTACGACCCGTACCCTCACCCGCGTACGTATGGAGCGTACCCCCACCCCAACAGTGTAAGTACGACCCGTACCCTCACCCACGTACGTATGGAGCGTACCCCCACCCCAACCGTGTATGTACGACCGGTCCTCCCACCCCAACCGTGTAAGTACGACCCATACCCCCACCCGCGTACGTATGGAGCGTACCTCCACCCCAACAGTGTAAGTACGACCCGTACCCTCACCCGCGTACGTATGCAGCGTACCCCCCACCCCAACAGTGTGAGTCCGACCCGTACCCCCACCCACGTACGTATGGAGCGTACGTCCACCCCAACAGTGTAAGTACGACCCGTACCCTCACACGCGTACATATGGAGCGTACCCCCACCCCAATAGTGTAAGTACGACCCGTACCCTCACACGCATACGAATGGAGCGTAACCCCACCCCAACAGTGTAAGTACGACCCGTACCCTCACACGCGTACGTATGGAGCATACCCCCCACCCCAACAGTGTAAGTACGACCCGTACCCTCACCCGCGTACGTATGGAGCGTACCCCCACCCCAACAGTGTAAGTACGACCCGTACCCTCACCCGCATACGTATGGAGCGTACCTCCCACCCCAACATTGTAAGTACGACCCGTACCCCCATGGAGCGAACCCACACACGTGTATGGACTAAGCGTACATATTGTTAAATAGGAGGGGTGTGTGCCTATCACTCCCAGCAGTGCCCAGACACAGGAGGGGTGTGTGCCTATCACTCCCAGCAGTGCCCAGAGTCAGGAGGGGTGTGTGCCTATAACTCCCAGCAGTGCCCAGACACAGGAGGGGTGTGTGCAGAGTCCTCCCAGCAGTGCCCAGAGTCAGGAGGGGTGTGTGCCTATCACTCCCAGCAGTGCCCAGAGTCAGGAGGGGTGTGTGCCTATCACTCCCAGCAGTGCCCAGAGACAGGAGGGGTGTGTGCAGAGTCCTCCCAGCAGTGCCCAGAGACAGGAGGGGTGTGTGCCTATCACTCCCAGCAGTGCCCAGAGACAGGAGGGGTGTGTGCAGAGTCCTCCCAGCAGTGCCCAGAGACAGGAGGGGTGTGTGCAGAGTCCTCCCAGCAGTGCCCAGAGACAGGAGGGGTGTGTGCAGAGTCCTCCTAGCAGCGCCCAGAGACAGGAGGGGTGTGTGCAGAGTCCTCCCAGCAGTGCCCAGAGACAGGAGTGATGTGTGCAGAGTCCTCCCAGCAGTGCCCAGAGGCAGGAGGGGTGGGTGCAGAGTCCTCCCAGCAGTGCCCAGAGGCAGGAGGGGTGTGTGCAGAGTCCTCCCAGCAGTGCCCAGAGGCAGGAGGGGTGGGTGCCTATCACTCCCAGCAGTGCCCAGAGACAGGAGGGGTGGGTGCCTATCACTCCCAGCAGTGCCCAGAGACAGGAGGGGTGTGTGCAGAGTCCTCCCAGCAGTGCCCAGACACAGGAGGGGTGTGTGCAGAGTCCTCCCAGCAGTGCCCAGAGACAGGAGGGGTGTGTGCAGAGTCCTCCCAGCAGTGCCCAGAGGCAGGAGGGGTGGGTGCAGAGTCCTCCCAGCAGTGCCCAGAGGCAGGAGGGGTGTGTGCAGAGTCCTCCCAGCAGTGCCCAGAGGCAGGAGGGGTGGGTGCCTATCACTCCCAGCAGTGCCCAGAGACAGGAGGGGTGGGTGCCTATCACTCCCAGCAGTGCCCAGAGACAGGAGGGGTGTGTGCAGAGTCCTCCCAGCAGTGCCCAGAGGCAGGAGGGGTAGGTGCAGAGTCCTCCCAGCAGTGCCCAGAGACAGGAGGGGTGTGTGCAGAGTCCTCCCAGCAGTGCCCAGAGGCAGGAGGGGTGGGTGCAGAGTCCTCCCGGCAGTGCCCAGAGGCAGGAGGGGTGTGTGCAGAGTCCTCCCAGCAGTGCCCAGAGGCAGGAGGGGTGGGTGCCTATCACTCCCAGCAGTGCCCAGAGACAGGAGGGGTGGGTGCCTATCACTCCCAGCAGTGCCCAGAGACAGGAGGGGTGTGTGCAGAGTCCTCCCAGCAGTGCCCAGAGACAGGAGGGGTGTGTGCAGAGTCCTCCCAGCAGTGCCCAGAGGCAGGAGGGGTGTGTGCAGAGTCCTCCCAGCAGTGCCCAGAGGCAGGAGGGGTGGGTGCCTATCACTCCCAGCAGTGCCCAGAGACAGGAGGGGTGGGTGCCTATCACTCCCAGTAGTGCCCAGAGACAGGTGGGTGCCTATCACTCCCAGCAGTGCCCAGAGACAGGAGGGGTGTGTGCAGAATCCTCCAAGCAGTGCCCAGAGACAGGAGGGGTGTGTGCAGAGTCCTCCCAGCAGTGCCCAGAGACAGGAGGGGTGTGTGCAGAGTCCTCCCAGCAGTGCCCAGAGACAGGAGGGGTGTGTGCAGAGTCCTCCCAGCAGTGCCCAGAGGCAGGAGGGGTGGGTGCAGAGTCCTCCCAGCAGTGCCCAGAGGCAGGAGGGGTGTGTGCAGAGTCCTCCCAGCAGTGCCCAGAGGCAGGAGGGGTGGGTGCCTATCACTCCCAGCAGTGCCCAGAGACAGGAGGGGTGTGTGCAGAGTCCTCCCAGCAGTGCCCAGACACAGGAGGGGTGTGTGCAGAGTCCTCCCAGCAGTGCCCAGAGACAGGAGGGGTGTGTGCAGAGTCCTCCCAGCAGTGCCCAGAGGCAGGAGGGGTGGGTGCAGAGTCCTCCCAGCAGTGCCCAAAGGCAGGAGGGGTGTGTGCAGAGTCCTCCCAGCAGTGCCCAGAGGCAGGAGGGGTGGGTGCCTATCACTCCCAGCAGTGCCCAGAGACAGGAGGGGTGGGTGCCTATCACTCCCAGCAGTGCCCAGAGACAGGAGGGGTGTGTGCAGAGTCCTCCCAGCAGTGCCCAGAGACAGGAGGGGTGTGTGCAGAGTCCTCCCAGCAGTGCCCAGAGGCAGGAGGGGTGGGTGCAGAGTCCTCCCAGCAGTGCCCAGAGGCAGGAGGGGTGGGTGCAGAGTCCTCCCAGCAGTGCCCAGAGGCAGGAGGGGTGGGTGCCTATCACTCCCAGCAGTGCCCAGAGACAGGAGGGGTGGGTGCCTATCACTCCCAGCAGTGCCCAGAGACAGGAGGGGTGTGTGCAGAGTCCTCCCAGCAGTGCCCAGAGGCAGGAGGGGTGGGTGCAGAGTCCTCCCAGCAGTGCCCAGAGACAGGAGGGGTGTGTGCAGAGTCCTCCCAGCAGTGCCCAGAGGCAGGAGGGGTGGGTGCCTATCACTCCCAGCAGTGCCCAGAGACAGGAGGGGTGGGTGCAGAGTCCTCCCAGCAGTGCCCAGAGACAGGAGGGGTGGGTGCCTATCACTCCCAGCAGTGCCCAGAGACAGGAGGGGTGTGTGCCTATCACTCCCAGCAGTGCCCAGAGACAGGAGGGGTGTGTGCAGAGTCCTCCCAGCAGTGCCCAGAGGCAGGAGGGGTGGGTGCCTATCACTCCCAGCAGTGCCCAGAGACAGGAGGGGTGTGTGCAGAGTCTTCCCAGCAGTGCCCAGAGGCAGGAGGGGTGGGTGCAGAGTCCTCCCAGCAGTGCCCAGAGACAGGAGGGGTGTGTGCAGAGTCCTCCCAGCAGTGCCCAGAGGCAGGAGGGGTGGGTGCCTATCACTCCCAGCAGTGCCCAGAGACAGGAGGGGTGGGTGCCGAGTCCTCCCAGCAGTGCCCAGAGACAGGAGGGGTGGGTGCCTATCACTCCCAGCAGTGCCCAGAGGCAGGAGGGGTGGGTGCCTATCACTCCCAGCAGTGCCCAGAGACAGGAGGGGTGTGTGCAGAGTCCTCCCAGCAGTGCCCAGACGCAGGAGGGGTGTGTGCCTAACACTTACAGCAGTTCCCATGTAACGCAAAGGGTGGAGTAGCCACAGATACCATGCCCACAAATTTCAGTCAGGTGCACAAAGACCCTGCAGTACATGTACCACATGTGTGCGAGGCTGGGAGTATACGCATGCATAGCGCAGAAAAGAAAACATGTACACATGAAGTCATGTCAATAGTCCACATACACAAGTACAATGACTATCAAGAATGCCACGAATGATGCAGGTGGACACATCGCTCAGCATGCATGTGCAAAGTAGAAGGAGTCCGTCACACACCCAGCTAATGTACACACAGCTCTGCGCTAAATATTGGGAACACCCTGCAGGGATGATGTCAGGGTACACATAGGAAGGAATACACCTTTGGACAATTTCACCATGCAGCAACTGCTTACATGAACACAGAAACCTAGCTAACACCGTGTGATGGCACACAGATCCCAGGGTCCCTCCTATGACCAGCACACTACTACATTTCCCACACAACCAACACATGATCACCACCCAAAATCATATAGCAGCCCCACCAACAGCAATATCAGAAAAGCAGTAGTGTTCAAAGGAAACAAAAATGGCTGTAATCAGCATGATCAAAAATTGTATGTCCGTAGAAAGTTCAATATTTACAAAGCCCATAGGGCAGTCCAGAAGTCACAGCTGGATGGGGGACACAGTGAGATGGGTGTCCCCTAGCTTGCCTGCACAGTTACATTCCGTCGTCTTCCACAGGGGTGAGGGCATCATGTGGGGGGGAAGAAACAGGCACCGCAGGGACAGGAGGGTGAAGGGTAGGCGTCGTGGGTGCAGGGATGGAGGACTCCACCACAGGGGGTGGGGCAGGGCGAAAGGTGGAGGCCAGGAGCTCGCTGCACACCTTAGCAAGGTCCTCCAGGGAATCCCCTGCACCAGAAGGAACCACAGGCCCCAAGGAGGGGGGAGGGGGTCAGAGGGATGGGTCGCAGCACCACTGGGGGAGGGTGTAGACAGGGGGGGGGAATCAACCACCCTGACCGAGGACTTCCTTGACCGCTTGCGTGGTGGCGTCACTGTGGGGCTCAGGGACAGAGCGGCCATGAAGGAGTCTTTGGGGGAGATGCGGCCAGGAGAGCTGAGGGGAGGGGATTTGGAGGGAGTGGATTGGGTGGAATGCGGACTCCCACTCTGGCTGCGTGTCACACGTTTGCCCCCCGACCCAGTGGGTGTGCCTACTTCACCCTGTGTGTGCGTGTCAGGAGGTGTGCGGTGGACCTTCCCTGCTGGTGTGGTGCCTGTGTGTGTTGTGGTGGGTGCATGCTGACGTCTGGGTGTATGTGGGACAGGCATGGGAGTGGGAAGTGTGGATAGGGCAGGGGTAGGGGGTGGGACGTAGCGCTGCAGGAGACCCACTGCTGCAGTCAGTGTCGAGTCTATCGACCTCAGCAAGCTGCCTTGGTCAGCCTGCGATGAATGAATGCCCTCCAAGTATGCCTCCATGTTGTGCAGCACTTGGCTGTGGCCATGGAGGACATTAAGGATCGCAGCCTGACCAACCTGCAACTGCCTCTGGATGTCCACAGACTCGGCATTGGCGGCAGCAGTGGAGACAGGGGCAGGGGGTGCGGTGCCTGGCAGGAAGGAGACATGTGGTGACCGGGCACGTTGGGAAGGGACACGAGCAATTGGGAGGCGGCTGATGGCAATGTAGGGGGCGGGGCGAGATGTAGTGCCACTGTCAGCTGCCGGTGCAGCCGCCGCCCACTCGGAGAGATCATCCTCGGACCCGTCAGCTTCATACTCTGTTGTGCCAGTCGACAGGTCCCCGGCTTCACTCTCCTCCACCTCAGTCCCACTTGATGTGCCAGCCCCGATGTCACCGCTGGCACTGGTGCTCGGTCCCTCTGCTCCGTCTGTGCCCATGTCTCCCTCCGTGTCCCCCGACGATGCTGTGGGCAGGGTGAAGAAACAGAAATTAATCATACACCTGTATACATATGTCACATGAGTCCAATCTACATAGGTCACAGTGCATAGCCTGAAACAAAAGAAGAGTTACATCTACAAAACAAGGTACATATGTAGGGCATGCAAGACACAGTTGTTTGACCCACCATGCCACCGAAAAACTATGGAGAGCATGACACAATAGCAAATGAGATGGAATGGAATTTTGACTGAGGAGCAAGGCCCTGGGGACAATCCAGCACTGCATCTGCACCACACAGCGTGGCAGGAAATAGGGATGAGCAGGGACCATATCCAGGAACAAGAGGCACATGCAGCATAGGTTATACTGAAAACATGCCCACCATGACTGACCCACTGCACCTTGAGTGCATGTCCAGACAAACATCACACACTGGCCAGTCCTAGCAAGGAGATATCAGGTTGTGACATGAAGGCCATGCCCGGACCATCCACCCCCTACATGAGACTATTATTTGGAGACACAGGAAGCACTTACATCCCTTAGTCTGGGTGAAATACACATGGGATGCAACAAATCAAGGTTGCACACAAAATACCCAAGGTGCGCCTGTCCAAATAATCATGTACAAATGGGCATCATCAGATGATTGTAACAAGACACACAGACAATGTCCACCGTGAGTATGAACAAGGAAAATCAGGTCAGGCTGTACAGTGGACACTTGTACTACATTTCACGTCAATATACATTTGGCCAGGGGACAATGGCACAGAGCACAACCTATGCTGTAGACACAGAGATTGTCAACATATTCGGATTACACACATGATACCTAGGAAAATATGCCTACAGTACATAGCATGTGTGTCACACCTGGACACAATGGCAGAAGTCATAGTCACAAAAAAAAGGGACACAGTCTGTGCTAGTAGCTCTGCACTCACCTGATACCCTGGTCGCCCATACAGCAGGGGGTACTGTGGGAGGATCACATCCAGCAATGCCAGGTTCTCTTCCAGGGTGAATGGCTGTGACCTCTCCACAGACCTTGACATGGTTCCAGGGAATCAGGAGCAGCAGCAGTGTGGTAGAATCGAAATATGTGCAGGCAAGTGCTCCCTCATGGGAACTGGCTGCCTTATATCTGCCTTGCTGGCCTGTTTCATGCACAGGAGTACAGAGTGATTGGTCACTCACCTTTGCATCCTATGTTTCCTCCAATCCCTTCAAACCTAGCACAGTCAGTGGGTTCTTATTGTGTTTTTTTCTTCAGCATGATGTCAACCCCACAAACACATTGCAACAAAGTAGATTCATTCCAACTGACTTCTGCTGTACACCTTCCAGAACAAATTCAAACTTTAAACTTGGTCTCCATGACAACCTGCATGCATGTAGGCCTTAATACTTGTCCCTCATGTGTCCCCTATGTAAAATTGAGCTTCACCCACAGGTACGGTGCGTTCCGGGCCCCTAGGGCACCCCAAATGCATAGCAACGGCCCGTACACGAGTGCGTACGTTCACTATCACTATGGGTGTCCTCGCGTATGAGTACTCGTACTGGTACGGACCGTTCACACGCCTGTACGTTCACTATCACTACGAGTACGCATACGCGAGAACACCCATGGTGATAGTGAACGTACAGGCGTGTGTACGGTCCGTACCACTATGGGTGTTCTCGCGTATGCGTACTCGTAGTGATAGTGAATGTACAGGCGTGTGTATGGGCCGTACCACTATGAGTACTGTGAGACCGGCCTCACGGCGTTGCCCTCTCCATCATCCAGCCAACCTGCAACCACCCTCAAGACACGACATCTCCGGCTCCGGACGCCCCAGCCACCCCCGCTCCGCGGGCCGGCCAGAGGCCTGACAGACTCAAACACCCTACCACGCATGTCCACCCGAGGGAGCGGGAACCCTCGAGCCAGACCCCGAGGCGCCAGCCCAGTCACACCTCGGGTCGCCTTCCCCGGGAGGACTCGATCGGCCACCAGGCCCCTGGGGAGCAGGCGCCTCCCCTGCCGAGCGTCTGGGGTCCCTCCCAGACCCACCTGAAAAGACTAAAAGACTGAGCGGCAGGAAATCCCGCCGACCCCCCCTCCGTCACCCCAGTCCCCCCTCTGCGAGGACTCCGGACTTCAAAGAGCAGCGGAGTATAACAAGGGGTGCCGGAGGAACGAAGGGACAGAAGACCTGGAACCATCTGAGCCTGCGGACGCTGTCGCGGCTCCCGAACGCTGAAATCACCTGGGCCTGCTGAGTGACTCGCGGCCTCTTGCTATTTGAACCATCTGAGCCCTGCGGACGAGGTCGCGGCTCCCGAGCATGGAACCACCTAGGCCTGCTGAGTGACTCGCGGCCCCCAGCTACTGAACCATCTGAGCCCTGCTGACGGAATCGCGGCTCCTGAACTCCGACCCCCTGTGCCTGCTGAGAGACTCGCGGCGCTCCCCTTGAGGACGACTCGGTAAGAGATCGCCCAGAGACACGACACCCTCCAGCTCGAGGATTGTGAGCTTCCGCAGGGTATTTCGCAGAGACACTATCTTGAAAGACTGTCCCGCTACCCCCATCCCCCACGACTAACTTGTGGTACGTTGTGCCACTGCTGTATCATTTGCCTTTTGGGTCATAAAGATCCCTTGAAATCATCGATAAAGAACCTATCGTCCTACAAAGCATACGGGTGGTGTCCCTCTGTTCGCAGTGCCGTTCAGGGTGTGCGCGCCTGGTTCGGCTTACTTGGGAGAGGTGGGTCAAAGGGGTGGGCCAGACGTGTACCGAACCCCCCCCCTCCGGCGAACGCCTTTCCAACATTTGGTGGCAGACGACGGGATCCGAGCCGACACCGAAAGAGAGCGTGCAGTGAACGACTGACGCACTACCAAACAGAGATGGAAGGAGAAACCTCCATGGGTGCCGCAGGTACCGAAATAAGCTCACCGTTCCGAGAGGATCAATTGGACTACTACACGCATAGGGAACTAAAACAGTTTTGCAAAGACCTTGGCATCGCTACCACCGGACTAAGCACAAAGGAAGACTTCCAGAAAGTACTGAAAGCCTGGGTCGAGACGGGGGCGCCCCCGACCCAAACGGAAAGAGACTCTACCCATGAACCACCAAGCACCCCGGCGAGAAACAACGGGCCAGAGGGGAACCTGTCCCCCGAGGAACTAGCGGACCGGGAAAGAAGCCGCAACCACGAACTGGAACTGGCAAAACTAAAAATCGAGGGAGAGATAAAACTGGCAGAGAAGAAGTTAGCCGTCGAGCAGTTGCGGCTACAAGGGGAACTCGAAGAGAAGAGACTCCAAAGGGAGCACGACGAAAAGAAACTCCAGCTAGAACATGAGCGCGGCCTGAAGGAGATTGAGTGGCGGGCCAGGAATGAAAAGTCACAGCCACCCGGGAATCCACCGCCCGCTCCCACCGGGGAAACCAAAGTTCACATCCCCAAGGATGTGGTAAAGGAGTATTATAAGAACGATGATATCCAGCAGTGGTTTAAGGCCTATGAAGTCGCCATGACCTCACATCGAATCCCGCAGAAGGATTGGGGGGCTGGCCTATGGGGCCGGTTCTTAAGCGAAGGAAGGGACACTCTGCTCGATCTGCCCTCCGCGGTCATGAACTCCTACAGCCACATGAAGGAAGCCCTCGTGGGCCGGTATGGACTCACCCCCGAAATGTACCGACAACGGTTCCGGGATTGCAAAAAGATACCGGGCACCACGTGGGTCGAATACGTGAACTTTTACAGCCGCGCCTTGGACGGCTGGATCAAGGGCAGCAAGGTCTCCACCTTCGAAGAACTGTTCGATCTGATCGCCTGGGAGCATTTAGCGGCCAATTGCTTTATAGAACTGCGCCAGCACCTCCTGGACAGTAAGCTTACCGACCCTCGGAAGCTGGCCGCTGAGGCTGATCGTTGGGTGAACACCCGGGCCACCCGGGGCCCCGTGGGGGACTACGGCCGCAACAGTCAGGGTCCCCCCCGCCAGAGGGGCGGAGGGAACCACGGCCGACCAAGAGACTTTGCCGGGGGGTCCTCCACCAGCCCCCCCAGCAGCCCACCAGCGGCGGGTTTGGCCCAGTCTCCCGCCAGCACCGGAGCCCCAGGACGACCAGGTCCACGAGCTAGGCTCACCTGCTTCCGCTGCCAGCAGCCCGGGCACTACGCCAATGACCCCCAGTGTCCCCAGTATCAGCGAACCACGACGACCAACCCCACGGCCCGGCAGATGGCCTCCGTGGCTCTGGGGGAAGAAATGGAAGACCCCGAGGAATGGGAACCGGCGGCCATGGCCCTGGTCTCCCTTGGTGATCGTGAAATGGTCCCCGGGACACCCTTGCCCGCCAACACAGAAAAGTACCGACAGCGGGTGACCATCAACGGCCACCGAGTCGAGGGCCTCCGCGACACCGGGGCGAGTGTCACCGCGGTCCACCGCAGCCTAATTTCGGAAGACCAGATCCTGGCCGGGGCCCTCTGTCCGGTCATATCCTCCGACAATTCTGAGAGCCTCTGCCAGATGGCCCTGGTGCCCTTCGAGTGGGGAGGGGTCTCCGGAGAACTGAAGGTAGCGGTCCGGACCTCGCAGCCCGTAGACTGCCTCCTGGGCAACGACCTGGAGAGTTCCCCGTGGGGGCAGGTAGAACGAAGAGCCCACCTGGAGATGATGGGCCTACCAGAGTGGGTCTGCGCCACCACACGCTCCATGACCGCACGATTGCCTCTCTCCAAGGGCGGGGAAGCCCTCTTACCGAACACTGTCCCCGAGAGCAGGGACCCCCTACCAGAAGCAGACCACCCTCCTTCCGAGGGGGAAGGAGACCCTAACTCAGGGGAAGGACCGGAACCTTCCGCCCCAGAGGCCCCGCTGGAACTCGAAGAACTACCCGAGTTGGCCCAGTGGCGCTGCGAAGGGGGGCCCTCCCGCGAAGAGTTCTGCCAGGAACAGACCACTTGCCCCTCCCTCGAGGGACTTAGACAACAAGCCGCAGCCCAGGTCGCCGGTGACCAAACCGGAACCCATTGGGTCTATTGGGACAATGGCCTCCTCTACAGCGAGCAGAAGTCCGCAGAGCTAGGCGCAGCACGAGTACTGGTGGTACCCCTGCGGTTCCGGAGCCTCCTCCTGGGCCTGGCCCACGATGTACCCTTGGCCGGACACTTAGGCCAAGACAAGACATACCAGCGATTGGTGACCCACTTCTATTGGCCCAAGATGCGGGCGAGTGTAGAAACACACTGCAAGTCCTGCCTCACGTGCCAGGGCAGTGGGAAGAGTGGCGGAAAACGCAAAGCCCCCTTACAACCATTCCCCGTTGTGAGTACCCCGTTCGAGCGGGTCGGCATCGACATAGTGGGACCCCTGGACCCGAAGACCGCCCAGGGCCACAGATTCATCCTTGTCCTGGTGGACCATGCCACCCGCTACCCCGAAGCCATCCCCCTCCGCACCGTGACGGCCCCCGTGGTGGGCCGGGCTCTCATGGGGATCTTCTCCCGTGTCGGATTTCCCCGCGAGGTGGTGAGTGATCGCGGCACGAACTTTATATCCCGCTACATGAAGTCCCTGTGGCAGCAGTGCGGAGTCACGTATAAGTTCACGACCCCCTACCACCCCCAGGGCAACGGCCTGGTGGAACGCTTCAACAGAACTCTAAAGGGAATGATCCTGGGCCTCGAAGAGCCCCTACGCCGGAAGTGGGACATCCTCCTCCCTTGCCTCCTGTTCGCATACCGGGAGGTTCCCCAAAAGTCTCTGGGGTTCAGCCCCTTCGAACTGCTGTACGGACATCCCGTCCGAGGGCCCCTGAGCCTGGTCAAGGAGGGCTGGGAGACAAGCCCCCGGGGGACACCCCCTGATGTGTTCCGCTACATCCTGGCACTCCGCAACCAGACGAGGAAGTTTAGAGAACTTGCAGAGGCTAACCTCGAGGCCAGCCAAGAAGAAATGAAGCGCTGGTATGACCAAAACGCAACCCTGGTCGAGTTCCAGCCGGGCCAGCAGGTTTGGGTCATGGCTCCGGTGAAACCCTGCGCCCTACAAGACAAATGGACTGGTCCCTTCAAGGTGGTCGAACGGAAGAGCCAGGTCACGTATCTGGTCGACGTACAGTCCCCACGGAACCCCCTCCGGGTCCTCCACGTAAACCGTCTCAAGCCCCACTTTGTACGGACAGAATTGAGTTTGCTACTGGCCACCGATGAGGGGGCAGAAGAAGACACCGAACCCCTGCCCGACCTCCTGTGCACGAAAGAACTGGACGGGTCCGTGGAGGGAGTGAAACTGTCGGCCACCCTCACTCCCCGACAGGCCGACGACTGCCGCCAGCTGCTCGGACAATTCGCAGACCTCTTCTCCCTCATTCCAAGGGTGACCGACTGGTGTGTCCACGACGTGGACACTGGCGACTGCCCGCCTGTGAGACACCGAGCCTACCGGGTGCCTGACCGAGTCCGCACCTGCATCAAGACCGAAGTACAGAAAATGCTCACCCTAGGAGTCATCGAGCCCTCCGACAGCCCCTGGGCCAGCCCGGTGGTTCTGGTCCCGAAGGCGGCCTCCCCAGGGGCCGCCCCCGAACTAAGATTCTGTGTAGACTATCGGGGGCTCAACGCGGTCACCCGCGCAGACGCTCACCCTATTCCCCGAGCCGACGAGCTCATCGACCGCCTGGGGGCCGCCCAGTTCCTCAGCACTTTCGACCTGACCTGCGGATACTGGCAGATCGCTCTCACGGAAGGAGCGAAAGAGCGCTCTGCCTTCTCCACGCCAGATGGCCACTACCGCTTCAGGGTCATGCCGTTCGGAATGAAAAACGCCCCCGCCACGTTCCAGCGGTTGGTGAACAAGGTCCTGGCCGGACTCGAGGAGTTCAGCGCAGCGTACCTTGACGACATCGCCGTGTTCAGCTCTCAATGGCACGAGCATCTCCAGCACCTCCGACAAGTACTAATGGCCCTGCGCAAAGCAGGCCTAACAGTGAAAGCCAGCAAATGCCAGCTCGGGCAAGGCTCCGTGGTCTACCTGGGGCATCAGGTGGGCAGCGGCCAAGTCGCTCCTCTCCAGCCGAAGATCGAGGCCATCAAGTTCTGGGAGCCCCCCACCACGCAGACAGAGGTTCGAGCCTTCCTGGGCCTTACGGGATACTACCGGAGGTTCATTAAAAACTATGGTAGTATCGCAGGGCCCCTCACAGAGTTGACCTCCAAAAAGCTTCCGCAGAAGGTGCAGTGGACCACCCAGTGCCAGCAGGCGTTCGACGCCTTGAAAACCGCCATGTGCACCGCTCCCGTACTCAAGGCCCCCGACTACTCCCAAGAGTTCGTGGTCCAGACCGACGCATCCGAACACGGCATCGGGGCCGTACTGTCACAGTTCGACGACAAGGGCATTGATCGGCCCATAGCCTTCATCAGCCGAAGGCTGCTGCCGAGGGAGCAGCGTTGGAGTACTATAGAGCGAGAGGCCTTTGCCGTAGTCTGGGCCCTCAAGAAACTGCGGCCCTACTTGTTCGGAACCCATTTTCGAGTACAGACGGACCACCGGCCCTTGCAATGGTTAATGCGGATGAGGGGGGAGAACCCCAAACTACTACGATGGTCCATCTCCCTCCAAGGAATGGATTTCACGGTCGAGCATCGCCCCGGGGCGGATCATGCCAACGCCGACGGCCTGTCCCGATTCTTCCGCTTCGGCGAGGAGAACCCCCCAGTGGATGGGTAGTTCTCCACGCCTTTCAGCTGGGGGGGACGCGTGTGAGACCGGCCTCACGGCGTTGCCCTCTCCATCATCCAGCCAACCTGCAACCACCCTCAAGACACGACATCTCCGGCTCCGGACGCCCCAGCCACCCCCGCTCCGCGGGCCGGCCAGAGGCCTGACAGACTCAAACACCCTACCACGCATGTCCACCCGAGGGAGCGGGAACCCTCGAGCCAGACCCCGAGGCGCCAGCCCAGTCACACCTCGGGTCGCCTTCCCCGGGAGGACTCGATCGGCCACCAGGCCCCTGGGGAGCAGGCGCCTCCCCTGCCGAGCGTCTGGGGTCCCTCCCAGACCCACCTGAAAAGACTAAAAGACTGAGCGGCAGGAAATCCCGCCGACCCCCCCTCCGTCACCCCAGTCCCCCCTCTGCGAGGACTCCGGACTTCAAAGAGCAGCGGAGTATAACAAGGGGTGCCGGAGGAACGAAGGGACAGAAGACCTGGAACCATCTGAGCCTGCGGACGCTGTCGCGGCTCCCGAACGCTGAAATCACCTGGGCCTGCTGAGTGACTCGCGGCCTCTTGCTATTTGAACCATCTGAGCCCTGCGGACGAGGTCGCGGCTCCCGAGCATGGAACCACCTAGGCCTGCTGAGTGACTCGCGGCCCCCAGCTACTGAACCATCTGAGCCCTGCTGACGGAATCGCGGCTCCTGAACTCCGACCACCTGTGCCTGCTGAGAGACTCGCGGCGCTCCCCTTGAGGACGACTCGGTAAGAGATCGCCCAGAGACACGACACCCTCCAGCTCGAGGATTGTGAGCTTCCGCAGGGTATTTCGCAGAGACACTATCTTGAAAGACTGTCCCGCTACCCCCATCCCCCACGACTAACTTGTGGTACGTTGTGCCACTGCTGTATCATTTGCCTTTTGGGTCATAAAGATCCCTTGAAATCATCAATAAAGAACCTATCGTCCTACAAAGCATACGGGTGGTGTCCCTCTGTTCGCAGTGCCGTTCAGGGTGTGCGCGCCTGGTTCGGCTTACTTGGGAGAGGTGGGTCAAAGGGGTGGGCCAGACGTGTACCGAACCCCCCCCCTCCGGCGAACGCCTTTCCAACAAGTACGCATACGCAAGAACACCTATAGTGGTACGGCCCGTACACACGTGCGTACGTTCACTATCACTATGGGTGTCCTCGCGTATACGTACTCATAGTGGTACGGCCCGTACACGCGTGCGTACGTTCACTATCACTATGGGTGTCCTCGCGTATGCGTACTCGTAGTGGTACGGCCCGTACACCCGTGCGTATGTTCACTATCACTATGGGTGTCCTCGCGTATGCGTACTCGCAGTGGTACGGCCCGTACACACGCCTGTACGCTCACTATCACTGCGTACCACTACGAGTACGCATACGCGAGGACACCCATGGTGATAGTGAACGTACGCACGCGTGTACGGGCCGTACCACTGCGAGTACGCATACGCGAGGACACCCATAGTGATAGTGAACGTATGCACGCGTGTACGGGCCGTACCACTACGAGTACGCATACGCGAGGACACCCATGGTGATAGTGAACGTACAGGCGTGTGTACGGGCCGTACCACTATGGGTGTTCTTGCGTATGCCTACTTACTGACCGTACACATGCCTGTACGCTCACCATCACTATGGGTACACATACGGCAGCACTCCCATAGTGATATGGGAATGTACACAGGCCCTCTTAGCAGCAGTACGGTGGTATTCACACATCACAGTGGTGACAGGCAGCACACAGGAAGGAATAGGGCTGACATACTTGTCCATGGATGGACATCAAGGCATTGTCTGGGCAGTACTACATGTGTGGGGCACAGGTGTGACAGGCTGTGATGTGGCACATTACTCCTGAGTCGAGAAGGCACCAGATGTATGATGAGATGTGTACAGATGTAATGTGTGACGGTGCAATGTGTGCCAGGCATGCCCTTGACTCCTTTGACATGTGTGCATGTCGTACTGCACACTTGTGATGAGCGTCACTGGCATGGCACGGACACCAACACACGGAAGTGTCCCCTGATGCCCGGTACAGGGGTTACCACACCTGACATGTCACTACCCACGGTGCACGATGTGACTATGTCATGTATGTGTGGGGGGTTCCCATTAGGTTGATGTTGGAGCACCCTCAAAAGCTGCAGCTGTTGCAGCAACCAACATGTGTCTGTGTGTAGATTGACATTGCACACTGTTCCGCACACCATGCCACATGTGGTATCGGATGTGAGGTGCATATGTATGCATGGGACACGGAGTAGCATAACAAGGACATGTCTGCATCCTCTCTATGAATGTGTGGTGAGTCATGACATGTACACCTTCATGGCAAGGTGTGTGGGCTGTCCTAGTGTAATGTCATGTGACCTGTGGCTCTAGTGTTCCGCTACCAGTCTCTGCAATTGACATCCTACTTCTGCTGATGTGTGGATGTATGTCACTCCTGTGTTGCGTCTGGCTGTTCACTTGCACTGGGACACAGCTAATCCCATGCCATGGCATGTGGAGGTTCACAATCTCCGTGTGTAGCTGGGTCTTGGTAGGAGTGTCACCTGCCAGCCATACGTGTCCAGGGCATGTGGCACATACCTGACTCCGTATGTAGCATATGTGTATAGACAGATTAACATGTGCTCAGTACATATAAATTGTTGTTGTGGTGCACTCACTCTTCCTTGTCACTTCCAAATTACTGCAGAGCGCCGCCTCTTCCCCGAGCAATTCCGGACTTGGCTGCCATGCGGGAGAATGACTGTATCCGGTGCTACCGCTTCCCCCAACGGTTGATTCTGGATTTGACGGCGAGACTGGCACCACACCTGCAACCGCTGCACAGGTATCCTACGGCACTGACACTCAAGCTGAAGGTAATGGCAGCCCTACATTTTCTAGCCACGGGTACCTTTCAAAATACCATAGCTCATGTTGGTGGCATGTCCCAGAGCATGTTCTGCCGTGTGCTGCATGATTTCTTAGAGGCCATGTTGATTCACCTGGATGACTTCATCCATTTTCCTACCCCTGAACAGTTGACTGTGGTCAAGCGTGGATTCTATGCCCTGGGAGGGATGCCCCATGTCATTGGGTCCATAGATGGGACACATGTTGCTTTGGTACCACCACAGGCACAGGAGGTAGCGTACCGGAATCGAAAGCACTACCACTCCATTAATGCCCTTGTGGTGTGTCTGTCCAACATGGTGATTTCACATGTCTGTGCTCGTTTTCCAGGATCAGCACACGATGCCTACATCATGAGGCGTAGCAGGGTGCCTGAAATGATGACGCAGCTGCGCAACGAACGAGCATGTGTTGTTGGTGGGTACACTCTGGCAGTCCTGTATTTTGCTTACACTTCCAGCACGACCGCTTCTCCTGTCCTGCTTATGTCCATGTGCTTTCCATGTAGGGGACGCTGGCTATCCCAACATGCCATGGCTGATCACACCTCTCTGCAACCCCATCACGCCGGCCCAGCTCCGCTACAACACCGCCCATGGCCGGACAAGGCGAGTAATAGAGAGGACGTTTGGCCTCCTGAAGAGCCGGTTCAGGTGCCTACACAAGACCGGCGGCACCCTCCCATATGCCCCGGCGAAGGTCTGCAAATTCTTCATGGTCTGCTGCATGCTGCACAACATGGCATTTGAGAAAGCTGTGCCACTCATCCTGGATCAAGATGACGAGGACCATCCACCCGTGGAGGACGAAGGTCTTGGCAATGGGGCTAGTGATGTGGAGGATGTGGAGCCGCAAGAGGACATCCGGACTCGGCTCATACGCGACTTCTTTGCTTAGTGGTAAGTACCAGTGTCTGAGTGTGCACGCATTGGTCCCCGTGTGGCATGTGTTGTGATGTGTGTCTCCACATGCATGTATGGCACGTGAGTCAGAGGTGTGTGTGAGTGTGTCACTGGAGTGATGGTGCCAGTGATGGTTGTATTTCCCCAGTCATAATTGTGACCTAGCATGTTGTCATCCATACATGTGTCGAGTAAATGCACATGCAAGTGGCTGTGCTTTTTGTGGCTGACTTCTTGTGTGTCTCTCTTCCCCAGGTACTTGTGCATGCCGTCTGCTGCTTGCATTGTTGTGGCACTGCTATTCCTCATGGACACGTCATCGTGTGCTGACTCAGCGTTACAGGCACGGACACGTTTGGAAGTCTCCTTAGGGTAAGGGATGCATCAGGGGTGTATTGGGTGTGGCAGTTGTTCACGATGTATGCACACTGCCCCTGTCGATGTTTGTTTCCTCTGCAGACATGTTGCATCACCATGGTACACATGACATGCAGCTGGGTACACCTGAATAGATGGTCAGACTAGTTGACAGTCATCTGTGATGGGATAGTGCATTGTGATGATGGCATCAATGTGTGTAACACTGCCCTCGGACACATACAGTTTGCATTGGCTTGACATGGTGTGGGACTTCCACATCAGAGGATCAATGGTGTATGGCAGCCTCTCCGTGAGCAGCAGGGGGTGTTTAGCTGTTAGCCGACACTTGTGTGCCAGTTCCATGGCTATCACGCATTTGTGCTGCAGAAGGGGGGTGCCAGTGTTGGACCCACATGTTACTCCACATGACCTGTGTATGTGTACTCCGAGTTGCCTCTGCATTCCCGAATACATGACTAATAAAGGTGTCCCTATGCCTCCAAGGTGCCTCTTCTCAGTCAATGCTGGTGTGTTGCCACGGTGCATCCGGCATGTCTGGCATGGTTTTCCCTGATAGTGGCTATGTGTCTATGTGTCGAGTAGCAAGATGCAAGCTGTGTGTGTGGGATGAGACTGTGTATTGTGCATGATGTCCATGACTGTGTGGGTATTGTGACATGTGCCATCCCCATGCATCCAACGTTGGCCAGGCCCCCATTATCTGCATCCACCGGACTCAAGCTTGCAGGACATGGTTCTGCCACCTGTCTACACATACCTGGGTGCCCCCCAGGACACTGGACATGATCCCTGACCTCTGCGCATGACTGTTGCTGTACTCAATATGTCTGTCGGCACGGCTGTGCGGCCACCCCCTCAGCTGGTTGGGCCCATCACGGGTGTGTATGGTGCTCCATGTCTGTCTTGCCTAATACACTGTGACCCGTGTGTCCTGTGCCAGACTCAGGCCCCAGGGTGTGGATGGTTAAAGTCAAAAGAGAAATCAGGCATGTTTAGACTTTACAAGACACATGTAAGGTAATAATGCAACCAGCAGGCATCTTCTCTTCATGGTGTGACTTTTTATTTTTGTGGGGGGGGGGAGGGGGTATGACGTGAGGGGCTTTCCGGGAGTTTGGAATCCAAAGTTCAGTAGGGGTGTTGGTGTCCTTGCCATTGGAAATCCTCAGAGTCCATGCCACAGTCTTTGTCAACATTGGTCAGACAGTGACCAGCAAGGCCATGTGGCAGAGAATGTCTTTTGATGCTGTGATGCTGTTGCTCCAGTGGGCCAGGTGCCAGGCCAGGTGTCCTGGGAGATGGTGATATAGCGCCGACCCTCACGGTCTTTTCCGTGGACGACCCGCCCTCCTGCGGGGACCCTCAGAAGCAGGCCGTGACGATGTTTGGGATGCTCCATCGGATGTTTCCTCCTCCTCCTCCTGATCCCTCCCTGTGGGTGGTGATGTTCTACGCCTTCAGGAACAGGGAGGGTTGCCCATGTTGTCGGCCATCCGACGGAGTGTAGTATGAATTCCCGTGAACACCGTCACGAGCTCAGCCTGTCTGTCCTCCATCCTCCGTTGGTGTTGCAGTAGACAGGCATGTAGCTCCACATGTTGCTGGGCCTGCTGTGTCTTGATCCCCTTGAGGACGGACACAACCTGGGCCATGCCCGTGGTGTCCTGCCGGTATGTGTCCAGGATGTTACGGACATGGGAATATACCGGATCCCCAGCCAACTGGTCAGGCTGGCGCCTCCGCCGTCCTCCACTCCCACCACCCCTGCCCACTTGCACCTGGCCTGCCCTTGTGGGCACATCGGGTCTCCGGGACCCCTGAGGGGTGGCATTGGCATTGTCGCCTGCCTCCTCCTGGGTGCCCGGGACACCGTGTCCCTCCTGGCCAGCCTGGCTGCTTTGTGGTGGTGGGGCAGGGATCCTGGGTGTCTCCTGGGATGTGGCAGGAGTGGGGGTGGTGGTTGGCCACGTTGTACCTGACGCAGGTGCTGCAGGTCGTTGGACACCAGAGGGGCCAGGTTGGTCGGGGTCGTCCACAGAGTGGTGAGAGTCGTCGCTGCCGGTGGGATCGGCCTCCCGCAGAGCCGGGTCCTGTGAGTCTTCCCCCCCAGTGTTGGGGGTTGAACCACGAGGTTGACCTGTGTGTGAGAGAGACAATGTTAAATTTTGTTCCATGCAACATCCATGTTTCATTAGTTTCAAAGTTGGAACATTTCCTCTGGGAATTTGGATCTGTCTTGCATTCCACTCACAGTGCACTTGTGCATGGGTGTGTCCCTTGGGCACAGCTTTGGCGACTTTAACTATGTGTGGCACAGTCTTACTTGCTGCGTCAAGTGTGACTGCAGTCAGCAGTGGAGTGGGCAGGTGTGGCGAGCCGTGCATTGGCGCCTTCCGTGTTGCACTGTACGTGGGCACATGAAGTTGTTCCACACACTTCAATGATGCAGGTAGCTGTCGTTGTGCTCATGCACAGGTTGTGACATGGCCCTGTGTTTTGCCATGGAGGAGAGGGGGGGTTCTGGCACTGACCACCCTTGTCTACATGCACGCAGTCCACCTGCTGACGAGCAGACATTCCCACACACCACAAGGCTGATTTGCTCTCCCTGTGTCTCCCTCCCTCTCTGTCCCCCTCTCCCTCCCTCTCTGTCCCCCTCTCCCTCCCTCTGTGTGTGAGCCTCCTCCCTCTGTCCGTCTCCCTGTGTCTCCCTCCCTCTCTGTCCCCCTCTCCCTCCCTCTCTGTCCCCCTCTCCCTCCCTCTGTGTGTCAGCCTCCTCCCTCTGTCCGTCTCCCTGTGTCTCCCTCCCTCTCTGTCCCCCTCTCCCTCCCTCTCTGTCCCCCTCTCCCTCCCTCTGTGTGTCACCCTCTGTCACCTCAGCCCAGCTTCCTAGGCACACACTGTTAGCAGATCTTTGAATGGCCCTTGGCTTGTTGATGTGAGTTTGTTTCTGAACTCCAGGCACCCATTGGGTGTAGTGTCTGTGTCTGCGCTGCTGCTGTGGTGGTGTGTGCTGCCACTCTTTCACAGTGTTGGCTGTTCATTAGCTGCTGTCATGTGCAAAACAGTGCCTTCACCCCCATGTGTTAATGCAAGGCGTCCGCCATTTGCTGGCGAGTCTTTCCTGTGTGGGGACACACTGTTTGTCTGGCTGTGACCTAGGCCATATGGGCAGAGGGCATTGTTGTCTGCTTCTGAGTTGCACTATGTGATTTTTGGGGCCCACCCTCCCGCCATCCGGCTTATCGTGTCATGTGTTGGTGTCTTCTGTGGCCTGTGACTTGACATTGCCCAGCTGGGTGCATGGGGCAAGGTGGCGCCAGTGGCATGTGCGTGTTCATGGAGTGTGGTTGAGTCATGCGATAGCTTGGGGTGGTAGCGTGCCTGTTTGTGAGTTTGGTTGTGGATGACGTTCCCCCCATGTGAGGTGCGTTGTTTGTGTACTCACCCGGGTCTCGGAGTCCTCCTAATCCTTCGACTGCCTCCACCGGCAGTATGGCCATCACCCTCTCCTCCCAGGGATGGTAGTGTACGGGTCTGCGGGACGGCCCTCCTCCAGTGACGTTGGCCTGGTTGTGTTCATCCGTCATCTTGGCTCGGACCCTCCTCTGCAGATCGTACCACCTGGCTTGGCATTCCTGCTTGTTCCTTCTGGTGTCCGCAACAGCATTCAAAGCATCGACGATGGTCTGCCACTTGGCTGTTTTTGCTGAAATGCTGGTCTGTCTGACCAATGTTCCAAAGAGGTGTGGCTCGACTCTGAGGATTTCATCGACAAGGACCTCCAACTCTCGGTTACTGAACTTTGGATTCTTGTTAGTGGGCATGGTGAGGGGTGTGGGTGTGGATGGTTGTGGGTGTGTGGGTGTGGTTGTACAGGTGTGTGTGTGAATGTGATGAGGGGGTGTTTGTGAAGGTGGTTATGTGAAGGTGTGCAAGTGTAAGGTGTGGTAAAGCTTGTAGTATGGTGCTGTAGGTTGTCTGTGGGGTCTGGCAGCAGTGAGTCTGTTGCAAAGGCTCATGGTTTGTGTGTGTGGGCCCTTTTTATTGGTCCATTGGTGGGTGTGGCTGTGTTTGAAGTTTGGGTGGGTGTGTTATAAGGAGTGGTGGTGTTTTGGGCCTCTGTTTGTTTTTGGCAGTTGCAGGTCAGTGAATGTGTTGTTTTAGTGGTTGTTGGACATGTTTAGTGGCTTTGTGCCATTCGAATGGTGTATTCTTGTGTTGTTTTGGTTTGTCCTGGTTGTGTACGTGCGTTTTTAGCGTGTGTACGGGGTGTACATGGGCCATTTTGTTGTACAGTGCTGTCCTTGTGTGTGGCTTGGTACGACTCGTACATGCGGTTGTGATGTTGGGGCCTGGGGTGCGCTCCGTACTTAGGATGTTGTGGTGGGGGTACGACTCTGACGTACACGGGTGTACATACACGGGTGGGGGTACGACTCTAACGTACACGGGTGTACATACACGGGTGGGGGTACGACTCTAATGTACACGGGTGTACATACACGGGGGGTACGACACGTACAGGAGTGTACATACACGGGGGGTACGACACCCTGTACATACAGGGAGGGGTACGACACGTACAGGGGTGTACATACACGGGGGTACGAATACACGGGGGGTACGACACGTACAGGGGTGTACATACACAGGGGGTACGACACGTACAGGGGTGTACATACACGGGGGGTACGACACGTACACGGGTGTACATACACGGGTGGGGGTACGACTCTAATGTACACGGGTGTACATACACGGGGGTAGGACACGTACACAGGTGTACATACACGGGGGGTTCGACACGTACACGGGTGTACATACACGGGGGTTTCGACACGTACACGGGTGTACATACACAGAGGGGTACGACACGTACACGGGTGTACATACACGGGGGTTCGACACGTACACGGGTGTACATACACGAGGGGTTCGACACGTACACGGGTGTACATACACAGGGGTTCGACACGTACACGGGTGTACATACACGGGGGTTCGACACGTACACGGGTGTACATACATGGAGGGGTACGACACGTAAACGGGTGTACATACACGGGGGTACGACACGTACACGGGTGTACATACACGGAGGGGTACGACACGTACAGGGGTGTACATACACGGGGGTACGACACGTACCGGGGTGTACATACACGGGGGTACGACACGTACAGGGGTGTACATACACGGAGGGGTACGACACGTACACGGGTGTACATACACGGGGGGGTAGGACACGTACACGGGTGTACATACAGGGGGGGGTAGGACACGTACACGGGTGTACATACACGGGGGGTTCGACACGTACACGGGTGTACATACACGGAGGGGTACGACACGTACACGGGTGTACATACACGGGGGTACGACACGTACAGGGGTGTACATACACGGAGGGGTACGACACGTACAGGGGTGTACATACACGGGGGGTACGACACGTACACGGGTGTACATACACGGGGGTACGACACGTACAGGGGTGTACATACACGGGGGTACGACACGTACAGGGGTGTACATACAGGGGGGGGTAGGACACGTACACGGGTGTACATACACTCGGGGTACGACACGTACATGGGTGTACATACACGGGGGGTACGACACGTACAGGGGTGTACATACACGGAGGGGTACGACACGTAAAGGGGTGTACATTCACGGGGGGGTACGACACGTACAGGGGTGTACATACACGGGGGTACGACACGTACAGGGGTATACATACACGGAGGGGTACGACACGTACACGGGTGTACATACATGGGGGGGGTACGACACGTACAGGGGTGTACATACACGGGGGTACGACACGTACACGGGTGTACATACACGGGTGGGGGTACGACTCTAATGTAGACGGGTGTACATACACGGGGGTAGGACACGTACACGGGTGTACATACACGGGGGGTTTGACACATACAGGGGTGTACATTCACGGGGGGTTACGACACGTACAGGGGTGTACATACACGGGGGTACGACACGTACAGGGGTGTACATACACGGAGGGGTACGACACGTACACGGGTGTACATACACGGGGGGGTACGACACGTACAGGGGTGTACATACACGGGGGTACGACACGTACACGGGTGTACATACACGGGTGGGGGTACGACTCTAATGTACACGGGTGTACATACACGGGGGGTAGGACACGTACATGGGTGTACATACACGGGGGGTTTGACACGTACGTACGGGGGCTGGGGGGGTCGGCGCGTATGTATGGGGCTGGGGGGGTCGGCACGTACGTACGGGGGTGGGGGGGGTCAGCGTGTACGTACGGGGGCTGGGGGGGGTAGGCGCGTATGCGGGCGCATGTCTCTATGGTTGCTATGGGTGTTCGGTGCGGACGGTGTTTTTTCCATACGGTTGTAACTTCTGACGCACGGGATGGATCGTGATTCCGCGGTCGGACTTCACTTTTCACATTTGTACGGTGATTCGTCCGAGGACGTGTCGGACACTTTTTCCGACCCGAGGACGTGTGGGGAATGATTCCCAATGCGATTCGTATGGTCTTTTTCCCATGCGAATCGTAATTGGCAGTTTGTACGGCACTTGTACGATTCGTACGGTAAAAAGACCGGATACGAGTCGTACGGGGAAATTTTTTACCGGATCGTAATTGGCACCTTAGTGTATGGGAGAAAGAATTGAGAAAAAGCCTTGTGGAAGAATTGACACAAATAAGGCTTTGGAGGTTGAGACATGGATGTTCTTTCAAATGGTAGTTTGTATTCCTTTCACATAAACATAAGAAAATAACAATGGGGGATATTTACAAGCCCCTATCGCCACAGGAACATCACGTTTTATGACATTCCTGTGGCGATAAACCCTCCGCCTTATTTGCAAGGTGGTGTTGAGCCACTCAGCGCGGCTTAACGCCGCCTTGTAAATAAGGCACCCTTTCACACTACACTTGCCATGAAAAGGGCTTGCAGTAGGTGTTGCGGTTGATGTTCAGCCACAACACCCACCGATTTTGATGCTGCCCCCTATTTAATAGGAAGCAGTGCCAACATTAAGATAAGGGAAAACCTGGTCTTAACATGGCGAAAAGAGGAGAAATGTTTAATTTCTCACCTCGTTTATGCTGTCTCTATGTGTGCTGCATTGTGCAGCACACATAGAAACAGCAAGTCGACATGAATGATTGTTTATGTGCAAGAAGGGGTCCCTTCCTGCACATAAACAATCATTTAAAGAATGACGATCTGCAACTTCTACGTGTGCTGCACAATGGCATCCCTCGGTCACTTTCTCTGTATCCATCTCCTCTCCTTCCGACGGATCCGGCCCATCTCGCCCCTCTTTCCCTCTCGTCCCTTCCTTTTATCCCTTTTTCTTCATTTCTCCTCACTTTCTCTGCCAAAATAGGTCTGTCCTTAGATTTTTATTTCCTGCATGTTTTCGTTTTCACCACTTTTCATACAATAGCCTTTCCAATGATCCTTCTTTCCTTTCCAGCTCACCATATGGTGAGATGGTCAACATCGAGGGATTGCGGTCTGATCTCTAGGTAAGTGACTTTGTTAGTCCCTTAAAAGATGCGCATCTGGAAGCGCCAGGTAAATCTAATTCTTAGTATTTATCTGCAAAAATAAATTCATCCATTCATCGGGCTTCACAATCTTAATAGTGCAATGAGTTTTTCTTGCTTTCCTTAATGATTGCTTTGGCAGAAGCCTTCAAACCTGGGCTTGGGGAAATGGTGTAGTCCATTGCGAATTCCAACAGATTCCAAAGTATAAAGGCGGGCAATCTGCAGCTAAAAGTAGAAAGGCTGAGTGAGAGCCACGCAAAAGGAGTATGAGATTACACGTGAATAGGCAGCCCCTGCTTTGACACTGTCAACCATCAGATTGGACTCATGATTGTGTATTTTCGATTTCCTTCTTTTGCGCCCAACCAAGCATAGCAATGTTGTGCGGAATTTGGTTAAGACTTGTAGGATGAGGCGGGTACCCAACAAATTTAAGAGCCCCTCTACTCTTTCCTTGTCCAACCCCAACACACGCATCGCCAGATCAGTACTCTCTGCAAGGTCTGGTCCATCACTATCAACATCTGTCCCCTCCCCCCACCACAGTGCCCATTTTCGCATCCCTTTCGCAACTCCAACGACACTCTGCAACAAATGTAAAAGGCCACCTCAAAGTCCCTCCTTCACTGGTGCTCTGAGGCCCGCACACTGGCTGCTGGTTCTGAGAACTCTCCTTCTACATCTGATCTGATGTCCTGCCCTTTAACCAATGCTGAATCCAACTCTGCTGACCTCAGAGCTCATCTACGCTCAAGGTCAGCAGTGTAGCAAATACCCTCCATTTCTGGCATGATAAAGAGGCATCAGAAGCAGACTTTCTGTAATTGGACATCTGCAGGTTCAGAAGTACTGATGCCCATAAGCAGTCGATCACATGTGCTGCCACGTTAGCCTAGAGCACCAGGCCCAGCAATGACACCAGAGGATTGAAAGCTTCTCAAAGCTCAGTTAACCTGAGCAGCCACTGACTGATGGCCTCGTTCTTCTATTCTGTATGTTTCTATGTCACTTTGCAGCCTTTGTAAAGGTTTAGCTTTCCGTCATCGTATCCCCTTGCTTCCAACATTATTGTGGTTTCTATAATTCTAGGTTCTATTCGCTATGATGCTGCGTTGCCTGTAAGGGGCCCGTACTCGGCCTGGTCATGGTGCGCTAGATACATGTGTTAAAGAAAGAAATAATGAGGGTTGGGTCAGTTCCTCACCACTCAATACTTTTAACATGCTTTTTCATTTTTGTAAATAAATATCTTTCTCTTCCTTCCCATGATTCTCTCTGTTCAAGAGCCTCAAAAGCGCTGCTGCCCCTCGTCTATCCAAATGTTTTGGTTGGTAATGCACTCTGTCATCATGTGTAAAGCAGCAATGAATGTCAATCTCCGAGCACACCTTGAAAGAAAGCATACATGCCGACAGCTTAAAAACATACCAGGGTCAAAGGGCAGCCATGCTGCTGGCTCAGACAGAGCCACGGCCCCTGGGGAGACCCATCAATCTCTCCTCACAGAGTACAAAGCTGTGTCTCTGTCTGAGAGGCCTGGGGCCAGGAGATAAATACAGGTTAGACCCCCACATTCCTGCCCTCTCCCTGCTCAGGATTCACCTCCATGGCAGGTAAAGCAGAAATATTAATTGTAGGTCACGCTGCTCGACCTTGCGTGGGACGAGGATTTATCTATTCTTTCTTTCAAGTTTTAAGTTGTGAGTTACACCAATTGCTTCTATAAACAATGACAGAATGGTTACAAAAATAAACAGCCTGGACAAAAGAGTGTCAAGACCTTTTGTGGGGCGCAAGGTTAGATTCTTTTGAGAGTGAGCTATCCAGGGGTGCTGCGATATTCCATTATCATATTCAGAATACAGCCTGACCAAAATATTGTGTCCTAAATACTGCTTACAAAATATAGCCCCATTAAAGAAATTAATAGAAACTCTATACCAATGGGGCGATTTTGTGGAAACAGTATTTAGGAGGCAACATATATGTCAAACAATATTTCTGTCATACATACCCCACAGAGGTAGGACTTCCACCCACCTTTCATGTAGATGTCGGGAGTGAAAAGGTGGAAAGAGGAGAAAGCTAACGATGTAAGAGACGATGGAAACATTGTGAAAAAGAAATTGAGTGCTTAGTAACTGTATCAAATTTGCAACCAGGGCTACCGGTCTACTTGTCTGTGCTCACACTGAGACGAGGCACCATTAAGTGTGCACTGGAAAGAAAGGCGGGACACAAGCCCTGGAACTGTTTTCCTGACAGCCCTCCCCAGCATAATGGCTCTCGATCCTGCCAGTAGCCAGGCCAACTGCTTGCCCAGAGATCACAAATAAAGGCGTACGACATTTGTGGAATTTTCTTTCGCGTAATTACAAGAAAGTTTGGGGAAAAACTACACAAAATTATACGTAATTACGCAAAATGCAAATCCATCATTGTATTTTAGGGCAAAATACATCCTTGAATCAATTTTTGACTCGAGAATGCATTTTGCGGTGAAAAAGGTGTACAAAACCCAACGCATTGCAAAGAACAGCTGCTTGCTTTCTGTTGTCCCCGTGTGTTTTTATAAGTTTTTACCACAAACGGGTGTGTAGTTCTGCAAAGTGGCTTGATGGTGGGATTTCTGGAATTCTGCTTATAAGAAAAAATTGATATTACTGAAATTACACACATGAATCCAGCATCATTTAAATTTCAATAAGGCCTAGTTAAATTGGGTTCGGTCAGGCCTACTTAAATTGGTTTGTTACAAATTAGGATCTGCCAATTTATACATCATCTTACTCCTGTGAATTTTAATTTTCACTTCATTATCAAAGAGAGCCAGGAAATGGTATGTCTTCAGTTAATTTTATGAAGTTGACGGTCCGTGCAGCAGTGTTTTACCGTTTGCAAAGGAACAGCGGTCCTTTAGAAAACACATATCATAATTTCCAAGTAGAACTCACAAACAGGCGCACCGTGATATAGTAAATGTCTTATTTCAGATTGGACATATAGTGACAAGGACACGTGCTCAGTGCTGAAGTGTTTCGCATAACAGATTACAAAGTACATGGAGTGAAGAAAACTTGAAAAAAACTATGACAGAAAATAAGCTGATATCATTCTAATCCAGGGCGGGCGTTGTAGCACCGATCTCACTGCGGCGGGTATGTTAGGCTCATAGGAGCCTGAACAGCAGACCGCCACAGTGAGAGAGCCTGCAGCACGTTCCTGCACGGTGTGGCGTGCACCATGTCCTGCTTGCGTCCAGGAACTAACAGGCAAGTCCAGGGGGGCACAACATGTGCTCCCCCACCCCCTCATGCCCAGATTTACCCAGGGGCCCTGTTAGGGCCCTCTTACCTGCATGTCTGCCACCTTTTTCATGGCAGGGTCCTTGGACGTAGCTGGTGCTGGTGAGGTTTATGACCCAAGCGCAGTCTGCTTTTATGCTCCTGCTCTTCATTGTTTTTTAAGTCTTGTCTAGGCATTGTATGCGCTGTTTCTTCGAGACATGCTGTCCCTAGAATATGGGCTTTAAGGACCACCCATCTTTTCAATTTGCTCCTCTTACTGTCCTTTGTTAATGCCGTCTTTTGATTGGTGAATAGGCTTAGTAGTCCCTCCTTTTGGACTTTTGTATCCTTTCATGAGGACTGCCTCTGGTACATGTGCTCTTACTTTTCAGGTTATTTCTGAGTGTTAGACGGCGACCTCAGAGGAGCCCGGAAAGGGGTCCTGACTACCCTGAGACCCACCCTCAAAGTATCGTAGCCGGGCACTGGCGGGAGATTCCCCAGGGGGAGGACTCTCGCAACTAGGATCGTACTTCTGGCACCACACGACACAGAGGGACCACACTGGGTATTCTCAGAACAAGTTTTATCAAACAGGTATCACTGCAAATATGTACAAGGTGAGCACGGGCTCAAGAGTCTCGGAAAGGTAGGGGGTAGCGGGACTGTCTCTGGTAACGGTTCAAAGGAGGGACGTACCCGGCGCACAGCTCACAATCCTCGAGCTGGGGGGTAGGCTGGTTGTCGTGGGGTCCGGCGGGGTCCGGCGGGACCGGGGGAGTCTGTGGAAGCCGCGAGTCACTCAGCGGGCTCAGGTACAAGTTCGGAGATCTTACGATCTTCAGGGAGCCGCGAGTCACTCAGCAGGGCTCAGGTACAAGTTCGGAGGTCTTACGATCTTCAGGGAGCCGCGAGTCACTCAGCAGGGCTCAGGTACAAGTTCGGAGGTCTTACGATCTTCAGGGAGCCGCGAGTCACTCAGCAGGGCTCAGGTACAAGTTCGGAGGTCTTACGATCTTCAGGGAGCCGCGAGTCACTCAGCAGGGCTCAGGTGAGTTCCAGTTCCAGGAGCCGCGACCACGTCAGCAGGCTCTCGTTGTTCCAGCGTCGAATCTGCCGGCCAGCCCCAGAGCACCCCTTGTTATAGTTCGACCCCTCTTTGATGTCCGGAGTCTGTGCAGGCAGGGGTCTTGTCACCTGGGGGTCGCTTGTCGGGATTTCCTGCTATAGTTTTTTGATTCTTTCAGGGCCGGGTCGGGAGGAGTCCCAGACACCCAGCAGGCGTGGAGCCAGCCCTCAGGGAGGCCGGAGGGCCGATCGAAACCCATCGTCCCGGGGGAGTTCAGAGGTGCGATAGAAACTGCTCCTCCCTCTCTCATCCCCTGGAAGCGGGATGTCCTCCAGCCGGAGTGGCGCCTCTATGCCCGGGTCGCGCTGGGGCCGGGCGGCCATCTTGGTGCATGAAGTGGGCACGCGGGCCCGGGGTGGCCGAAAGGGGAGAGGCCAGGGACGGGGATGTCCGGGTCGGTGCGTGTGTCCTGGTGGGGAGGTTCGACGGGGCCGGGGGCTTGGGCTGTATGTACCAGGTTTCGGTGGTGCGGGGGCACGGAGGGCCATTCTACGAGGCCGGGTCCAACACGCGTCCCCCCCAGCTGAAAGCCGGAGAGAACTGCCCATCAGCTTGGGGGGTTCTCTTCGCTGAGGCGGAAGAACCGGGAGAGGCCGTCAGCATTGGCGTGGTCCGTACCAGGGCGGTGTTCCACGGTGAAATCCATCCCCTGGAGGGAGATTGACCACCGCAGTAGCTTGGGGTTTTCTCCTCGCATCTGCATGAGCCAACGTAAGGGCCGATGGTCAGTTTGGACTCTGAAATGGGTGCCAAACAGGTAGGGTCGTAGCTTTTTGAGTGCCCAGACCACGGCAAAGGCTTCGCGCTCTATGGTGCTCCATCTTTGTTCTCGGGGCAACAGCCGCCGACTGAGGAAGGCGACGGGCTGGTCTAGGCCTTGGTCATTTACTTGGGACAGGACGGCCCCAATGCCATGCTCGGAGGCATCGGTTTGGACTATGAACTCCTTGGCGTAGTCGGGAGCCTGGAGGACGGGGGCAGTACACATGGCCCTTTTTAGGGCATCGAAAGCTTCCTGGCAGGCAGCCGTCCACTGCACTTTCTTTGGCTGTTTTTTAGACGTGAGTTCTGTGAGAGGGCCGACAAGGCTGCCATACCCCCGAATGAATCTTCGGTAGTAGCCCGTGAGTCCCAGAAAGGCTCGGACCTCCGTCTGGGTGATGGGTGGTTCCCAGGCCAGGATGGCGTAGATCTTTGGCTGTAGCGGGGCGACCTGGCCACTCCCGACCTGGTGCCCCAAGTAGACCACGGATCCTTGCCCGATCTGGCACTTGCTGGCTTTTACTGTGAGGCCTGCCTGGCGCAGGGCGATTAGCACCCTTCGGAGGTGCTGGAGGTGCTCACTCCACTCTGAACTGAAGACAGCGATGTCGTCCAGGTATGCCGCGCTGAACTGTTTTAGCCCGGCCAGGACTCTATTCACCAGTCGCTGGAAAGTGGCCGGGGCATTTTTCATTCCGAAGGGCATTACGCGGAAGCGGTAGTGCCCATCGGGGGTGGAGAAAGCGGACCGCTCCTTGGCCCCTTCGGTGAGCGCAATCTGCCAGTATCCGCAGGTGAGGTCGAATGTGCTGAGGAACCGGGCTGCCCCTAGTCGGTCAATGAGTTCGTCGGCTCGTGGAATGGGGTGGGCATCGGCTCGGGTAACGTCATTGAGCCCCCAGTAGTCCACGCAGAATCGGAGCTCGGGGGCGACACCGGGGGCCGCTGCCTTCGGGACCAGGACCACGGGGCTGGCCCAGGGACTGTCAGAGGGCTCGATCACCCCCAGGGTCAACATCTTCGAGACTTCCGCTTGAATGCAGGACCGGACCCGGTCAGGAACCCGGTAGGCTCGGTGTCTCACCGGCGGGCTGTCCCCGGTGTCCACATCATGAACACACCAGTTGGTGACCCGGGGGGTCAGGGAGAAGAGGTCAGAAAATTGTCTTAGGAGCTGGCGGCAGTCCGCTTGTTGCTGGGCAGTGAGGGCTGGGGAGAGGTTCACTCCTTCCACGGAGCCATCCTGCTCCTTGATACACAGGAGGTCCGGGAGGGGATCCGACTCATCTTCGGCCCCGTCATCGGTGGCCAGCAGGAGGCTCAGTTCTGTCCGCTGGAAGTGAGGCTTGAGGCGGTTCACGTGCAGGACCCGGAGGGGATCCCGAGGCGACTGGACGTCCACCAAGTAGGTGACTTGGCTCTTCTTCTCGACCACTTTGTAGGGCCCAGTCCATCGGTCCTGGAGAGCGCCAGGCTTCACGGGGGCCATGACCCACACCTGCTGGCCCGGCTGGAACTCGACCAGAGTAGCATTCTGGTCGTACCAGCGCTTCATTTCTTCTTGACTCGCCTCCAGGTTGGCCTCGGCCAGTTCTCGGAACCTCCTGGTCTGGTTCCGGAGGGCCAGGACATATTGGAACACATCTCGGGGGGTGGTCTGGGGTGCTGCCTCCCACCCTTCCTTAACTAAACTGAGGGGACCTCGGACGGGGTGCCCATAGAGTAATTCAAACGGGCTGAACCCTAAGGACTTCTGGGGGACCTCCCGGTAAGCGAACAAGAGGCAGGGGAGCAGGACGTCCCACTTACGCCGGAGGGGCTCTTCTAGGCCAGCGATCATCCCTTTCAAAGTCCTATTAAACCTCTCTACTAGGCCGTTCCCTTGGGGATGGTACGGGGTGGTGAACTTATAGGACACCCCACATTGTTGCCACAGGGACGTCATATACCTGGATATAAAATTAGTGCCGCGATCGCTCACGACCTCGCGGGGGAAACCCACCCTGGAGAAGATCCCCATCAGGGCCCGGCCCACCACGGGGGCCGTAATGGTGCGTAGGGGAATAGCCTCTGGGTAGCGGGTGGCGTGGTCCACTAGGACCAAGATGAAACGGTGATCTTGGGAGGTGGGGGGGTCCAGTGGCCCCACGATGTCGATCCCGACTCGTTCGAAGGGGGTACTGACGACCGGGAAGGGTTGGAGGGGAGCCTTGCGCTTCCCCCCACTCTTCCCACTGGCTTGGCACGTGGGGCAGGACTTGCAGTGGGCCTCTACCGCTGCTTTCATCTTAGGCCAATAAAAATGGGTCACGAGACGGCTGTAGGTCTTGTCCTGACCCAGGTGACCGGCGAGGGGGACATCGTGGGCTAAGCCCAGGAGGAAATCCCGGAAGCGGAGAGGTACCACCAGTACCCGTCCGGATCCCAGCTCCACTGATTTCTGCTCGCTATACAGGACGTTATTCTCCCAATAGATTCGGTGCGTTCCGGTCTGGTCACCTGCGGCTTGGCCCTCGGCCTGGCGCCGCAGCCCGACCAGGGAAGGGCAGGTGGCTTGTTCCTGGCAAAATTCTTCTCGGGTGGGCCCGCCCTCGTGGCGCCAATGGGCCAACTCGGGTAGATCCCCCAACTCGGGGACCGGGGCGGGGTCGGATGGTGCGGGTTCGTCGCTGGCGACGGACCCTTCCGATGGGGGAACGGGAGGACCCTCGGCGGGGACGGTGCTGGCTACTTCGACCGGGGTGCTCTCGATTTCTCTCCGGGGAGTGAGTCGGGCTGTCATAGATCGGGTGGTGGCACACACCCACTCGGGGAGTCCCATCATTCCTAGGTGGGCCTTGCGCTCTACGTGCTTCCAGGGAGAACTCTCCAGGTCGTTCCCTAAGAGGCAGTCGACCGGCTGGGAGGTTCTTACGGCCACCTTGAGTTTACCTATCACCCCTCCCCACTCAAATGGCACCAGGGCCACCTGACACATACTTTCCCTATTGTCTGCAGATATCACGGGGCAAAAGACATTGGGGAGGATCTGCTCCTCGGGAACTAGGTGCCTGAGGACACCGGTGATACTGGCCCCGGTGTCCCGCAGGGCCTCTACCTGGTGGCCATTGATCTTGACGAGCTGCCCATATTTCTGTGTGTTGGACGGTAGGAGGCTACCAGGGATCATTTCCCTATCTCCCAGGGATACTAGGGCCATCGCGGCTGGTTCCCACTCCTCGGCTTCCTCAACCTCCTCCCCTAGGGCCACGTTGGCTATCTGTCTCGCAGGGGTGACTTGGGTGGCCATGGGGCACTCTGGGTCATTGGCGTAGTGCCCGGGTTTCTGGCAGCGGAAACATGTGACGGTCACCCGGTGTCCCCGTCTCCCAGGGGGCCCTGTTACTGGTGGGGGGGGCGCCGGGAAAGGTGGAGGTGGTGTCTTCGGGGGGCTAGGCTGGGACTCCCTCGGCCCTCCCTGGTTCCCTCCCCCTCTCTGGCGGGGTGGTCCCTGACTGGTTCGGGGGTACTCTCCTACCATGCCCCGGGAGACCCGGGTGTTGGTCCAGCGGTCGGCCTCCACGGCCAGCTTCCGGGGATCTGTGAGCTTGCTATCCAGCAGATGTTGACGTAGCTCTACGAAGCAGTTCGCAGCCAGATGTTCCCATAACATGAGGTCAGTGAGTTCGGCAAGGGTGGTGACTTTGCTGCCCTTGACCCACCCATCGAAGGCCCGACTAAAAAAGTTTACATACTCCACCCAGGTGGTGCCCGGGATCTTCCTGCAGTCCCGGAACCGTTGGCGGTACATTTCTGGGGTGAGGCCGTATCTTGTGAGGAGAGCCTCTTTCATGTGGCTGTAGGAGGTCTGCAGGGAGAGGGGTAGGTCGAGCAGGGTGTCCCTTCCTTCGCTCAGAAACCGTCCCCACAACCCCGCCCCCCAGTCCTTCTGTGGAATCCGATGGGAGGTCATGGCGACCTCGTAGGCCCGAAACCATTGCTGAATGTCATCGTTTTTATAATATTCTTTGACCACATCCTTGGGGATGTGGACCTTCTGTTCCGCTGGGGGGGCCGTCTCTCGGTTCCCCGAGGGCCTCCCGTCCTCATTTCGGGCCTTGAGCTCGAGTTCCTTTAAGCTCCGTTCGTGCTCCAGTTGGAGCTTTCTTCCTTCGTGCTCCCGTTGGAGCTTCTTTTCTTCCAGTTCGCCTTGTACACGCATTTGCTCTACTGCTAGCTTCTTCTCCGCTAACTTCAATTCGCCCTCGATTTTGAGTTTGGCTAACTCGAGTTCATGACTGCGGCTTCTCTCTCTGTCCGCGAGCTCTTCCGGGGATAGGCCCCCGTCTGGTACGATGCCTCGCACCTGATTGCTACTGCTTTCACTTTGGGGGGGTTCGGCTTCGTCGGGGCGCTCCCCCGTGCCTTCCGGGCGGGAGGCCCCGGTTTCCACCCAAGTTTTCAGTGCTTTCTGCAAGTCTTCCTTAGTGTTGAGGCCAGTGGTAGCGATTTTAAGTTCTTTGCAAAATTGTTTTAGCTCTTTGTGTGTGTATTCTTCCAGATGCTCTACCTGGAACACTCTGTTGGCGTTGGTTTCTGCGGAGCTCGTGGCGCTTCCTTCTGCCATCTTTGTTGGTCGTGCGTCCGTCGTTTACTGCACGATCTCTAGGTGATGGGCCCGAATCCCGTCGCTTGCCACCAATGTTAGACGGCGACCTCAGAGGAGCCCGGAAAGGGGTCCTGACTACCCTGAGACCCACCCTCAAAGTATCGTAGCCGGGCACTGGCGGGAGATTCCCCAGGGGGAGGACTCTCGCAACTAGGATCGTACTTCTGGCACCACACGACACAGAGGGACCACACTGGGTATTCTCAGAACAAGTTTTATCAAACAGGTATCACTGCAAATATGTACAAGGTGAGCACGGGCTCAAGAGTCTCGGAAAGGTAGGGGGTAGCGGGACTGTCTCTGGTAACGGTTCAAAGGAGGGACGTACCCGGCGCACAGCTCACAATCCTCGAGCTGGGGGGTAGGCTGGTTGTCGTGGGGTCCGGCGGGACCGGGGGAGTCTGTGGAAGCCGCGAGTCACTCAGCGGGCTCAGGTACAAGTTCGGAGGTCTTACGATCTTCAGGGAGCCGCGAGTCACTCAGCAGGGCTCAGGTACAAGTTCGGAGGTCTTACGATCTTCAGGGAGCCGCGAGTCACTCAGCAGGGCTCAGGTACAAGTTCGGAGGTCTTACGATCTTCAGGGAGCCGCGAGTCACTCAGCAGGGCTCAGGTACAAGTTCGGAGGTCTTACGATCTTCAGGGAGCCGCGAGTCACTCAGCAGGGCTCAGGTGAGTTCCAGTTCCAGGAGCCGCGACCACGTCAGCAGGCTCTCGTTGTTCCAGCGTCGAATCTGCCGGCCAGCCCCAGAGCACCCCTTGTTATAGTTCGACCCCTCTTTGATGTCCGGAGTCTGTGCAGGCAGGGGTCTTGTCACCTGGGGGTCGCTTGTCGTGATTTCCTGCTATAGTTTTTTGATTCTTTCAGGGCCGGGTCGGGAGGAGTCCCAGACACCCAGCAGGCGTGGAGCCAGCCCTCAGGGAGGCCGGAGGGCCGATCGAAACCCATCGTCCCGGGGGAGTTCAGAGGTGCGATAGAAACTGCTCCTCCCTCTCTCATCCCCTGGAAGCGGGATGTCCTCCAGCCGGAGTGGCGCCTCTATGCCCGGGTCGCGCTGGGGCCGGGCGGCCATCTTGGTGCATGAAGTGGGCACGCGGGCCCGGGGTGGCCGAAAGGGGAGAGGCCAGGGACGGGGATGTCCGGGTCGGTGCGTGTGTCCTGGTGGGGAGGTTCGACGGGGCCGGGGGCTTGGGCTGTATGTACCAGGTTTCGGTGGTGCGGGGGCACGGAGGGCCATTCTACGAGGCCGGGTCCAACACTGAGACATTGCGAGCTCTCTTTTCCTTTTTTGGCCTGCTTCTGCTCCTGCTAGGTGTTCAGTTTACTTTGTATACGGGCTTCATGAAACACTTGTGGGTGCCGCTTTATTTGCCATGCTGTTTTCTTAGGTGTTTATTAAGCTTCTGCCGCCACTTATTTTCCCGTGCTGACCCCCACCTCTCTCACAACACTGCGTTTTTTATTTAACTTTTCTGCAGTGTTATATAGGTCGAACTCGACCAGGAGGGATCAGAGTGCTTCACATAGCCAGCATTATAGATGAATACATTCAGTTTTGAGGCACAGGGAGATTAAATAATGTGGGCACAATCACAGGATGCTTGAGCCAACGCCGAGATTCAAACCTGATTCCCCAGCTTGAAAGTCAGCCGCTCTGGCCGTTATACCACATCCAACTGCTGCTCAGTGTTCTGCTTACTTCTTACACAGGCTTCAAGAAATGCTTGTGGCTGCCGCTTAATTTGCTGTGCTTTTTGCTTTAGTGTGTATTAAGCTTCTGCCACCACTTAATCTCCTCTTGCTGATGCCCCACCCACCACTGCTTTTTATTTTGTTTTTTTCACAGTTGCCCCCACTTAGTCTCCCTGTGCTGCCCTCCAGTCAGCCACCCTCCTCACCCCTTCCACAACACTGCCTTTTGATTTTATTTATTTGCAGTGTTATATAGCGCAAACTCGACCCGAAGGGATTAGGGTGCTTTACATGACCATCAGTTACAGTTCAGATGGACACATTCATTTTCAGGCACGGGGAGATTAAATGATTTGTGCACAATAACAGGAGTTCGAGCCGATGCCACGACTCGAACCTGGTTCCCCAGCTTCAAGGTTGGCCACTGTTATGTTATGTTATTTTTATTTATAGCGCGCACAGATACTCCGGGGAGTGTCCTGGCACGAACCTTAGAGCAGTGCAGAGATCAAATACAAACAAAGAGAAATGTTTTAAGGCTTCTCTTAAACAGAGTGGGGTCCTGAATGAACAGTAGAGCGACCGTGAGCAAGTTCCAGGCCAGGGCCGCTTTCAAGGCAAGGGAGCTGCCCCCCAACCTTTGCCTCCGGAAGTGAGGTACATGAGCCAAGAGCTGTGCAGAGGAGTGCAGATGTCTATTAGGTGTATAAAAAGAAAATACTTTTGTAGATAGGTTGGGCCTGAGGCATGCAGAGCACGGTGAGCTATAACTAAAGACTTGAATTTAACCCGTTCAGCAACGGGCAGCCAGTTAAGGGCTCGCAAATGCTGTCTCAGACTACATCTGACGGGGACATTAAGAAGGAACCTGGCTGCTGCATTCTGAACAACCTGCAGTTTGTTGAGCAGGAATCCAGGGATGCCAACATACAAGGTATTGGCATAATCCAAGCGTAATAAAATCAGGGCTCGGATGATTGTTTCTTTAACAGCCCTAGGAAGATGTGAAAGGAATTTCCCAAGGGTTTTGAGAAGCCTGAAGCAGTTCCCAGCTAGCTTCTTGATCTGGGTGGTGAACATAAGGTGCTCTTCAAACCAAACCCCAAGCTTTTTGGCGGGTTGCCCCGTTGAGGCTGGCATGGCGAAATAAGATGGCCAGAGTGTTTCTCTAAACATAGGAGGGAACTTTCCATACAAGAGAATTTCAGATTTCTCCTCATTGCACTTAAGTTGTTCAGAGGCCAACCACTTAAAGACTTTGGTCAGACAGTTCTTAGCAGAACTGGTGGCGCACTAATTTTTCCCCCAAGTGAATAAGAGCCCGGTGTCGTTCGTGCAAGCAATGATTTTAGCCCCCAGGTCCTCCGCCAATTGGACCAAGGGAGTGACATAAAAGTTAAAGAGGAGGGGCTCAAGGAGGACCCCTGTGGGACCCCCGTAGACACCCACTTAGGTGAGGACGAGGGGAGGGGAAGCCATACCTATTGTGACCAGCCCTCCAAAAAGGATTTAAGCCAGCCTCTTGGTGCCAGAAATGCCAATCTCCGCAAGGCGGGCAAGCAGAAGCAAATGAGGGATGGTATCAAATGCTGCCGAGAGGTCAAGTAAAACCGGCGCTGCCCACCTGCCAGCATCCAAACAGTCTCAGTTCTCCTCCACCACCTCCACCAGCTGCGCCTCAATACTATACGAAGCCCTAAAACCTGACTGAGCTGGAAGCAATAGGCCCCCATTTTCAATGTATGCAGTCATCTGTTTAGTAACCACTTTTTCACATTCCTTTGCCACAATGGGCAAAAGAGAGACGGGACGATAGCTTCCAGGGCTCGTAGGATCAAGCAATGGCTTTTTAAAGAATGTTTGCCTGCTTCCAGGCTGCCGGGACATAGACCTCCTGAAGAGACATGTTAACGAATCTATTGACTTCCGGGTTGACAGTCTCAGCAACGTTGGCCAAATGTCTGGCAGCGCATGGGTCTGAGGGAGAGCTAGATTTCAAACTCTTCAGAATTCTGAGTGAACTAGGCAGGTCGATAGAACCAAAGGCAGGCAGAGATCGCCAGTCAGGAAGAGGTAAGGCCCCTGAGGTCAAGGGCGCGTTGGTGTCCTCTTTACAGGGACTAAATGAAGCCTGAATCGTGCAAATCGTTCTTATAAAAAAACTTGAGACATTGTCACACCAGCCATTAGAGGAAGGAAGCAGACACAATTGGGCTTTGGGCGCCATAAAGCTCTGACCCTTACACCACATATGACCGCTGTTCCCTCCTATCCTGTTTCTCCTCTTTCCGCCTCTTCATGGCACGCCTCACTCATGATTTGCCAATACTTCTTGTTATTTAACACACAGCTGGCACAAACAATTTTCTAAAAAGTGGTTGTGAGACATACCGGCCCCTCTAACATTTCTTTTAGTCTCCTGCCACAATTGCAAATCCTTTCAGGGAATACAGCAGCCCTCCCTATTACCACTAAATAGCCGTCAGTTGTGGCTCCATGTGCTCCTGTACATTTCTTGTGACTCTCTGGGAGCCACCCTTGTGGCGAGTGGACTTGGTGGCAATAGCACCTCCCCCTGTCCCCTCTGTTATAGGGTGAGCAGTATGCTGCACTACCTGATGCCCTTACGTGCATAAGGCGAATGTCCCCTTGAAATGGACTATCACCAGGACTGATGGGAAGGTGTTTGACTGCTTCTGTTGAGTGTGTGCTTGGACCAGACTGTACTGCCATACCAGACAGCACTTTCTGTTCTTGGCATTGTTTTTCCTCATCGCTGCAGACTGACATAACCTGGGCTTCATGTGCTGCATTGTCCTGGGACTGTACAAGGGCATCTGCAAGCGAGCCCCGAAGATCTGCTTGGTCGGCACCTGGGTCACTGACCACTCCTCTATTCACCTGGCGGAGACAGTGACTGCTGTCTCCTCCTTTTTGTTATCACCTTGTTGACGCAACATGGAGGAGAGTAATCCTGTGCTGCTGACCTCCAGTTATGCCTCCTGGGCCGCTCGTGGTATGGTGTTGACTCATAAGCTACCACACCTGCAAGTGGGCCCTCTCCAGCCTCTGATCCTTTCACTGTATTTTCCACCCTGATGTTGAATACAGCTGGAATGGGCTGACTGCGGAGTGCCAAATCAAGATCCTCCTTAAGACCCTCTTCAATCACAGCTACTGACCCATCAGACCATGCAGAACATCCTCCTCATACTGATGACAAATGGGACGTGATACTGGCAGCCATTGAAAGAACCCACACGTCACTGGAGTCCAAAACCAATAATGTAGTGGCGGACCTTACACTACTGCCTGCAGATCATCGCAAACTTTTGGACCTTACGGAGCAGACCCTATCTGAGATCTACCCAACTACACGCCAAATGGAGCTGCAGCTACAGGAATACCTTGCTAGGATCCAGACACTGGAGTCAAGAGTGGCGGATGCGGAGGGTCAATCTAGGTGAAACAATGTACGTTTTAGAGGCGTTCCAGAGGCAGCATAGAGGCAGGGCGCCATCTTTGTACATTGAGCATTGGCTCCGGGAACTGTTACCGGAACCATCTCTCTCATGTTATTTTCCTATTGAGAGAGCACACCGTATCCCTGCTCACAAAACTGCCCCTGGTGTTGGTGCCAAACCACTCATATTCAGACTGTTACATTATCGTGACAGGGACTCAATATTGAGAGAAAGTCTAAAATTACAGAATATCAAGGTGGAGAACACAAGAGTAATATTCTTTCCAGACTACACTGTGACAGTGCAGTGGCAGCGCGGTTCCTTCTTGGCTGTGAAGCGAAACCTCCGATTTGAAATACTCTCTGTTATTCCCCGCCAGACTGCATGTGGTAGCCAAGAGCAAGACGAGATCTTTTGACACGCCACAGGATGCCCCACACTACAGTATTGAACCCTGGTGTCTTCGTTTGTTGCAACTCCTGTACAAGCAGCCAAAATCGAGGGTGAAGATAGGGAACCTCACCCCTTAGCCAATACAAATATGTAGAGGTACCAGAAAGAGTTATCCCTTCTCTCCCCTGCTTTCTTCCCTTGCAATAGAACCATTGACCTTGGCTATGCGAGGACAGGCAGAGACTTGGGGGTTACTATGATTAATGGGCGCATGCAATTTCACTGTATGCGAATGATTTTTTGCTATATATTAGGGATTTCCACTCTATTTCTACTTAGATACCCAGTATCCTTGATAAGTTTGCATCCCTTTCTGGCTTGCACGTGAGTTGGGCAAAATTCTGTCTATTCTAACCCTGGGCGTAGTTTGCGAAGTAGCACTACGCGAAGCTACTCAAAGTGCACTTCGCACTACGCGAGCTACGCGTAGCACTTCGCGAACTGCGTAGTACCCTGTTCGCACTGTGCAAGATGCCGTTTTCAATGATTGCACAGTGCGGACAAGCATCCGGCACTGTGCAATCATTGAAAACGGCATCTTGCACAGTGCGAGCTGAAGTTTTCTGCCGCTCAAGTAGATTTTTACTCGAGCGGCAGCTTTCTCAACGCGGCTGGTAGTTTCTCATCGTGAGCGGTCGCAAGCATACGCGACCACTCGCAATGAGAAACCTCATTTCCTCGCGTTGAGAATCTCGCCGGAATGTTTATTTTCCACGCTCGCGATAGGCAACTTAATGTTGCTGATCGCGAACAAGGAAAAAGTCTCGCCGGGATGTCATTTTGCTTGCTCGCGGTCGCCAACTTGATGTTGAGGACTGTGAGCAAGCAAAAAATGACCGCTGCACTACGCAACGCTTTTGCTACGCATGTTTGCACTGTGCTACGTGCAATTCGCGTAGTGCGAAGTAGCGCAAACTTCGCAAACTATGCGAGCGTAGCATAGTGCTTTGCCCAGGCTTAGTCTATTCCCCTTCATACCCACCTTACCTGATTCAGCTCTCATTTTTAGGGAGCACCTGCGGCTTGGCAACCAACTATGTTCTGCTACTTGGGAATCAGAATCTTTCATGCAGAACAAGACCTCTTTGATGGTAATCTCACACAGACTGTTACTTCCCTCTCTTCCCAAATATCCTTCTGGAAGGCACTCTCAGTGTCAGTGGCTGGACGCATTGCCATATTGAAGATGGTAGTACCTCCCAGGCTTCTATACTATTTTCTCGACCTACCACTGTGTGTTCCCCCTTCCTTTTTTCAACCCCTGGAAAAATGAATGCACAACATTATATGGGATAAATCTCGTTGTAGGGTGGCCCTTTCAAAACTGTATCTACCTACTGAGCAGGGAGCAATGGCGGTGCCTCACTACGAACACTACTACTTAGCATCCTAGCTTCAGTGGGTGGCTCACTGCTTGGTGGGATTATACCTCGCAGACACTACCACGGATGCTCCTGCCTGGAGCCTTGGATCCCTCCTAAACCTGTTTCACCCATGCACTTAAGCACCCCGACCTTGCCCCATATTATTGAGAGTGGCATACTGTTGTTTTTGCTGCAGTTTTTATCTTACTAAACATATTAAACCCTATGTCCCTGCAATCTCGCTGCTGGGCACACCCTGACCTGGACGACCACTTTGCCAGCAGAACCAATGGCCTGGCATCCGGTGGGCTTCCATACGATTGGTGATCTGAATCAAGATGGTGCATTTCTTTTTTACGAGATGCTGATGACAGATGTGGGACTACCCCTGGGACACTTACTCAGCTACAATTCCTGGGTTGACACGCTGTGACACAACTCGGGTGATATCTCACAGGAGCCCCACTTACACCTCACAATTCAATATCTTCAAGTTATGGGAGCGGGTGGTCACCTCACTCACTGGTTTGCAGATTTGCTCTGCATACATACTGCCGTACCACTGACATCACTGCGTCAACGCAGGCAGACAGATTTAGCCCGTCCCTGCATTACCAAAGAATGGAACACACTTTAGCAGGCCCTACTTATATCACTAGTAATGCCAGGTTTCACCTGATACAGTATTATATACAAGGATGTACCTATGATTAATGGTAAAATTCTTCCCGCCTTACTGTACGCAGACGATGCGGTCCTAATGGGCCCCACTCCCAATGCACTGCACACTTTAGTTGGGGGTTTTGTGGATTTTATGAATAAGCTGGATCTTTGCACAAATTTAAAAAAATAATTTTTATTGAGTTGCGGCCCCAAAAAATATTCTGTAAATGTAATTAATTCTGGCTCCGAAAAACTATTATGCCCACGCACTTTTCCATACGCTTTTTGTGATATGAGAAATGTTCAGACAGGTACAGTTGGGGTTTCAAAGTATGATAGGATTGTATCACTGCCCAAACATGATTTTTTTTTTTAATGGCTGTTTGGTCTGTTGATAAAGAGATCCGTTTGATTGCATTGTTTACAATGTTTTTAAATCAGGAATACGTTGTAATGGTTAGCTAGGCCTCCTCTAACTATAGTGTCAAGAGAGATTGTTTCAGGACTGTAGTAATAGAATTATCTAGCCTGGTTTGATTTTCGATCTCCACCCAACAGTCCATAGGATGGATGCTGCTTGTGTCCACTGTGTTCAACTTGATGCTGACCTTCTCCATTTGCTGTGATCATGCCCCTCACTGAAGCATTACTGGTGTGGCGTGACGCATCATCTGTTCACATGCATGGGACTGCCACTTACACACACCTGGGAGACTTGCCTGGCAGGCCTCTATTCCAGGGATAAGAAACACAGGGTGATCACGTGCTTCCTAGACCTGTGGTTATTGAAAGCGAAATGTCTTTTAACCAGGCGCTGGAAGTCCAACCAGCCGCCATCAATGGAGACCTGGTCACGATCCGTCATCATCTGGGCTAGGAGAGGAGGGGGGTCTCTCTACATAGGAAGCAAAACTTGGGCCTCCACAAATATCCCATCTCCTCGAGCTGGGATGCCATAGTGATAGACATTCAGGCCTCCCTTCAAAACGCGGAGGAGTCACAGGCAACTGCTGACCTGTATCTCATACTGGCTGAAGAACACCCACACACAGCCTGATGTTGAGGTTAGCATTATAGCAATAAACACTGCATATTGTACACTGTGTTGATTGCTGCTTTAAAGTGATTGTGAATTGCTTGATGTGGATGGAGGCTTTTTGTTAATGCACACACCCCCCTTTCTAACCCATACCCTGTTGTCGCTGGTTGCATAAGTTGTTAGATGTTACATTTGCTTGATACCACTATGACGCAATTTACTGTTCAAGACTGCAGATTTATACACAAGTAGATTGTTTATATGGTCCTAAAACAGCTATCGTGAGAGCACATGGGCTAACTTCTACCTTAATACCTCAATCTCTAGATCTTATGCTATTTACCAATTGAATACCTGTTCTATTGCAAAGACGGAGTTCCTCTTTAGACTTGTTTACATTTATATCACGATTTATTGTAGTCATTTACTGTACTACCTGGTTATGAAAATTCAATAAACAGATCCAAAAAAAAGCATTGGTTATTGCTGATGCTAAACTGCATTAGTAACAAAGGGAAATGTCAGTATAGGTGAGTATCTGTAAGGCGTAACCCCAATTAAGGAGTATGAATTCTACTGTTCTGAGATGTAGTTCTCTATGAAGATGGGAACGTTCAGATCCTTCCTTCTCTACATTAAGACTAATCTGTGACTGTTCCTACTGTGATTATCTAGCAGATCTATATATATCTATACCCATGCCTCCCTATGTACATTTAGGGCCTCATTATGAGTCTGGCGGTCCACAGAGACGAATCCATACAGACCTAAGATACTCTTCTGAAAGAGATACATAGATGACATCTTGGTAATCTGGCACGGTACTCAAGATGCCCTTCCAGAATTCCACGAGTGGCTTAACTCCAGCGATGAGTACCTAAAATGTACATACACGGCCCATGAAAACACACTTGACTTCCTGGATGTCACCATCTTCGCAGAAGTTAATAGTTTAAAAAAAAAACTGCTATGAACCGCCGACGAAAAACAGTCTCCTCTCCTTCAACATCTTCCATCCCAGACCACTGAGGGAAAGTCTCCCTTATAGCCAGTTCTTGCGGATACAATGCAACTGCAGTGACCCATAGGATTATAAGAAGCAAGCTCTTTATTTTTCTAACAAACTAAAAGAAAGAGACTATCCAACCAACATTATACGCAAGTGTCAGAAAAGAGCAAGAAATTATAACCAGGACACACTCTTAAAAACAACAGTAAGAACTCAAGAGACTAACACCCTCACATGTGTCACAACATACAGTACAGCCTCCAATACCATCAAGAAGGCCATCAGTAACACTGGTGCATCTTAACGTCTGGAACATTAGATTGGCCGAAACCTAGGTTTTCCAATAAAAGAAGTAAGAATATATGGGACCTCCTTGTGCACACAAGACGAGCACCATCATGGACGGAGAATAGCACCATACTAACAACCTGGGGCCTGACGCCTGTAGCAGGCTGATCCTGCTCAGTTTTCCACCTAAACAAAGCAACTAGAGTTCTGAAATCTACTGAAGAAAAATGAGTTGGACCCTCAAACGACAAACAAACTGTAACACTTCACATGTAATCTACATGCCTGTCCCTGCAATCTAAAGAACATTGGCATGACTTGTCACAAAATAAATCTAAACACAGAAGTAACATCAAATGCAGTAAGGCAACCACACGAATGAGCAACCATTTCCTAACTACTAACCACACTCCGAATGACTTGAACTGGGTGGTCCTAGAAACTTTGGACACAGTGAGCAACAATGTAGAACACCAACTTTGTGAAAAAGAACAACGCTGGGTTTACTGCCTCAGAACTTATGACCAAGGCCTTAACGACAATATACCCTGCCTCTCTTTCAACCACTAAAACTCAACAATATCTCAAAATGAATGCCCCAGAACCATCCGAGAAGGAGGCCAAACAATGAACAAGCCAGCATACATTTTTCACCCTAATGTACCAGATACAACCTCTGCAATACTATCAGAACTACATGAGGCACACCATTCTACCCCACTGCACACATCATGAACAAATATCAATATTTATCCTCTGTACAAACAGAAAGATAATGAACATGCAATAAGAAAAATCATCCACCAGTAATTTTATAGGCGTTTCCACAGACGTATGTATACAGAGGACGCAATAAGAAACTTTTACATCACTTCCCTCATCACTTAGTACTTCATGATATGGGGGCCGATTCACAGAACTAATCTGAGATAAAATCCTAAATTTACTACTTTTGGTATTCACAGAAGGCATTTAGTAGTAGTAAAGTTAGGACTCCTAACTTTACTACTACTAAACTGAGACAAAATCCTAACTTTACGACTTTCGGTATTCACAAAAGGCATACTACTAAATGCCTTCTGTGAATACCAAAAGTAGCAAATTTAGGATTTTATCTCAGATTAGATCTGTGAATCGGCCCCAGAGTGAATAGAAACACAACACTACAGACAGCAAACACTGTCAGGTCCCCGACACACGACACATATACCTAACAAACTCCAGTTACGTACTCTGTACCCAGGAGAACCTGAATATGAATATTCCATCATACATCCCACACCATACAAAAGAAAGTAAATATTTTGACATACTAAGGGCCATATGTATCAAAAAAGAGTTTTGTGATTCTCAAATTGCGACTTTTATCGAATCGCAATTAGAGAATAGCAAAATGCAATGTATGTAGGATTTTCAAAAAATTGAGCGAATCCTACATATTCCTTATTTGCGTATTGCAAATTGAGATTCGCAAATAAGGAATACCTTCCCATTCATTCCTATGGGCTAGGAGGCCCACAGGAATGAATGGGAAGACATTCTCAATTTGCGATTACCAATTAGAGAATCGCAAATTGAGAATGCAATTTCAAGGTTGCAAGGGTGCCAAAAGGATACCCTGTTGCACGCCTGAAATATGCATGTGTTGAAATTTTGCGCACATACATGCCCTATGGCGCTTTAAAAAAATCAAAAAAGTGCTTTTTTAATGAAAATCGCAAATTACCACCAACTCGAAGTTGGAGGTAATTTGCAATTCCTTAAGGCCAAATAGCAAATTTCTGGTGCTTTCAGAATTGCATTTAAGGAATCACAATTCCTTAATTGCATTCGCAAAATAGAGAATCGCAAATTTTGGAATTCTCTATTTTGCAATGACCTTTTGGGATGATACATCCCAAAAGGCTTTTTCCAATTCGCAAACGGGCCGATTCTGAGAATCGGCCCGTTTGCAAACGGGAAAAAGGCTTGATACATATGGCCCTAAACCTGTTGTTTGAATGCTAAATCAACCGCAATTTCACTTACACTCTCCAGAGTATTTTTTCTGCCCTGATCATTTCTCTTTGGAGATCAGAAAGACAGCGAGGATGCAACGAGGCACGTCCTCACGTTAGACCTGATTGCTTAATTAAGATCACCACCCAGGTACTTAACTATGCCTCGCACCTCCCCAATCCAGTATTCGGGATTGGGAGAAGTGCAGCAGCAACGCCTGTCGGGACGGCCCGCAATCAAGGTAAGAATTTGGCCCACTCTGCCTTCCACAATGTAACCCTCCTTTGCACTCACCCTCTCCTTTAGGAAATACCAGCCGCAACTAAACATGCTTTTCAACATATTCCTCGTAGGACCACCAAACTCTCCTGCATCCTAAGGAGGACTAAAAGCCCCTTACTAAAAGTAAATCTATGAATATATAAAGGTTGTGCAAACGTGTATTTAACCCCTTCGCTGCTAGGGCTTTCACCCCCCGGTGCTAAGCCTTTTTTTGGCTATTTGGGGTAGTTTGCGCTTAGGCGCCTGTAACTTTTTGACCACAAAGTATCCATGCCAAATTTGCGCCCTTTTTTTCCAACATCATGGGGATTCAAAAGGTACCCAAGGTTTGTGGATTCCCCTGGAGGGGACCCAGAAATTAGCAAAAATACAGCTACATTTTAGTTTTTTGGGGGGAAAAATGGGAAAAAAGGGCACCAGATGAAAGCGTCTGGTTTTTTCCCTGCAAATGGTATAAAGAAAGGGTTGTGGTGCTGAAATCGCCATCTTCCCAGCTTTCAGTGACATGCAGACTTTTGTCAGAAGACCAAAATTGTTTACACAGTTTTGTCATTTTTCTGGGACATAGCCTATTTTTGCTATTTTTTTCTGCTTTCAACCTCCTTTCAGTTAATGGTAGAAATGGGTATGAAAGCAATAATGGATTCTGGAGAGCTATACATTTTGAAAAAGTAGACAAAATTCTTAATTCAGCAAGGGGTCATTTGTGTAGATCCTTCAAGGTTTCTTCACAGAAACTAACAGTTAAATATACAAAAAATTGAAGATTAGTTGAAAAAAACAGCCATTTGTGTCAACGTTTTCACCTGTAACTTCTTTTAATTATGACAGCTGTATGAAAGCAATATACCGTTACATTTGCTGAACCTTTCTGGTTGTGGGGATATATAGGACTTGTAGGTTCACCAAGAACCCAACGAACCCAGGGCAAATAACTGAGCAGCGTCTTGCAATGGTTTTTTATTATGTACCGGATATATAGCAATTATTTTGGGAAAATGTATACCTGGAAACATTGGTATGAAAGACACCTATGTGTTTCTGAAATGGGAACAAAGTAGAGAGTTTAGAAACAGTAGATATTTGCACATTTCCAAAATCGGGAGGACCCATACTAGCATGAGAATTGTAGGTAATTTTTCAAAATGACTTCTTTTTTACACATTGTCTTTCATTTGGAAGGCAGAAATGCATCAAAAGTCAATAGGTAATAACAGTTGCTCTACAATTCTGAGTTTCCCTAAGTCTCCCAATAAAAATGGTTCCTCACTTGTGTGGGTAGGCCTAGTGCCCGCGACAGGAAATGGCCTAAAACCCAACGTGGACACACCACATTTTAACAGTGAAAACTGACCCTTTTTTTGCAAAGTGCCTAGCTGTAGTTTTTTAACCCTAGCTCTGCCGGCACCTAGGGAAACCTAGCAAACCTATACAATTTTGAAAACTAGACACCCGGGGGATGCTAGGGAGGTATGGCTTGCGTGAATCCCCCAAGGTTTTCTTACCCTGAATTCCGTGCAAGCCTAAAATTTAGCTGAAAAAATCACTTCAGCAATTTTGATGTCGCCTCAATACGTTTTGGGCCCTTGCCTTTCGCGGGTACTTGGGCCTCCCACATGAGTGAGGCACCATTTTTATTGGGAGACCTGGGGTAATGCTGGGTGGCAGGAAATTTGTGTCAGCCCGGTGATACAACAACTTTCCCACACAAAAATGTGTGGAAAAAGTGGTTTTTTTCAGCTAAATTTGAGGTTTGCAGGGAATTCTGGGTAAGAAAACGTTGGGGGATCCACGCAAGCCATACCTTCCTAGAAACCCCCGGTTGTCTAGTATTCAGAAATTTGTGAGTTTGGTAGGTTTCCCTAGGTGTCCGCTGAGCATGGGGCCAAAAACCCAGGTGACCCCTCTTGCAAAACCAGGTCATTTTGTGACAGGCAATTTTGATGTCGCCTCAATACGTTTTGGGCCCTTGCCTTTAGTGGGTACTTGGGCCTCCCACACAAGTGAGAAACCATTTTTATCGGGAGACCTGGGGGAATGCTGGGTGGTAGGAAATTTGTGTCAGCCCATTGATGCCACAACTTTCCCACACAAAAATGTGTGGGAAAAGTGTTTTTTTCCAGCTAAATTTGAGGTTTGCAGGGGATTCTGGGTAAGAAAATTTTAGGCGATCCACACAAGCCATACCTCCCTGGAATTCCCAGGGTGCCTAGTTTTCAGAAATGTGTGGGTTTAGTACGTTTCCCTAGGTGGCCGCCGACCACGGGGCCCAAAACCCAGGTGACCCCCCCTTGCAAAACCAGGTTGTTTTGTGATAGGTCATTTTAATGTCGCCTCAATACGTTTAGGGCCCTTGCCTGTCGCGGGTACTTGGGCCTCCCACACGAGTAAGGCACCATTTTTATCGGGAGACCTGGGGTATGCTGGGTGATAGGAAATTTGTGTCAGCCCGTTGATGCCACAACTTTCCCACACACAAATATGTGGGAAAAGTGATTTTTTCAGCTAAATTTGAGGTTTGCAGGGGATTCTGGGTAAGAAAACGTTGGGGGTTCAGGCAAGCCATGCCTCCCTGGAATCTCCTGGGTGTCTAGTTATTCAGAAATGTGTGGGTTTGGTAGGTTTCTCTAGCTGGCCACCAAGCACGGGGCCAAAAACCCAGTTGACCCCCCTTGCAAAACCAGGATGTTTTGTGATCGGCAATTTTGATGTCACCTCACTAGGTTTTGGGTCCATGCCTGTCGCGGGTACTTGACCCACCCACGCGAGTGAGGTACCATTTTTATCGGGAGACCCGATGCTCATTATGGAACCCTTCCGTCATGAGCATCGAAGGGGTTAAATATGTGTACCATAAAATACTGGAATATATCCTCTCTATCACCACAGGAGGGCAGTGTTTCACCGATAAAGACGTTCCTCTCCACAATCCGTTTATATAAGGATTTGAAGAGGACGTTAACTATGAAACCCATACCTTTCGTTTGCGTAAAAAAACAGGAGGGCAAGAGTACTAAATCTAATACACAATTAGCCTCATCGTAAGGTTTCCATGCTGATTTGATTCCAAAGTATATTATCAAATGACAAATAACTTGCTTAGACTTTGCTAGACTGTAACCACTGGACTAACGAAAGATGCCCATCAATAATCGGGAACACACCTATCCCCCTTTGCATGGTGGGAACTGATTAGAACTATCAGTATAACCATTTAACAACAACCAATACCTCTGGCATCAACACTTATACTCCTAACACAGATCTATTGTTCAAGATAAGGTGCGTACTCATATGAAAACCATTCACAAAGACTTACCCTATGACTTATCTGTGCTCTTTCCTGAAAGCAAAACATGCATTAACAATTATCACTGAAGTAAACCTGTGTCATCAGTTGGGTTTTCACTAGAAGAACCCTAACCTTGCATAAATCATCATGTTATGTACGTTTGCAATCTATTTCTTTTCCTTGTCAGTCATAGGTAAAGACTGCACCTTTGACAGCATCAGTGATGAGCCACTGTGCTCACTGACAAAGAAGGATAAGTGAATGCACTCACCCTATACAGTCCAAAAGGTGCTCTGAAAATAACAAGCTCACCTCTCACATCATGGTCCTTCAGAAGGCCACCTAACTCAGAAGAGCAACCCTTAGGCCGAAACATGTTGCCCCCTCCCCACTATGGGATGTGGACCAGTCATAGTCCACTCAAGCACCACCATTTCTTTTATTCATATCCCTATCCTGACTGAATAAAAAATCTTTAAACAGGATTAGGAGATATTTTAAGCCACTTTCTATGACTGCGAACCACGCGCGCAGAGAGATAATACTGCTAAGTCCTGTTAGATGACCTGTGTTGATCGAGCCAGTACTTCTAGTTAGCCGCCTCAATCTGTTTGTGTGTAGCCCGTATTTTTAAAACTTACACCTTACTCCCTGCTTTTTAAAATCGTCATTTTCCGTTTTAGCGCTATTTGCACATATATGTATTTTAAAATTGCTATTTGCACAAAAAGTATTTGAAATCTGTCATTTGCTCTGAGTACTCGCCGTGACCGGTTGCTCCTCCCCGTTCCACCGCGGGTGCCGTCCCGATTGATGTGGAGGGAGTCTGCTACTTCCGGTGCACGGGAGTTATCGCTCTAGTTGTTGGACCGCCACACGTTCAAAACTGACGCCCTGGCTAACGCGCAGCGGACGCGCGCAGAGAGATAATACTGCTAAGTCCTGATAGATGACCTGTGTTGATCGAGCCAGTACTTTTAGTTAGCCGCCTCAATCTGTTTGTGTGTAGCCCGTATTTTTAAAACTTACACCTTACTCCCTGCTTTTTAAAATCGTCATTTTCCGTTTTCGCGCTATTTGCACATGTATGCATTTTAAAATTGCTATTTGCACAAAAAGTATTTGAAATCTGTCATTTGCTCTGAATACTCGCCGTGACCGGTTGCTCCTCCCCGTTCCACCGCGGGTGCCGTCCCGATTGATGTGGAGGAAGTCTGCTACTTCCGGTGCACGGGAGTTATCGCTCTAGTTGTTGGACCGCCACACGTTCAAAACTGACGCCCTGGCTAACGCGCAGCGGACGCACGCAGCGGGCGCGCCGCCGGCGCGCCGAAGGCGCCCCAAAGGCAAGCCCGTCTGCGCCCGTCCGCGACCAGACTGCGGCCGGGGCCAGGCATGCTGCTCGTAGTGGCACAGATAGGGAGAGGATCGTGTGGTCTCGAGATGAACTGTGGAGGCTTAACACAGACGCTGCGTGCTGCACGCACAGGCTTGACCTAAGATCTCATCTCCTCGAACACATTTGCGGGACATGTGGGAAATCATTCGGTGTGTGGGGCAATGGAGCGAAGAAAGGGTCCTGTAAGACCAGACCGCTCAGTAATAGTAGCTTAAGAGCTGGGCTGTTGAATTGCAGATCCCTCTCAAAGCACGCCAACGATATCTGGCTGCTATTGGATGGTCATGAGTGGGATGTCCTATTTTTGACTGAAACTTGGCTTAGTGAGGACAATGTGACCGCAATAGCTCTGGCAGTACCCCTGGGCTACACAATGTGTCTCGCTAACCGAGTGGGTGGAAAAATAGGAGGAGGGATAGCTGCTATATTCAAGGAACAGTTCACATTAACATCCTCTGCCCCTACGCTGATCGCGGGACTGGAGGGATTACACTTCTGCATTCAGGTGGGCTCTCAGACCTCCTTAGCAGGGCTAGTTATTTACCGCCCCCCTGGTGGGAATGATGCTAAACTTACTGCTCTGTTGGACGTGATAGTGCAGAGCTCCCTCCTCCACCCCTACTTTCTTGTAGTGGGGGATTTTAATATTCATATGGATAGGACGGATTGTGCCCAAGCAGAGATATTGAGGGCCACTCTGAATGCTGCCAATCTGAGATTAATCAATGAGGGCCTGTTGGACTTGGCCCTTCTGGCAGGTTCACCCCTGGACTTTTTGGCTTTTTATTGGTGACTTGGTGTGGTGATTGTTTGGTCTCTGCGCACTTTCCCTGTGTCCCAGGGTAAAGTGCGTGCGTGCTCTGAGTGCATGTGGTGAGATAGGCCTGCCCTCCCATAGGAATGCATGGGGAATGTATGTGTCCCTAGTAGTTCCTGATGCGTGGGGTGTGCAGGCCCGAGTTTGGTATGTGCGGACTCGTGGGAGTGAATGCTGCGCGATGATGTGTGCGGCGTGCATGTACCTAGTGTGGAAGTGCCACTTCTAGAAGTGGGCACTTCTGTGTGCAGTGTGTCTGTCGCGTGATTGGCTGGTCATGTCATGTGACGGGCTAGGGATTCCCCAGAGTCAGGATGAGTCACCCAGTGGTGAATGGGGAGATCAGCAGCTAGATGGGTGGGAGGAGTACACCTGGGTCCTGAATAGGACAGGGTTTTCCACACACAATGCTGGCCCCACCCCCTGTGGTGCGACTGACGACCCTAGCCCTGCCAGTGAATAGAGTGAGGGGCTGAGCACATCAAGGGTGCTCCCCAACCAGCTGCGACTGGTTTTCCCCCTCACCCTGAACCCAGAACAAAGGGTTTGCCTGTATAAAAATGGGGCTGTGTCCCCACAGAAACTGTTCTCTTCCAGGATCCTGAGGGGGGCTGCTGCTGCTGGAGGCCAGGAGGAACCGCCACTTTGGACTACCTTCCTGCCTGGAGGGCCCAGTGAGCTGGCCCCTGGCCCAGCCTTGCCCCCTGCCCACCTTCCTAAGAACTTTGCTGGACTTGGTTGGGATCCTCCTTTAAGCGCTGGGAGCGCTTTATTTTCCCCCCTAAAGTGCCTTGAGGCGCTTTTCATTCACTTATAGCGCTAGGAGCGCTTTAATTGTGGCCCGCAGGGCGGCGCTGCACTCATTAGCGCGGGAATCCCGACATAGGAATCCCTGCTATTTTGCAATATTCCGAGCGGGTGCCCACCCCGCATTGTTGCGCTTGTTGGCGGGTGCCCACCCCGCTTATTGAATATTCCTACGGCGGGTGCCCACCCCGCCGTATATCGTGTGGATATTGGTTTTATCATCACGAGGGAGCCCACCCCTCTTACGGCAGGAGAAATCACCGCTGCAGCCCGGTCCGGGCTCAATCAGGAAGTCAGGCAATTTCTCGTAGGACGGGGGCGGGGCCTCGGCCGGGAACGGAAGTCCAGGCGGGAGCCCACCCTGCACTGGACGGCACCCTGAAGGAGAGTGAGAGCGGACGGGAGCCTACCCCGCGCTCCCGCACCGAGGAAGAACCGGCGGCCACTGCCAGAGGAAGCGCCGTGACTGCCCCCAGCTCCGTCGAGAGGAGGACCGGGAGCCCACCCCGCCTCCGTGTGTTGCCTGCCCGTGAGCCGGTGAGTGCTGCTCAGCTTGGGTGGCTGGGGGTGTGGTGAGGTGCGTCGTCCGGTGCCGTCCCCGTATTGAAGTCGAGCACTGCGGGCGCAGTGCTCATTCATCCCTCCCGCTGCCCCGCCTGACAGTGGGCAGCGGCAGCGCTTGGGGGACAGAGTTGCTAACAGCGCGAGTTGCGCCAACGGTTGGGGCCATTGTGTTTCAGAGTCCAGAGGGACTCCAACGCTACGGGGGCATTTCTCCTGTCTAGAGCCTAGAGGGCTCCAATCCATTGCGGGGCATATTTGTTTGAAAGCGCGAGGTCGCTCCCAAGTTGGGGACAGTGTTGCTTAGAGTCCCGAGGGACTCCAACGTCTGGGGGCACTTTTCTTTGCGATCAGAGCGGCCCCGGAAGGCAGCGGGCCGCTCCAACATTTTGGGCACATCCTTTTTCTCGAGCCCACGAGGCTCCAAGGGGGCATAGTAGTTTCAGAGCCCAGAGAGGCTCCAGCGTATGCCACATTCAATGTACAGGCACAGTGGTGCCCAAGTTCAGTTCCACAGCTGCCCAGCACTTCGTGGGCAGCTGCAACGTGTAGGCTGTGCTCAGTTGCTCCTGGGCGCTTGGTGTTTTGCCTAGACTGCGGGCGCAGTCTTGCCCTGACTCTGCTGGACAGGGCGTCCTAGCCCCCTACAAGGCCAGTTGGCCTAGGGACTGCCACAGGTGGTGGCTTATGTGAGTTCTTGCGCAATTGTGTTTCCCTGCACCGCTGAATGTATGGTTATGCGTCATGTGCTTTGCTTTACACCTCTGAATGTTATGCATCATGTGTTTATGTGCTTAGACCCCTACAGGTATAGTGATACTTAGGTGGTTGTTTTCTCCCTAGTACAGGTGGTGCCAGTGAGGTCCTGATTCCCTGCGCAATATTTTCCTAAGGTGGTTAGGGTTGCGTAGGTGGTACTTACCTGATACCAGTAGTGACTGGTTGTGTGCTAGGTGTAATTTAGTGCTACAGTGATTGTATGTGCTATGTTCTAAAATATTATTCCTACGTTCTAATTGCTATTTCTACAAAGTGCTAATTCCTGACAGTGGTCCATGTGGCCCTGTCCCCTGTATATATAATCCCTTGTAAATTCTGCCCGTGCCTGTTGGCACATTGTAGAGTGTGTGTTTTTATCTAATGTGTTGTGTATAATACAAAGGCTATTTTTATAGAATACCTTGTGTGGAGTTTCCTTTGTGGTGGGCCTTGGGTGTTGTTGCTGGGTGCGCGCGCAAACGCTTTACACATCGCCTCAGGGATAAGCCTGTCTGCTCGTGCCAAGCTACCAAGGGGGTGAGCAGGGGTTATCTTTGGCGTGTAACTTCCTTGCCCTGACTAGAGTGGTGGTTTCTGCCTGACTTTGGCGCAAGCCTTAGCCAACCAGAAATCCCATTTCTAACAGGGCCCCACACATAGAGCGGGTCACACACTCGATCTCATCCTCTCTAATGTTGAAAAGGTGACGATGGAAGAGACGCTGCCACTACTTTGGTCAGACCACTTGCTTATACCTTTTACAATAAATCTTATGGCTGACAAACCAGCACTAAGCAAGCGAGTTTTTATGAGAAGACAATGGAGGAAGCTAGTCCCCACCGTGATGGGCCCAGTGTTGGCGCAGAACAAACCTACGTTAACCCTGAATGCCAACACTGACGCTCTGCGGTTTCATCAGTGGATTGGGAACATGTTATCATCCATTGCTCCAGCTAAACGCGCTCTGTCCAAGAGGGACTCCCCTTCTGCTCCATGGTTCTCACAGGACCTTAGAACTGAGAAGGCAAAATGTAAACGGTTAGAGAGGCTGTGGAGGGTAAATTATGGGACTCTGGAAAGATCACAATATAAGGCTGCCTCCCATAAATTTCAGAAGGCTGTCAGAAAGGCAAAAAAACAGTTCTTTGCAGTTTCTATTCAACAGGCAGAACACTCTAGCAAAGAAGTCTTTAAGGTGGTTCAGTCCTTCTTCAAACCTAGATGTATTGAAAGGGAGATACCGCCTTCAGCCACCCTCTGTAATAAAATCTCGGACTACTTTGATCAAAAAATTAAGTGTGTTTATGACTCATTCGGCCCAGAGGTAATAACGATGAAAACAGATCAGTATTTCAAAGAGCTGACAAGCGGACCGTTGGCTTGCTTTCAACCAATAACTCTGTCCGCGGTCATGAAGGAATTAAGGTGCTGCAAGTCTGGTTCGCCGGATGACCCTTGCCCCCCCAAATTGTGGTGCACAATGGCGGATTTTGTGGCTCCTTCCTTACAACACATTTGGAATACGTCCATTTCCTCAGGGGTCTTCCCGGATATATGGAAACATGCTATCCTCCTCCCACTAAAGAAAAAACCCAATGGGGATCCTAAGGATCTCAGCAACCTTCGTCCTATCTCCTTGCTGGCTGCCCCGGGCAAAATGCTGGAGAAAGTGATCCAGCGGCAGCTCAGTAAATATATAGAGGACAACAAGATTCTGCATGAGACACAGTCAGGCTTTAGACCCGGCTTTAGCACTGAGACAGCTCTGATCGAGGTGGCAGAGTCAATAAGATGGTCGTTGGATTCGGGAGACTCAGCCTTGCTGGTGCTCCTGGATCTTTCGGCAGCTTTTGACACTGTCGACCACGCAAGGCTGATGATGCGATTGGCAGAAGTGGGCCTACAGGATCAAGCGCTGGACTGGTTACACTCATACTTGTCCCAGAGAACCCAGAAAGTGGCCCTGGGGACTGCTTCTTCAACACCCAAGCCGTTATGCTGTGGTGTACCTCAGGGCTCGGCGCTCAGTCCATTATTATTCAATATCTATATGGCCCCACTCGTCACTCTTATTGCTAACTGGGGGGTCAAGGCAGTATCCTATGCCGATGACACCCAGCTTGTGTTTCCGTATGCAGAGGTGTCAGAGGCGGCCTTGTCAAGTTTCAAAGGCTGTCTTCATGATGTGGCGCGATGGATGAACACTAATAAATTAAAGCTCAATGCAGACAAAACGGAGGTGCTCTTTTTTGGCAAAGGCACCCCGCCCCCCTCTGAGCTCTGGTGGCCGATGGCAATGGGCCCGGCCCCTTCCCCTAGTTCCTCGGCAAAAAATCTGGGGGTGTGTTGGGACAACAATCTGTCCTTTGTCTCGCACACACAACAGCTGATGGGAAGCTGTTTGGGTAAACTTAGGAATCTTCGCAAAATCCTGCGACTCCTTCCGGTGAACTGCAGGAAAACGGTAATCCATGCGACAGTTACATCTAAATTGGATTACGCGAATGGTCTGTTCCTGGGTTTGCCTAAATATTTAACTCAACGCTTGCAATTGGTCCAGAATGCGGCTGCGAGGCTGTTAATGCATATTCCATTCAAGCATTCTGTCTCTCCGCATCTTCGATCACTTCATTGGTTACCAGTAGCCCACAGGATCAAATTCAAGGCACTCACGTTAGCCTTTAGATCATTGTTTGGCTCGTGTCCAATATATTTGAGGGATCGGTTGCCAAGATACACGCAGTCCCGCTCTCTTCGCTCCAACTGCCGGATCCAGCTAGCTGTTCCTCGAATAAAAAAGGCTCGTCTGGGTGGTAGAACGTTTTCAGCCAATGTAGCGATGCTTTGGAATTCACTCCCCCCTGAGCTTCAGCAGGCCCCTTCTGAACCCCGTTTTAAACTAATGCTGAAGACTTGGCTCTTCACCCAACCCCGTTAATGACTTGAATCGCGGTATATGTTTTTTCTCTGCCTGTGTTCAGCGCCGGGACACCTCCGTGTGATGTAGCTGTCGCGCTCTACAAAATTCTGTATTATTATTATTATTATTATTATTATTATAGACAGTCTCCCTCCTGGTGGAGGTTGGTTAATCACTTGTAGAACCGAACCCTCAAGTGATTACGACCTGATGATGACACTATCCACCTTACTCAAAAAGAAGAAGGAGGGGGACCAGGAGCTTAATAAAGGTCCAGTGCCTGTACTCCCAAATAATGAATCAATACTAATAAAGAGCCACTGTTACTAAGAAAAGACAGAGGAAGTAGTTTTAGAGAGATAGGAGGGGAAGTCAAAGTGACTTTTACTTGGTGCCACCACATATCCCGAGGGATGTTGTTGGAAAGTGGGTTATTGGTAGGGGCAAATGTAGGTCTGCCACTGGCAATAAGGCCACTAACACATAATAAGACCCAGCATAGGTCTTAGAAAATTATTCCTATGCTCAACCCTTGGTAACGTGGCTGCGAGCAGACAGGCTTAACTTCAAAGACAGGTATGTAAAGCATTTAAAAACACCATTTCAGTAAATAATTAAGACACAACACAAAATAAAAATCCAACACCAATTTAAGAAAATAGGTAATATTGCTATCTTTTAAATTACACCAAAGCGAAAAAAATCCACTGTAGGGAACCAGAGATATGAATTTTTAAAGATTAGTCACTTTCTAGTGCTTAGAAACCAACAGTGCCCCTTTTAGTCATTTTGTTTTCTCTGACAGGGACACACCTTTAGAAACTGTTCTGGAGAATATCTCACCATTGTGCAGCCTTCTTCAGCAGGCGGGGTCCAGTTAGAACTCCTTCCTGAAGTTCTGCTTGCGGGTCCCAAAGTATCCAAAACACAATCCAAGGTTCTGGAATTTCCAAGAGGGTCCTTGAAAGTGTGAAACTTCAATTCCGCAATCCACTTGAACAAAACCATTTCAAATCCACTGGTACTCCAGGTTGGGGATTCTTCGTGGGGATGTCCAGGTGAGCTCTGTTAACCTGTAGCTTGCAGGGAGTCTACTTCTTAGTCCTTTTGTAGCAAGGTAATCCACAGGGCTGCAGTTTTCGGATGGTGCAGTTTTCAGAGGTCAGGCCTTAGAAGTCTTTGCACAACAGAACTTTGCAGCAGGGCACTTCTTGCTTCAGTAAGTTTCAACCAGCAGATCTGGAGGGCTCTGCCCCTCTCAGATACTTATTCAAAATTCTCTGGATCAAGCACCAGGTCACTTCTGACCAATGAGAGCAGGGCAACTCCTTATAGTTATGACCACATCCTGTAGAGTTTTGCATTATTTTGTCCCAGAGTGCATCATTCTTCCAAATCCATAATGGCTGATTATCCAGCAAGGAGGTAAGAGCTGGCTAAACACACCCCCTGGGATGGCTTATTTCCATGGACTCTCCCCCTACCATCTGCACATACCTCCTTAAGCCTAGCCCTGACTCTGGGTCAAGAATGTCAGAGGGAAACTGAAACCCAGGCCTCCCCTCTGCCTTTGAAGAGCATAGTTTATGACTCCACCTCCTGGCCTGGCATTCCTATAGACCAGCACACTGCCATCCCAGCAGAGTGGTTCTTTATCACCGCTTCAAAGCTGCCTGGCTAATCCACTTAACTCTGACCAATCAGGGCAGACCACTGGAAGGCTGAATTTGGACTTACAAACAAGAAAGTCTTATAACTTCTTGTATGTATACTTTAGGAGAAATTCAACAATATAATATTGTTGGATTTACTACTACCATTCTGGGAAGTCTTTGAATGGTCCGGCTAGTCCTCTCCTATCAATATTTATTAATCAATAACTTCCTACCATGTTAACCTATGGGCCATGGGGTTTGCAATGGGGAAAATGACTTGGGCCAGTTTTCTAGCACCAGGGCTTATAAAAACATATTTTATAAGTATTTTCCTAATCTCTACAGGACCCCCACCCCCTGTGCAACTAAGACTTTAGGGGTTCTGAATCTGCAGAAATATTGCAGATCCTCCTTACCCAGTTCTTCTAGAATCAAAGTCGAATTTGAGCACAATTTAAGGTTTAAAAGCAGTCCTGGTATCCAGTGCTGCTTTTATACTGACCTCAGGCTTCAACACTGCACACATGCTAGTGCAGAAAAAGCTGCTGGCCTCTAAACTGCCATACCCCAGGGTACTGGGGACTTCCAGGTAGTTTCAATCCCCTGCCCCATTATATGCTAGGGGCCTATGGGGTAGGTCATGCCAATTACAGGGGTACCCCACCATACCATAGTGTACCCTAGTGTATGTTGGGTGTTTTAACTGTATTCTAATGTGTTCCTTTCAGCTCAGCACTGGCCCGGGGCCTGGTTAGGCAGAGCCCAGGATCAGTCAAAATCAGTTACCACCAGCATCAGTCAGCAAAAAGTTGGGGTGGGCCCAGGGCACAGGATGACTTTGCAACAGATGTCATGTTTCATCATAGGGCAGTGCTCCTCATAGGGCCGGTGCTGCAATGCTCTATTGGTCCCCCGAAGAGTCGCTTTGTCGGAGATCTGTCACAGCATGATGAGTGGGAGGTAGAGCTCATGCAGTGATAGGTGAGTTAAAAATGGCAAGAGGATATCTATAGTGAGCAGATTTTATGAAAGAGATTCCTCTGTCACGGTTAAAAAACCAAAAGGTTAGCGGCTGCTCAAGGGTGATGATGACCCTCAGTAGCCTTGAGATACTGTGCAAGTGTGTAAGTGGAATGTGTTAGGTCGGCATGTTTTGCGCTCTTGATGGTCTCAGGAGAAGATCCCTGTTAGACCTGGCACCATTGGCGTGGGTCTCCTTTCCATTGTTAGGTCCCGCCGAGGCAGCACGCATGCAGTGTCTCTCCGAGACATCTAGTAATCTATATGCGTGGTGAAACTCCGCCTATTGCTTGGTAATTTCTGGCTGCTTGACATTAGTTAACCTTGGATTTTTTTTAGTTAGCGGGCTTATTATGGCCTCTTCACCAGATATGTAACTTCCGTTTTTTCCGAAAGCAGCATCGCCTAACTTCAGTCTCGTTATGCTTACACAGTGTAATCGTTTTTTTAAAAAATATTGCGCATTAACATGCGTGCGCTACCTTACATTATACACATGCGCAAAAAGTATCCCGGCTGCCAAACGGACGTTTGTACTAAATCACGTCATCTTCCCATGCCATCTCCCACCGCCTTCCGCATCTCCCGCTTCTCCCGCTCTCAGCTTGTTAAACCTTTCTCTCTTCATTTGGGTCTCAGATGTAGCAGCAGCGGGCTCTCCTCTTCCCAAGAGCATCTCTGCTTTTGTTTACCGCGATAGTCAGCATATTGATGTGCCACACCTCCTGTTGTTTTAATGCATGAACTGCTTCTCCTGGTTTCCGCTGCCATGCTTCATTTTCTCACCTTTGGGCGGCACGTCTGCTTTATGGTGTTCGTATTTTATTTTTATTCCCCCATATTGGCCAACCCATCCCCTCCCTTTACTCCGTCCCCACCTCTGCAGCACACATGACCGCGCATGTCCTCTGGTTGCACTCACTGTTCCTGCAACTGCCCCAGACCCGCCTTCGCCACTTTCACTATTGCAGGGCAAAAGGTGTGTGTTTATTTAAATAGCGCTTGTGTTTTCAGCGGTTAAGTGCTTGCAAACTGTCTAGTTAGCATATTGATGTGCCACACCTCCAGTTGCTTTAACGCATGAACTACTTCTCCTGGTTTCCGCTGCCATGCTTCATTTTCTTAGCTTTTGGTGGCACTCTGCTTCATGGTGTTTGCATTTTATTTTTTGCCCCCATATTGGCCAACCCATCCCCTCCTTTACTCCGTTCGCACCTCTGCAGCACACATGGCTGGGCATGTCTTCCGGTTGCACTCACTGCTCCTGCAGCTGCCCCAGACCCGCCTTTGCCACTTTCACTCTTGCAGGGGAAAAGGTGGGTGTTTATTTAAATAGCGCTTGTGTTTTCAGCGTTTAAGTGCTTGCAAACTAACAAGGATTAGCTGAACACACAAGCACTTGCATTTTGTGTTTTCAGCCGGTCCTCGCCCCTTGCAAAATAATAATTTGCATTTAATGAAGAATGGAGAAAGATCATATTTTCTGCACTGTTTCATAGCTTTCAAATTTAAACATGGTGTAAACACAAAAATAATAAACATTGATTTCTCTACTGTCCTTCTCTCCATATGAACATAACAACCCCCACCCTCTGGCGTTACAGACCACACTCTCTTAGACTTCATGTAGACCTGACTGACATATTTTTAAATCCTTGGTAAGTAGAAGTGGGTCACTAAGCAAGTCTGCAAGCTTCTGCTTATCAGATTTTCATTGCCATGGATAGACAAGCATTTGAAATGCACGAGGTCTCACATTTGCGAGAGTTTAAGCTATTAGCATGGTAAATGACAATGCCTTTTATTTATGTTTTAAAAACAAAACGTAAATAAAAAGCATTGTCATTTACAATGCCAATAGCTCAAACTTGCGTAAATGCGAGACCTATTGCATTGCAAATGCTTGTTTGCTGTTGCCTCCTGTATTTTTGCTATTGTTTTGCTGATCTAGATTCTTTGGGCACTGTGCCACTGCTGTTCAGTGCCACAGTGCAAGTGCTCCCTATGTTAAATTGATGTAATGGATTAGGGACTTCTTGATTGGCTTTTTTGGTTTACTTGTCAGACCCTAGACCAGAGCACCATGCGTTCCCAGGGCCTGTAAATAAAATACTGCTGGTGGGCTTGCAGCACTGGTTGTGCCACCCACAGAAGCAGCTTGTCTCAGGCCTGCCATTGCAGAGCCTGTGTGCAGTTCAGCACTGCCATGTTGACTTGGTAAGTGCACCCACTTACCAGTCCCTAAACCTTCCCTTTTTCTACATGTTAGCCGCCCCTAAGGTAGGCCCAAGGGCACGGTGCATTGTATGTGAAAAGTAGGACATGCCCTGATGTGTGTGGCATGTCCTGATAGTGAATTACAGCCAATTTTGTTTTTCACTATTGCAAGGCTACCCTGTTCCCATAGGCCAGAATGGGCAGTTTGATTATAACATCATATAATCATAACTAACTCAGGGAACCAGGTAGAAATTCGAGTTTAGTATGCCTGAACTCAGAATGATAAAATACATCTTTTAGTGAAGTTGGTTTTAACATTCTGTGTTTGAAAAAAACACTTTTAGAAAGTAGGTATTTTCTTGCCTAACCATCCAAGCCTGCCTCTGCTAGGCTGTGTATTCCATGTCTTGTTTGCGAGTGACAGGGGCTGGGGGAGACAGGTTGAGTCAGCACAAGCATGAATAGACCTATCTGCATTGGGAGTGGTGGGAGGAGTAGCACCTGGGCTTGAATAGGGCTGTGCCTGCTTTCCACAATGCTGGCTCCACCTGCTGTGGTGTGTCTGATAACCCTGGCCCACACTGACAAAGAAAGAAGTTGTGAACTGGCAGAATGCACCCAGAACTGGTTTGCACTAGGTACAGACACAATCTGCCTTGAGAGACAAAGGCTTTTTGTGTATAAAAGGAGGGACCCAGACCCCAGAACTTTAGATCACTTCTGGGAATTAAGACGACCCTTTGCCAAGGAGAAGAACCAAGGAAGCTGGAGGAGGAGACTGCCCCTGTGCTGTGCTATTGGGGTTGGCCTGCAGTGGTTACTTTATTTGCCAAAGAAAGGAGAAAAGGAACTTTGTGTGTACTTTTGCAATCTTGAAGAAGAATCTCCAAGGGCTTGAACTGTGCTTGCCTCCTGTCTGAAGTCTCAGGGATACAAGACTTCACCTCCAGCTCCCCTGAATTCCCTAGCTGAGGAATTTTGCCTGCAGAGAGGTTCCTACTGTTGTTTGGGCCCTCTGAGAAGATGGCTGTTAGAATCCGGATTCTCTGATTGGCACAGGTAGGTACCTGGGACAAGCAGAGGGTCCTTCTTCTAGTCAGGGTAAGGGGGTACACTCCAACAATAACCCCTGCTCACCCTCTAGGTAACTTGACGCGAGCAGACAAGGCGTTATCTCAGGGCGTTTAGGTTAAGCATTTGTGAACACCCACACAGTAATACAGTGACCCACCACAAATGGACTCCACACGGGATATATATAAAAAAATAATACTTTATATATTTTTTATCAGGATTAGCACAAGACTACAATAACGTTTAAAATGACCCCAATACTTGTTTTCAAAGAGTTCTTGAGTTTAGCGTTGATTTCAATGTCTGTGCGCTTCGTTCCCAGGCGTACGCTTCATACGTGGTTAAAAATAGGCTTGGGAACGGGTCGTACACTTCGCTCCCAGGCGTACGCTTCATACGCGGTTAAAGATGGGCTGGGGAGCGGGACGGACACACAGTACCTTAAACTTCAGAGTTTGTCACGGACACTTCCTTGGCAGAAGGCGCACAGTACGGTGCGATGTCCTCCGGGCGGCGCGTGCTACGGTACAGGAGACCTTGGGCGTGCGCGGCTCAGGGGACAGGGCGAGGGTACGGCTCGTACTGCTAGACGCTGTGTACGCGTCGTACCGGGATCGCTGGGCTTCACTTGGGCTGCTGATACAGGTGAACAGTACGCTCCGTACAGGAGACGTATGACTCCCAGACGCACCGCAGCCTTTCCCAAAGCAGGGGGCAGGCGCGTACGCTTGGAGTACGATCCGCAGGGGGGTGCAGGTGGGTACAGACGATGTCCTTCAGTTTCGGTGCGAGCTATGGCTCGTAGGGGCTGTAGGTCGCGTTGCTCAGGCCGGCAGTACCTTCCTTTGCGGTGCGAGCTACGGCTCGTAGAGGGGCCCCAGACGCGTTGTTTGTGCCGGACAGCGGGATTACAGGGGGTACGTTGCGATCAGCGAGACGTACACAGCAGTTCAAAGCGAAGTTGCGAGGAAAAGGGTCCGTTTTCCAAGGCGATTCCACGGCGGTGAAGTCCACTGGTCCTGGGACTTCGTTCAGGGGGCAAGCTCACTCACAAGCCTTGGAGATCTTTCAGGCACAAGTCAAATAAAAAGTTTCTTGCGTCTTTTTCTTCCTCTTCTTCAGCAGCAAGGCAACCACTGCAGGCCAATCTCCCAGGTCAGGGACAGTACTCCTCCATGCAGCTTTTCCAGTTCCTTCAGGTCGGACAGAGGTTTCTTCTTGGCAGGACAGGATCTAATTTCTTGGGAGCAGGGCTCCTTCATTTATACAGCAATTCTTTTGTTCTGCCAGGCCAGGGGGGCCTGTGCCTAGTCCAGTTACGTTTCTGAGCACTTTGTTTACGTGATGCAGGCTTCTTCTTTCAGAGTGCAGGGCAGAGACATCAGATGCTCCACAGGGGGTGGAGCCAGCATTGTGGGGGCAGAGCACAGCCCTATTCAGAGTCCAGGTGTACTCCTCCCACCCATCTACGGTAAATCTTCCTATTCACCACCGGGGCTGCCCCAGCCTGCCTCTTGGAATTCCCCAGCCCTGTCACTCACAGAATCCAGACAGCAGATACACATCAGCGCAGAGGCGGGCTAAAATGGTTAGACAAGCAAAGACCAACTTTCTAAAAGTGGTGTTTGCAAACGCAGAATATTAAAATACCCTTTGCTAAAAGATGTATTTTATTACGCTGAGTTCAGGCATACAAAACTCGATTTTCTACCATGTTCCCTGGGCTTGTTAGGATCATAGGATGTAACAATTCTAACAGCCCATTCTGGCCTATGGGGACAGGTAGCCTGACAATAGTGAAACACGAAAATGGCTTTAATTCACCATTAGGACATGCCACACACATCAGGGCATGTCCTACCTTATGCTTACAATGCACCCTGCTCTTGGGCCTACCATAGGGGTGACTAATATGAAGTTAAGGGAAGGTTTAGGGACTGGCAAGCGCAGTCAGCATGACAGTACCAGACTGAACGCAGGTTCTGCAATGGCAGACCTTAGACACATTTTACAGCGCTGCGTCTGTGGGTGGCACAACCAGTGCTGCGAGCCCACTCCTGGTGCACTTTACTAGGGGCTGACAGTAAACCAAATAAGCCAGTCATGGGATCCAACCAACATATACAATTTACATAGGGAGCACTTGCACTGTGACACTGGTTGGCAGTGGCACAGTGCCCTGAGCAGCCAACACCAACAAAAACACATGAGGCACAACGACAAAAAATGGAAGGGAGACCCACGCCAAGGTGCCAGGTCTAACACGTGTCCCCTCCAGCTGAAAGGTGGGGAGAACTACCCTACCCCAGGGAGTTCCTCATCACTAAGGCGGAAAAATCTGGACAGACCGTCAGCATTGGCGTGATCTGTACCAGGGCGATGTTCCACCGTGAAATCCATACCCTGTAGGGAAATGGACCATCTCAACAGCTTAGGATTCTCACCCCTCATATGCATCAACCATCTGGTCTGTCTGAACCCGGAAGTGAGACCCAAACAGGTAGGGTCTTAGCTTCTTCAGCGCCCAGACCACAGCAAATGCCTCACGCTCAATAGCACTCCACCTTTGTTCCCGTGGTAGTAACCTACTGCTAAGAAAGGCTACAGGTTGATCTAGGCCCTCCTCATTAATCTGTGAAAGAACAGCCCCCACACCATGCTCTGAAGAGTCTGTCTGAACGATAAACTCTTTGGAGAAGTTGGGAGCCAAAAGCACGGGCGCCGTGCACATAGCAGCTTTCAGGGCCTCAAAAGCTTTCTGACAGGTGTCAGTCCAAATCACATTCCTGGGCTGCTTCCGTTAAGTCAGCGCTGTCAAGGGGGAAACAATGTTGCTATACCCCTTGACAAACATCCTGTAGTACTCGGTGAGACCTAGGAAGGCTCTCACCTCTGTCTGGGTTTTGGGCGACTCCCAATTCAGGATTGTTAGACCTGGCACCATTGGCGTGAGTCTCCCTTCCATTTTTTCGCTGTGTCTCCTCTGTTTTTGCTGGTTATAGATGCTCTGGGCGCTGTGCCGCTGCCATTCAGTGCCACAGCGCGAATGCTCCCTTTGTAAAGATGACATATGAATTGGTACATCCATGATTGGCTTATTTGGTTTACCTGTTAGTCCCTAGTAGCGTGGCCTGTGTGTGCCCAGGGCTGGTAAACCGAATGCTGCTGGTGGGCCTGCAGCACTGGTTTGTGCCACCCACAGAAGCAGCTTGTAAAGTATGTCTCAGACCTGCCACTGCAGTGTCTGCGTGCAGTCCAGAACTGCCCTCTTGGCTGTGAAGTGCACCCACTTCCCAGCCCCTAAACCTTCCCTTGGCATCCTGTAAGTCCCCCTTATGATAGGGCGCATTGTATGTGTAAGGTAGGACATGCCCTGATGTATGTAGCATGTCCTAGTAGTGAATTACACCCCATTTCGTTTTTCACTACTGTAAGGCTACCTGTTCTCCATAGGCCAGAATGGGAGGTCTGGGCTATTACATTCTATAGTCCTAACTGACCCACAGAACATGGTAGAAAAACGAATCTAGTATGCCTGAGCTCAGAATATTAAAATACGTCTTTTAATAAAGGTTATTTTTATATCCTGTGTTTGAAACTACCACTTTTAGAGTATAGGTACTTTCTTGCCTAAGCCTTCCAGTTTGCTCTGCTATGATGTGTATTGGCTGTCTGGTTTTGGAGGGACAGGGCAGGCTGAGTCAGACCTGGGTTGAATAGAGCGACCTGCCTTGGTGTGAGGGGAGGGGTAGCTCCTGCACTTGAATAGGACTGTGCCTGGCAAGGTGACTGCTGGCTCCACCTCCCACTGTGCGTCTGAGGCAGACCCCCTCTTTCTGAAAGGAAGGATGCAGCCTGATCAACAAAGTGCTCCAGGGCTGGGCAGAACTGGTTCTGGCTGGGTTCAGAGACTTGGGACCCCTAAGAACAAAGACTTTGGGGGTATAAATATTTGTGCACAAACCCCTACAATTTGTATTGCTCCTGGATAACAAGAAGAACCTCTGTCCGTGGGACTACAAGAATCTGCAGGAGAAGGACTGTCCTTGTGCTTGTGTGCTGTTTCTGGGACTGGCCTGCAGCTGTTACTACTGGACTTCAAGAAGAGGAAAAGAACTTTGATTGGACTTTTATTTTTGTGCTACAGCAATCACCCAAGGGCTAGGAGAGAGCTAGCCTCCTGCTGGAGTCTCAGGCACATCAGACTCCACCATCAGCCTCCTGTTTCCTCCCAGCGAGGATTACTATCTGCAGGTGAGGCTCCTGTGTGTTCCAGGGCCTCTAGTTCTACTGCTGAGAAGAGAGCGCTGAAAATCGTTGCTAACCTCCGTTAGCGAGCCGCTGCAGCTGGTGAGCGTGAGAAAAATTGTCGCTCCGCTGTCGCCGAGTGCTCGCTAACCCCGAAGATCGTCGCAGCACCTGTCTGCGGGCCTGAAAACGCCCGCTATCCGAGGATCGTCGCAGCACCTGTCAGCAGGCCTGAAAACGCCCGCTATCTGAGAATCATCGCAACAGGATCATCGCAGCGCGGACGCCGAGCGTTCGCCATTTCCCCCGCATCGAATCCGGATCGTCGCTCCCTCGCGGAGCGCCATCTTTGTCAACGCAGCAAGATCGCACACGCTACAGGCTCGGTGCATCATCCTCCCTTCGCGGCAAGGATTTCATCGCATCACCGGCTTAGCGTGAGGAAGTTTGTCGCTTTGTCCTGCCCGCAACCCAGCGCATCATCCTCCCTTGCGGTAGGGATTCAACGCATCGCTGGTTAGCGTGAGGAAGTTTAACGCTACAACGCCTTAGCGACATTTTTGTTGATTTGCTCCAGGAACCAGATACTTTGTGAGTAACAGGGTCGCAGAGACCCCTGCCTTGAACTAAACATCATTTTGCGCATCCTGAACTATTTTCCCTTGCAGCATTTCTAAAGTAATTATATTTTTATAGTATTGTGGATTTTTACTGTTATTGGTCTTGTGATTAAGTCTATATAAAAATACCTATTTTTCATAACTACTTGAGTGGTGTCCATTTGTAGTGTTCCTCATTATATTACTGTGTATGGTCATAAATGCTTCACACACTGCCTCTGAGATAAGCCTAGCTGCTCGTGCTACGTTACCACAGGGTTGAGCAGGGGTTGTCAAAGGGTGTAGGCTGCTTACTCTGACTTAGGAAGAAGGGTCCCTACTTGGACAGTGGCCAGCCATTGCCAACTAGAGACCCCCATTTCTAACATTGGTGGTCAGCGGTGAGGATCTGGACTTGCATTTATGATTGCATACAGTAATTATAGTGTACACTACTAGTGAGTGCAGACCATAACATAACCACGTACGTTTTTGGAGATTTTCTGATTCTATTTTTGATCGTTATTGCCAGTTATTGCTACAATGGGCAAGCCCAGATCCAATGCCTCTGAGGATCTCTCCTGGGAAGAAGAGAAATTAGACACCTACAATGCCAAGCAGCTCAAATATTTTTGCAAACGCTTCACAGTCCCTATCACAGGTCTCACTAAAAGGGAAGAGTATTACAAGGCATTGAAGGCCTGGCTAGAAGCCAGGGATGCCCCTAGGAATGAGGAAGGGCCTGTGGAGGGGGGAGAGAATGCAGGAGAGCAGCAGGAAGAAATTGTAGATTTGGTGGGGGATAAAGCAGTTTCCAGCCCGGGCACTAGTGTGTCCTCAAGGGGTCTGGCTCCAGAAGAGATGGAGGACAGGGAGAGAGATAGGCGGCATAATATGGAGATGGCTAAGCTCAAATTGGATGGTCAGAGAGACCTAGAGAATAAGAAGTTAGAAGTTGAGGTAATGAAGATGAAATTTGAACATGAGAGAATTTTGAGGGAGTTGGAGATTAAGGCCAAGAGTATTGAGATCTCCCCCTCTGGTGGCAGCATACCAGTAGTGCATACTGAGAGTAGAGTGTATATACCTAAAGAGGTTATTAAGGATTTTCATAAAAGTGAGGATATTGGGCAATGATTTGCCGCTTATGAATTAGCTATGGTGTCCCACCGGGTCCCTGAGAAGGATTGGGGAGCGGGGTTGTGGGGACACTTTGTGAGTGAGGGGAGGGATACCTTGTTGGACCTACCCCCCAAAAGTAGGATGACTTATGCCCACATGAAGGAAGCTTTGATTACCCGCTATGGTTTGACCCCTGAAATGTACAGGCAAAGATTTAGAACCTGCAAGAAGATAGAGGGTACCACGTGGGTTGAATATGTGTCTTTTTTTGGCAGAGCAATGGAACGCTGGGTAAAAGGCAGCAAAGTAGAAACTTTTGAGCAACTGTATGACTTGACTGCATGGGAGCATTTTTCTAGTAACTGTTTTCCTGAGCTACGCCAGCATCTGATAGATTGCAAGCTGACTAACCCTAGGAAGCTCGCTGAGGAGGCAGACCGCTGGGTGAGCACCCGGGTTCGCAAGGGTCCAGTGGGAGACTTCGCCAAAGGTGGGCAGGGTCCCCAGCAGAGAGGTGGGGGGGACAGGGGTAAACCAAGGGAGTTCCACCGAGGGCCCCAAGATAATTCCCAAGGGAACCAGGCAGTGGTATCCCAGCCTCCCCCAGATAAGAAGCCAGTGCCTCCAACAGGTAATCCTGTTCCAAGGAGGCCCCCTACTTGTTTTAAGTGTGGCCAGGTGGGCCACAGATACTTTGACCCCCAGTGTCCCCAAAAGGATACTCCTGCACCACCCCGTGAACCGCCCCACCAGCTTGCTAGTGTAGCCCTGGGGGAGGAGGAGATGGGTGCCCCAGGTGGGTGGGACCCCGTAGAGTTGACCCTTGTCTCACTAGGAGACTTTGAAATGGTTCCTAAGCCTGCACTGCCTGATAACACTAAAAAATACAGGCAGTGGGTAACCATCAATGGCCATAGAGTGGAGGCTCTGAGGGACACAGGAGCCAGTGTAACTGCTGTCAGCTCCCGGTTGGTGTCCAAAGAGCAGGTTGTGCCCCATGCATTCTACCCAGTAGTGTCTGCAGACAACACCGAGAGCCAATGTGAGGTGGCTCAGGTTCCCTTTGAGTGGGGGGGGCGGGTCTCAGGAACTCTTCAGGTGGCTGTGAGGCCCGCCATGCCTGTGGACTGTCTGTTGGGCAATGATTTAGAGAACTCACCGTAGGCTACAGTGGAGAGGAGAGCTCACTTGCAAATGTTGGGACTGCCTGAGTGGGCATGTGCTACCACTCGGTCCATGGCAGCCAGAGAGAGTGTTGAGAAAGACCTGGAGCCTGAGAATATGGCCCAGGTTCCTGCCTTAGAGGGAGGGGGCAGGGGGCGCGGGAAACCGGCCCCCTTGGTTCCCACGGCCCAGGAGGGAGCAGACCCTGAGGGGGATGCCCTGGAGCCTACCGGGGAGCAGAGTACCGACCTGGGGGACCTGCCTGAGCTGACCAGTGGCAGCAGGAAGGGGGGCCCACCAGGGAGGAGTTTTGTGAACAGCGAGAACTTGCCCCTCTCTTGAGGGTATGCGGCAACAGGCTGCAGCCCAGGCAGCAGGTGATATGTCCGGTTCACATCTGATTTATTGGGAGAACAGTCTCCTGTATAGCGAGCCTAAGGTTGCTGAGCCGGGGTCAGCCCGTGTGCTGGTGGTACCCGAGTGCTTCAGAACCTTCCTACTGGGGTTGGCTCATGACATTCCATTGGCAGGACATCTGGGGCAGACCAAGACCTTTGAAAGGCTGGTCACCCACTTTTATTGGCCCCAGATGCGCAAGAGTTCAGATACGTATTGTAGGACCTGTGAGACTTGCCAGGCAAGTGGGAAGAGTGGGGGGAAGATCAAAGCCCCACTCCAACCCTTCCCAGTTGTTAGCACCCCATTCGAGCGAGTGGGCATTGACATTGTGGGGCCTCTGGACCCCAAGACAGCCATGGGCAACAGGTACATCCTGGTCTTGGTGGACCATGCCACCCGGTACCCTGAAGCCATCCCGCTCAGGACAGTGACGGCCCCCGTGGTGGGACGTGCACTGATGGGGATCTTCTCCCGTGTGGGGTTCCCCAGAGAGGTGGTGAGCGACAGGGGGACCAACTTCATCTCCCAGTATATGAAGTCTCTGTGGAAGGAGTGTGGGGTGACTTACAAGTTCACCACTCCTTACCACCCCCAGGGTAACGGTCTGGTTGAGAGATTCAACCGGACCTTGAAGGGCATGATCATGGGCCTAGAGGAGCCCCTGAGGCGTAAGTGGGACGTCCTCTTGCCATGCCTGTTGTTTGCATACCGTGAAGTGCCACAGAAGTCCTTAGGGTTCAGCCCCTTTGAACTGCTCTATGGCCATCCGGTAAGAGGGCCTCTGAGTTTGGTCAAGGAAGGCTGGGAGCAATCTCCCAGGAAACCTCCCCAGGATGTGTTTACCTACATCCTGGCCTTCAGGATCCAAACTCGGCGTTTCAGAAACATTGCTGAGGCAAATCTGGAAGCCAGCCAGGAGGAGATGAAACGTTGGCACGACCAGAATGCCACTCTGGTCGAGTTTCAACCTGGTCAAAAGGTTTGGGTACTGGCCCCAGTGGAGCCCTGTGCGCTCCAAGATAAGTGGACCGGTCCATTTGAGGTGGTGGAGCGAAAAAGTCAAGTTACCTATTTGGTGGACTTTAAATCTCCCAGGAACCCCCTGCGGGTCCTGCATGTGAATCGCCTAAAGCCCCACTTTGCGAGGTCTGAAGTGGGCATGCTTCTTGCCACAGATGCAGGGATGGAGGAGGAGAGTGAGCCTCTTCCTGACCTCCTGTGTGCAGGAGAGAAGGATGGGTCAGTGGAGGGTGTGGTCCTCTCCACCACACTGACCCCAGAACAGCAGAGAGATTGCCACCAGCTGTTGGGGCAATTCCCCGATTTATTTTCCCTGGTACCTGGTGTCACTGACTGGTGCGTTCATGAGGTAGACACCAGGGACAGTCCTCCTGTCAAGCACAAGGCTTACAGGGTGACCGACAGGGTAAGGGCCTGCATTAAGGAGGAGGTCTCCAAAATGTTTGCCCTGGGGGTGATTGAGTCCTCTAGCAGCCCTTGGTCCAGCCCCGTGGTCTTGGTACCAAAGGCTGCAGCGCCTGGTGACACTCCAGAACTTAGGTTCTGTGTGGACTACCGAGGTCTCAATTCGGTCACGAGGACCGACGCGCACCCCATCCCCAGAGCTGATGAGCTCATAGATCGGTTGGGGGCTGCCCGGTACCTCAGCACGTTTGATCTAACGTCTGGGTACTGGCAGATCGCCTTAACTGATGGGGCAAAGGAGAGGTCCGCATTCTCCACCCCAGATGGGCACTACCAGTTCCGTGTGATGCCCTTTGGGATGAAGAATGCCCCTGCCACCTTTCAGAGGTTGGTCAACCAGGTGTTGGCGGGGCTGGAGGATTTCAGCGCCGCCTACCTGGACGACATTGCCGTATTTAGTTCCTCATGGGAGGACCACTTACGCCATCTCTGGGAAGTGTTGATGGCGCTGCGCAGAGCCGGCCTCACAATCAAGGCCAGTAAGTGCCAGATTGGGCAGGGTTCGGTGGTGTACTTAGGACACCAGGTAGGGAGTGGCCAGGTGGCCCCTCTACAGCCCAAGATTGAGACTATCCTGGCTTGGGAGCCCCCAAGGACTCAGACCCAGGTGAGGGCCTTCTTAGGACTCACGGGTTATTACAGGCGGTTTGTCAAGGGGTATGGCAGCATTGTTGCCCCCTTGACTGAGCTGACTTCCAAGAAGCAGCCCAAGATTGTGAACTGGACTGACACCTGTCAGAAAGCTTTTGATGCTCTCAAGACTGCCATGTGTACAGCACCCGTACTCCAGGCGCCCAACTTTGCTAAGGAATTTATTGTCCAGACAGACGCTTCAGAGCATGGGGTGGGGGCTGTTCTGTCGCAGATGAATTAGGAGGGACTAGACCAACCTGTAGCCTTCATCAGTAGGAGGTTACTTCCATGGGAACAGAGGTGGAGTGCGATCGAGCGAGAGGCATTTGCTGTGGTCTGGGCGCTGAAGAAGCTGAGACCATACCTGTTTGGGACTCACTTCCGGGTTCAGACCGACCACAGGCCCCTCAGGTGGTTAATGCAGATGAGGGGTGAGAATCCCAAGTTGTTAAGGTGGTCCATTTCCCTACAGGGTATGGACTTTACGGTGGAACACCGCCCTGGTACAGAACACGCCAATGCTGATGGTCTGTCCAGATTTTTCCGCCTTAGTGATGAGAACCTCCCAGGGGATGGGTAGTTCTCCCCACATTTCAGCTGGAGGGGACGTGTGTTAGACCTGGCACCATTGGCGTGAGTCTCCCTTCCATTTTTTCGCTGTGTCTCCTCTGTTTTTGCTGGTTATAGATGCTCTGGGCGCTGTGCCGCTGCCATTCAGTGCCACAGCGCGAATGCTCCCTTTGTAAAGATGACATATGAATTGGTACATCCATGATTGGCTTATTTGGTTTACCTGTTAGTCCCTAGTAGCGTGGCCTGTGTGTGCCCAGGGCTGGTAAACCGAATGCTGCTGGTGGGCCTGCAGCACTGGTTTGTGCCACCCACAGAAGCAGCTTGTAAAGTATGTCTCAGACCTGCCACTGCAGTGTCTGCGTGCAGTCCAGAACTGCCATCTTGGCTGTGAAGTGCACCCACTTCCCAGCCCCTAAACCTTCCCTTGGCATCCTGTAAGTCCCCCTTATGATAGGGCGCATTGTATGTGTAAGGTAGGACATGCCCTGATGTATGTAGCATGTCCTAGTAGTGAATTACACCCCATTTCGTTTTTCACTACTGTAAGGCTACCTGTTCTCCATAGGCCAGAATGGGACGTCTGGGCTGTTACATTCTATAGTCCTAACTGACCCACAGAACATGGTAGAAAAACGAATCTAGTATGCCTGAGCTCAGAATATTAAAATACGTCTTTTAGTAAAGGTTATTTTTATATCCTGTGTTTGAAACTACCACTTTTAGAGTATAGGTACTTTCTTGCCTAAGCCTTCCAGTTTGCTCTGCTATGATGTGTATTGGCTGTCTGGTTTTGGAGGGACAGGGCAGGCTGAGTCAGACCTGGGTTGAATAGAGCGACCTGCCTTGGTGTGAGGGGAGGGGTAGCTCCTGCACTTGAATAGGACTGTGCCTGGCAAGGTGACTGCTGGCTCCACCTCCCACTGTGCGTCTGAGGCAGACCCCCTCTTTCTGAAAGGAAGGATGCAGCCTGATCAACAAAGTGCTCCAGGGCTGGGCAGAACTGGTTCTGGCTGGGTTCAGAGACTTGGGACCCCTAAGAACAAAGACTTTGGGGGTATAAATATTTGTGCACAAACCCCTACAATTTGTATTGCTCCTGGATAACAAGAAGAACCTCTGTCCGTGGGACTACAAGAATCTGCAGGAGAAGGACTGTCCTTGTGCTTGTGTGCTGTTTCTGGGACTGGCCTGCAGCTGTTACTACTGGACTTCAAGAAGAGGAAAAGAACTTTGATTGGACTTTTATTTTTGTGCTACAGCAATCACCCAAGGGCTAGGAGAGAGCTAGCCTCCTGCTGGAGTCTCAGGCACATCAGACTCCACCATCAGCCTCCTGTTTCCTCCCAGCGAGGATTACTATCTGCAGGTGAGGCTCCTGTGTGTTCCAGGGCCTCTAGTTCTACTGCTGAGAAGAGAGCGCTGAAAATCGTTGCTAACCTCCGTTAGTGAGCCGCTGCAGCTGCTGAGCGTGAGAAAAATCGTCGCTCCGCTGTCGCCGAGTGCTCGCTAACCCCGAAGATCGTCGCAGCACCTGTCTGCGGGCCTGAAAACGCCCGCTATCCGAGGATCGTCGCAGCACCTGTCAGCGGGCCTGAAAACGCCCGCTATCTGAGAATCATCGCAACAGGATCATCGCAGCGCGGTCGCCGAGTGTTCGCCATTTCCCCCGCATCGAATCCGGATCGTCGCTCCCTCGCGGAGCGCCATCTTTGTCAACGCAGCAAGATCGCACACGCTACAGGCTCGGTGCATCATCCTCCCTTCGCGGCAAGGATTTCATCGCATCACCGGCTTAGCGTGAGGAAGTTTGTCGCTTTGTCCTGCCCGCAACCCAGCGCATCATCCTCCCTTGCGGTAAGGATTCAACGCATCGCTGGTTAGCGTGAGGAAGTTTAACGCTACAACCCCTTAGCGACATTTTTGTTGCTTTGCTCCAGGAACCAGATACTTTGTGAGTAAAAGGGTCGCAGAGACCCCTGCCTTGAACTAAACATCATTTTGCGCATCCTGAACTATTTTCCCTTGCAGCATTTCTAAAGTAATTATATTTTTATAGTATTGTGGATTTTTACTGTTATTGGTCTTGTGATTAAGTCTATATAAAAATACCTATTTTTCATAACTACTTGAGTGGTGTCCATTTGTAGTGTTCCTCATTATATTACTGTGTATGGTCATAAATGCCTTACACACTGCCTCTGAGATAAGCCTAGCTGCTCGTGCTACGTTACCACAGGGTTGAGCAGGGGTTGTCAAAGGGTGTAGGCTGCTTACTCTGACTTAGGAAGAAGGGTCCCTACTTGGACAGTGGCCAGCCATTGCCAACTAGAGACCCCCATTTCTAACAAGGATGGTTTCTATCTTGGGTTGAAGGGGTGCCACCTTGCCACTCCCAACTTGGTGTCCCAAGTACACCAGTGAACCCTGCCCGATCTGGCACTTACTCGCCTTGATCGTGAGGCCTGCTCTCCGCAGCGCCATCAACACTTCCAAGAGGTGGCGCAGGTGTTCCTCCCACGTGGAGCTGAACACTGCAATGTCAGGTAGGCAGCACTGAACAAATCCAGTCCAACCAACACCTGGCTGACCAACCTCTGGAAGGTTGCAGGGGCATTCTTCATCCCAAAGGGCATAATCCGGAATTGGTAGTGCCCATCTGGGGTGGAAAATGCTGACCTCTCTTTGGCCCCATTGGTCAAAGCGATCTGCCAATACCCAGACGTTAAATAAAACGTGCTGAGGTAGTTGACAGCCCCTAGCCGATCTAGGAGGTCATCAGCTCTGGGGATGGGGTGTGCGTCAGTCCTGGTGACCGAATTGAGTCCTCTGTAGTCCACACAGAACCGGAGTTCGGGTGTGGCTCCCGGCGCTGCAGCCTTTGGGACCATGACCACTGGGCTGGCCCAAGGACTGCTTGAAGACTCAATTACCCCAAGGGCAAACATCTTGGAGACCTCCTCCTTGATGCATGCTCTTACTCTGTCAGTCACCCTGTAGGCCTTGTGCCGCACAGGTGTACTATCCCCAGTGTCCACATCATGGACACACCAATCAGTGACACCGGGAATCAGGGAAAACAGATCAGAAAATTGTCCCAGTAACTGGCGACAATCATTCTGTTGCTCAGGGGTCAGGGTGGAAGAAAGGATGACACCATCCACTGACCCATCTTGCTCCTTGGCTGACAGGAGGTCAGGAAGAGGCTCGGTCTCCTCCTCCATCCCAGCATTTGTTGCCAAGAGCATGCCCACTTGGGACCTCTCCAAGTGGGGCTTCAGGCGGTTGACGTGCAGGACCCTTAAGGGGTTCCTGGGAGACTGCAAGTCCACCAAGTAGGTGACTGAACTCTTGCGCTCCACAACCTCAAAGGGACCGGTCCACTTATCCTGGAGCGCACAGGGCTCCACTGGGGCCAAGACGCATATCTTTTGTCCAGGCTGAAGCTCTGCCAGAGTGGCGTTCTGGTCGTACCACCGCTTCATCTCCTCCTGGCTGGCTTCCAGGTTTGCCTCAGCAAGTTCCCTGAAACGCCTAGTCTGGTTCCTGAAGGCCAGCATGTAGCTGCATACATTCTGGGGAGGTTTCCTGGGAGATTGCTACCAGCCTTCCTTGACCAGACTAAGAGGTCCTCTCACTGGGTGGCCGTACAGAAGCTCAAAGGGGCTGAACCCTAGAGACTTCTGTGGCACCTCTCTGTAAGCAAAGAGAAGACATGGTAAGAGGACATCCCACTTACGCCTCATGGGTTCCTCAAGACCCATTATCATGCCTTTGAGGGTTCGGTTGAATCTCTCAACCAACCCGTTTCCTTGGGGGTGGTAAGGTGTGGTGAATTTGTAGGTTACACCACACTCTTGCCAAAGGGATTTCCTATATTTGGATATGAAATTGGTACCCCGGTCAGACACCACCTCTAGAGGGAATCCCACTCGGGAGAAAATTCCCATCAGTGCACGTCCCACCACGGGGCCGTCACTGTCCTCAGAGGGATGGCTTCCGGGTACCGGGTGGCATGGTCCACCAGGATAAACCTGTTGCCCATGGCTGTCCTGGGGTCCAGTGGCTCCACAATGTCAATCCCCACTCGCTCAAAGGGGGTACTGACCACAGGGAATGGTTGGAGAGGAGCCTTCTGATTCCTTCCGCTCTTTCCACTTGCCTGGCAAGTCTGGCAGGTCCTGCAGTGAGTGTCTGAACTCCTGCGCATTTGGGGCCAAAAGAAGTGGGTGACAAGCCTTTCAAAGGTCTTGTCCTGCCCCAAATGTCCTGCCAATGGCACATCGTGAGCCAGCCCCAGTAGGAAGGCTCTGAAGCACTGGGGTACCACCAGCACACGGGCTGACCCAGGCTCAGCAACCTTAGGCTCAGAATACAGAAGGTCGTTCTCCCAGTAAATGAAATGTGTTCCAGACTGATCACTGTTGGCATGGTCTGCAGCCTGCTGCCGCATACCCACGAGAGAAGGGCATTCTTTCTGCTCCCTGCAGAATTCCTCCCAGGAGGCCCCTCCTTCTTGCTGCCAAAGGGTCAGCTCAGGCAGGTCCCCCAGTTCAGCTATCTGTTCCCCTGTAGGTTCCAGGGCATCCCCCTCAAGGTCTGCTGCCTCCTGGACTGTGGTAACTTCGGGGGCCGGTTTCCCGCGCCCCCTGCCTCTTCTCCCTAAGGCCGGTTCCTGGGCCTCATTCTCAGGCTCCAGGTCCTCTTGAGCACCTCTACTGGCTGCCATGGACCGTGTGGTGACACACGCCCAATCAGGCATACCCAACATCTCAAGGTGAGCACTCCGCTCCACCTTAGCCCAAGGTGAGCTCTCCAGATCGTTCCCTAACAGACAGTCTACAGGCATTGCGGGCCTCACAGCTACTTGAAGAGTACCAGAGACCCCCCCCCACTCAAAGGGAACCTGAGCCACCGGGCAGTGACTCTCCGTGTTGTCAGCGGCAACAACTGGATAGAATGCTCCTGGGACAACCTGCTATTGAGACACCAGGTGACGCTTGACAGCTGTCACACTGGCTCCTGTATCTCTCAGAACTTCAACCATATGGCCATTTATGGTCACCCACTTCCTGTATTTCTTAGTGTTCTCAGGCAGCTGGGTTTTGGGGACCACTTCACGGTCTCCTAATGAGACCAGGGACATTTCTACAGAGCCCCACCCACCTTGGACACCCATCTCTCCACTCAGGGCTACACTAGCCGTCTGCCGGGGGGGTGCACCACTGGGTGCTGGCTTACCAAACTGGCTACACTTGGGATCATTGGCAAAATGACCCAGCTCACCACATCTGTAACAGTTTGGGGGCCCTCTTTGAACAGGGGTACCTGTCGGGGCCCGGTCGGTTTCGGGGGTGGGGGAGGCTGAGAACCTTTCCCTTGGTTCCCTTGGGGATTACGTTGGGGCCTCTTCTGGAACTCCCTCTGTTTACCCTTGTCCCCCCACTCTTCTGCTGGGGACCCTGCCCACCCTTGGTGGAGTCTCCCACGTGACCCTTGTGGACCCTGGTACTGACCCAGCGGTCCGCCGCCTCAGCAAGCTTTCTAGGGTTATTCAGCCTACTATCAATCAGGTGTTGGCGTAGCTCAGGAAAACAATTACTGGACAAGTGCTCCCATGCCATTAAATTAAGAAGCCCTTGAAAATTATCAACCTTGCTACCCTTTACCCAACCATCCAGTGCTCTGCAAAAAAAAGTCACATACTCCACATACGTACTATTGGGAATCTTAGTGCAACCCCTGAACCTCTGCCTATACAGTTCAGGAGTTAACCCATACCTAGCCATTAAAGCATCCTTCATATGGGGGTAAGAGTTATACACATCTGAGTGCAAATCAAGCAGTGTGTCCCGCCTCTCACTCAAGAACCGACCCCACAACCCCGCTCCCCAATCCTTCTCAGGGACCCGGTGGGAGGACATGGCTACTTCGTAGGCCTTGAACCACTGCCCTATGTCATCATTTATATAAAATTCCTTTACTACATCTTTGGGTATGTACACTCTGGACTCTGAGTAAAATGTCCTCTGGGAATATTATTAATAAATCAAATTTACACGAAGTTCCTACACAGGCACCACCACCACTCATAAATCCATTATTCCACATTCATTCTTGGGTAACACTGTAAATACCAAAAACGTAAGTGGTGGCACAGAGACCTACAGTTGCTGTATTAATGTACTGGCTTTATTAAAATTATAAAACACAATTTAAAACATTCCATATAACCACAAATGTGGAGCATAAAAAAAAGAGAAGAAACGGGCAAAGTTGATATTACAAACACAAACCGAGAGATAACCAAGACATTAAAGTTTTTGTCATTAGGTACCACAACCACTGTCTATATCAAGATACACCCCAATAATTCCAAGTTCATCAATATTTAGGGTGCCTTGAGAATGGTGAGTTTGTGGAAAATAGGCGTCAGAATCTCTGTTTGAATCCTAGTCCTTTGGGTTACAAAGGGTTCCTCTCTATTTTAAGAAGCACTCTGGACTCTACCTGCACTGGGGGTGTGCTGCCACCAGAGGGAGTGCTTCCCAAGCCCTGGGCTTTCAGCTCCAGCTCCCTCAATTTCATTTCATGCTCCATTTGGTTTCTTCTCTCTTCCATCTCTAGCCTTCTGCTTTCCATTGCCAGTTGTCCCTTTAGTTTCGCCATCTCTATTTCATGAGCTCTGGTTTCTTTCCTGTCTGCCAACTCCTCTGGCGACAGGTCTCTGCCCAAGCTAGCGATGCTCTCTGCCTGCTCAATTTCCTCCACCTCATCAGAGTCTTTGCTTGACTCCATCCAGGCACTCAGTGCCTTGTAAAGATCTACTTTGAGCTTACATCCAACAATGGGGACCTTGAACTTTTTGCAGAAGCCCTTCAGCTGGGCCTTGGTGTAGCCCTCTAATCTCTCTTCTTCCCATTCCAGGTCTTCAGTTTCAGAGATGAGGGATGCTGCCCTTTTCACAACGACTGAACCAGACATGATTTCTTTAACAAATGGCGATTTCCAGCAAAATGAAAATCAAAAGTAAGTGGTTGCGTTACTGGTCTGCCTTCACTATGTGGCGTTCACCAATCACTGTGTATGTATCACAAATGCAAATTCATAATCCTCACCGCTGACCACCAATGTTAGAATCCGGATTCTCTGATTGGCACAGGTAGGTACCTGGGACAAGCAGAGGGTCCTTCTTCTAGTCAGGGTAAGGGGGTACACTCCAACAATAACCCCTGCTCACCCTCTAGGTAGCTTGGCGCGAGCAGACAAGGCGTTATCTCAGGGCGTTTAGGTTAAGCATTTGTGAACACCCACACAGTAATACAGTGACCCACCACAAATGAACTCCACACGGGATATATATAAAAAAATAATACTTTATATATTTTTTATCAGGCTTAGCACAAGACCACAATAACGTTTAAAATGACCCCAATACTTGTTTTCAAAGAGTTCTTGAGTTTAGCGTTGATTACAATGTCTGTGCGCTTCGTTCCCAGGCGTACGCTTCGTATGTGGTTAAAAATAGGCTTGGGAACGGGTCGTACACTTCGCTCCCAGGTGTACGCTTCATACGCGGTTAAAGATGGGCTGGGGAGCGGAACGGACACACAGTACCTTAAACTTCAGAGTTTGTCACGGACACTTCCTTGGCAGAAGGCGCACAGTACGGTGCGATGTCCTCCGGGCGGCGCGTGCTGTGGTACGGGAGACCTTGGGCGTGCGCGGCTCAGGGGACGGGGCGAGGGTACGGCTCGTACTGCTAGACGCTGTGTACGCATCGTACCGGGATCGCTGGGCTTCACTTGGGCTGCTGATACAGGCGAACAGTATGCTCCGTACAGGAGACATATGACTCCCAGACGCACCGCAGCCTTTCCCAAAGCAGGGGGCAGGCGCGTACGCTTGGAGTACGATCCGCAGGGGGGTGCAGGAGGGTACAGGCGATGTCCTTCAGTAACGGTGCGAGCTATGGCTCGTAGGGGCTGCAGGTCGCGTTGCTCAGGCCGGCAGTACCTTCCTTTGCGGTGCGAGCTACGGCTCGTAGAGGGGCCCCAGACGCGTTGTTTGTGCCGGACAGCGGGATATCAGCTTACAGGGGGTACGCTGCGATCAGCGAGACGTACACAGCAGTTCGAAGCGAAGTTGCGAGGAAAAGGGTCCGTTTTCCAAGGCGATTCCAAGGTGAAGTCCACTGGTCCTGGGACTTCGTTCAGGGGGCAAGCTCACTCACAAGCCCTTGGAGATCTTTCAGGCACAAGTCAAATAAAAAGTTTCTTGGGTCTTTTTCTTCCTCTTCTTCAGCAGCAAGGCAACCACTGCAGGCCAATCTCCCAGGTCAGGGACAGTACTCCTCCATGCAGCTTTTCCAGTTCCTTCAGGTCGGACAGAGGTTTCTTCTTGGCAGGACAGGATCTAATTTCTTGTGAGCAGGGCTCCTTCATTTATACAGCAATTCTTTTGTTCTGCCAGGCCAGGGGGGCCTTTGCCTAGTCCAGTCCGGTTTCTGAGCACTTTGTTTACGTGATGCAGGCTTCTTCTTTCAGAGTGCAGGGCAGAGAAATCAGATGCTCCACAGGGGGTGGAGCCAGCATTGTGGGGGCAGAGCACAGCCCTATTCAGAGTCCAGGTGTACTCCTCCCACCCATCTACGGTAAATCTTCCTATTCACCACCGGGGCTGCCCCAGCCTGTCTCTTTGAATTCCCCAGCCCTGTCACTCACAGAAACCAGACAGCAGATACACATCAGCGCAGAGGCGGGCTAAAATGGTTAGACAAGCAAAGACCAACTTTCTAAAAGTGGTGTTTGCAAACGCAGAATATTAAAATACCCTTTGCTAAAAGATGTATTTTATTACGCTGAGTTCAGGCATACAAAACTCGATTTTCTACCATGTTCCCTGGGCTTGTTAGGATCATAGGATGTAACAATTCTAACAGCCCATTCTGGCCTATGGGGACAGGTAGCCTTACAATAGTGAAAAACGAAAATGGCTGTAATTCACTATTAGGACATGCCACACACATCAGGGCATGTCCTACCTTATGCTTACAATGCACCCTGCCCTTGGGCCCACCATAGGGGTGACTAATATGAAGTTAAGGGAAGGTTTAGGGACTGGCAAGTGGGTGCACTTGCGCAGTCAGCATGACAGTACCAGACTGCACGCAGGTTCTGCAATGGCAGACCTTAGACACATTTTACAGTGCTGCGACTGTGGGTGGTACAACCAGTGCTGCGAGCCCACCAGCAGCACTTGGAATTACACGCCCTGGGCACTCCTGGTGCACTTTACAGGGGCTGACAGTAAACCAAATAAGCCAATCATGGGATCCAACCAACATATACAATTTACATAGGGAGCACTTGCACTGTGAGACTGGTTTGCAGTGGCACAGTGCCCTGAGCGGCCAACACCAACAAAAACACATGAGGCACAACGACAAAAAATGGAAGGGAGACCCACGCCAAGCTGCCGTTGCATCATTGACGAAGTGCGTCGCATCACCGGAGAAGCGTGTCTCTGCTACAGAGGTCGCCGTCGCATCACCAGAGAAGCGTATCGCAGGGCCTGTCACAGCTCAGAAGTTACAGAGTTCGCCGCACGGCCGTCGGGCGTGCACGCATCACATCCAATGTTGTTGCATCTCATCAAAGACGCCATTTTCTCGCATCGCACCGGATCGTGTGATCGCATCGAGGTGTCATCTTGTCGCATCGCACCGGATCACAATAAGAAACCGACACATCACCTCCTCTCCGGTAATGAACCGACGCATCACCCCCCCTGCGCTGCAGTAAGGAACCGACGCATCACCTCCCCCGAAGCAAGGAACCGACGCATCACCTACCCTGCGACCCTTTTGTTTGACGCATCCAGGGTACTTTGAGAGTAAAGTGTCGCTTTTACCATCTACATTGAACTAGGCTATTTCTACCATTTTAAAGTCTATTTTTGATTACAGTATTGTGGATTTTTGTCGTTTGGTCTTCTGTTAAGTCTAGTAAAGATCACCTATTTTTCTAAACTGGTGTTGTATCCATTTGTAGTGTTTTCACTGTATTACTGTATGTGTTCACAAATGCTTTACACACTGCCTCTGAGATAAGCCTGTCTGCTCGTGCTAAGCTACCAAGGGGGTGAGCAGAGGTTACCTTAGAAGTGTACCCCCTTATCCTGACTAGAAGCAAGCGTCCCTGTTTGGTCAAAGGTACCTACCTCTGCCAACTAGAGACCACCAGTTCTAACAATCCCTAGCGCTTCTTCAGGACCAAAAGGAAGTAAGATAAAATAGAAATGTGTTAGAGATGGCCTCATCAATTGAAGTTGTCCAACCAGAGGGACCTAGAAGATGGTCTGATCTAAAAGAACTAGAGGGTAAGGGGTAAGGGGAAAAAACAAACTGACAGTACAACAATTAGCTATGTCTTTGATGTATAATGATTGGTACACCAAGATGGTCCCTGTAAGGTGGACCATGTTGATATCTCTGGCCTCAAAATAATGGACCAGGCGTAGTCTCAGCAGCAGAAGCCATAGTTAAAACATAGATATAAACAATGGTGAGGTGCACAAAAAACTGTGAAGCAGGTCTAGGGGTGTAGCCCCAGTTCATTTATCACAATGGTAGTTATAATTATTAGTACACAGCATATGCGTATTATGGCAGATATCAGCTGAATTGCGGGGGAAATGGTTGGCCCAGCACATTTATCACAATTCTAATTGTGGTGATTAGTACACAGCAAAAGAATAGTATGCCAAATGTCAGCTCAATTGCGAAGGAAAGCTGCAAGACGTACAGAATGTTGCTAAACGGTATGGGTTTACCAAGTAGTTCAAGCAAGTGTAATTCCCATTAATTGGCAAACCCTTTCACAAAGGTAATAGTGCTCCACAGTAAGGAAGGAACAAAGGAGGGGACCTCTTACCTATGAGATTTAGAAATGTATCCCTATAAGTCAAGCGAGAGCATGCATGCCGTCATGATCTGTATTAGAGAAATGCGTTTTTACCGTATGCCCAACTAGCTCCATAACGCTATTGCATTGTTAGGCCAGAAGGTGTACTCACAATTATGTCGACAGGCACTAACTACTGCACCTACCTGACCTTTTGAGTGCCTGGAGGAAGATGTGGGCGGGATGCCGCCCAGTCTTGTAGTCCCGAGCTCAGGAAGTGGCTGTGGGAGTATCGGATGTGACGTAGCGGTCGCGTGATACTCGGCAACCATCTGGAGCATGTTCGATAGTTCTCCAAGTGGGAAATATGGCTGCTATCTTGGAACTGTAATAAAGCTAGTGATGTACACAAAAAAGCCTATGAAAAAGACCAGTAAGGAGTCTAAAGAATGGAGGCGTCATGTTTTACAACGTTTGCAGTGTGCAAAGCATATTGTAAACTCCCAAATGGAGTATGTAAGTATATGTAATGTCCGCTGAATGGTAATATGGATCGGGGAATAATAGATCCAGTAATTTAGAGAGTAGGAGAAAGGGATAGCAATTAAGGGAATGACAAACAGAGTACAAATAGTGAGCTGGATATGTCAGGGTCTCAAGAAGGTGGGAGACCTGATTTATGACATTCAAGGGGTCTGTGGGCACACGTTCTACGGAACACATGGTTATACAATTTAGTAGAAGTATAGCAATATTTGTGTTCAGAATGGAAGGTAACACACAGGTAATTGAGGCAAATTAGGGGTCATATAGGGATGGTGTTCCAGGGCGGAAGGTGTTATTGTAGTTCGATCCAGGTTATATCATCATTCAGGCCATTGATATGTGTGTGAAGGCGGAACACCCAATGTTGCACTTTTCTAAGTTGGGTAGTGGAACTCCAGGTTAGGTTGGCCTCCAAGATTGTCCATGTCAGATGATCAGTGGTATGTCGGGACTCAAATAATGTTTGCGCATTTTGGGAGCACTGCGACCACCACATATACTGCTTTTGTGCTCACTGATGCTAGTTTTGATTGGTCTTGTCGTCATCCCTACATAGTGTAGGCTACATGAACACGTAATGAGATAGACACAGTTTTTGAGTTACAGTTTGTGTGTTGTTGTTGTGTTCATCGGAAAGTCCTTGTGTGGCGTGTGGAAGTGGAAGCTCTGCAACTCCCACATGGATAGTGACCTTTCACCATTGGTAAGTTCCATAATGTGGTTTGTTGCATGGTCCTCTGGGTGTGTGGTCTTGTGTGGACCAGGAGATCCCTGAGGTTTTGTGTCCTCTTAAAGGTAAATGTGGGACATTCCAAGTTCAGTTCCCTGTTTCAACAATCTTCCAGTTTTTTAGGATGATGTTCTTTATCTTAATGGACATCGGGGTGAATGTAGTCACACAGGTTACAGTCTCATCTTTAGGTTTCGGAAAGGTTTCCAATAAGGCTTTGCGGTGACTGTTGCGTGCTCTTATTCGCAGTTCTGATGACTTTGGTTGGGTAATGTCTGGCCTTGAGATTTTTACTCAAATCATCAGCTTGTTGGTCGTAATCACTTGTATTGCTGCAATTCCTCCTCAACTGCAAAAATTGTCCATATGGTAAATTTCCGTGTAATGCTTTAGGGTGATGGCTGTTAAAAGGAAGTAAGCTGTTGCAACCAGTCTGCTTCTTGTAGGTTCTGGTTCTTAGTTCTCCTTGATCCAAGGAAATAAGGAGATCCAGTAAAGGAATTTCCTCCTTGGATTTTGATAAGGGGAACTTCAGGTATGTATCCTTCGAGTTAATCGAGAGATGGAATTCTTGACATCTTTCTTCTGCCCCTCCCCAAAAAATCAGGATGTCATCAAATTAGTGTTTCCATTTAATGATATCCGGCTGGTAAGGGTTGGTATCAGAAAACACATGAGAGGATTTGAAGTAGGCCATATAGAGACATGCCAGGCTCAGTGCAAATGTACTGCCCATTGAGGACCCGTGTATTTGATGGTACAACTGCTTTTTGTATTAGAACAAGTTATTTTTAAGGGCCATACTCACACATTCTATTATAAATCCACTTGGGTGGATGAAGCACTCATGGTGGTCCTGAAGATGTTATCAATAACTCTGATGCTGGCATCTTGAGGAATATTAGTGTAGTGGGTCTCCACATCAAGGGTTACAAGGAGAGTTATCTCCTGCGGGTTCGGTAGGTCGTTGATGAGACACAATGTTTTGTTAGTGTCTTTTAAGAAGGACAGAGTGTTCAGTACCAAGGGTTGTAAAAAGTAGTCACAGAATTCACTCAAAAGTTCCAGGAGAGATCCGATCCGAGGTACTATCAGTCTCCCTGGTGGAGGATGTATGTTCTTGTGGATCTTCGGGAGAATGTAAAAATAAGGGATTCTTGGCAAAGTTTTACTATGAAATCAGCTTCATTCTTCGAAGTCCATCCATTGTTGGTTGCCTCTTTGACCATGATCTTAATTTGTCTAGTTAAGGATTCTGTAAGATCAGTTTCCAATTTTTTATAGCATTGGATGTTCACCAGTTGTTTTTGGCATTCAGTGACATAATCTCCTGAGTTCATAATGACAGTGGCGCCCCCATTATCAGCCAGTTTGATGACAATATTTGAGTCGTTTGGGAGGTCCACGATTGCTCTTCTCTGTCTGGCAGGTAGGTTGTCAAAAGATGCTGTGGATATTAGATGATTCACATCTTTTAAAACAGCCTTTTCAAAAGTGAGTATTTCACTTGGCATCATAGCTTTAGTAGGAGTGAACTTGGATGGGATTCTTAGTCCAGAATCAGACGAGTTGGCATTTTCATGCTTTTTGAAAAAGGATCGCAATCTAATCTTCCTGAAGAAGGTGTGAAGCTCCCCAGTCAGTCTAAATTGGTCTTCTTTGGCGGTAGGAATGAAGCCTAAGCCTTTCTTGAGGACCGCTGTTTCAGCCTGGGTGAGTTGTCTGTTGGATATATTGACCATCAGTTTTTCTTCACCGTGTGGCTCCTGGTTTGTCGTTGGTTCCCGGGGTCCATCCCTTCATTAAATCTGCTCTCTATAGATACCCTCTAGCCATTTTAAACTCACCTATCACTGCATGAGCACTACCTCGCACTCATCATATGGCGTTAAAATTAAAATATCTCTGACAAAGCAACCCTTTGGGGGACCTGTAGGGCATTGCAGCGCCAGCCCTACGAGGAGCACTGCCCTATGGTGGAGCATGACTTCCCTCGAGATGTGTAAGTAGTATTAACTATCCTCCGTACCACAAGAGCGAAAAATATATACCGTACACTGTGAAAGTGTAGTTGAGGATCTCTGATGCAACATATCAGAGACTCTGGCTCGTTGACACTGGTAATTCATTCCTCTATGATTGTCAGTCATAGAATAGGGGCTACCCGCAAACCCTAAATTTGAAGGGAAGAGTTCAGAGCTCAACTCAACAAAAAGGAGGCAACAAACTTCTACGCAAATCAGCCAACAAAAACCCAGGCAATAAACAAACCTCACTCACCTTCCTACAAAAGCTCACTTTAAACCACCATCTAAACAATGACGTCTGCCTTTTATGTAGGGACGGGAGTAATGCGGATGCAGTTGTCACAAAATGCAAGAAACAAACAAGTGGCGATGAGGTAGGGGGTGGCTCAGCAAATGGTATGAGATAAGAACAAGATTTACAGGCCTGTTTATAGAAAAAGACGCCAGATCCAGTGAAAAAAACAAGCACTTGTGTTAAGTGCTGTTAAACAAAGAAAAGTAGTTCCCAAAATGAATCCTAAATTGTGACCAGTGAATACATAGTAGTAATTGTTCAATGCTCTCGGGGAGGGCTAAACACTGGAAGAGGCATGACCCATGTATGCAATGGATATATGGTGAGAATGAAAATTAGAGCGACGATGCAGCCAGCAAAGAAAGTGTATTCGTGTTGCTAAAACCCACAAAGTACATACATGTCTTTTCGAGACCGTGCATGCACTGTCTAGGTCCGAGACCTAAGAATCCTGTAAAAGAAATTGATGAATGCACACATTAAGATGCTTTTTTACGTAGAGTGTTCCTTTGAGAAAAACCTTGTAGTACACAAGAAGTTTAACAAAAAAGTTGAAAACTTCTGGCATGGTTGCAGGTATGTGACTCTGCAGCAAGACCCCGCACTAGTAGCACTTTGGGCAGTCTCTTAAATACCTTGATATTGGTTCTAGCATATGCTTTTCTTGCCCAACCTATTGAGCTTTCTTTGCTAATTAATGTTAAGTTCATTGCTCTGATATAACCTTTTTACATTTTAGAGTTTACATGGATTTGATTGCAAAAATGTATTTTTGTCAGCAACAGATCAATACTTCCAAGAGTAACATTCAGTACACATTTATCTACTATGAAGTTTTTCTTATGAATAGATTTATTGTTACATTTTGTCAACAGGCAGTGGGGCTCTGAATTTGCAAGTCTTTCTTATTGTGAATGAAGAGAGTATGACATTGGAGGGGTCTAAAGACTGGAGCCTTAATGGGTGGCTAAGACCATCCTTATGTTAAACACTCAGAGGATGAGTTCCTCATCTTCACCCCCTCACACAGGATGCATGTTGTCAGAACTGGTTCAGGGATCTTGTGGCATTTAAGGCTTACTGGGCTCCTACTGTGACAGGTGGAGACTTCTACCTTTGTTTTCTCCTGGCCATCCTACTACTGGACCAATAACTGTAAACCAATTGCAAACTTTCAGCACTTGATCCTGATTGTAGCAAAGCAGAACAATCCATTGTTTACTAGGGGGTGGGATGTGAGGTGGTAGGGGGGATTTAGAAACAGCACTGAGATCAATGTGATTGCAAGCAACAATTATGATTCCCCGCCGGTGCTTTATCTTTTTAAAAGATAAAGCAATTTAATTATAGTACACCTTTAAATACTACACAAACATATATAGATAAAAATATGAAACTACAAGCACAAGGGTGAACTAAGGCAAGCATGTTCTTTAAGAGTTGACTCCTGATTGAGGTTCCATTGGTTCTTGCATCTATTGTCTTCTTTATCATCTCGGTAGTGTTATCTCACCAAAAACTAATTGTCACAGCTATTTGAGCTGCTGGGGAAACCTGCTAATAGGGCATTGGGCGGGGTGAGTATGTGGATATGCTGGATGGTAGAGAAGCTGTTGCTACTCCAACAAATACAAACCTATTGCAGCCTTCCCTGCAGGTCTGGTGTGGTCTGCTTTGCTTGCATTCAACGCCTTTACTTAGTTCTCAACACAATGTATCACCCAAAGCATGGTAATTATCCCACACCAGCATATTAATCAGGCCCCAGTGGTTAGAAAGGTGCACCCACCAAATAGAGTCCCTAGAAGGGGGCTAAAGCTGATACCTAGTACCTGCGCGCCATGATCCTCAGAGGCACAGCACCTTGAACCTTTAATGTGAGGGTGACTGGACCCAGGCAAAGCCAAGGCCAGATCTAGGGCAGTGCAACTGGTGCAGAAGAACCTGGCACTGAACTCAGTAGGGGGCGCCACAATTAATAATAACTTATGGACTTAAAAAGCACCTGCTGCAGAGCTCCTTGTGTGTCCAGCAGTTTTATGCCGATAATAATAATGTTAAGATAACTCTGGTGATTAATGTTCCTGCTGGAGAGAGATTGGAGTTTTGTCTTGTGTCAGTTTTGACTCTTCATTATGTAGCACAGAAGGATAAAGTGCCTGCTGCAAAGAACATGCACCACACAAATCACAGAATTGTATTTCATGTGGATCGCTCAGTTGGTTACTGCTATTGTCACATAGATAAGTTACTTGCAGTTCATTGGTTAGAACGCTAATGCAGCACGGCATGGTATAGGAGAGAGCATTATGGTTTTTTTCCGCAGTCTTTCATTATCCTAGTATTGCTAAAAAAGGGTTTGTTTGGGTAGAAATACATTCTTATCAGTAAATCCAACCCAAACCACTTTAGTATACTATAAATCTCGAGTTTGTGCGTGTCCAGACCAAACACTCTTATAATATACTGCCTACTGGTATGGATGACATGTGATTCCTACACCTTGTAATCCTCATTGTTTCATGTAAAATGTCCTGTAGGCTGATTCATAGACGTATGATTCAATGTGTCACACCTTACACTTGTACAGGTAGTGCGACCAACCAAATGAAATGCATGTGAGAGAGAGGCTATGGAGAGATGAGGAGCACTGGAGAAGTGTGGTAGTGAGAGAATTTGTTTAGAAGAAGGTCATGAGGGAACACTAAAAAGATAGTCGCACTGGGTGCCATCAATGCTAAAGCTGGCTCTGGGTTTTGCTGCCAAGTTTTCAGATAGCTTATGTGTAACAATTCCTTATTCTCAGCCTGCTTATGTGTGACATTCCATTGCCTATATGTGAGACTTCAATGGGCACTTTATCACAAGGAAAACACAGGAGTAAAAAACATGAAATGGGATTAATATAAAAATAAATGCCCTAAATGGCCCAGAGAGTAGTACTAGAAATTGCATTGAAACATCTGTGCCAACCCTAAAGTACTTTTTGAAGGCCAGTAATGCAGATGTTGGGTAAAAAATGATAATACGCAGCCAGACTGGTCCTTGACATCCCCCCGTCGCAGCCACATCACGCAACACCTTCAACAACTGCACTGGCTCCCAGTCAACAAGAGAATCACCGTCAAGCTCCTCACCCACACCTACAAAGCTCTACATAACAAAGGACCAGCATACCTGAACCACTGCCTCACATTCCACATACCCACCAGGCAACTTCACTCCGTCCAACTCGCCCTATCCTCTTTCCCCAGGATCCACAAGACCAGAACCAGAGGAAGTTCGTTCTCCTACCTCACCGCCAAGGCCTGGAACACCCTGCCCCTACACCTCAGGCAATCTGCGTCGCTGACCCGATTCAAGAAAGACCTCAAGACCTGACTTTTTGAAGGATCCGCCCCCCCACAGTGCAACCAGCAGCCCCCCACCCCCAGGGCCTTGAGACCATCACAGGTAAGAAGCCGCTCTATACAAGCTCCTGATTGATTGGTTGATTGAGTACTGTGGGACATGAAAAAATTCATCATCATGATAAAGCATTCAGGTGCTACCAGCATTATAAAACGATGTGCAACGCAGTCACAAGGGCCTAGATTTATGAAAAAAGTTTGCAACGCAGTACATCAACTAAACTTTCTGTGCTGCTTTTCATGAAATGGAGAGAGAAGAACAGCACCAGCTACTGAAAAATTGTTCAATGATGCCAACACCAGAAACATGTATTGGCATTTAGGCACTATACCTTTTACGGAGGCGAAGTCCCAAATCCTATCCATAAGGATATTCCCAACAACCTGACCTGTGGAATCGATAAGGAATATTGGACAATAACGTTTTGGCTTATTGCTATCCTCTTGTCACAAAAAGAAATAAGCCGACCACGCTGAAGGAATTTCAGTATTTCTGAAATACTTCAGGACATTAGTTGAAAGAAGTGCCCATCGTTTCATGTTGTGTTTACACAAATTAATGTGAATTTTGTCCGGGACTGGCGCTTTATTGCCGGTGCTAGAATTCAGGGGAAACTGCCTTTACAACATCGGAGTAGCCACACATGCTGTTTACGATCAAGCATACCAACGCTTGCTTGAACTGCGCATCTGACTTAACCACGCATCTGCCTTAACCACACCTATGCGTGGTTAAGGCAGACAGCAGCCTAGATCACCAGGTGAGCGGGAAAAGGAAGTGGAAGTTGACACGTCAGGACAGAAAGTTCCAGATGCAGACAGGTAAGTGAGGCTGGGGCCGGGTTTGGGGGGTGGATTTTAGGGATGGTGTGGTTTTAGAGCTCATGGTGGGGGGGCTCAGACAGTTTTTTTGGATGGTGGCAGGATTTTAGGGATCAGGACGAGGGGGTCTGGGTAGTTTTAAGGGATGGGGACAGGTTTTAGGGCTCAGGGCATAGGGAAGGGACAGTTATCCAGTATTGGGGTATCTTTCATAGATTCACATGCCTGAATCATTCCCCGTCGTTGTAGTGGGAGTCCCACAGTACATAAATAACAAAGTAGTAAAAAGTTAATAGTATATTTCCATAGGCCATTATGGTAGCAACCATATACTCTATATCCTATTAGTCTCCTTTTACAAAAAGGACCAAACTGAAAACCTAACCAATCAGCAGCCAGCACCCTTTAGAACCTTCCGAAGAGAGGCTGAGTCCCTCAGATTTTCACCGCACTTCGTTATGTAAGGGAGTCTCCCAGAACTCTGCTCAGTTTCTCAGATAAATCTGATTTAAATTTCTTTCAGAATAATGTCTGATGAAAAAGGATTATTTAGAGCTTGTAAATCCTGTGGGAAGCACAGAGTGCATGTGGACGATGCATACAAGGATTGTATTTATTGTCTCTATTCCAACCATGAGACAAAACAGTGTAAGATTTGCCGCACCTTCTCAACTTAAACCCTGAGGGATAGAGAAGGAAGCCTTTTAATATGGCTAAAAAAGAAGCAGTCTGCTTGCTCTGATGTGGATAGCGACACGTCCTCTATGTCACACAAGAGGCCCAGGTTGCCTGAGGGTCATCCTGAAGAGAGAAAGAAGCATTCTAAAGTCTCTCATTTGACCAAGGAATCTCTTAAACAGGAGAAACAGCCCAAGGTCTTCTCAGGGATTGGATCCCCTCAGTCTTCAGGAACATCACAGGAAACACCAGTCATCTAGCCATTTCAGAGGTAAAACTAGCCAAAACTCTTCCTCGTCATCAAGTTCACTGTCAATGCCTGTGTCTACTTCAACGACGACTACAGTAAGTCTCTCGTCGTCGAAATCCTCGACATTGACTACATCGACGGCAAGTATACAGGGATCCATATCATCAACGTTGTCTTTATCATCGATGACTACACCATCGATGAGAGCACCGCAGATGAAGACCTCATTGTCGTTACCACCGTCGGCGACAAAACCACCGTCGTCGACAAAACCATAGACGACGTCACCATCGTCGACGGAAGCTGTTCCATTAATGACAATCACACCGGCTGTGGCAATACCATCGTCTATGACTGGGCTACCGTTGACAACATCTCTGTCGACGATGAGAATTTCATGGTCGACGACGGCACCAACATCGAAAAATCCAGTTTTATATGCTGGTCCTTCAACTCCGTTCCTGCAATCTGCACAAATTCAATTTAGGACACCAAAGATTTCTCCGCTACCTCCCAGCCATCTTTTAGTTGTGGAAGATAAGGATGAGGACGAAGGCCAGTTTGGAACGGCACATAGTCCTGCTGAACTTAACGTAAAGTATCAGGATGAGGATGATGGCTATGATGATGAGAAACAGTATTACCAGCATTATCCGGCCCCTCATGCTCAATATGAACAATACAAGTATTTTGAGCAGCCTAAACAGCAGCCTGCACAATTTCCCGCGGCATTAATATTGGATCTTCAGAATATGTTGGCGGATTACAAAAGAAGGTTTCCTCCTCAAGAGGGTAATGTTGTAACAACTCCACCTCTGCCGATAGCTCTTCAGACACCGCCACCTCCACCTCTTGCCACTCCTGGGTTGGCACCAAGTCCCATGACTCCTTTTCATCCCAGAGAGGATCCTACTACATCTGCAGATGAGCAGGAAGAAGGAGAGATACAAGACCCTCTGTTAGACCTGTCAGCCCTAGGGTGGTCTCCCCCTGTATTTTTGACCGTGCCTCATTTTTTCCACCCTCATTTTTGTGTTGGACTTAGGTCTCCGGGCGCCTTTTCATTGCCAATCAGTGTTAAGGGGCAGGTGCTCTCTTCTCCCAAGATGGCTGCCACAGGCCCCTGCTACTGCAGAGTGGCCTTTCTAGAAGCACCCTAGCTGCCAGGAGCTGGCTGGAACCCCACAACAATGTTGCGACACCAGCCCGCCTTTTTTGTCCCATCGGTAGAATGGGGAAGCTGCTGGAATGTGCTGGAACCTTCTAGAAGGGATGTGGGGTTTTACTTTTGCCACCTTAGAGAGTGGTCACCTGACCTAGGGCTACTTAACAGAGGGAGGGAACTTTTTCTAGTCAGTTAGAGTAACGCAGACCTGGGGAACCCACGCAGGAGTTTTAGGCGGTAGGGCCTAGACAGGAACTTATGCCTCTGAAAGTGACAGGGCTTAGGTGCTACCTTTTAAGTGAGTGAGGGATCCTGCACTAGCCCAATGATCTAGCCCAGCGGTAGGGGAACCCAGGGGCCATCTGCCAAGCTTGACTAGGAGTGAACTAGTCACCAACTCAACTTCCCCCCAAGGAACAGAACCCCCAAGGGCGCCAGAGACATCTGCGCCATTAAGACTGCTGAAACCTATTGCTGAAGCTTACTGCTGAAACCTATTGCTGAAACTTAATGCTGAAACGGTATGCTGCAACTTAAAGCTGAAAACTACTGCTGGACTGCTGGGGGATCGACCAGGTAGTAGCGCTGTGACCCCTGCGCTCCCCGACCTTGCCTGGGATCCCCCGAGTCAGTCCTACACCGGGCGCTGGGCGCTGAGCCCACTGTCATCCCCCCTTAATTTCTACCCCCCCCCTGGTGCGGGGACCAGAGGCGCACTCACCGCCACGGCCCAGGGCCTAGAAGCCTGCCTCCATCGCAACCGGGGCCCGCAGAGAAGTCCGGGGCCCCGCCGCTGCCGTCGCAGCCTGTGCCGGAGATCGTGGAAGGCCGGGTGAGGCTGTGAAGCCGCCCTCCACCCCCACGTAACGGGGGCGGACTGCGCGACGCCGCCCGCGCCGTTGAGTGATTGGATAGCCGAGCCGCGCCCCCGCAGGCCGCACTGCCATTGGTGGCTGCGGTCGCGGGCCCCTGGAACCACCGAGGAGTATCGCGGAGCTCCCCTGGCCACGTCTGGCCCGACCGGGAGCCCCGGAGTGTGTACGGCAGCCCGAGGACATCGAGAACAAGGTAACCTCCGGGGGAGGGTGGCGGACGGCCACGCTGAGGCCTGGGACTCACCCTTTCCCCCGGGAGGCCCGTGTGGGATCCGGTGCGCCCCCTGACGCTCGGGAGCGGCACCGCACCAACTGGCGGCCGCTTCCCTTTGCCCAGCTGAGAATCTGGCCTCCCTACGCGGGATCGTTCCCTCGCTCCTATAGACTGCCGAGTACTCTTCACATCCAGGGTAGAGACCCATCCTGGAAAAGGGGACCGCTTGTTTAATACCTTGACATCGAGAACCCTGAACAGGCTCTGAAGCGTTATTAGTTTGCCGTGCGTAGCACTAAGTTCTGAAGCCCTGCTCTCAAGCGCTATTAGTTTGCCATATGTAACGCTATGTTCTCAAGTCCTGCTCTGAAGCTCTAATAGTTTGTCAGGTGTAGCGCTATGTTCTCAAGTCCTGATCTGAAGCGCTAATAAGTTGTCATGTGTAGCGCTATGTTCTCAAGTCCTACGTTGAAGCGTTGTTAGGTTGCCATGTGTGGCGCTATGTTCTCAAGTCCTGCTTCGAGGCGCTGATAGATTGCTAGATGCAGCGCTAAGTGCCGAAGTCAGATTGTGAAGCGCTAGTGGTGGGAGGTGCGCAGCGCTATGGTTAACCGCTGTGTTTAATGCTCCCCCAGGATTCAGGTATTGCCAATGGACCCCTGATGAATTGCTGGTGAATCTGACACTAATGTATTCAGGTATCGCCTATTGAACCATAATGAATTGCTGGTGAATCTGACGATAATGTATTCCAGTAATGCCCATTGCAACCGAATGAACTGCGTTTGCATCTAAAGTGATTAGATAAAACTGATTGATTTCCATTGAACCTACTGTGTGGTGTCTATTATTGTGTGTGTTTCCTGTTTCAGGGGATGTGTGTGTTGTATGGTCGCTTTACACTTAAGCCTTCGGGTGCCCCCCGCTCGAGTCACGTTACCCCCTTAGGGCCCGGTGACCCCTGGTCCTACACCCTCCTCCACCCACTGATGAGTGAGATGACTACATAGCACCAACACCATCCCCACCAGCTCATCGTCCTTTGGACTCGCCTCCGGGGGATATCGCAGGATTCCACAACATTATGGACAGAGCCACTAGCAGATTTTATCTGCCAACAATTGTACATCAATCAGACTGTTTCCTCTATGATTTTAAAGACCAAGCAAGAAAGACAGTCAGATCAATACCTATAATTGATCATATTTGGCAAGAAGGAATCAAAGTCATGAAGGCGCCAGCTTCTGTGGTTCCTGTACCACCAAGGTTGGAAAAAAAATATAGAGCACCTGAGGACTCTCCTGCGTGTCTAATGAGTCACCCCAAAACTGACTCTGTGATCTCTCAGGCAGCCCAGAGTCAGTAAAAAAATCTGTATACTCCTATCACTTCTCCGCCAGACAAGGAGGGTCGGCATCTTGATTCAATTGGAAAGAGATTTTCATCAATGGCAGCAGTTTAAGTGAGGGCTGCTAACGCTCTGGCCATTTTGGCCCATTACGATAGGCAGATGTGGTCTGATAGAGGTACGATGAAAGACATAATTCCGGAACACAGTAAAGAGGAATTCATAAAAATATTCACTGAAGGAGAACGAGCAGCGTCAGACATAATTGACATTGCTATGGACATTGCCACGACTGGTTTCCGGCAGTTAGCTGGTGCTGCCGTTTTAAGGTGACAAGGGTGGTTAAAAGCAACAAATTTCCGCCCGGAGGTTGAGACCAAAATTTTGGATAAGGCTTATGATGGCGACAGCCTGTTTGGCAGTCATATTGATGAGGCGCTTACCGCTACTAAAAAAGATACTGATACTGCTAAGGTGCTTGGAACCCTTCAGTACCTCAAAGTGCCCTTTTGGGGAGCTTGAGGTAGGGGTTTCTCAAATTAAAGGGGGACTTACAAGCGTTCACAGTCCTACCAGACCTATCAGCCGCAATATCGACAAGGATATTAGCAGCAATCCTACCGCCAACCGACTACAGCTGGTTTCTCTAGGCAAGGTTCTAGATGAAAGCCAGGATCTCAAGGCTGTGACTCCGGACGCAAGCAGTGATTGCAACAGGGTACCAGCTGCTTTTCCTTTTCCCCTGAATGGTGTGAAAATCTCCAAACATATCAACCAGAGGCGCAACATCACTTCAGACAAGTGGCTCCTGGATCTCGTCTCTTATGGCCACACTTTGGAATTCATTCAAATACCTTCCAATACCCCTCCCAGGGGATTGCACCCCCCTCGTCTTCACTTACTAAAAAAGGAAGCAAGGATCATGCTTCAAAAATGGGCAATCGAAAAGGTCCCTATTTCTCAGAGAAGGAAAGGCTTCTACTTCTGCTTCTTTCTCATTCGCAAAAATTCAGAAGAGTGGAAGCCTATCCTAGACCTCAGGAAATTGAACAAATTCCTTAAGAGTCAAACATTCAGGATGGTCACACTTTCAGACATCCTACAACGCCTCAACAGTGGCAATTTCATGACTTCAAGGGATCTCGAGGATGCATACTTTCATGTCCCTATTCATCTGAAGCACAGGAAAGTCCTACGGTTCACAGTGGCTGGTACCCACTGTCAATTCCTAGTTCTTCCATATGGCCTCAAATTGGTTCCAAGGACTCTCAAAATTTTTTTTGCTCCAGTGGCAGCAGCCTTGTATTCCCTTACCTGGACGACTGGCTGCTAAAGTCACCATATTCTCGTCTAGTGGAAAATGCAACACACGATTGCCTCCCTCTTTTTCTCAAATTGGGTCTCTCAATCAATTACCAAAAATCTTCGATACTGCCGAACCGGATAATGACATTCCTGGGTGCCATATTGACACCATTCAGAACAAAGCCTTCCTTTCCCAGGAAAGACAACAAAGGTTGCAAACATTAGCACTCAAACGGTCCAGAAAAAGTGCGTTTCTGTGAGAACGTACAAATCTCTTCTGGGAATGCTCTCTTCGACAATAGATCTCGTACCGCTGACTCACTTGCATATGTGGCCTCTTCAATAGGAACTACAATGCCAATGGATTCAAACCGAAGGTTCAGTCGACGACGTGGTCAACGTCACTCCTCGGATGAAAGAGGCTTTAAGGTGGTGGACTCAGAGACCACATCTGTCCCAGGGCCAGTGTTTTCTTCCAGTCATTCCAGATTACATAGTAACAACAGATGCTTCTATAGAAGGCTGGGGAGGACACTTAAAACAGGACCTGCAGGTGCAAGGGAAATGACAAATGCACATAAACAGGTTGGAATTGAAAGCCATTTTCCTCTTTCTTCAGGCTTTCCTACCTCGAATACAGGGGTTGTCGGTGTTGATCTGAACGGACAACACCATGAGCATGTTTTACATGAAGAAACAAGGAGGCACAAAATCCCTGGCTCTGTCTCAGGATGCCCAGCATTTATGGAACTGGCTGACGCTCCACCGAACTTCCTTGACAGCAGAACATGTCCCAGGTCTCCGGATTACCTTAGCGGATGCTTTGAGTAGAACGAGCGACAGCTGTCACGAGTGGGAGCTGAAACAAGAACAGCTGGACAAGATATTTGCAATCTGGGGAAAACAAGTGCTGGACCTGTTTGCGACCCAGACCAACTCCAAATGCCGATTCTTCGCAAGCGGATTCCCTCTCCCAATATCAAGGGGGAATGCCCTTTCAATGCGCTGGTCAGGGATATATGCATACGCTTTCCCCCCGATTCCTTTGATACCCAGGGTCCTCACGAAGATGAAATGGGAATGAACACTGCCGCATTTTGCTGATATCCCCCAGGTGGCCCAGACAGCATTGGTACACGGAACTCCTCCTAATGTCAGAAGCTCCGCCCATCCGCCTATTGCCAACGTCAACGCTGTTGACCAAGAACAAAGGCCAAGTATGTCACCCAGAGACAGCTTCTCTGCAGCTGCATGCGTGGCTGCTGAATTAATTGAATTGAAAAATTTGAACACTGCACAAGACTGCAAGGACATTATTGGCAAGTCTAGGGCTGACAGCACCAATAAAACTTACAGGCTGAAGTGGAAGCGTTTTTGTCTCTGGTGCAAGCACAATGAAGTACATCCCTTTCTCTCTACTCCAGGACAAGTCCTACCTTATTTGCTCTCTTTGGCAAAGTCTGGTCTTGCACACTCGTCTGTTAGAGTTCATCTGGCTGCTATATCAAGATACAGGCGATCGCCACATACTCCATGTTTATGGTCCTCAAGAGTTGTAAAGCAATTTATGAAAGGACTGTTTAGAGCTTTCCCGCACATCAGAGCTCCACCCCCGGAATGGCAACTTAATGTGGTATTATTTCAATTGCTGAAAACAGCCATTTGAGCCCATTCACAAGGCAGAATTGAAGTACTTAACCTGGAAAGTCGCCCTTCTTCTGGTGCTTACTTCAACAAGAAGGGTTAGTGAAATACAGGCTTTTACCATATCCCATCCTTTCTTGCGCTTCTCTGATCAAATGGCCATTCTGAGGACAAACCCTAAGTTCATCCCAAAGGTTCCTTCGCAATTCCATTTGAATGAGCCAGTCATTCTGAGAACTTTCCTTCCTAACCCTTCCACGCCAGCAGAGAGAGCTCTCCACACTCTTGACCTGAAGAGATTATCTTAAATTTTATTTACAAAGGACTAAAGACATAAGAAAAACAATTCAGTTATTCATAGCTTATGGTCAAAGCTGTCGGGCGCTGCAGTCTCCAAAGCTACTATAGCCAGGTGGATAGCGAGCGCAATACAATTTTGACAAGACAAGGCTGGCAAGCCATTATCAAGGACTGTGAGAGCACACTCCACTAGAGCAGTTTCAGCATCAACTGCTCTATTTGCCGGAGTACCACTTGAAAACATCTGCAGATCTACGACGTGGAAAAAAACACACACGTTTACACAGCATTACTGTCTGGAGTCATCACAACGTGCTGACGCATCCATGGGACAGGCAGTTCTGAGGAACCTATTTTGCTAAGGTAAGACTCTTTCAAGTGAGGTGTTATTAGATGAGGTTTTTAATGCAGTTTATGTTTATTTGATATATCTCTGCATGATTTTTTTTTCTTTTACTTGTTAATACTACAGGTATTCTTTGCACTGTTTCATGTTTAAACCATTGATTTTAAGATTTATGTTGCATTGAGGATTATTTTAGCACTACCCACCGTCCACAAAGGTGCTTATTTGACGAACATATATATGTATGCATTTTATGCATATACATGCATATGTTTACATATATGTGTATAAATATATATATATATATATATATATATATATATATATATATATATATATATATGAGTACAATACAATCCACAGATAGGAAAGAGGCGGCACACCGTCCTGGTGTTTTAAGGTGTATTTAATCGCTCACAAAACAACAACGCGTTTCAGCCGTAGGACGGCCTTTGTCAAGTTGTCTGTTACTTCCGCATAGCCGAATTTAAAGCAAAATACGTCATCATAGACATAGAAGAAATGCATGTATCGTAAATCTCATGTGTACTTGAAAAACACAATCAATTATAGAGTATAAACAAAAATATACATTTTCAATTAGCAGGAAATATATACGTATATACAAATAAATAAATTAGGAGCAGAATCAATTAATGCCGTTATACCTTGCTAGTGCATTGAAATAGAAAAAAGACTGAACAGTCCGTTCTAAACAATCATATATAGAATTCTGCTTTACAATTACATTAATCAAATGTAATGTATCCAAACTAAGGTCCTGACTAATTTAAAATGTGATTAATGCATTTCGACCTCAAAGTAATAATTTCTCCTATTCGAGAACAGCAATGCGGACGCATAAAGTTTGTTGAAACTTTGAAAAAATGGATGTGTATAATTGTGGTGCAAAGAGAGAAGAGGACTGATTGGAGGAGGGATGTATTTGTTGTATAATAAATCCAAAATAATGACTCAAACATGATCTGTGTAACAATTCAATCCATGATCCCGATTTGGGACGGGTGAGGGTGCATACCTCAATTCATGACGGGCAAGTGCCCAATAAGGATCTACACAGACCGATGAGCATATTACAAAATAACTGGAATAATACAACCATAGAACAATATCTGTAACAGCCCTCCCATCCAACCAGACACAAGCTTGTGCATAAATATTCAAATCATATCCAAAAATGCGGAAAAAATGAAATGATATAAGACAATATATTTACAAGATACAATTCATCTCAGGGTACCCATTTCGGATCTCATGATTGGTACGATGAAAAAATAAAATCAATCCTATATACACACGGAAGGACATGTAAAGGGTTGCAGATCGTCTAGTCCAAATTAAAGGCCAATATGAGTGTTAAGTTCTTCTTCCCTGTTTAAACCATAAGGAGCCCTGGTATTCAAATCAATTATGTATCGTGATTCCAAGATACGTAAATGTTTTTCTCTGTCTCCTCCACGTATGTGCTTTAGGACCCTGTCAATTCCACAAAATTTCAACAATGCATTGTTGCTATTATGTGCTGTGTGGAAATGTCTTGCTACGGGATAGTTGAAATCCAAATTAGTTATAGCCCTTAAATGCTCAAGAATGCGTTTCTTTAGTTGGAGTTTAGTGCTTCCAACATAACGCATATTGCAGGGGCACTCCAACAGATATATCACATAATCTGAAGTGCATGTTATGAATTTTTTAATGGGTTTGTCCCTGCCTTCCTGTGTTTTGTAGCTTCTACAGCTTACGGTGTTCTTACACGCTTTGCAGGAATTGCATTTGTGGAAACCCTCCCTGGCATGAAGCCAAGATGGATTGGATTCCATAGGTTGGTAGCTATTTACCAATTTATCTCTAAGGGATGGTGGTCGTCTGTAGGTTATTGATGGAGTATGTCCCACTTTATCCCCAATAATGGGGTCAGATCTTATAAGACCCCAATGTTTCGTAAGCAAGGATTTTAATTTGCCAGATTTCACATTGTATGTGGTGATCATACGAGGGCCAGAGATTGGTTCCTCATTACTGATTTGTTTGCTGCCAAAAAGAACCTCACTATGTGTGGTTGCTGCCAATTTATCGACAGCTTGTGTCAGGATTTTCTCTTTGTAACCACGTTTTTTGAATCTGTTCACCATGGTGTTTTTCTCAATATTGAACCCCACATCGGTATTGCAGTTCCTACGAGCTCGTAGGATCTCCCCATAGGGGATACTTCTGATCAGTGAAGGGGGGTGGGAACTGCGAGCATGTAGTAATGTATTCCCCGATGTTTCCTTTCTAAAAAGGGCAGTGGTGAGTTTGTGATTGATATTATCAACAGTGATTCTTACATCTAAGAAATCACATGTGGTTTTGCTGATGGAATGGGTGAAGCTTAAGTTTAAGTTGTTAATGGATAAAGCCTCAATGAATGCTTGTGCTAGGTCTATATCTCCGTCCCAGATGATAAATAGATCATCTATATACCTTAGCCATAAAGGAACATGGTTGGTGAATTTATCGAATGCCTCACTCCAAACCACCTGCTCCTCCCACCACCCAAGAAAAAGGTTCGCCAGGCTCGGGGCAAAGCAGGTGCCCATGGCAGTGCCAGATTTTTGTCTATATAGTGTAGTGTCGAATAAAAATATATTCTCTTGTAGACAAAAAAGCATCATATCCCTTAACATCAAGGAATGATTAAGCATGCCCAATGGTTGGCGTTGTAAGTAATACATGCAGGCCTGGACTCCCTTCAGTTGGTCAATACAAGTATACAGTGAGCATACATCGAGTGAGATCATGGCAAAACCCTCCTCCCACCTGACATCATGTATTCGTTTCAGGAAGGAAGTGAAACGCCAACCATTGGGCATGCTTAATCATTCCTTGATGTTAAGGGATATGATGCTTTTTTGTCTACAAGAGAATATATTTTTATTCGACACTACACTATATAGACAAAAATCTGGCACTGCCATGGGCACCTGCTTTGCCCCGAGCCTGGCGAACCTTTTTCTTGGGTGGTGGGAGGAGCAGGTGGTTTGGAGTGAGGCATTCGATAAATTCACCAACCATGTTCCTTTATGGCTAAGGTATATAGATGATCTATTTATCATCTGGGACGGAGATATAGACCTAGCACAAGCATTCATTGAGGCTTTATCCATTAACAACTTAAACTTAAGCTTCACCCATTCCATCAGCAAAACCACATGTGATTTCTTAGATGTAAGAATCACTGTTGATAATATCAATCACAAACTCACCACTGCCCTTTTTAGAAAGGAAACATCGGGGAATACATTACTACATGCTCGCAGTTCCCACCCCCCTTCACTGATCAGAAGTATCCCCTATGGGGAGATCCTACGAGCTCGTAGGAACTGCAATACCGATGTGGGGTTCAATATTGAGAAAAACACCATGGTGAACAGATTCAAAAAACGTGGTTACAAAGAGAAAATCCTGACACAAGCTGTCGATAAATTGGCAGCAACCACACATAGTGAGGTTCTTTTTGGCAGCAAACAAATCAGTAATGAGGAACCAATCTCTGGCCCTCGTATGATCACCACATACAATGTGAAATCTGGCAAATTAAAATCCTTGCTTACGAAACATTGGGGTCTTATAAGATCTGACCCCATTATTGGGGATAAAGTGGGACATACTCCATCAATAACCTACAGACGACCACCATCCCTTAGAGATAAATTGGTAAATAGCTACCAACCTATGGAATCCAATCCATCTTGGCTTCATGCCAGGGAGGGTTTCCACAAATGCAATTCCTGCAAAGCGTGTAAGAACACCGTAAGCTGTAGAAGCTACAAAACACAGGAAGGCAGGGACAAACCCATTAAAAAATTCATAACATGCACTTCAGATTATGTGATATATCTGTTGGAGTGCCCCTGCAATATGCGTTATGTTGGAAGCACTAAACTCCAACTAAAGAAACGCATTCTTGAGCATTTAAGGGCTATAACTAATTTGGATTTCAACTATCCCGTAGCAAGACATTTCCACACAGCACATAATAGCAACAATGCATTGTTGAAATTTTGTGGAATTGACAGGGTCCTAAAGCACATACGTGGAGGAGACAGAGAAAAACATTTACGTATCTTGGAATCACGATACATAATTGATTTGAATACCAGGGCTCCTTATGGTTTAAACAGGGAAGAAGAACTTAACACTCATATTGGCCTTTAATTTGGACTAGACGATCTGCAACCCTTTACATGTCCTTCCGTGTGTATATAGGATTGATTTTATTTTTTCATCGTACCAATCATGAGATCCGAAATGGGTACCCTGAGATGAATTGTATCTTGTAAATATATTGTCTTATATCATTTCATTTTTTCCGCATTTTTGGATATGATTTGAATATTTATGCACAAGCTTGTGTCTGGTTGGATGGGAGGGCTGTTACAGATATTGTTCTATGGTTGTATTATTCCAGTTATTTTGTAATATGCTCATCGGTCTGTGTAGATCCTTATTGGGCACTTGCCCGTCATGAATTGAGGTATGCACCCTCACCCGTCCCAAATCGGGATCATGGATTGAATTGTTACACAGATCATGTTTGAGTCATTATTTTGGATTTATTATACAACAAATACATCCCTCCTCCAATCAGTCCTCTTCTCTCTTTGCACCACAATTATACACATCCGTTTTTTCAAAGTTTCAACAAACTTTATGCGTCCGCATTGCTGTTCTCGAATAGGAGAAATTATTACTTTGAGGTCGAAATGCATTAATCACATTTTAAATTAGTCAGGACCTTAGTTTGGATACATTACATTTGATTAATGTAATTGTAAAGCAGAATTCTATATATGATTGTTTAGAACGGACTGTTCAGTCTTTTTTCTATTTCAATGCACTAGCAAGGTATAACGGCATTAATTGATTCTGCTCCTAATTTATTTATTTGTATATACGTATATATTTCCTGCTAATTGAAAATGTATATATTTTTGTTTATACTCTATAATTGATTGTGTTTTTCAAGTACACATGAGATTTACGATACATGCATTTCTTCTATGTCTATGATGACGTATTTTGCTTTAAATTCGGCTATGCGGAAGTAACAGACAACTTGACAAAGGCCGTCCTACGGCTGAAACGCGTTGTTGTTTTGTGAGCGATTAAATACACCTTAAAACACCAGGACGGTGTGCCGCCTCTTTCCTATCTGTGGATTGTATTGTACTCATTTCTGTGGTTGCCGCTACCACGGCAGGCACCGACGCTAATGTGCAGGTGTGCGGCGTTCAGCGGAGAAACTCCTCTACGAATATATATATATATATATATATATATATATATATATATATATATATATATATATATATATATATATAACCCGGAGAGGCACCTCTAGGATATAGTACTGACTACACTTGTGCTGGAAAATCTGAGGGACTCAGCCTCTCCCGGGAAGGTTCTAGAGGGTGCTGGCTGCTGATTGGTTAGGTTTTCAGTTTGGTCCTTTTTGTAAAAGGAGACTAATAGGCTATAAAGTATATGGTTGTATCATAATGGCCTATGGAAATATACTATTTACTTTTTACTACTTTGTTATTTATGTACCATTGGATTCCCACTACGGGGAACGATTCAGGCATGTGAATCTATGAAAGATACCAAGCAATCTTTCCAAGGTGCTGCTGCACTGGCCTTACCCATCAGGAAAGGTCCCACCCTATCAAACATCTGCAAACCTCTCAAAACTAGTTAGAAACAGCAGTCACTGAATAACATTTCTGTCCACTATAATCACTATAATTCATAGTTTTATAATTCATTTCAAACTCTATCTCACTCCATCATACCTTCTTGCTTCCAAAATTCTTGTTTTTACCATAGTTTATAGTTAATGTGCTGTGATGCTGACTTACATGTAAAGTACCCAAACACTGCTTGGACAAGGGGTGCGACATAAGTTGATCAAATAAATGAAAAATAAAGAAATTAAAGAACTTTTTCTGTTGCAGTTCTTCTTGACTCCTCGCTTATTTCCTTTAACCATTCTCTTCTACTTTTTCCCTTTCTATCTGTCTCTCTCTCTGTACATGAATGCAATCTTTAGTCCCTAAAAATATTTCTGTTATGCTTCTGTTCACTTGAAGGAATACATAAATGCTGATACCATAAATCCTTTCTTGTGTAAAGTGCCACCAAGCTATTTGCTCAGACAGAGACATAGGCCGTGGGAAGACCCGCAAATCTCTCCTCACAGAGTACAAATCTTTTTCTTTCATCTCAAAAGCCTTGGGCTCATTTCAGAAGCCTTGGGGCAGAAGATAAAAACATGTTATGTTACCACATTCCTGCTCTCTCCCCTACTTAGGTTTCACATCAATGGCACGTAAACTATAGTAATACCCATCATAGTTCATGCAGCTCTTGGTTGTTTGCAGACATGCATTTATTCTTCCTCCATAGGTTTGAGCTGTGATTTATACCAGTTGCTTCTATACCCAACATAATAGACTGGCGACAAAAATACACAATGAAGACATGTAGGAAATTATCATCTTTTGGGTGATTTCCCACCCAGATATTTTCCCTTATAGCTTTGCCGGCTTTAGAACCCTGTACACATAACCCCAACCAACCAGTGGTAAAGTGCCTGTGCTCCCCTATTTAAACAAAAATAAAATGGCCTATTCCTAATTGGATAATTTACCATGCCTAAAGATCCAATTTTGCTATTAAGTAAGTGTACCCAGGGCCTGGAAGTTAAATGCTACTAGTGGACTGCAGCACCTATCGTGCCATCCCCTAGCATAGAAGAGCACACATGGCTTCAGTCGTACCCTGTGTAGTCTGGCTGTTGCAGTGTAAAACCTTCAGTATGCCCTGTCAAAATAACTCTTTTTGACAGGAGAAGACCATCCTTTTTAATATTAATAAGTCACCACCATTTAGGCTGTGTAGCCCAAAAGGTGGACTCGCATGGTATTTCAAAGTAGGTTGTGTATACATTAAAAGTTAGCATATCCTTACAGTGTCTTGTACCTAGAAGCTATTTTCACTACAGGAAAGCTGGCTGAAGGGGTGTGCATAACTCGCTTATGTTTATGTGGCATAATTACGTATAATTATATTAAACTAAGACAAAATTATGCATAATAACACCAGATGCATTTGGCATATGTCATGTTGGGAAAATGGCACCTGTAATGCATTTTGAACTGAGCAAACAGGACTTAGTACAACAAGATGGCCAATATGACGCAAAACTAAGGAGCGCCGTCATCCTCAGCTTAAATCCTGCAGCAGAGTTATAACAGCACTGACAGTGCTGGCTGCCAGCCCTGCAGTGCTCTGACTATAGAGGAATAAGTAGTTGAACGTCAGAGACACACGGTGGCTAGAGGTGGCAGGACCCAGGCAGCAGATCCCATGGTCATTTAAATCTTTCCCAGCAGGCGCAGCCTGTGACAGGGTGCAACATTTAAGGAGCAGGCACAACCAGCCACTGATCCCGGGTGGTCTTTACTCCAAGAGGCCAGGAGATGAAGACTTAGACTAATAGAGTATAGAGGCATCCTGGTCTGTAAAAACAGAATAGAGGTTGCCATGAGAAGGCTGATGTTCGTGTACTCCTTCCCACCCTAACCAGCTGTGGCGAGTGACTCTGGAAACTAATAGAATGGGAACTGTGGTTTGGGCTGCTTTGGAGGGACCTCTCTCCTACTAGATAGAGCCCTGTTGACTGTGGAGCATCGCTGAAGAATGCATCTGGCCCTGTTGTGGAGTCTGGGACCACATTCTCCCTATGGGGGTTCTGATTGGTGTGCAGGTAGCAGAAAGGCACTAACAAGTGGGCCTTCTGGGCTGATGCAATTCCACGCTTGAACGACCTGGAAGGCGGTATTCTCACGTGCCTGACCTCTCATGTGAGCACTAGGCCCTTCAAGCGGCTCACAGATTTGGACTGCATTTGAGCTGGACTGGAAGGGCAACCAGGCCATAAACTCAGAGTGGGACCTGGTGAATAATGTGCTACACTGGAGCATTAGGGGATTAAGTTTGCAGTTGGGAACTGAGGGGAGAGGGGTGAGGACTCAACCCTTATCGCTCTTTGGGACCCTTCCCTTGGCAACCTGGAAGATTTGCTGCAACCACGGTTGGAATGCTGAAGGAGGAATTGGGCCCCCCTCTGGAGTTAGGAGGACTCCGGGGAGATTTCTCGGTGTTGCAAGGGTAGTAGAGAGAGACAGAATTTTGTGGCTCTTAGCCAATGCCTGCTTGAACTGTCTTGGGTTATATGATGGCATCAAAGAGCGTTGGTGGCGGAGTCAGATTAGGAACAGATAGTCCACCACTGCAGGCAGAGGTGGGTCTTGATCTGACAGTGCAGACTCCCCCACCTCAGGGGAACAGGAGGATGCCTCTTCACTATCGCTGAGTCAGATACTGGATGCAGTCAACAAATCCTGATAGGTCTTGGATTATAAAATACAAAAAGTGGCCATAGAATTAGGGATGATGCAGGACGACCTCTGAAAATTGACATTCCACTTAGCCATGGCAATATTGAAAGGTCAGGTGAAGGAACTCACATGAAGGCTAAATGTATTTGACAGACATGAAGAGGAAATGTAGGGGTGCAGCCTTACGAAGAACAACTGAGTGGTGGATTTACTGAGGGGTCGGATATAGTAGCATTTCTTGAAAAGTGTCTGGCAAGTGAAGTGGTGCCCCAGGGACTGTAGCTCTTTTTGCCTTGGAAAGGGTGCACCGAGTGCTTGCTACACCCCTGCAACTGGGAGAGCATCCAAGATTGGTTGTGCCATACATGCTTCATTACAGAGATTTAATCTTGCAGCACTTACAAGCGGTCGGCTGCTTCCAGGTTTAAAATGACACAGTGGCTACCTTCCCCGACTACACTTTAGAAGTACAGCACAGAAGGGCCTCCTTTTTGGAGGCCACAAAAGTACTAAGGTAGGTGGACCTGTAATATGTGGTTCTCCTCCTTGATGGCTCAAGGCCATAGTGGACGACTCTGCTGTGTTCTTTGAGACTCCTGCAGATGTGGGACAGGTGAGAGACAATATCAGACTGGAAAGGACTCCACTGATTGGAGCGGGTCTACACCCTCGATGTGCTGACGAAAATGACATTGAGATAGAGCTGGGAGCCATTAAGAATTGGATAGAAACAGAGAGAGCAGAGGCATTGATGACTGAAAATTTATTTGGAATCTTGTCGCAGAGGATCCCCAGTGGACAGAAACCTAAAGGAAGCCCAGATAGCTCATACTCTGAAGTTACATTGGGGAAACACCACCGCTTCCGCATATTACACCATAGCTAGATATGCATATGCTTGGTGTGATAGTAGCTGAAGGAGATTGATAAATATAATAATACATTCTAGGTTGCAGCAAAAATAATGGATGTCCCTGCTGGGGTCGCTTGGGCTACAAGTACCCGTCAGATAGATGGGCAGAGAGGCGGGTTTGAGGAGCTTTTCTAGTCTGCGCACCCTCACAACTCCTGTTGCTAAAAGCCATGGGAGTCTACTGTATTTTTACATATATTCTTTTTTTTTCTTCATGTATTATATATGTTTTTATGGACAGATAGCTGTTGCGATTCTGACCTGGGGAATGGGAGTTGGGGATTATTACAAGTTGCCTGCCAACCTTGTACAAATGATGGCTCTATATTTGGTAGAAAGACATGGACTAGACCACCATTCTGATGATGGGTATGTTTAAGTACATGTTTGTCACTTGGAATGTGAGAGGTATGGGTTATATGGGAAAGCTGCATAAAATATTGACTTACTGAGGAACAGGGGGTGAATATTAAATTCCTGTGAACTACAGATTCAGTAGGATAGGAAATAGCTGGTTTATGTAGATGATGCAGGGGTTAAGATTACGCCTGATATGGATTAGACCGATTGTACCAGTGGAACCAATTATGGTACATGTTCACAGAGAAGGTAGATATGAAATATTGCAGGTATGACTTAATGATGCTTTCCCTCTACTGTACAGCATCTATGCCCCGAATTTGGGTCAAACACAGGTCCTCAAGTCTTTGGCCCCGATACTATCATCCATGGTGTTAGGAGCGGGTTACAACTGTGTGGAAAATGTAACTTTTGATAGCTTTACTCCCCCATTCATTGATGCTCTCATAGTGAAATTGTCTCAGGAATTTGAACCTGGACAAAAATTTGGGAACTGGTGGACATTAAGGGTGGGCGGAATTTGCATAGTCACGTTACGCAAAGTTCCGCGAAACAGTAAAAAATCTCCTCGAGCATGCGGAAATGCAGCGAACACGTGGAATTGCTTGTCCTGCCCGTTCGCGATGTGTTTTTGCATGCTCGCGGGGAAATATCTCGCTAACTTGCCCATGCGGTCGCTAATGGGCGCGGCCATCTTGTTTTTCACTTGAACCGCCCGTTCGCGATGCTTATTTCCTGTTCCGTGTTGCGTATTGCGTGCTCCTGCCCGTTGGCGATGAGTATTTCCTGTTTGGGAATGCGTATTATGTGTTTGCGACGCTTTTTGCGTGCTCGGGGGGGAAATATCGCACAAACTTGCCCATGCGGTCGCAATGGGCACGCCCATCTTGTTTTTCACTCTATTGCTATGGTTCTGGGTCTGCTTTTCTATCCTTCCTCTATCTTTGCAATCCTTTGTTTCTGTACACTTTTTTAAATTCTTTTTTATTTGTTATCTATCTCTCTATTTTCCTGATTCTACATTTTGACTTTTTTTCTACTTCATGTGGCTTTTTAACTACTTTTTCACTCTTTTTCTATACCTTGCTTTTTTTAATCCTTTTACTTACTTTTCGAATTCCTCTCTTTTCTTTTCCGCCCCCCCCATGCCCCAGAACCATGGCCAAGGATGTGGGCAAGGCTGCTCGCAGCCACAGCCGCGACCACCTTCTCTGCAGAAGGTGGCGTCCACATGGGGTGCAGGCACGGGCCTTATTTAGTGAGGTGGAGGTGGCGTCACTTGTTTTTTTTTTGTCCAGTGCCACCTCCCCTTAACCCTGGCAGCAGGCCTGGGTCTGGATACGGGCACCGGGAGTGTTGCCAGCGGTGGGGAAAGGTGCGCCGGGCAGTGTTTTGCTGCTCTGCTGTCCGGCGCACCCCTAATCAGCTGATGCACCAGTATTCTGATATTCTGGACCGGCAGCGGGACTTGCTGGACGTGCTAGGAGCTTGGTGAGTAGCTTTTTAATATTACTACTTTGTGTTCTTCTACTCTGTGTTATATATTGCGAATATTTTGTTTTTCCCGAACAGCAAGAATGATTCTGCAAACATTGCAGGTAAATTACGTTTAAAAAACTTCTGTGATTGTTATGACACAGGTGCTCGGTACTACTAATCTTACTTGTTTGCAACTTCCTTTGTCCTCCTGCCACTAAGAAGAGATAGTGGTGGACTGATAGGTTTAGTTACTTATTAGTAAGTAATTTTTTAGTGGTCTGTGTGACGCATCCTCTGTCACGTCACGTGTTGCTGAGTGCTGCTTACCCCAGTCCTTAGTAGAACCTTTTGTAGTTTGTTTAGTGAGTGGTAATTTGCTTATCACTAGCAGAACAACAGCAGCAACCAACCAACAATTTGGTGTATGCAAAAATGTATGCATGTGTCCTCCATCTATGCATTTTGAAGATTAAAATAAATGGAAATGAAGACTTAGTGAACAATTGGCCCGTCTGGAATAGGTGGGCTAGTTCAGGTGGTACATAGGCTTGGTTAGTATTCTGGAATCAGAATGGAACACTGGATTAGTGTTCATAAATAAAATCAAGACGGACAGCGAATTCCGCCATACTAGTCAACCAGATTAGATAGGCCAATTTTATTGCAATTGTTGTTTCCATAAATTTTTTTCGAGTGTTTTTAAAAAATATTTTATTTGTTTCACACCAATCATCCATGTTTGTCTCTTTCTTTCTTACATCTTTCATGATCAGCACCAAGGGGCAAGAAGACGGGGTCGAAATAGGAGGGAGCTGGAGAAGATGCCTCCCAGGGCCAGGGACGCTCCTCTACCGAGGGCTCTGCTGCTATTATACTTCCCTAACTTTTACTGCACCTTATTTTTTCTGAACTATTATTTCGATTTCCTAATTCTATTTTTTACTAAATTTTCTTCGATCTAGACAATCTGTTTCTAAATTCTTGTTATCCCTGCCTCTAACTGCCTCTGCTATGACTCTCTGTACTACTACTATTAGTCTGTCTGTAGATAAGCTTGCCCAGGTGGCCACTTTTTATGTAAAAGGTTTTAAATAAAACTCACCAATCGCTCTAGTCACTGAGTCCAGTCCTTTGGGTTGTCCTCTTCTAGTCTTCTGAATCTGGAGGCTTTTCGACAATTCCCACCAACAAAATGCCCTACCAGATATTTTACTATTTTTTATAGGATAATTAGGACATACGGCTACTGTTGTAAGGATTCTGCACGTACAGAACTATGCACAAGAAAATAGGACGTTGATGATAGGAGGTTGGACCTTCCTCACACCGTCCTCACACGCAATCCCCTGACCGACTAGCTATAGTGTCTCATTAGCTCCCCGAGCCCCCGAAGATACCCAATGATTAGACAACCCAGAACATAATACTACACTCCCGACCTCTCACACCCTTTCACTCACTCACTCGTTTAAGTCCACGCCAAATACCACAGTCTATGTAAGTTCAAAAGGTTTATTTTCAACTAACAAGCTCGGTACGTTGTTCTATCATGCAGTATACGAGCGAGCACCAACAGCAAAATGCATAAGATTAAAACAATAAACATTGTTTCAACTACAAGTCCATAGAAGACAAAACGGGAAATCAATCATGATGATAACTGAACAGTGGTGGAAGAACCGCCCTCCCCTTGGTAGGAATATTGTTTATATTAAATTATAAATGAAGATCTCTGAGCCAATTCTGGGGGACCTCTCACCTTAGAAGACTCTAGAAGTACTGGTTACATCATAAGCTCTGCAAAGCTCTGGTTCATAGAAGGGAATCTTATGTCTGTTATGAGAAAAATGGTGTGCGTTTGTATATTGCAAGCATTTCTCAGTCGTGCCAAAAAGTTTAGCATGTTATGGCTAAGCAATACAGACTGACCACCAGAACTCCATAACAAAGTGGCTTGTTTTTGCGACCTTGTACGCAGCGCTCAGACAGTAGCAGTACTATGAGCTCATGTGGGCTCAAAGGCGTCTTACACAACAAGCTGCGAGGTAACATGCTCAAAAATAAAAGACGCAAAGCTAAAATGGCTAACTTAGCAAAGGCTAGAATGACCCTAGGGACCATAATATAACACTACTAGTGTCTACTGTACTCTAGTAGCCGATTTGTACTAGTGATGTATTTTGTTTATGTATGTATTAACTTTTTTTTCAATCTTGCTAGTGAAAAAAAAAATAGGGGGATATGTATATGGCATCTAAAAAATGTGTAATGTTTTTTCTTGGCGTGCTACCGACCACCAGTGCCGGGGCCAGCGGCGATGACGGCGTGGCCACAGTGGGAGCAGGAGGAGACGCGGCAGTTGCAAGAGCTGCAGTGGGTGAGCCAGCAGCAGTGGCGGGCGGCGGTAAGTTATATTCCTTACTTATTGACATTACACTCGCTGCAAGGGTGTACACTGTACTGTTGAGACTTAGTAAGTATTGTCCAATTTTTTGGAACAGATGGGTTTCCTTGACCCTAGCCAAGCCGGCTTTCGGCCAGCGCACTCTACGGAAACAGTGATTGTGGCAGTACTTGACTTCTTACGAGAAAACACGGACATAGGTACTCCCCAGGCCCTGGTGCTGCTTAATCTCTTGGCCGCATTTGACACGGTCGACCATGATATACTGGCCGACTGTGTCAGCGAGGCAGGCTTCCAGTTTCCAGCACTTAACTGGATAAACTCCTTCCTGAAAAAAACACACCCAGGCAGTCCGCATCGGCCATTTCACTGCCACCAAACAAAAAATTACTTGCGGGGTCTCACAGGGCTCTTCGCTCTCCCCTCACCTATTCAACCTCTACCTTCTCCCACTGATAAGATCCCTAAATGAAAGAAGAGTGACCACCTTTAACTACACAGACAACCTCCAACTTATGTTCAAGATTGATAACTCTCCCCAGTCAATGTACCATGACATTCAATTGTCAATGGATGGACCACAACCATCTAAAGCTGAACCTTAGCAAAACAGAACTGATAGTGACGGGCGAAGCACACAGACAGTAGGGCCCACAATATTGGCCTAGTGATCTGGGCTCCCCCCCTGCTCCCTCCCCCTCAGTAAAAAGTCTAGGGGTTACCTTTGGCAATGACTTGTCCATTAAAACGCACATAGGCTTCAGTGATCTCCACCTGCTTCCTTCAGCTACGTAAAATCAGGAAGATAAGCAGGGTACTATCTCAAGCTGCACTGGTTCAGGTCGTGATAGCTCTGGTCCTATCTCGTCTTGACTATGCAAACACCACTTAACTGGGACTTCCACTTGGCCTTACTAGGCGACTTCAACTAGTACAGAACCAAGCAGCACAATTAATATCCATACAACCCAGGTGGCAACACACTTTTCCTCTCCTTAGGAAACTGCACTGGCTCCCCATTTCCCAGCGCTGTGCCTTTAAAGTTGGCTGCCTGGTGTTCAAATCCCTAAACATCCGTAGCCCCAAATTCATCGATAACCGCATCTCCCGCTACATTCCCACACGTAACCTCCGCTCAGCCCAACTCCACCGTCTGACGGTGCCTTCCTTCAAGCTGAAGCGCCAAGGGGGATGCAGGTTTGCAACCCTGACCCCTCGACTATGGAATTCCATACCCCTGGAAATCAGACTTAGCACAAATCTACTCAACTCTAGAAAGTCTCTCAAAACTTGGTTATTCACACTAGCTTACGAATGATCTGCTGAGGGCTGGCTACCCCCTTTATAAGTCATTGCTAACATAACATAACACAAGTAAGAAGCTGTTGTGAACGGATGGAGAAGACACCCTTTACTTAGCATTAGCCATAGCATTAGCGGTGGAGTGTTGAGTAACCAATGGCCACTTCTATCTGACTTCAACTCAGCTGTGAAAGTTTTATGGAGAAGACTAAAAGTCAGATCAGATGACCTTGATGGATGGGTTGAACAAAAAGGGAATGAAGGGTGGAAGGAGGAAGGACGTGCGAGATGTAATATTTATGACTGGCAGAGAAGAGAAGGATATGTGGGATGCATGCATAGGTGGCTGATAGGAATCAGATGCATGGGTGGTTCAATGCCTGAAACTCCCACAAATGTTAGAGGCCGAGGAAGTGGGAGGATAGATACATACCACAAATGTTAGGTACTGTGCTTGCTAGTGCTACTGTACCACTATGTGTAGAATTAATTTGTCTTACTGTTTTGCTAAGAGTATATTGTTACAATAGTCTTGTTTTTTCGTCTTGATATAGCTACTCCTTCTAAAGGGAAACCAAACAGGAAGGAGTTGGCAGCCATGGCCCGGCGCCGGAAGCTGGAGGCCATACAGACTGAATACCGGTGGCTAGTGGTTCTGGCGGAAGAGGAGGAGGCAGCAGCAGCCTCCTCCAATGCCCCGGGCCCCAGCCAAGCCCCTCCTGTGTTACGGCGCCGCCGTCTGGCAGCCGCCCGCCACTGCACTTCTATATCTGCACTGCTGCCCCCCCTGTGGATGCAATTGTCGTGCATTGAACCGCTGTGTGGCCCGCCTAGAGGAGCGAATTAAGGTCCTGGAGAGGCGAGCCCACCAATGAGTTGTGACCCTGTTGGATTGCCCCTTTTTTATTGCTTCCTTTGGTTGGTGGGAATTGGGCGTTGGGGTTTATAATGGACATGGGCAATTGGTTGGACCTTTTCGTTTCGGACATTGGTTGGGGTTAGGGAGAGGGTTGGGTCAGGTGTTTTGGGGGGATTTTTTACGTAGTTTATTTTTGTTAGGGGATTAAATTATATTTATACTTTACATACGATGTTGTTAATGTTTTGTGGATGGGTTACAGTCTAACATCACACTGTTTCCTTTCTGCTGCAGGGCCACAGCCAGTGTTTGATTTAAATAATCGGCTGACTTTGTAAGAAACAAACAGATAGATGCGGCAACCCTCACTGAGTGACTTGTCCTACTAGTACTGTCAGTCTCTCCTCCTAGTCTATGCATTCTGCAACTGGACTCAAGGGGTGTGTGAACTAATGAAAACATTTCCATTAGGTAATTATGCCTCCCTCAAATGTCTTCTCTTACCTGTGCTTGATGTTTAACTTAGGCACAGTGATGGCTGCATGGTGATGATGGTTTGGTTTCCCAACATGCCATGGTTGTGGTGGTAGTAGTAGACACTGGCAGTAGCATTTGCAAAAACAGATAATATAACAGTCAGTCGCCTGAGAGAGACTGTGGGAGGAGTAGTAGAATGAAGTACAGTACAGAAATTACTGCCAAACAATAATAAGCCAAAATAAAATAAAACATAATGGTGACGGTGATAGCCTAGTACAACAAGTTAGAAACTGTAGTTGTGTCGAGTCACTCTATTAGGCCTACACTCGACACAAGCGTAACCTTTAGTGCTGTGTAGGAGGATGAGAAATCCAATCAATGCAGGCAATTAATGATGATGGATTACGTTCCTTTGGGAAAAAAAAATTACCTTGCAAATATTCTGATAGGTGGGCAAGCAGAAGAAGATCCTCGCCCTGCCTTGAAATTGAATTAGTGTTGCTTTCGCCACTTCCGCCCCAGCAAGTGTGTGATCAATTATTGGTGTACATTTAATTTAGTCACATCTCAATAAATCAAACAGCCCGGAGAAAGAGGGTTAGGGTTTGATAAATGGTTGGGATGGGGGGTTTGGAGAAAGGTTTGACAAAGAAAAACACTACGCATGGACAAACAAAAAAACACAATCTTGGCAGACGATCATATCCATAAATCTGTTAAGGGAGAAAAAGGAAATGCATACATGATGATGATATTGATAACTTGATGGTTAATGATAAGTAGTACTTTCTAACTACTACTAGACAATTAGATAGTACAGGGCAGCAGTATATTATGCAATGTGGCTGCGCCTTGTCTGTCTGCCCTCAGAGATACCCAAATTACATACAGTTTCTGTTCTGTTGTACTGGGTTTACTTTTAAAAATAGCAAAGAAAATTTAAAAATAGCTGTAGGGATGAATTATAAGCAGAGAGCAAACCTAATAACAACAACACACAGTCGTAATGATTGAAGATAAAAAATGAATCAAATTATTTAAAAGATGATGAATGTTGATACTGTTACTGTATGTTGTTATCCTGGTCAAATTGGGGAGCTGCATCTCAGCATTCCTCTTGGTCCTCCCTTCCATGGACACTCCGTCCATCAATCTTGGGTGACGCCACTGTCTGCTTGGCAGATGTGGATTGGTAAGGTAAGTGTGAGTTTTTTTTCCCAGTATAGCTCAGGGTAAGGGAATGCCTGTAATTGTAGATGGAAAAACAAAAGGGATATTGAAAGATCAAGGAGAAAAGAAATGCATAATTTACGGTGGAGTGCAACAAGAACACTTTCAGTGGCGGCATGGATTCATCATGTCGACTCTGTTTCCAGCATTATCCTACAACAACAACAGGACAGAGCAGGCCCACGGCACCCGTGACCCATCCTCCATTTAGCGTATATTTTTTGACAGAGGCAGACAAAGCACATATACAGCAACATAGCATTTTACAAATTAAGTGACTAAATCAATACACCACTGTCAGTCATACCACTACACTCAACTCGACTCCACCACTACACAGACATGTAGGTCTGCTGTGGTTGTTGTTGACTTGTTTACCTTTTATGCCACTTATGAAACGCCCTGACTTATTCCATCAATCATCTCCGATCCTACTGAGTGACTGCGAAAATATTATGTCACTGTGGTCATCATCATGGTGTTGCCCAACTCAGTGTGCAGTGTACACAGTGAGTCCACATTCCATATTCAAAATGCAATGGATTGGCCTGCAGTAGAAGTACAATTTTGTTATTAAAAAACAAGAAGGGAAACATTGACCTGAGTTACTTTTAGTGTGTAGATTAAATAATAGTACGCAATGAATTCACTTCATGCACAACAAACAACAACACAAATCACTCAGTCAGCATCCAATGCATGCCATCATTCATTACCTAATCCTTCTCATCTTAAGTCTCTCTCGGCTCGGGATGGAGGATATCTATAGTATTCATCATGTTCCACTTCTTTTGGAGAGACTCAACGAGGCAACATTTTCTTTTTTCTTCCATTCTACATCCAATCATCATCTGGCTTGTGGGAAATGGATTTAGGGCGAGTCAGGAAGATGGAGGAGCAGGACTCGGAGGAGTGGACTTCAGTGAAATGTAGACAGCTGCAACTGCAATATGGCAATAAAAAGACTGGAACACGTTGGTGATGGATTTGTTGGGATTCGAAGTTTCTAAGCACAAATAAGGTAAATAAGGGAGGAAGAAAGTAAGACGTTCAAGCCTAGTTGTCAGGGAAGTATAGCTTGTCCTCAAACTCTGGGGGTTCAACCTGAAGTAGGTAATCATCATCTAACACACTACTTCCGTCACCTAAGTTGCTGTACTCATCTTCCTGCGTTGATTCATGTATTGTGTAATTCAGTGGTATAAAGTGCTGATTCATTTTGATCATGGTTAACATCTCCACGATTTTGGGCGACAGACTGGTCCTTTTCACTGTTACAATGGCACCAGCAGCACTGAAAACATGTTCAGAAGAGACACTTGCGACAGGGCAAGCCAGATAGTTTTTCGCCAGCCTGCTGAGAACTGGCCACTGGTTCCTTTTCCCATACCAATACAGCAATGGGTTTTGATCGATGTAGACTTCTGTTAGGTCATCCAGATAGGCCTGGACCATCCCCTCAATGTTCAGGGGTGCTACATTTTGTTTGGCCTCTTTTGTCTTTGCATCAGCACTGGACCTAGCAAGCCCTTGCTGTAAATACCAATCCTATGCCGATTTTACTGGGGTTGATGATCTGGTTCTTGCTGTTGTTGTCGATAGTGTTGGTGACCGCTCTGAGCCAAATGCACTGCCCTCAGGCTCTGAAGTGAGACTTGACGCTGGATGCCCCGCTGCAGTACTTGTTGTGGTTTTGAGTAGCGGGTCTTTAATTGCAAGGCGTTCATTTTCAAAGTGAATGGCTACCTCAGCAATCCAACTTTTGTACCGGGCAACGTCCACTTCTGAAAAAGAAATTAATGTCTTACTGTTCAGTGCCAATTTGTACCATGGATCCAGAATTGTGGCTCAAATGTAATGTTTTTCTGACACAATCTTAGTTTACACCCCTGTATTTTCAGCTAAGCGATGGGATAAGCTCCCCACCAACTCATATGCTTCATTTTTTCCCTCCACACCTATGTAAGCTTCAGACACCTCCTTCAGCTGTTGCTGTAGCATGTGCAACAATGTGATAGCTTTGCCCATAGTACAGTCCTCCTTGCTGACTTCACGTGTGAAGACCTCGAAAGGAAGAAGCATCTCTGTCAGGCATTTAACTAGGCACCATTGGTCCATCTTAAAGGTCATGCCTTTCACAGTAGCATCCTCTCTTTGCATGACATATTCATTGATTGGTCCGTAGTGCTCAATCAGACAGTCAAGCATGTAATAAGTTGAGTTCCAATGTGTTGCCACCTCCTGGATTAATACTTTGACTGGCATTCTATATTCACGTTTAATGATCCTCAGCTACTTCCGGGCTTTAAAAGAATGGCTGAAATGTGTGCATATTCTTCGGCAGGTGGTCAGTAAGTTGTTGACTATGGCTTCTTTTTTCTGAATGTCTTGAGCAATAATGTTAATGCAGTGTGCCAAACACTGGACCCTGAAATAGGCACCATCCTCCATGGCCTTCGTACATTACTGCCATTATCCGTGGCAACAAAACCAATGTTAAGCCCTCTTGGGCGCAGCCATTCAAACACCTTGCTGTTAAACTCTTCCAAAATGTTTGCAGCAGTATGAGATTTCTCCATGGCGAACATGGCTACAGTTGCATGTCTCCGAGTAGCATTAAAAATCTCAGCAGTGTCAACAAGACCTGCTTCAGATATCTTTTCTCTAACCCCCACAAAAGAGATCCAGTGTACAGTGATGCACATGTAATCAGTGGCTTGGCAACTGGTCCACATGCCTGTTGTCAGGTGGATATTGTGAACAGCACTCGCTGCAAAGCTTGTCCAAGCAATTCCAGCACATCGTGATGTAGTGCTGGAACAGCAACTCTGGTGAAATAGGACCAGCTGGGAACCTTCCATTTAGGGCAGATGGCTGACAGAAAATTCAAGGAAACCCACCCCTTCCACAAAAGAAAAAGGGAGAAGGTCCAGAGCTAACATTTTAGCCAGCTTTGCATTGCACAAACGTGCCGTTGGGTGGTTGCCTTCGTACTGCCCCTCCGACCTAAGCATGCTGTCAATGGTAGGCTGAATTATTTTCCTTTGTCTTCTTGAATACAGTTAGGCTCAACTACGCACTTTTTTTCATTGCAGTACTCGGTTGCCTTGGTGTCTCAGTCTGACTCTGAGTATGACTCTTCTTACTACGGTGCCAATGAGATGTTGCTGAGGATATGGGTGGTACCACTACACTGCTGGGGACAGTGCTAGAAATGTCTCCCTCTTGTTCACCTTCCACTGCGATCATATCTTCTTCTACTTCTTCATCCCCACCAACAGCAATGGGTGCAGATTCACTTGTTTGTAAGCGAAGTAGGTGAGCCTCCCACTGGATGACGAGGTGTTTTTGGAGATGACTTGTTTGGCCTCCGGGACCATAGTTTGTACCAAGCTTACCCCGCCTAACAGTGTGTCGATAAATTGAGCATATAGCAATGTTCTCCTCCGTACTGCTAACCGAAAAGAAGTCCCAAACTGGGGAGGTGTACTTTCTGGTGCTGCTGGAGGTGCCACATTCAATGCCAGATGAACTGGAGGGTGGGTGTGGAATTTGACTTACAGTACCACTACCTACTGAGGTGGTGGTTGAGCTTGATGTAGGTCCCTGCCGGGCCTTAGCAAATGCAAATATGGAAGCTGGAGGTGGTGTTACCTGTCTTGGTGGTATTGGTGCTACATCCCTTGCAGCGATTTTGGATAGGGCAGTAATGTTGGTCTCCATCTCCTCTGGGCCGGGAGTGATGTTCATGATGACTGGCTCATGATCATCATCTTCCCCCTCTTCTACATCTACCACCATAACTCTAAGGCTTTCTGAAACCTTCCTTTTCACTAGCCTTGTCTTGTGGCATGCATCACTCTCAGACTAAGCTGGTGGATTCCAAGTGGCATCTACATCATCAGAAGCGGGGCTTGAAGAAGAAGTTGATGGACTAACCCTCCTTTACCTTGCTGGGGATCTGGAAGACAATGGATCTTCTGACAGAGTGGCTTGCTCCTCTTCGTCTGCAGGAAGCTTGATTTCCTGAACTGCCCCTACTTCAGGAGGAACAACTACTATTGTGGGCTGTTGTTGTGGCTGTTGTTGCGGCTATTGTTGTGGTTTTTGTTGCGGCTGTTGTTGCCCACTTATCTGCTGAGTTTCTGCCTGCGTTGATTTGGTACTACTTTGCAATAATGACATTTCAACATCACTGCTCGTTAGTAGACTGGCTACCTCTGCGACCCTTATGGGCTTGGGCTTGGGCCTAGGTTGGTGGGTGGAGCCCGCTGATGAGGAGGTGCTGCTCCCAGCTTGGTCCCCGGACACCGCTGCTGCAGGCATAATTATTTTTTCCCCAAAAACATTGTGGGCGGCACACCAGTCTTGGTAAGTGCCAATTCTTTCTTCTGTTCCTTCTTCTCATTGGCAACTTTCTTGGTACCAGAGGACCTGGTAACTTTCTTTGGGGCCATCTTCTTCAGATGTCAGCAGGATGCTGTTGCACAAGTTGTAGAGATGTCTGTGGCCACACGTCACGTGATGTTGTGCACAGCAGGACTTCTGTCTGGCAGTACAACAGGTGATGATGACACCTCCTCCTCTGTCTTTTTGTGCACCTAAAAGCAAAGAAGCCAGGAGAAGAACATCAGTGAAATGTTGCATTTGTTGTTGTGGTTCAATTACTACTAGTACAAACAAACAAATATGATATATATCTTAGTGCGTGGTGGTCACACTTGTTAGTGTTATATTATTACATTTTATGAACTCAGTTTAAGTTACAAAAACACAACATAACAGTGTAGCCATTTGTGAGACTTTGACAACAAGGGCTTTCATGGTATACTGTGTACACTCAGGAAGGATAGGAAAGAAGAAGAACAAAAACAAAAATACAAATGTAATGGAAGTGCAATGTGTTTGTTTGACATTAAATTATTATATATATATATATATATATATATATATATATATATATATATATATATATATATATATCTATATATATATATATATATATATATAAAAAACTTTATTTCGGTTCTTTTGTAAACCATAAAAGTACATATACAATATAAAATACATGTCACACAAGAAAAAAGTAAACACATTTCAGGTAAAGTGCCAAAAGTGGATAACTATGCTTTCTTCCACAAAATACAGTCAGTACTAAAGATGAAAACATAAATAATGCAGAATACACAGTGAATCATTACTGGTCCAGACAGTTTCTCAATTTAACAGTTAATTTTAAAAATTCCTTCATTTGGAGGATACTGTCACTATGTAGAAGTTGTAAATACATTAGTGCCGGTCTGATTTGTGTAAAATCAAGTTTTTTTAAAAAGAGTTGCCAAATAGCGCTTGTGTGGGAATTCATAAAACTTACATAAAAATATAAAATGCAGCATGTCCTGCGGAGACTTTCCGTCGCAGCCGCAGGGTGCTGCCAATTTATTGAAAATGTCTGTTTTTGGTCTGATCAACAGATGATGGAAAAGATTTAACCTGAACCTCGTCAGCAAGAATTTTTCATGGGAGGTCAGTGAGCCAGACAGGTACGGTTCTATGGTTTCACAGGTTTTCAGCATGGCAAATTTCCTCACGCTTTGTTTCTGGAGCTCCACACCTTCCCTCCGGGTCCTCCTATCCATAAGGAAGGCCCGTTTAATGAGCTCCAAGTCCCCTTTTACAATTTTACTCGAGTATTCAAACAGTTCTGGACGGCCAAGCCTAGCAAAATTGGATTTCAGATATTTTATCCAAGGGGTGACCATTACCTTATCCTGACCCAGAAAATCCCTCACAATCAAATGCATTAGTGGTATATCCTGATTCAGCCATAATTTAAGCCAGCAGGTCAAGGGACGTAAAGAGAACATGTCACTTAAATATTGCGTCCCTAGCTCTTCATGTACGACAAGGTTAGACGTACCTGCAGGGACACATAGAAGACGCTTCAAAAAAGAGTTATCAGCAATCTGCAGTTACTCACCACCAACATACCCCCAAATTTCACTGCCATAAATTGCAGTTGCCACTGACTGCATTATACAGTTTAACATGGCACAAATGGGTTTATTTCCCAATTTGGCAGCAAAATTAAAGATAGAAGCATTAACCCCCACAAATTCACCTTTCTTTTTTGCAAGGTGAGGGGCCCAGTTAAGTTTGGTATCAAAGAGAACCCTAAGGTAAGAGAACGTTTTTGTTAAGGGGATTATAGCTTCATTGATTTTAAATGTGACAGTCCTCCTTGGTTGATGACCTACTTGCATGACAAATGATTTGGAATTGTTAACCAAAAGATCTCTATCTGTCATGAACAATTTAAAAGCATCTAGGAGAAATTGAAGTCCCTTCTCAGTTCTCGAAATTAAAACCGCATCATCTGCGTACAGAAGTATAGGAATTCCACGCCTACCGACTCTAGGACAGTCAGTCGGGACATTCTGTAGCACGCTGTCTAGCTCATTAATATGAAAATTAAAAAGGAAGGGGGCCAAGATACATCCCCGACGAACGCCCTTTCTAATACTAAAATTATTCGTTACACTCAGATCTTGGGAATATCTCACATTAGCTCTGGTATTGTTATGTAGATCAGCCAGAAAATCAACCACACCACTGTCAACCCCCTTCTCCCTCATGGACTGCCACAGCTTTCCCCTGTTTACACAGTCGAAAGCTGAGGACAAATCCATGAAGGCGAGATGGATGGTGCCCCTTTGAACTATAGTGGACTTACTTAATATTAAAAAGAGGTTAAGGCACTGAGTTATTGTAGAGCGACCTCTACAAAAACCATACTGAGAAATGGACATGATGTTTTTTTCCTCTGCCCAGTCAGAGAGTCGCAACAATAGAATTCTTCCTACAACTTTAACCATAGAGTCTATTAGTGAAATGGGTCTATAAAAATGTGGACTACCTTTGTCCCCCTTCGCAAAAACCGGGACAATTGTAGAAACACCCCATGATTGCGGGCACCCATCTTTCACAGCAGCATTAAAAACAGACTCTAGTATGGGTGCCCAAAAGTTAAGCTCGGACTTGTACAAGTCCGGATCCCATCAGGCCCTGGTGCTTTACCAGCTGTTAGACCCACAATGCCCTCAATAACTTCAACTCTATTGAAACTAATTGTTTCACCACTGACAGAAAAGGCAGAGCTAAGAGACTCATCCACCGAGCAACAGTACAATTTCTTATAGTGTGCTTCCCAATCCTCCTTAGGAATATGGCATTCTAAGCCATCACCCTGCTCCTGGACCAAAAAAGGTTTCCTCATCGCTGCCCAGAATCTAGTGCTACACTGCAGAGTAGAGGGATCAAGAATCTCACTCCATGCCTCTTCCCTAAGGAATTCCTTGTGTCGGGCGATAGAAGTTTTATATATCTTACGACATAGCTGAACTTCTGCCTTTATCCTTGGTTTGGCTGCCAGTACTATTCTTAAATTTCTAGCAGCTTTTGAGCATTCATGATTAAACCATTTAGGTCCCTTGATCTCCAACTTCGTTGCTGGAGCTGACAGCAGCTTTGAAACCTTGTCCGCTAAACTTTGGAAAGCATTAAGGACATTGTGTGGCTGTGCACCTTCTTGCGTACAAGCCGTAATCTCATCTGCACAAGCGACTTTAATCTCTTTGTACAGCAAATCTGGGGTGATCTTGGACCATCTTAAACGACGTCTCCCATCTGTCGTACTCACCCTACCTGAAGAGAGATTCATTCCTTCTTTGACTAACCACGGACCCCTCATGTGTACAGTGAGTGGGTTGTGATCACTGAACTCACTGACTTCAATAGTAAAGGAACCCACAAAGGACTGCATTGATGATGTTAATAATACATAATAAATAAAGGTTCCCCTCCCGTGACCCTTAAAGGTCGGTATCTCAAAACACATTGTAGGGTCAGTCGATGCCATTGTCGCCGTTAAGTCCAGATCATTAAGCATATCATTTAAGTGTTCCCCCTCAGTTGTATGTTCAAAATGAAGATCCGTGGATCGTGGACAGTTCAGATCTGTGATACTTTTAAAAAGAGGGTCCCCGCAGGGATGAACATTAAAATCCCCTTTAATCAGGAGATTTTGGGCACAGTCCTTCATAGAACTAATAATGAAAACATTCAATGCTGCTATCTGGCTAGGAGCTGAGCAAAAATTAATAGCATTATAAAAATTAACCACACCGGCCATACAGTTTTCCCCCTTTAAAACTAGACCAATAATTCCAGTATTGCTTGTTGAGACTCTGCGTACTTCACAGGATAATGCAACCGAGATGAATGTAACCATTCCCCCTTTGGACCTGCCTATTGCAGGGACATAATAAGCCTTGTACCCTTCGAGAAAGTGGTTACAGTCAGTGGACCAAGTCTCCTGCAAGCAGATGATTTGGTACTGCTTAATGTACCTGGTCCAATTGCAATCCTCCATCTTAGTGCCCAAACCCGCAATATTCCATGAGATTACATTATTCTGACTCATTTTTGCCCGAATTATCTCTGCGCATCCCACTTCCTCCAATCTCCCATTTTCCTGACCCACAGATTCCTCATGTCAATCACATGACTCTAGACCTGAGAGAGTATCAAATCTATTCTGCGTCACAATATTGAACCCTTTCCCACACTGATTACCAGCATTGTACAAATATACTCCGTTAGGGATCGGTGGCTGAATAGGAGTGAATGATCTAAATGACCCAGGATTCGGTGGGACTTTAATCAAATGGGTATAGAAGTAACCAAGTGGGCGTACACATATACTATTCACATTATAGACTAAGGATGCCGCTCTTAATAGAACTGTGGCAACATGTTGGGGATGCTTAAAATTAACCATAATACAGTCTCCATTTGTTGATTTTCTGGATATTCCAATCCAGTTCACCCTCCTTGTTGACAATATTTGGTCAGCAAATGTGACTGGAAATCCGCAGTTTTTATTCAACCATGATACTGTTCTATTTTTAGTGAATCATGGGATTCCTCATAGGCCTGACGAGGATGACACTCAATGGGGGGGACATTCGTAAGAACAACCATATAAGGTGCACAATCAGGAGGGAGGATAGCATGGCGGTTTTTCTTTACATACCTGGGAGCTGGCGTTCCCTCAAGATCTACTGTAGCCTTTTTATTCTGGGTGGTTAGATGAATAGACTCAAGTGGAGCTGGCTCAATTACAGATGTTGGTTGGATAGTTTGCTGTAAGTTTGCACTACAGGCTCCCTGCCCCTCAGCAACTGATCTCTTGTCCACCACCTTAGATCTTCCTACCGCTGCTGAGGCCAGGTGTGTTGCTAGCAGCCCACCCAATCTCTCAACTTCTAGTGCCACTGTATCTATTTTGGATATCAGGGGTTTCATCAGTTCTATGATTTTTGCCTCTATCTTTGCTTCTATGGAATGAGTTAAGGGCAAGTTGCTCCGTATTTATGTTTAAATTTGTACCAACCACACTTATACCTTCCTGTTGATCAGTTATAGCCACAACGCTATTCGGGACAGAATGGCCTTTTTCTGCTCTTTGTTTGCTGTTCTTCCCCCCACGTTTAGTTTGTGCCTTTCTGCATATTCTCACTGGCCTAGGGGAGGGTAGTAGCTCTTCTTCTGCTGATTCATTAATTATTTCAGGTAGGACATCATTTAAATCAGCGTGGACCTGTGCTTCAGCCATAATGGTGCCCCTATTACCCCCTTCCAGGATATCAATTACAACCTGGTCCATCGGTGGGAAAGGCACCTCTTCGTGTGAAACAGGGTGATCTCCTCGACCTAGTGAGGCCCTACGGTCATTATTAATTTGATTCACCTTTTTGACCAGGTAGTTGTCCATGGTTCCTAGCCCAGATACAGTTTTGTCGATCTTAGACTTAGACATAGTCCAACTTGCCTATATGCCACAATACAACGCGAATAACCAAAATAAGTGAACACAGGCACTTTACTCTAGTGACAAATATAGGAGACTCACTTAGTTTTTAAAATCTTTGAGACGGAGCCAAGGACCGTGGCCCAGCCCAGCCTCCTATGGCCTCTGAGGGCCACAGAGGGCCCTTCCTTTGCCCGGGCTTCGCCCGGCGTCCTGCGACGCGGGTGCCGCGCTGTTTAAATGCGCCTCCTGGTGCTCTTCTTGGTGCTCTTCTGGTGTCACAGGGACGCGCCGCCGCTTAGCCTACCGGGAAGTGTAGTCCCGGGGCGGCGGCGTGAGTAGTTCAGGCACTGGTGACTCTTGGCGGTGTCGGCCTTCACTTGTGCTGCCCCCGAGATGCTGCCGCTAAACCGGACTCTCCAGCGTCCTGTAATGTCCAGGTAAATTATTTGCTCATCACATCATTCAGGGAGCTGCAGCTGGCAAAGGGGATGGATGGAAGCAGTAAGCCAAGAGGAACATAGGAAAGAAATGCAGGCATATATGGCAAAAGCAGCACACTACTAAAGTACCACCACAAAATGGCCACCAGCCACATGGACAGTTGGACACTCACAGTCACAACACAAGCAACAAGCAGGAGGCCTGGCAAACAATGAACTGAAACAAGCCTATACTAGCGAGGCAAAGGAGGCATGCTAAACACAGCTTTAATTAAATAAACTGCAAAAACGAAAATCCAAAGAGCTAAACAAGGCGTGCAAGATACACACCACACACAACAAGGGCATATATTTAACACACACAAAAAAGTGAAATACCCCCAAAAAACACATTTTGCAATTCAATCCAATGCCATCCATGCCCTAAATGATGTTTAAATTCAACAGAAAACACAGAAACAGTTGTTTCATGCACCCATGACTACCTCTGAGCCTACTGGAAGAAAGGCCTGTTGGCAGACTAGGCCACAAGCTTGCAGGCCTATGGCAAAACCACACTGCCTGGCTTCAAAATGGCCACCAGCCACATGGCCAGGCCCACAACAACAACAAGAAAGCAAAGACAGGCAATGCAGGCCTATGGCAAAAGCACACTGCCTGGCTTCAAAATGGCCGCCAGCCACATGGCCAGACCCACAACAACAAGAAGCCTAGGCCAAAAAGGAACAAAGGAAACACATGCATGCTTGTATGGCAAAAGCAGCACACTTATAACTACCACCACAAAATGGCCACCAGCCACATGGACGCTCACAGTCACAAACAACAAGCAGAAGGCTGGAAAACAATGAACTGAAACAGGCCTGTAACAGCCAGGCAAAGGAGGCATGCTAAACAACACAGCTTTAAAGCAATAAAATGCAAAAACGAAAATCCACAGAGCTAAACAAGGTGTGCAAGGTACACAACACACCACACACACAACCAAGGCATTTATTTAACACACACCCAAAAACTGAAATTCCCCCAAAAATACACATTTTGCAATTCAATCCAATGCCATCCATGCCCTATATAATGTTTAAAATAAATTAAACACACACCAAAGGAACAGTTGTTTCATCATTCACCCATGACTAGCTCTGGGCCTACTGGCTTCCCACAATAATTTCTTTTTTTTTTTTAAATGATGAAACGTACCAAAATTGTAGTAGCAGCAACTGCAATGCCCCAATCAAACAAACAACAACACCAACTTACTTGTAAAATCTCAAATGCAAAAGTCCTCAGATCCAATGATATATGATGCAGCAGACACAAAGAGTGATCCTTCCAGCTCCAAATCCAAATGAAAAATGAACAGGAGATGGACAAAGCACTGTGAGGAGCCTGCTGGGCAGGAATAGGAAGTTGGAGAATCTGTGGCACTTCCTTCCTCTCCTAAAAAAAAGTTTTTTTAAATTGGACAAAAAAATACAGCCAAATGTCAATCTGAGGAGTTTTTTAATCCAAATTATCATTTTAGAGAAGGTTTTACGCTGCTCGAGATATTATTCTTCTCCAGATTGCATATTTTGCGTGTTTGGCATCACGAGCTTCACCAAACTTCCGCCGGATGTCGGATGACGCGTCCGAATGATGTGTTCGCGATCGCACACTCTCGTGGTGTCCGTTGGCGCAGTGAATGACGTGTTCGCGATCGCACACTCTCGCAGGATCGCACGGCGGGTTACGAAAATCTCGTGGCGCACGCGAACGGATAGGAAAACTCGTCGGCGAATGCAGGGATCCCGGTGTCACTATTGCGCGCACGAAAATGCATTTTTAAAGCGAGAACAAAGAAATAATTCCGCTATGCCACAGATCGCGGAATTTCCGGTAATTCCGTGTTCTCTGAGGAATGCGGGATTGCCGAAATTCGGCAAATTCCGCGAATGGAGCGGATTTTACCGCCCAGGATTAGTGGACATTTGGAGGTTAAGTAATGGAGATAGAAGGGAATACTCTTTTCACTCCCCAGGGCATGATTTGCTCTTTAGGTTGTGCAGGATGATTTACCCCATTGGGTTCAATAACAATGTCACACACCTATAATAATTAGACTGCACAGTGTTGGATCATGTCCACATCCTAATGACAGGAGCATGTGGCCATCAATGGGCCCCCATTCCCTTATGGAGACTTCAGACCTCTCATTTAGATGAGTTAACATTTAGATCCCCTTTGGTCACTACAAAAACTACGGGCCTCATTTATGAAAAGTGACGCATCACTGCGTGAAAGCAGTGATGCGTCACTTTTCACTGCGCCCTCCCTGCGACTCCAATGATGCGTCATATTTACAGTATGACGCATCATGTCGCAAGGAGTCACAGATACGTCAGTATTTCTGACGTATCTGTAGGCGCAAAAGTGACGCATTGCTGGAGTGTGTCACAAAAGTGACGCAACTCCAGCAATGTGTCCTTTCACATGGGGCAAGCCCCATGTGAAAGGGCCTGCATCAGTCTTATGCCTGCTGTGAGGCAGGCGCAAGATATTGACGCATTTGCACCCTAGAAGTGGCGCAGTGAAATCTCGTAGATTTCACTGTGTTACTTCTACGATGCTTACTTACGTGGGAACGCCCACCCTGCATACATTATACCTGACGCAGGTATAATGTAGCGCAGGGGTTTACAAAGTGACGCATCTACCTAGATGCGTCACTTTGTAAATATGGTGCAACATGGCGCATGTTTTACGCCACTGGTGCGTCACAAAAAGTGACGCACCGGTGGCGCAAAAGTGACGCAGGGAGCCCCTAAATATTTTCAATGTAATCAAGGTACAGCCCAGCACACAGATACAGAATGGAAAGTATTTAAGCATTTGTGTGGGGTATTTGCATTGGGAAATCACTTAAAAATGAACTGACGGAACTAAAGAACAAATTCATGCTCTAGAGAGGGACCTTCCGACAAACCCCCTGATTAGACCTAGGTTAGTGATGGAGAGGGAAAAACATGCACCAATACTGGAACAGCTGAGAATATTGACTTATCAGGAATACATGAACAATAGCCAGACAAAGAGGGATAGAGCTGGACGACTACTGTTAGACATTGGGCTTATGGTTGTCAGCATATGCTCTCTGTACAAGCAGGATCCACAATCCAAGTCAGGGTAAGTCAGATACAAACTAAAAGATTTCCTGTGTGCACCCTCTGGTAGCTTGGCACCAAGCAGTCAGGATAATCTAAAGAGGCAATGTGTCAAGTGTTTGTACAACACAATATACAGAAACACAATGCAAACACTACAAAAAGACTCCACATATGCTTAGAAAATAGATTATGATTTTATAAATAAAACAAGACCAGAACAAAAAAAATCCAATGAGTAGAAGTAGATATTTGAATTTTTAAAGAATAAATGCAGTTCTAGCACTTAGAAGAAGATGGGGTTTAAAAAGGGTCACGATGGAACGAAACAAAGTCAAGAGTTCAGGCCGACCACAATGGAGCACAAGCCATTTACAGGACCCACGAAGGGCCCACTGAGCAAAAGTAACTTAATCCTTGTCACTAACACGAGATGTAGGATGCTTCGATGTCTCTCCTGCAGTTGGAGGGACGTTGACTTTTCAGACACATTGAAGATGATGCGTTGGTTTCTGAAGATGAAGCGCTGGGTCCCAATGCATTGATTCTGAGCCGATGCACATTGTTTCTCCATGCTTGTTTAAGGTATGTGTCTATTGTCCTTCAGTGGTGGCAGTGATGCGGTGGTCTCAGTGCTGTAGCAGTGAGGGTGCACCAAATTTCTCCTTGATTGTCAAAAGGATGTGTCAATGATCCTTCAGAGGTGGTGGCAATGTGGTTGTTTTGGTGATGCTGCTTTGGCCCCAAATGTGATGCATTAATTCTACTTCAGCAACAGGGTCGATGCACTGGGCCTGCTTCAAGCAATGTCAATTTTACTGGTGCAAGATTCTGGGTCTACTTCCAGTGAACCAGGCACAGGAGCAGGGTTGGAAGCTTTGATAACTGAGTCTCAAGCAAGTGGAAGCAAGCCAACAAGCCCTTGGACATCACTTTGATTGAAAGTCAGAGTCCAGCTCTCCCTCATCAGGGTCAGAGAGCAGCAGGCAGCAGAGCAGCACAGCAGAAAAGCAGGTCGTCAGATCAGCATTCCAGCAGAGTGTCAGTCATTGTAGGAGCACAAAAGTTCTTCTGACAGAGATTAGTTACAGGTCTAGAAATTTGAGGGAGTCAGATACCCAGTACATATACCCAGTTGTGCCTTTGAAGTAGGGGTGACTTCAAAGAAGGTCTTTGAAATGCACAGAAGTCCTTTCTTCCCAGCCCTGGCCCCAGACTTGTGTGGGGCCAGGACACTGCCTATTCAGGTGTAAGTGTCAGCTTGTCCCTCCCATCTTACACAGGATGAGCCATTAGAATGCAAATGGGCACTCAGACTTACCTACGCTTCCTGTGTTTGTGGCTGTCGAAAGGGAATGCACAAAGGGAAGTTGTTACCCTCCACAGAAAGTGCCTTGGAGACAGGCTGCAGGCACACAGAGCTGTAAGTGCAGAGAAATGCCTACTTTCAAAAAGTGGCATTTCTAAAATAATAATGTTAAATCCAACTTCACCAGTAGAGAGAATTTGTTATCACCATTCCAAAGATATGAAACATGATAGCACTACACGTTTCTAATCAGGAATAGCAGCTTAAAGGTGCATTAAGGAATTCTTAATGTTAACCTATAAAAGGCGTAGGCCTCACAGTTGTGAAAAACAAATGTAGATGTTTTTCACTACTGGGACATGCAAAACGTAAAAGTACATGCCCTAATGTTTGCTCACATAGCACCCATACAGTGGCAGACCTGAGGCATTTTTAAGGAGCTACTTGACTTGTGTGGGTGGCACAATCAGTGCTGCAGGCCCATTAGTAGCATTTAATTTATAGACCCTGGGTATATGGATTACCCCTTTACAAGGGACTTACAAGTAAATTAAATATGTCAATTGTGTACACACCATTGTTACCATGTTTTTTATTATAACCAATTTCATTGGCATTTGGTATAACAAAGTAAACAGGGTAACATTTGTATCACTGTGACATGCAAGACATTTCAATGCGGTTGTAGGTATTCTCCCCCCAACTGGCTGGTATGAAAAAGGCAAGCCCCCTACATTGTGAGCAATCAGACCAGTAGACCCATCCATCTGCCCCATATACGTTTATGTTTGGTAGGGCAGCTTCTTGGTTCATATACCGCCTTTTCTTGGACGGCACACCAGCCCACTCCCCTATGCCATTTTGCAATAGGGGAGGTGTTGAGTTTTTCCAGGCCACTGCAATGTCACCTTTGGCAATCAAAATAGCTGTTCCTAGAAACAACTTGTCAGCCTGGGAGCCGTCCATTCCCTCCATCACCACCAGGAGCAGGGCAAGGGGACAAAGAGGGACTTTCCACCCCAATATGCCACTCATTTCTGATACAATTGATGCCCAGTATTTGGATAGGACGGTGCAGGACTGCACCATGTGGAAGAAATTGGCGGGCTCTCCCCTACAGGGTGGACATTGCGGGGTTGGAAGGAATCCCACTTTGTGAAGTTGCGCCTGTGTAAGATATGCTCAGTGTAGATAATATATTTCAATGAGGCGGAGCTTGGCAGATATAGTGAGTGTTTTGGGAGCCATCAAAGTGATCCTCCAGTCTTCATCTTCCAAGGGGCCTATCCATCAATCCTAGCGGGTTCTGAGAAGGTCTAGCGTGGATTGGGTTTTGGTTATCAGGAATCGATATATTTGTGATATACCTCCCTTCCCCAGATTTCCCATGAGGAGCTTGGCCTCCAGTGGGCTAAACTAAGGAAATGTAATGCGGTTAGGAATATGGAGGGCCAGGACATGACGTATTGGAGATAGCTGAAGAATTATATAGAATGTAAGGAGTGTGTCTGTTGTAGTTCTCGAAAGGAGGGCAGGTGTTCTCATACATTCCCCAGGGAGTGTATGCCTATCAGATCCCATGTCTGAAATCCCGTCAGGGTCCCAACCTCCTGCAGCCAAGTGCCATGCCACAGCGGTGTTTGCAATGTGAGCTTAGTGTCCCAGTGGATGTGTCGCAGTGCAGAGCGCCATGCCAGGAGAGCCGTACAGGTGACTATTAGCAGGGCCAGAGGGATTGGTGCTCCATATAGCATAGCTTGGGTCTGAGAGAATCCGAGGTGCCCCAGCTCCAACCGATATGCCGGGTCCGACCAACCACCATTGAACCAATCATGAATCACCAAAAGGCGAACGGCTATATGGTATAAGAAGGGCTTTGTCATCCCCATTCCTCCTTCATATGTGGTTCGTGGGCAGGCTGTGAGAGCCAGACTCGCTCTTGATCCCCCCAAAAGAAAGTGACGATCACGCCATCTAAGTCACAGAACCAGCTGCGAGGGAGGTGGAGGGGGAGATTTTGCAGGAGATAAAAGAGCGGGGGAGAACCATCATTTTGAAGAGAGCGACTCTCCCAAGGGGACTGAGAGGAAGTGTTTGCCATTGACGTAAATCACCTTTTATACGCTTGAGAAGTGGGCCGACATTGAGGGACCAAGTCAGTTCAGGGAGAAGCACCACCCAGATTGTTACCATGTTTAGGTAAGAAGCACTTTAGCACTGGTCAGCAGTGGTAAAGTGCTCAGATTCCTAAATCATTCAGGAAAAAGAGGAGGTAAATAGGCAAAAGGTCTGGGGAAGATGACCCTAAGGCTGACTGGTCTAACAACTACTGACATGGTTGATAAAGCCAGATGAAAGGAGCCTCCCAATCACCCAATAAGGAATACCATGGGTGAAGTGATGCTATCTCAGAGCGATATCCATTAAGCCTTTGTACAACATCATCAGTAGTTATATGCAGAACAGCCTCAGGCACCTGGAAATGAGATAGAGGCTTTATTAGGAATAGCAATGTTAGTTCAATTGGATGCACAAAAAAACAAAGCTCTATGGAACCTATTACAGAAATAGAAATCAGAGTAGCCATTAACAACTGGCACATGGAAGGACATGACGACAGATGGTCTGCCAGGTAGACATTTACCATGCCTATATGGCTTAACAAATCACAAAACTGGCTCCCATGTATGCAGAGGCATTAGAAGGTGGCTCCTTGCCGATTCTACAAGGGAACCCCTGGTTGTTCAGATGCCCAAGAGTGACACAATGGATGTGGCAGCAAACAGACCCTTGTCTGTTAAATCTGTTCTATACATTTCCTAGTAAAGTGTTGGCCAATCACTTACAACACATTTAGCAGCATTAGTACATCATAATCTGAGCAGCTTCATTCCCCATCGCAATCCTTCATCTAAAATTAGGCGACTGTTTAGGATATTAGACCACAGCATCACTATACAGCAATAGTATTGTCCATAGACATTCCCAAAGCGTTTGATACTATACACTAGGGGTACTTGAGGGCTGTCATAGGGGGCATTAATTTAGGTCTGAGATGAGACAAGAGTTCACAATACTGTATTTGGATACTTGGATAAGGGTTTGATCTAGACAATGTATATCCAAGGCATTCGGAGTGCACAGAGAACACACCAGGGATGTCCACTGTCTCTGATGCTCTTTGGGCTGGCTGTGGAGCCATTTGCCAGAGAGGCAAGAATGGAGGGGACATTGAGAGTGATCCCAGAGCTGGTTCAGGGCAATGAATACTTTGATGAGGTGTCTGATCTGTGATGTAGGAGGCATCGGGTTTAGCTAGATATACTGCAACACCCAATGGAGATGAAAGTCCTGAGAGGCCTAGATTTTGAGACATACTTCTTGTTGGCCCAACTTCAGTGGCTAGCTTGAGTGTCCCAATGCAGCAGAAATGGGAGAAATAGGTGAACATAGGAGGAGCACTAATTGCTTTACTGCTGAGAGTACATATGAAGATGAAGTGGCAGCCTGCTCTACTTACCACTGTTCTCCATTGCTGGATAGCAGCAGTCAAAACGACCCAGCAAGCACTCATTAAATGCACCCGCTGATATGGATTGAGACTGTGAATGCTACTCTGTCATGTCATGAAGCAGACAGATATCATGGGTTGCCCTGTTGCTCCTTACTTGATGCTGACTTCGCACATTTGATCTGCCCCATATGAACTGAGGAGCCAAAGGGTGTATGAAAGAAACCTGTAGCAGATCTATAGATGAAAGTGATAAAGTCCTTTATAGAGGAGGAAGAAAGGGTACTGCCATATAGGGAACCTTTAGTCATGCATGTGCCATTATAATTTAGTATGTGATTTACCATACATAAGCCATGATTTAATGTGTCCACTTGTAAATAGAGTACCAGAAATGTTTGAGGAGAATTGATAGGAGTGCTTTTGGTCAATAACTTTAGCAGATGATAAAGAGAATGTAGTGGGCTGTAGCATTGTTTAAAAATGTTGTGGATAATTCAGTAGCGGCCTGCAAGTTAAGATAATGGCGGGCGGGGGGAGGTGGGAAACGGAGATTGGGGGGGTGGGAACAGGTACAGGGGAAGACAAATTAATAAAATAAAAAATAAAAACACCTACCTGCTAGTCGCATTGCGCTCCTCGCTTCTCCAGGCTCAGGCTCCCAGAGTGCGCTGGGGTCCATCCTGACCCTACTTAAATGCTGCTGAAAGCAGCATCAGGATTCTCCATATCACCGATGATTTGCACTCCCACACAGACTGCAAGCCTGTGCCTGCTCTTGCCAACCCAGCAATGCAGCTGGGGTTGGAGAGAGATTCACTGCACATGTGGGTTTGGCCGGCCTGAGGCGGTTGGCCAAACCCACATGCGCTGTGAAGGCAGTGCCCAACTGTCCCCTCTAGACTATCATTGCCCTGGCCCCACCCCCAAGCCTCGGCTCTGAGAGAAAAATAAGATGTTAATAAACAAGAGTTGATTATTGTTTTATTTTTCATTTTTGCAGCTGCTGGCAGGTGGGGAAACACTCCTTCGCTATAGTGGAGGAGCAAATACTGGGATAATGTTGTACAGCATTAGTGACCAGGACTATACAGCATGCAATTTCTGATGAATTTGTACAGCGTGTAAGCGTATACATGCAAGGAAAAATACTTGCACGCAAATCACCTGTAATATGATGCTCATGAAAAATGTTAACATGTTTATAAAAATGTAAATAAACAACTACAGATCGATTGGCACATCACCTTGAGCAAGCGTGGAGCCATTTGGTTTACTGAATCCTGCTTCTGCCTATCTATCCCCTCGTATATCACGCTCTCTGGGCCCCATCAAACCCAATCCACCCCATTCTGCTCCACCTGTCACCCTTTTTCACCATATTTTTACTTTTTTATTAGTTTCTTAACCCCTGTCTGTTTATTTTCCATTTTTGCAACAGTTTGTCCTTTTTTGTACCCATCTCACCCAATATCTACTCCATAGCTATGACAGAGGCAGGCAATGCTGCCGTTAAGTCCCAGACTCTCTGTGGGCAATGGAGGCACAAGGTGAGATGCCTAGTCATATTTTAGTGAGGGGAAGTGTTGTCACCATGCAGCAGTCCCAGTAGGGGCTATGGCATGGCAGTGCTAGGTGAGTGATGTTTTGTAAAATTAAAGTTTTAATATTATGTATGTTTTTATGTTTATGTTATTTTTATTTCTGTACAAATATGAATCTATCTAATCTCTCACATTGCTTGTCGTCATTGTGTAGTTATACAGAAGTCAGAGTTTCCATAACAAGAGCGTTTTTTGTTTTGCGAAAACAGTTTGACGAATCTTCCCAAAACTTTCCCAAAAAAGTTCATTCACCTCAGTGCCTTCCTGGAAAGTTTTGGGGTGATCAGTCAAGTAGAGACCATAAAAAAAAAAGGTGGCCCAAAACACTTTTTTCACCATACAATTGTCATAGGGAAACTTAGACGCAGGTATCCTTTGGGGAGAAAATGACAAAATAAAGCATTCTGATTGGCAGGACCCGTGAGACCGATGCCAGTCCAGCAGGACCGAGAGATGTGATTGGCTAGCTCCAATATGAAGAGAAATGTTACAGCTATCATTACATGACTCAGTGACTTGGTCCACGAGTTATAAAATATAATATGAAAATGATTTAAGGATACACCAACACCCCAACCCTTGTGTGAGGGTCCTAAATGGACCCTGCCTGGGGACCAAATAAAAAACATATATTTCTTTGACTAACCAGGATCTAAATGACCAAAAAAAAAGGATAACGTGAGGTGTGGTAATGATCTCTGGGGTGATGTCTGCCAGCAGGGGGTTGGGCCAAGCTCTGAATCCAATCCCATTGTGGGGGGTTGGCCGTTGCCAAGTGGTTCGATGCAGAGCCTGGTTGCAGATCAGGCCCTGGAGCCAACACCCTGAAGTGTACAGCCAAAGACCATCCATAGCAACAGGTTAGCTGCAAACATATTATAATAAGATATTACTTTAAGTAAAAAAAAATGTCACTGAAAAAAAACCAAAGGTTAAAGTGGACTTATACTGAAGTCTTTTCATAATAAAAAACTACAGTTTTAAAACCCAAAAATATATGTGCAAAAGAGAACAGAGAACCCTGGGTAGATCCAAATCCTATGCTCAAAACTGCCAGAAAAACTGAAATTTGATGTGAGCAGATTCAGAGTGTCGGTGGGGTTGTAGGGTGCTCCAATAGGAGCTGCTTGCCACCTAAACCTTGGGAATGATCTAGAGCGCCTTCCTTCCTTTTTTGCATAATTAATGCGCCACTCTAAGCTTCAAAGGGTATTGTCTTGGCTTACACTGGGTGCCCTTTTGATCTGGACAAAGATATGCCTCTTTGAAGAGCTCTAAGAAGAGTGAAACATGTGTCAGAGGTTGTTCCAAGTTGGTTTAGCTCATGTTTCACCATTGCAAAGCTGTAGTACTGTGAGTTGGAAAAACCTTTAGGCATTTCACTAGCTAATCCTGAGCTGAAAAGCTTTGCGGTAAAAATGGCAGACAGCTTTGTCACTTTCTAGCTCAATGTGGATGGCATTGTTCTAATCGTATGCTTAAAATATCTGCTAAAAAAGACATTTGAGATTAACAGATTCAGAGTGTTGGTGGTGTTGTAGAGTGCTCAAATAGGAGCTGCTCTCTACTTAAACCTTGGGAGCTACCCAAAGTTCCCTGTTTCCTTTTTTGCATAAATGATGCGGCACTCTAAGCTTGTAAGGGTAAATTGGGATGCCTTATAATGTCACATCCAAACCCAACCATCTGGCCTGCTAAGTTAGACCTGAAATTAAATGATAATGCTGTTCTCTAACACAGCAGAAAACGTGTTCACTGTCTCTACTGTTTCCGTTCTCAGGTTCTTGCTGTCTCACCTGTCTCTTCCTCTGAAGTCTGCCACACTCTCCAGCCAGTGGCCCGGGTCTTTTTTTTAGTTCACCAGAGAAAGTCTACCCTGTGGCCGCACTGGAGGAGCCCGTACCTTGTACTGCTCATCAACAGCACAGCTGTGAAGTGTTGTGGATTACCGACGTGGGAAATTTCCTACTAGTGGAATTGCTCTGCACATACTCAGGACTCCTGTCCATCAGCACACATCTCTGGGCCCACACTGAGCTCCATGAAAAGGTCCTTTGATGTAGCTGCTCCTGCCTTTGCTTACCCTCATGCATAGGGGCCAGACCCATTTGTTCCTCTGCAACTGTGCAATTATGCACACAACACCCTCATTGTTACTACCTTTGCCTGAGGTGGGCAACCGTTTCCCGAATACTTCATTCCTCTGCTTGTCTGACCTACTCTCTTTGCTGCTGCCCTCAGTGTGGTACTTTTGAATTTGGGACCGCGCAGGAGACAGGGCCCTACCCCTGTCTATCCCGGTATTAGCAAACCGCGAATGGTCAATGGCGGTATGTACAAGCGCTTTGCATAACATTGTATCGATAAATGTTATATGTATACAATGTTACATTTCACTTCGTGGGTTCCATCTTAGAGCGGTGGCCATCTTATGGTTGCCCTCACATAGGCTACGCATTACAAACAAGTACGGGCCTTTAGAACACATGTCCTTTCTGCTTGACTTCTCTGTGACCTGTGCAGCTTGGCTCCGCTGCCCCAGGTCAGTCCGGTCTCACGAGCTCCCCGTCCTACGGCCACCTGTGATTAGCATCAGGGTTTGACACACCATAAAGCCTTTTCATCCCACACGAGCCTCCGGCTAATCTCTTTCACACCTGACTCTCCCTGCTTTATGGTTTGTTTTCCAAACAGGAGATGCCCGCGTTTATTGGGGCCTGTTGATATCTGATGTGGGATCTGAGCCTCGCTGGGTAAATAATTGTGGGCTGGCTTAACTGGAATGTGGGATGGTCATCATGACTCTGCCTTTTTGTTTGGAATGTATACACGTGAATGACCATGCCATAAAATAAGGAATGTGTGCCTGAAGCATGATATTTTGTATTTAAGGAGAAGCCCGTTTCTGTAACTTGAAGCAGTCTCCTGAGAACATACATTGTGTTGTACTTCTCGGATACCTGTAATTGGTCTGCAGCCAATAAACTTCACCTAGAAGACTCTGTGTTTCTGTGGGTCTGAAACAGGAAGAACCCGAAGTCTTAGGGTGTGTTCCCCTGCACCGCTGGGTCTTAAATACCCAGTACTTCAGTTGGCGCCCAACGTTGGGTGATTTCAGCGGTACCGGTCCAAGCCAGACGTTCGTGAGGAGCTTCGTGTGGAAATTCTGGAGGAAGGCCACCACTTCATCGACCCCTGCATGTCGACGTGGTCCGAAAGTCTTTTCTGCGAGGTTCTCCGCGTCCCGACGGCTACGAAGGACTGCTGCCCTGATTAATCGCCCTGCTTTGGACCCTTGACGATTTTGGTAGAGCGAAACAATCGAGAGAGTCTTCTGGTGACGCCAAAGATCATCGATATTTAGTTAAGTATAAGTGGAGCGTCTCCCAGTTTGTTTTGGTATCCTTCGGGATCGCTTTGATTTGGAGCTTGCAAGTCCCAAAGCCAGAGGACTCGTGTATTCACGAGACTATCGTAATCGATAATCCTTTGAAGTTTTGAAACTAGACTAGTGAGCGAAGATGCCTGGTTCTAGTGTATTTGGAAGATTGTTTTGTTTGAGTTGTGGAAGGGATTTCCAGTTGGAGGATTCATGTCCGGTTCCTCCAATTGGAACTCCAACTTATGAGCTTTATGTAAAACATGGCGTGGGCCCCATTGCATATAATGAAGTATGGATCCGATACACCAGAAACGATGGTGTTTTAAAATGGCCCCAAAATGGTAGTTTCGATACAGATATCTTAGATAATTTGGAAGTGAAATTGTTTAAAAAGAAAGCCCGGCCGGCGATGTTTGATTCTTTCCGCCTATGGCGAAAGGAAGCCAAACAGAAGGAAATTAAGCTAGCGAAAAGGAATAAGTGAGAAAGAGGTATGTCAATGATGCAAGCAGCTGTGCAGTTTAAAGACAATGAGGAGGAACAAATGAATGAGCAATTACATAGGCAGCGCAAACTAGGGATCGATAAATGTTACCCTGTTTTGTCACCCCTTGTGCAACATGAAGCAAAAGAGGACGAGAAAGATTCCCTAATGTCCCATTTGCTAAGTTCACCACCCCCGTATGAGCAAAATGCCACAGCGCCTCCACAGCTCGTAAATGTGCAGCCTCCAGGTAATGTGCCGCAAGCCCTCCCACAGCCGCCAGCTCCCCCTCAGCTGGCTCCTATCCCTGCAGCGCAGCCCCCTCAAGGGCCGCCAGTTCTGTTACCTGTCCCCCCTGCGCTTCCTGCGACTTTGCCTAGCACCTCAGCTGCCTCCCCTAGCACTCCATCTTACACTACCCAGGTACCTATATCTACATCCTCTTTTCTTCCCTCTGTCTATCCTCCCGTTTTCGCCTCAACTTCCCCTTCAGCACGACAACGTCTAGCTAATGTAGTTACGAGTTTAATGTCGCCTCTCTTTGGGTCATCTAGTGCGACTCCTGGTTTACAACGTAAGCAATTGCGTAGTCAGTTGCCTGGTCCTGACGAAAAAGAGGTGTTAGATCATCTGGCGAGTAGGTGGATTGGTTTTCCTTCACTCTATGATGTAGAATCAGTTGTTAGCGTTTTCGACAAATGGGATGCCCCAAAACAGAGGTATGTGTTTGACAAAATGTGTGAAATCCTCTGTGAGGAATTGGAGGACCATGGCTCAAACACAATCCCGCAGGAATTGTGTCGAGTGCGATTTGATTTCGAAAAGGGTATAATTGTGGGTCCCGTGGTAAATAAAGCAGTTGCGACCTTATTATCGTTGAGGAATGATGATTGTCAACAGTCGTTGTTTGAACAAGATTTCCCTGTGGGGAAAAAGGTAAAAGTGCGACAATACCCTATGAGAGAAGTCCCTCTGGTATGGAAGGAAGCCATTGCGGCTGATGCTGCTCTAGGTATTGTTGCTGCTCCAGCTCATTTTCAGCGTGTTTGGGTGCATGTCCCGTGGAAACGATCTGAAGTAATAGCGCTTAAACAGACATTGCCTGATCCCCTTAAAACCCTGCCGGATATTATAAGGAGCTGTCACAGACGGCAGGATCATGTGTCATGAATTTAGCTGACATAGATATGTTGTTTGGAAATGTTGTTCCACAGCCCTTATGGGGATCAATTCGTAATGTAGATCACGATGCAGAATTAGGTGCTACATGGGCTAATATTATTGCCGCAGACGCTAGACAAGATGGTGGCGCGAAGCCTGACCCTTTGGTAGCAGAACTCCCTGGTAGAATTATTACATACATGAAAACTTTAATGCCTGCGATGCGCGTAAATTGGGATAAACTGTCTGCCTGCAAGCAGAAGAAAGATGAGACGGTGTCCGATTTCTTTACAAGGTTTGAAGAAACGTTTATCGACCACAGTGGTCAAGACATGAGTACTGAAGGTGGCCAACAGTTATTTGTCGATAAATTTGTGCAGAATCTACTTCCCGAGTTGTGTAAGAAATTAAAAGACTCAGAAATTTCTTGGGCTGTTTCCTCTTCAGCGCAAATAGCGGCTACTGCACAGTATTATGAAAATAGAGATAAAGATGAGAAGGATAGAACAGATAAGAAAACAAAAGAACTGAAAACGAAGGTCCTTTTACAGCAGGCTTATCCGCCACGTGGAGGACAGAATAATTATAGGCAAACCCAAGGTATCTATCAGCAACCCCAACAGTTTCAGAACAACCAGCAAATGAATGGGTATTATCAACCACGTACTCCCGTAGGTCCCAATCAATGTTCGTATTGCAAAGAGGAAGGTCATTTTAAGTATAGTTGTCCTAAATTAATGCAGCGTACCAATAATGCGTATGGCGCAAGAGGGAGAGGTGGTCAACAAGTTCCTAGAGGCAGAGGGCGTGGTAATGTTCCCCAGAACGCACGTCCTTTTCCGCCTCAAAATACGATAAATAGCTTTGATCAGCAAGCCAACACAACTGGTAATACAGCTCAGTACTATAATAGTGATTATTATGCAGAAGACGACAATGTGGAAGGTAATGATTACTAGGACAGCCATAGACAGAGAGAGGGAGTTGTTTCAGTACCAGTGGATCAAAGTGGACCGTATGTTAAAGTAACTACAGCAAATGTAAAGGAGCCCTTTCTGCTGGACACTGGTGCTGCAAAGAGTTCAATCATGCATTCAAACTCCCTGGCGCGCCTTTGTCTGGCGAAATAAATGTTTCAGTAGGTTTTTCTGGCGCCCCAGTTAGGAACCCGATTTCTAGTCCTATGTCACTTTCTGTTGGACCTTGTGAGCTAAAAGCACCCCTCATCCTAACGACAGGATGTGGTGAAAATCTGCTAGGATTGGATTTGCTAAAAAGATTGCATGCAACGCTATATTGTTCTCCCTCAGGAGTACAACTTACATTAGGTAAGAAAGTGATTTCCCCGATGTATTTGTCTAAAAATGCAATGCCACCTGAATTGTCATCTCTTCCGGATGACCTTTGGGCTACTGGTCCCAATGATGTGGGTCTCCTGGAAATACCGCCATATGTGGTCACTTTAAAAGCCAATGTCAGATTGCCACGTATTCCACAGTACAAGATCTCCAATGAAGGTCAGAAAGCGTTGTTAGCAATCGTCAGCGATTTGATTAAAAAGGGTGTCATTGAAGAAACAAGAGGCAACGTGTGCAATAGTCCTGTTTTACCTGTCTTAAAACGAACAGACCCTTCTCAGCCACCTGTTTACAGATTTGTGATTGACCTTAGAGAGGTAAACAAGATTGTTGTACCACAGTTTCCAGTTGTCCCTGATATAACTGCCTTGTTAACTATGATTCCAGCTTCCGCTGAATGGTTCTCAGTGATCGATTTAAAGAATGCTTTCTTTAGCATCCCAATTGCAGAAGAGAGCAGAGACATTTTTGGCTTCAGTTTAGGAGGTCGAAGCTTCCGCTTTAGACGCGCTCCACAGGGCTACTGTGAAAGTCCATCAATATATAGTCAAGCTTTAAAAGCGCAGCTTGATGCACTTGCTTTACCTAGTGGCGCTATCCTTATTCAGTACGTTGACGATTTACTAATCGCCGCGGATACTGAAAAGATCTGCAAAGGAGCTACATTGTCATTGTTGCGTCATTTGTCTGCCTTTCATCACAAAGTGTCTCTCTCAAAAATGCAATATTGTCGACAAGAAGTGACCTACTTAGGTCATCTCTTATCGAAGGAGGGAAGGAAACTGATCCCAGAAAGAATTCGAGCCATTACACAATTAAGTGTGCCAAGAACACAGAGAGAAGTGCGTGCTTTCTTAGGCATTACTTCATACTGTAGGCACTGGATCCCAAATTTCTCTTTGCTGGCAAAACCTTTGTTAGCATTAACATGTAAGGACACACCAAATCCTGTCCCATGGTCTGAAGAGTGTCAGAAAAGTTTTTTGGAATTGCGAAATGCATTATGCTCAGCTCCTGTGTTGGGTTCCCCCAACTACAGTAAGCCTTTTACATTGTATGTTCATGAAAAGGACGGTTGCGCATTATCAGTGTTAACACAGCCTTTTGGCGACAGACCGCGTCCATGCGCATATTTTTCGTCAACCTTGGACCCGGTAGCGAGGGCATTGCCAAGTTATCTGAGAGCTACAGCCACCGCAGCTATGTCTATTCGACAGTCTGCTGGCCTAGTGATGGATAATACATTGATTGTTATGGTTCCACATGCTGTGGACACATTGTTAAACAGGACCAAGACGCAGCACTTAACTAGTGCGCGATTATCCGGATATGAGTTGACACTGTTAGCAAATCATATACACATAAAGAGATGCAACATGTTGAATCCAGCTACATTATTACCGATTCCAGCAGACCTAGATGAGATTGAGCAACATGACTGTCTGTTCAGAACAGAAGAAGAGACAAAAGGGAGAGTGGATCTTAAAGATACTCCCCTGACAGAGTGTGATGGTACCTTATGGGTGGATGGTTCGTGTTTCAAGCTTCCGAATGGTGATACGACTGCTGCATATGCTATCACGACTTTGCACACGATTGTGGAAACTGCACGTGTGCCACATAATTCGGCCCAAGCAGCAGAACTAATTGCCCTTACAAGAGCATGCGTGTTGTCTGAAGGAATGAAAGTGAACATATATCCGGATAGCCAGTACGCCTTTGGCGTGGCTCATAGTTTTGGGCGCCTATGGAAGGAACGTGGGTTCCTGACTTCGCATGGAGCTAAAATTCAGAATGGCAAGTTGGTGAATGATCTCCTCGAGTCACTGACCCTACCGTTGCAAGTTGCGATTATGAAATGCAGTGCGCACAAGAAAGTCACCGATGATGTTGGCCGTGGTAATGCGTTTGCTGATGAAATCGCGAAAGAAACAGCAAAAGATGTGAAGACTCGAATGTATGTTGCAGGCCCTGCAAGATGGGTTAATGATGTTGGAATGTGTGAAAACACGATAGAGAGTGTGAAGTCCCTTCAAGCTGAAGCCACAGAGAAAGAGTTGAGTAAGTGGAGAGAAAGTACGGGTAAGTTGGATGAAAATGGTTGTTGGGTTGATTTGTCAGAACATCGGCGATGGTTGTTACCTGATGCATATGTGCTCCCAGTAGTTACTATGGCACATGGAATGGCACATATCGGTATGAAAGGAATCTGTAAGTTGTTGGCTCCAGTATGGCAGAATGCTGGAATTCCCAAGTGTGCAGAGAATGTGGTCAAGAATTGTATGGTATGCTTGAAATATAACCCTGGTAGGGGAACCCCAACTCCAGTTGGTCATTTTGCGCTTCCATCATATCCATTCGAAGTTTTACAGCTAGATTTTATCCACATGGAAAGGTGCAACAACCTGAAATATGTATTGGTTGTTGTTTGCGCTTTTTCAAAATGGATTGAAGCATATCCCCTAAAAGACAACACTGCTTTATCCACAGCCAAAGCCCTTGTGAAGGAGTTTTTCCCTAGGTTTGGAATGCCAAGAATGGTGTGGAGTGATAATGGGAGTGAATTCGTGGGTCAAGTGATGAAGAATGTGTGTGAGGGATTAGGCATTAGGCAGAAGTTTCACGCTGCAAATCACCCCCAATCAGCTGGATTAGTAGAGCGCTACAATGGCGCTCTCAAACTCAAGCTGGCCAAAATCCAGGCGAGCTCCGGTCTTAAATGGCCTGACGCTCTGCCTCTAGCGCTCCTGTCCACCAGAATGACTGTACACTCACGAGTGGGACTTAGCCCATATGAGGTGGTTTTTGGCCGCCCAGCCAATGTATGGGGTGTGCCAAGACCGACCAAATTCAGCGAAATCGAACACCCAGTACTGCTTGACTACTTGTATGAATTGACGGCTAAATTGCGTGTTTTACACCAACAGGTGCATGATACTCTTCTCCAGGCCTCTGAGGCTCCAGGACACCATATCGACCCTGGCACTTGGGTGCTCATCAAGAATTTCCAGCGGAAGAGCAACGATGAGCCCCGTTGGATTGGCCCTCACCTCGTACTTCTGTCTACAAGATCAGCTGTTCGAGTAAAGGGGAAGAAGAACTGGATCCACGGCGCCCACATCAAGAGGATACCTTTGCCTCTACCGTATGACCAGTGGGTCCAGGAGGGTATCGCCGATTCTGAAACAGACACTGTACCTCGTTTTGTACCATTCAGTGATGCAAGCATAAGAGACACAACTTCTGCACAGGAAAGTGACGATATTTTGCAAGAAGCTGTGCCACCGTCAATTCGATTGGACACCACAGAGCCTGAACTCTTATTCCAAGACCAGACAGTACCTGGCAGAAATAGATACAATTTGCGACCAAGGCCTTTGGACAAATAAAAATTTCTTTCCCTTACTATTTTTCGATATTATAACTCTCCCATCTGAAGAACTTTCTTGATTTTTGTTTTTCGAACCACCATCCGGGTTCAGCCGCAGGGTCGCGGTGCCAAGACTTTGGGGTACAGGCCGAAGACGTTAGGTCAACGGTTCTGGTTGGTCTAGGGCATTCCCTGGACCGACAGGCGTACCCCTTAGCAGAAGATTCTCACCCGCCGCGAGCGGCACGGTTAGAGGATGGAGTTTTTTAAGATGGTGAGACCCGCTGAGGAAATGAACTTTAAAACAAAAGTATGTAAAATGATGAAGAGCAAACGTTTTGTATTTTTATGCCTGTTTATACTATGTAGTATGATAATGTTTACTGTAGGATTTGTATTCTTCTCCTCTCAAGAGCCCTTTGCACCCACTGTACAGCCTATACCTCCTCCTACTGCCTCCTTGCACTCTTTTCACCCTCTGCCTGAACACGAACAAGCTAGACGATCAGAGTTTGTAAACAACTCGTTTATTCAGCTCCTGCACCAGCACCAACTAGTTATGAATACAACCAATTGCTGGGTGTGTGGTTTAATGCCACATACCATTAATAAGGGTATTCCTTATCTAGTGCTGCCTTTTAGTTACAATGGATCGTCGTGAGCATTCCAGACCATGTTTCTCTTTGCACTAGATGCGTACTCCCCGCGACAACCGCGTTCCATCAGACCTAGCACCAATAATAAGGCCTTAATGAAAGGAGTTGCCGATATGAGCAGAGATATCGACGCATACTCATCTATTCCCAAAGATGAATTAAGAGCTTATGTAGGGTGGAACGCGACGGGTTATAGTATTAGTCTGGGTGAAAGACAGCGAAAAATTTCATCCCCAATCTGGGTCGTACCCCACATAGGTAGGTTCTGTTTACAAGGTAATGGTCAGAATCCAAGAGCTCAACTGGGGAGAAGTGACTGTACTGAAACGTACACTTTCCCATCACAGTTTTCCCCTGCGTTTTTGGCTGCCAAGGGTACATATTTTGTCTGCAATGACCGAGCATATACATGGTTGCCCCCTGATTTCTCGGGCACATGTTATATTGCAAATTTGCTACCGCCAACATTTACTGCCGCCTCTGATTATCACAAGACCAGAGTTGTGAGAGGTGTGATTAGTAAGGAGGATACTGCCGGTCAGGAAGCGGGAGACTTCTTTTTGGGTTTCCTGCCGTTTTGGGGACCGATGGTCAATAGTAGGAACCTGAGACAACTGACTCATGTGGTTGAATCCACTGTCAATGTAACGGCTGGTGCCCTTGGTAATTTGACAGCTGAGCTCCAAGCGGATCGCCTCATGACTTTGCAGAACCGAATGGTTCTAGACGTCATACTTGCAGACCGCGGTGGGGTATGTAAGGTCATCCAATCTAGTTGTTGCATTTTCATACCAGATAACGCTCCAACAGTGTATCAGGCCATCTCCAAATTGCATAAAATATCCGAATCTATACACGTGGATAAAGGAGATTGGTCACTGATGGGGTTGGTTCTGGGAACTGATATCTGCCTGGGGTTGGAAAGTTCTGATGGTCATTGGAATGATCTTAGCCATCCTTTTCCTGTTCTGTCTGTGCATACAGTGTGCCCCTGCGATATGTGGCCTCTGTGCTACATTATGTGTAAGGAAACCTGTATCGAGGGACGAGCTAAGTAATAGGATGATGCTACAGCAACATCTCCATGACTTCATGAATATTGACCTAGACTCGGATTGATATGAGTAGTTATTGCCTATGTAAGGGCAAAAGGAGGGTCTGTGGTACTTTTGAATTTGGGACCGCGCAGGAGACAGGGCCCTATCCCTGTCTATCCCGGTATTAGCAAACCGCGAATGGTCAATGGCGGTATGTACAAGCGCTTTGCATAACATTGTATCGATAAATGTTATATGTATACGATGTTACATTTCACTTTGTGGGTTCCATCTTATAGCGGTGGCCATCTTATGGTTGCCCTCACATAGGCTACGCATTACAAACAAGTACGGGCCTTTAGAATACATGTCCTTTCTGCTTGACTTCTCTGTGACCTGTGCAGCTTGGCTCCGCTGCCCCAGGTCAGTCCGGTCTCACGAGCTCCCCGTCCTATGGCCACCTGTGATTAGCATCAGGGTTTGACACACCATAAAGCCTTTTCATCCCACACGAGCCTCTGGCTAATCTCTTTCACACCTGACTCTCCCTGCTTTATGGTTTGTTTTCCAAACAGGAGATGCCCGCGTTTATTGGGGCCTGTTGATATCTGATGTGGGATCTGAGCCTCGCTGGGTAAATAATTGTGGGCTGGCTTAACTGGAATGTGGGATGGTCATCATGACTCTGCCTTTTCGTTTGGAATGTATACACGTGAATGACCATGCCATAAAATAAGGAATGTGTGCCTGAAGCATGATATTTTGTATTTAAGGAGAAGCCCGTTTCTGTAACTTGAAGCAGTCTCCTGAGAACATACATTGTGTTGTACTTCTCGTATACCTGTAATTGGCCTGCAGCCAATAAATCGATCTTTGACTTCACCTAGAAGACTCTGTGTTTCTGTGGGTCTGAAACAGGAAGAACCCGAAGTCTTAGGGTGTGTTCCCCTGCACCGCTGGGTCCTAAATACCCAGTACTTCATCAGCCTTTGTCTCCTGGAGGGATATCTCATTATGGTAGAATGGGGAGCTTTCAGAAACTCAAACTGTACTTCACCAGTCCTTGAACAGAGCCATCACTCTCTGTATGAGAACAACTCCTACTTGCTGTTACTTGAGAAATATCACTAAATTATTAACTTTTCTTCATAATGGATTTGTACTCATTTGCCCGCTGATATCTTGGGGGGAATGCGTTCGATCAGTGTGCCCCTTGGACCATGGGCACCCTCCTCCGGAATCTGCAGGCACCTCCTCTGAGTCTTGGCAAGTTCCTGATGAATAGCAGTGTGCCACCAGTTACTATTTGTCTAATGTTGCTCCCCTTCCTTACTCTGAAAAGGGGACGTTTTATGAACACTGAGAAACTGAAGTATATCTGTAGACCAAAGCCAATGTGACACTCATTTAGACTATACATCACGAAGAGACCCTCTATGAAAGTTGTTTCCTATTGGCATGTTGTTTCTCAAACATCATTTCAAAAGAAATATGCATGGTAATCTGTGACAATGGAAGTCTATCCCTAGCTGTCCAGAGGCTTGGCTGGGTTTGTTATGCCAGTTCTGTGGTCTCCATCCAGCGCTGTGACTTTCATCTCCTTCATTAGAGGTGGGTGCTCCATGAGGTCTGTGAAGCAAAGATGTTCTTCTCTATTTTTGTTATGTGGTGTAGGCCAGGCCATCAGGTAAACAAGACTCAGTACTCAGGAAGAAGTAACCAATGCCAAAACAATTTCAACAAGCCTGATAACTGATCAGCTGGACACCCAGAAACCCATGCTCCTATAGACCAGAATGCTCCTAGACTCTGTCCTTGCAGCCAAGTGAGTGGTTTGTGTCAAAATCGAGTCAGAAGTTAACACTCATTTTCCAACATCTCTTTCCATATCCATTTAACAAGTAGACCATATTAAGAACAGTATATGAGAATTACATGAGATTCAGACTGGCTTAGCCTCTTGCAGGAGTGTCAGTGGGTCTTGGAGAACTGGGATATTGGGAAATTGTGAACAAAGATTTTTGGAACAGTAATCACAGTTATTCTTGTCATATCAACCCTTTTTGTTTTGATTAGTTTGTGCGTCAGGTAAAGTGTTTTAAATATGAAGGTGTTGCCCTATTACCCTGTTGCCCTGTTGACTATAAAATGAAGTACCAAGACCAAATGTAAATGTACGTTTCACCTCTCAATGAAAAGGGGGCCTAAGGAAGAAATTATTTTGTATGCCTATTTCTATTGACAATTGCAAATGTGTTTTTATACATGCTTAAAACATACTGAAGTCTCAGCATTGTTGTACATGAATAAATATTTTAAATGCGCTTCCATTTTGGTATCCAGTTTTTTTACATTGCATTGAGCCTAATTTTTCTAGTAAGTGTACATCATTCTAAAGTTGGTACAGCAAAGGGGGACTAAAGATTTAGTAGTCAACCCATTAAGTGTATCTTATGATATCCTTCTTGAAAGTTTTCTTGCATGAAGAACCTAGAATCTGACCATTAGTGTCTATCTGTAGTTTGCTGTATCACGTTTTCTTTCCTTCGCTCATTGCACTGAGAAAATTGTATAAATGTAGCACCAAAATGTATATATGTTACAAGCTCCAACTGATCAGTGGCAAAGCTTTGGGCAATTTAAATGGAAATTTACTATTAGAATATTTGCTGGCTATTTTTTCATTAAACGTGTTAGACTTCGATGAGCTTTCTGAGTGTCTAATTTCTTGCGCGAGAGCTAAAGAATCAAAGCCAAACCTGGTTGACTGTAGATATTGAATAAAATAGCGCAGATAGCTGGGAGCCTTGAGAGACTCTAGACTTTACTTCCATGCTACCCGTTCTGAAGAGGGGAAGGCTTAACCATAGACATATTCCCTTCAAGAAGGAGGGGAACCAATCCAGCACTGAACACTTTATTCCACTTTTCTAAAGCCTTTTGCCACTGAAGGTCATGGTTAACAGTGTCTGGTGCAGCAGGTTGCTCCAACAGGATCACTCCATCTTCATCCAGGACAGGGTGGATCTTTTTAAAGGCAGTTGTCAAGGAGTTTTCTGGTCTCCTCTGACCTGAGCAAAAGCCTGCCTCACACTGGTGTACCAAGTTGTTCTCCTCCTGAAATATCAGCTAACTAATAACATATTTCTCCAGGGTCTTGTCAAGAGTAAAGTAGGGTAAAAGTCTGATTTTTGGAGGAATCAAAGGGGTCCAGACCTGCCCTTTTTCAGATCCCTGCACTTCCAGTCATTGCCACTTCCTCCACCTTATGTCTGCCATTGAACAACACCATTATAAAAGGAACTAGCTGTGGGCCAACCTGTTGAAAATGGTAAAAGGACAACATTTATCAAGAGGACCTAATTTACTAATTCATAGCATAACTTGAACATTCGCCTTCTTCATTAGCTCACGGCCTATACAATACAAAATGCTAAATTATTGAAAAAGGCTTGCAGGTTTGATGGTGCAGCTGTGGTACAGGAGATTAGTAAATGCTTAGAAGCTTAGGAAAAGCTGATGTGGTTAGTTACTGGCTTGATGATGCTTTCACATAAATAGTGGAATTTAACCTGATTTATTTCAGCTTTGTAGGTAGCTTTGTGTGCTTTCAGTTATTGCCTGCTACCACAGCATTCAGCCTGGCTGGTACCATGCAGCAGAAAACATCTGAGAAACAGATAAATGTAGACCTGTCAGGCTCTGACCATGTACATTTTGTGGCAACATATTCTGAATTGAGGTTCTTCATGGATTTGTTTCGATAGCTCAGTAGAAGTTTGGGGTTCGAGCTGGTTCCTAGGCAATAACAACTTTTGTTGTGACCTTTGCTTATCTTCATATTATTCATCTTACACCACAGCTAGATCTCCTTGTCTGTAACTTGGGGTGAGTCCTATTTAATTGGAGTCAGTTTAATCTGGAACAAGATAGTTGAGTGGGCAGATGAACTAAGTGGTTCCGGTAAACAATCTCAGCAGCTGTGACGCGGAATTAGGCATGGTCTGCACTGTGAAGCTTCTGTAGCTGTACTAGCCACCCTCAGACAACTCCCAGACTTTGGAGGTAACTTGAATAAACTTGATACTCTCGGGGCCACTAGTGGGCAGAGACAGAACAGTTCAGGAAATGAGGCATCTCCCCATGGTGGATGCAAAGCCAGGCCACCCACTATGTTCTGCAGCACCATCGTTTCTTGCATTCAATTCCCAAGCACACCTCTCATGTCACACAGGTAGTTCGGGGTGCCATCCTCTTCTGGACAATTTTCTGCTTTTGAAGGGTGCATTTAGTATTACTCATCAGCCCAGGTTGGGCTTCCACCCTCAAAGGCAGAGTTCACGGGACTAGTGGAAAAGATTCTGGCTCCTCCTATTCAAATCCTGACTTGTCAAGGAGTCTGGCTGTCTGAGACTCCAGCCCTAGAGCTAAAAGATCGCTAAAGTAAACTGGGGTGCATTATCGCTCTGGTCACAGGTTTCCTGGTAGCAAATCACTGAGTTTATGCCCACAACACATAAGTGCCTGACAGGCAAAAATGATGATTTTGACCACCATATTCTGTTTCTCTTTCTGTTTAGATTTAGGGGTGTGTTCGACAGCTTGGATGCACAATACACACTCAACCTACAGCAAACATACAGGACAAGCAAGCATTGTCCATTAATGTTCAACATGGATGGAGAGAAGGGCCATGTGAAGGAACCTAAGGCAGATTTTTGCTAGGAGTGGCTGGTAAACAACCCCTTCCCCGGCAGGTCACAGGCAAAAGGTCCTTCCCCTTGTACTTTAATCATTCACAGTCACCAATGTGATTCACTCTCATCCTGGCAAGAAAGCATACGTCTTTCTCAAACATTCTATGCCCTACAACATCACAGCCACACTTAGGGGGTCTCACAATATTACATGTGCTGTGCTTATCACAGGCATATGTGATAGTTAAGCATATGGGGGTAAAAAGGTGAAAACATTCAGAGACTTGCTAACATGTGATGTAGCGGAAATCACATTTTATTTAGAGGGGTGCATTATAATCACATGTGTAGAGCGCACCAGCATATAATCCTTTGTCAAATTAACGTGAAGTGTTAGAGTCTTGAAATGTAATAACATGAAACGTGATGTGCTTAGGCCATTGAACAGTAACATGAAGAATCAATATAGAAAATGAATGTAATTAGCAGAAAACATTAACGTGGAGAAACTTGTGTTGTGTAACTGACAATCGTTTATGTATTAAATGTGCTCATTGATTATGTTGTTTACATGTTGGTAGAAATATTAACTGAATGTGCCTTGTTTCCTATGTAATTTCATAAAGCTCACATACTATTTTCTTATGATAGCCAAACTATGTAGGTCTGAAATGCATTTCCCCCTGGAAGCTCTCGCTTGAGAATTAACAGTTGAATTTCATGTGTGCTGTGGAACTTTTCTTTTTCACGTTTGTGTTGCAGGTGAAAGAAGCACTCTTGTTAGCTAGAATAATGTCTTTGTCTTATTAGTCAGGCAAGGAGAGAAAAAAGCACATCGTGCAGGTTGAATCGATTAAGGAAGGCTGTTGAGTTTCACACAGGGAAAGGCCTGGGAACCAAGGACAAATTTATTGAGAGGAAGGACTCCGTTGTCCCATGGAAAACTGCCTTCAGGACAGTACCCAGTGTGGATGGCGTGACCTGCAAAGGATTTTGGGAAATTTCTCTTTGCTATTGTATTGTTGGGAGAGGGAAAGTCCACTTCTCTACCTGCTTTCAGAGATAGGGCACCTTAGAACAAGCTCTGTCTCGATAACTTTATGCTATCTGACCCATCAATGGTGGAGAGATTTCCTAGGAAGACTCCACATGCTGACAACCTCTATCCCTTTTCCTGAAGATGCTTCGGTAGGGATGTCATCTTAGCATTAGTGTAGGGACAGATTAATGCTTTATATTCATCAACCCTCGATGCAGGGAAATATGGACTCATCTTTCTGATCCCCTGCATCCTATTTCTTGAATGAATTTTTTTGGCTATCCTGCATCGAGTCCACTGGATGTGTAGGTTTGGCTTCATGCTAATTCCAATGTACTTTTGCACTCTCATCTTGAGGTGTCTTTATGTCCAGTTATTTTTGGCTTAGTAATAAGCCAACCATACTTAGTTGTCTGTGGTTACTATGTGTCAAAAGAATTTCCTGTTGAACTGATTTGGCAATAATAATGAATTTTCTTCCCTCTACGATTACATGCTGCTAAAATGAACCATCGGATTGTGATCCTAGAATAGAACCAGAACATATGGAGAACCCTCCCCCTTTCACATGCACTGATGGCAAGAACACACACTCTCCATGGCTAGGGACAGCATTCCCTATTTGAAGACATGTTGACTTCACCTTACTGTACTCCTCGAATGTTAAAGGCTTCTCTCCCACTCTATGCCCTATGGTGAAGTCTCTATGATGAGTCACCTTCTCTTATGCCGATCCCAGGCAATAGCAAGGTAGCAAAATCAGATCAACTTCCATAGCAACAAATACATTTACAAAGAGTGAAAGATGGAATGCTTTAATTAATCTCAGCCACTGGTAGTCATGCAGGCCCTTATTTCAGACAAAGATTTTCCCTGTCCTCTATGCCACCTCAGAAAGGAGCCAGCAATAAGCAATTCAGTCTTAGTCCTGTTCTAATAGGAACAGTCCAGCACAACTGCAAGGCCAGCTTCCCTCTAAGAGGGAACACAAGAAAACCCAGACTGAATTCAACCTGGTCAGGGCTAGTCAGTGAGGTGTAGATTGAGTCATTAGGCACAGTGAGCAAGAGATCCCCATCTGGTCATATCTGTGGTGCTTTGGGCATCCCCTGCCACAGAATCCAAGTACATTGCATGTAATGGCGACACGTCCATTTCGTTACTGGTCCAGCCTCTATTTTTAAGTCTAGGCAGATAACAATTGTAAAATCCTGTATTTATCCCTTTGAGCGATACAACTAAAACAAAAAAAAACACCTAAAGAATTCATGTTGAAAGCATTTAAGAGCTGTGTAAATCATATCAGAATTATTATTAGCTCAAGCAGAGAGAAATATGCTACAACAGAATTTTGACAACTTTAGACAAATTCTTCTTTACCTAGCAGCTCTTTGCTGTTCTAGAAGAGAAAAAGGTAAACAATTGGCCAATACTTTATCTAAGCAAGGTGGCAGCTTAACTTACGTGCCAATTCGAGCTGGACTGTTCCTTTGGGAGCAGTATCAAGATTAATTTGCATATGGTGGATCTCTAAGTTGAATGGCTTAATGGACAAAAGATATTGGACTAGAAAGTGGCCCTTGGCGATTACCAGTAGCTGAGATTAATTTGAGAATTTCTTAAATCACTTTGTCATGTGTTGCAGTTCCAATCAATCAGAAACTTTATTCGATTTGACAAGCAAATCATAAAAGCACATTAAATAACTATTCGATAACATATGTCACGGAATAGAGGTACATCATTTAAATAAAAAAGACAAATTCAGTAGAAAGATGCTAAATCCAATGGAAACTATGAGAAGTGCAAACCAATAGGTTAATAATTGAGATGGCAGCACGATATGAATAGTCCAATGTACATTTCTTACCAAAACTATCATAAATACAAACGAGTCAAATTCCCACTCTGCATGCGCTACAAAGGAATACACTCATTTATCCATATAGTTTTCGTATTATGAGGGACCCTGTTATAAAATTTAAAACAGCAACACAAATATCAAAAGTGTAGAGTGACTGTAAGTGACTAAAACCTTCTCTGTGAGAACAACGGCAACAAGACCTCATTTTCAGAAGCAACAATTTGGATCTCAATTTGGTGCAGTAGATCGCATAAGTGCACACCTAAGTCCAGACATGGACCATGCTCAGTGTGCTAAAGGACTCAAGTTTTTGCTCACAGATGAGGTGTGAGAAAGACAAAACCCATTTGTGATTGCTTGTGTATCTGTCTAAAGGGAATCTGGTATGACAGGTCGGGCTCGAATGTTCCTCCTGGAGATGTACCAAGTTTGATTTCAAATGTCACGTCTCTGTATAGAATTGCATAGCAGGTGTAAAATGAGAGGCTGGAATGTGCCCCAAATGCTTCCCATCAGCAGAGATGAATTCCCACATTTCTTAATTATCTTGTTGTTTGTCGCAGCTCAAAAATATGCAGGTACTTTTTGGAGCCAGACCAACTAAAAATGCTGTACCTGTCCTTGCCATTTCTAGACTAGACATTGCAAACAATGCCGTTACAGGTGGTCCCTGATCTACCATTGCACAGATCAAAGCAGCACTCCATTACACAGCCAGACTTGTTACCATTTCCTGCAAATTTAATCACATCACAGTATTAGATAAGCTGCACTGACTTCCTACGCCGCGGTACACAGGTAAGTGGTTTGAACTTTCTTTTTAATTAAGGTTAACTTATTTCTTAAAAGGAGGGTGGAGGCGGGGGCTGGAAAACTCTGCCCTGCTGCGGACTGTGTGGAGATTTGCCTTCTCCACATTCTCCGCAGAACGCAGAAAAGGCAAATCTTCGCACACTCCGCAGGCAGATCGGAGGTCTCCGCCTGGGGTTAGTTGGCACAGTTGGAGATCCATTGGTGGAGGTTGCGAGCTGAGGCATTAGTGTCTGTGGATGACTGAGGTGGGGGATTTGCAGAAGGAGGTGGTGAGCTGTTTTTTGGTGAGCTTGTTCAAACTTCTGAGAGGGTAGCTGTGGGTGTAGTGGTGTACGGTGGGTTTGGTGATGGAGGAGTGGACACAGTGGTGGTCAGTACAAAGGAGCTCAGGTGCCTGAAGGAGATGTTGTGCCTGGCAGAAAGATGGGGTCGAGCGCGTGTTCTGCTAAGTGGGTTGGGGAGGTGACCAGCTGTTTGAGTCTGATGGTGGCGAGGTTATCTAGCAGGGATGAGGTGCTTTTGTCATTGGAGTTGTCCACGTGACAGTTGAGGTCAGTGAGGATGATGTAGTTTGTGGAGGCAAGTGCGTGGGGTGCGATGAAGTTGATGATGGAATCGTTGAAGGGTGGAGGGGATCTGGGGGGTCTGTAGATGAGGGTGCCGTGGAGGGTGGTGTTTGGGTTGGTCTGGACCTCAAAGTGGAGGTGCTCCATTTTGGTTGAGTGTTCGTCCGAGTTAGTGGTGAGGCAGAGGATGCTTTGTTTACAATGGTGATGCCTCCACCCAGTTTGTTGATGTGATCCTTGTGAAGGATCTTGTAGCCGTCCAGGATGGCGATGTCCAGGGCAGAGGTGGAGTACATCCAGGTTACAGTGAGGAAGGCGATGTCTGGGTGGACGGAGTGAACTAGGTCTCAGATCTCCACAGCGTGTTTGTGGAGGCAGCGTGTGTTGAGCAGGATATAGCTGAGGTGTTCGGGTTCTGACTTTGTCGGTCATATGGTGTGTGGGTCTGGTGTGCGATGGCAGATGAAGGTGCAGCTGCTGTTTTGACAGGTACTAGGGCCTTGGGTGTCATTCAGCAATGCCCGGCAGCAGGGAGCATGGCGTCCGGTGTTAAGGGCATGGATGGTGCTCGTGTTGTAGCGATGGATGGTCAGAGAACCTGGGTCTGTGGTGCTAGGCATGGTCCAGGCATGAACCATTGCATACGGGCTTGCCTTTGGCGTGCCAGCAGCACGCAGCTGCACAGCAGCCACCATTAAGTAGTATGAGGGGGAGGACTGGACACCTGGGAGGCAGGAAAGTGGGAAGCGGGAAACTGGAACTGGTGGGGGGGTCGGCCCACGGAGGACGAGCAGCAACATGGGCACAGAGGGGAAAAGGCGCAAAAAGTGAAAGGAGACAAGAGTGAAAGAAAAGAAACAAAAAGTGACAACATGCAAAAAAAGATGAAAGGAAGGAAAAAGAGATCAGAAAGGCAGAAATCAGAGAGACAGCGGGCAGAGCAGGGACGCTCCCCACTGGACCACCAAGAATGAGGCGTAGGCATGTGCCTGCGGGTGGAGGAGGGCCTCATACTCAGACAAGCAAGGGTCAGGGGCAGCAGCTACAGAGGTGGAGCTGTGCAGGAAGGAAAGCAGTTCACTGACAAGGTCAGTTTTTTCTAACACTAGGGCCGGCTTCAGCGTTGGCGGTGCCCAGTGCGGCAATCTTTTTTGGCACCCTCCCACCCCAATGCCCCCTATCTTCATGGACTACCTCACTTCCACCCTCCAACGGCACCCCTAATTTAGCCATAGCCCCTGTCTCACATAGATTTTATTAGTTTTATAGCGCTACCCAAGCCAGTGTATTGTATCAGAGTATTTTAACTCATACACAAATTACACTGAAACAATGTAATATAAGTATGTAAATCAGTCTATGGGAAATGGCATTTAAAACGATGAGGATTACAAAGTGAGAGACTCACATATTATCCATATGGGAAACAGCCTTTAACCTGCAGTTTTTACTTCGTATTACATTTTACACACGTTTCACATTGTAAATACTGTTGGCATGCAAGTCTTTACAACGCAAGACAAAACCACTCATTTGAGGGTAATTAAACAAGGGAGAAAAGGGGGTTCTCCTCCCAAAAATATTAAATATAAAATAAAAAGGATTTTTCAGAAACAGTAAGTGTGGTAAAAGTATGCAAGGTAGTGGAATGCGTGGTGAAGGTGTTTCTAATGTGAATGAATGTAAATGCGTGATAGTGGTATGCTTTGTAAAATCGGCGAAGTAAAGTTGTGCCTGGTGAAGTAAGGCGTGGTAATGTCATACAACCATCCATACTAATAGACAGTATATTTTAAGAGTGTTTGGTCTTGAGAACCATAAACTGAGGATTTAAAACGTTTCACAATTCTTAGTGTTGGATTTACTAATAGGAATGTCTTTCTACCCAAACGAATCCTTTTTAGAAGCATTAGGACAATGAAAGACTTGAGAAAAAAACATAATTGAGAGGTCAGCCACTGCTGCAGACAAAGTCAGGATTGCCGGGGAGATGTCTCAGGGTAAGTGGTTCCTTCAAACTCGGAGCTGTGAGCATCCGGTGCAGAGTGGTGCCGAATCGCAGATTTGCTGGGATTCGGAGTCTGGTGCTGGTTTCTTTGGTTGGAAAAATCCAGTGTCCACGGGAGACAGGAGTCTTTTTCTAAGATAGCACAGGTCCTTCAGGGTATTTGAGGTTGCTGGTTATGGGCTATGCTGGTTTTTGGAAGCAGGGTCAATAACGGAGAAAACAGAAATGAGGGGCTGGGGCCAAGTCCACTGTCTTCTTCTTCTCCCTTGCTGCGCGGCTCTTCTGTCCTTCTTCTTCTTAGGTCGTCGTATCTAGCTTCTTGGGTTCAGGGTTGTCCCTTAAATACTGTATTTAAGGGGCGTTTTAGGGGTTCAGACCTAGTGGCCAAGGGGCTACTGACCTTAGGGTCACTACACTGTTGGTGCGCTCACCCTATGTGGGGGAGCGTGCACATTACCTAACCCTGATTGGAGGATGCCCCCCTCACCAAGATGTTGGGCACTGAAGTGTGGGCTTCACCTCGCCACCCCCACCTGAGGGGTGGAGTTGGCAGAGGTGGGCACGCCTCCTGAGCTGGCTAACATTTCCTGCCTGTCTTCCTAACAAAATTGGGGTGAAGACAATCGAGTCTGGTGAGGTGTCAGTTGGATTCCACCATGAATAGTTACATACACACAGACAAAGACACACACAGTGTCTCTCTCTCTGTGTTTTGAAAGTCTTCCGAAATGTTTATCTTACAAAAAATGGTGGTATCTCTCACTTAGGATCTCTACAACCGCATTCTTTTTTCTTTTCACTGCTCCACGAGCCCCTCTCATGCACCATGCTTGTCGTGACATAAAAGGAATGTTGTAGAATCTGAAGCTCACCCCCCCCAGTCTTACTGCCCAAGCCTCGCCCCTGTCTGACTCAATGCTTCACTATTCACCTTTGTCTCCCACTTCTCTGTTGGCCCTTAACCTTCTCTTCCCCTCCCCTGTCGCCGTCTCTGCACATGAATGCAAAGCTGTGCCCATAAACCTCGCTGCCGCGCTGCACCCACCTTCTTCTCTTTCATAGCTAGTTTAGTGGAGTCATCCATCATGTTGTTTAAAGTAGCAACTAGTGTGAGGCCCGGGGCAAAACTTGTAAGGAGGTATAAAGGCTAGAACATCAAAGCCATGGGCCTCTTAAAGGGCCACCACGCCCCCAAGCAGCCATGGGAAGATGCATCAATGGCATCCTATATTTACACATTCCTGACCTCCCCTGCCCAAAGGTCACCTCAAAGACGAGCGAGCTGTGCACACTCTTACCACAGCCCAGAGGCCTTTTAAGTCAGCGACAAATAGGGCATTTGACCATGGCCCCCAACTTCCAAGGGAGCCCATGGGAAAGTGATCTTTCTGTCACCTCTGTTTCTCTACTTCAACCACTCTCACACTAAATGCCTATCTCTGCTTCTTAGCTCTTTCCTGTGTCATTCTAAGGAATTTTGAGATACCAGGCAAGACATATTTCAAATGTTTTTGTGCGCCCAGGTACAAATAAGTACTGCCTGGCATAATGTGAAATGGTTGAATTAGCAGACAAAGTGTAATAAACGTCATTGTTGTCCAAACAGCCCCCACCCCCAAATATGTCTTGCCAAACATCGACACAAATCCATAAAACAACCCTGCCACGGCCCAGGGTCTCTTCAGCTGTGCACACCCTTAGCACGCGAGGTGCAGCCAAGAGGGCACTCTGTGCACACCCTTAGCACGCGAGGTGCAGCCAAGAGGGCACTCTGTGCGCACCCTTAGCACGCGAGGTGCAGCCAAGAGGGCACTCTGTGCGCACCCTTAGCACGCGAGGTGCAGCCAAGAGGGCACTCTGTGCACACCCTTAGCACGCGAGGTGCAGCCAAGAGGGCACTCTGTGCACACCCTTAGCACGCGAGGTGCAGCCAAGAGGGCACTCTGTGCACACCCTTAGCACGCGAGGTGCAGCCAAGAGGGCACTCTGTGCACACCCTTAGCACGCGAGGTGCAGCCAAGAGGGCACTCTGTGCACACCCTTAGCACGCGAGGTGCAGCCAAGAGGGCACTCTGTGCACACCCTTAGCACGCGAGGTGCAGCCAAGAGGGCACTCTGTGCACACCCTTAGCACGCGAGGTGCAGCCAAGAGGGCACTCTGTGCACACCCTTAGCACGCGAGGTGCAGCCAAGAGGGCACTCTGTGCACACCCTTAGCACGCGAGGTGCAGCCAAGAGGGCACTCTGTGCACACCCTTAGCACGCGAGGTGCAGCCAAGAGGGCACTCTGTGCACACCCTTAGCACGCGAGGTGCAGCCAAGAGGGCACTCTGTGCACACCCTTAGCACGCGAGGTGCAGCCAAGAGGGCACTCTGTGCACACCCTTAGCACGCGAGGTGCAGCCAAGAGGGCACTCTGTGCACACCCTTAGCACGCGAGGTGCAGCCAAGAGGGCACTCTGTGCACACCCTTAGCACGCGAGGTGCAGCCAAGAGGGCACTCTGTGCGCACCCTTAGCACGCGAGGTGCAGCCAAGAGGGCACTCTGTGCACACCCTTAGCACGCGAGGTGCAGCCAAGAGGGCACTCTGTGCACACCCTTAGCAGCAGCCAAGAGGGCACTCTGTGCACACCCTTAGCACGCGAGGTGCAGCCAAGAGGGCACTCTGTGCACACCCTTAGCACGCGAGGTGCAGCCAAGAGGGCACTCTGTGCACACCCTTAGCACGCGAGGTGCAGCCAAGAGGGCACTCTGTGCACACCCTTAGCACGCGAGGTGCAGCCAAGAGGGCACTCTGTGCACACCCTTAGCACGCGAGGTGCAGCCAAGAGGGCACTCTGTGCACACCCTTAGCACGCGAGGTGCAGCCAAGAGGGCACTCTGTGCACACCCTTAGCACGCGAGGTGCAGCCAAGAGGGCACTCTGTGCACACCCTTAGCACGCGAGGTGCAGCCAAGAGGGCACTCTGTGCACACCCTTAGCACGCGAGGTGCAGCCAAGAGGGCACTCTGTGCGCACCCTTAGCACGCGAGGTGCAGCCAAGAGGGCACTCTGTGCACACCCTTAGCACGCGAGGTGCAGCCAAGAGGGCACTCTGTGCACACCCTTAGCAGCAGCCAAGAGGGCACTCTGTGCACACCCTTAGCACGCGAGGTGCAGCCAAGAGGGCACTCTGTGCACACCCTTAGCACGCGAGGTGCAGCCAAGAGGGCACTCTGTGCACACCCTTAGCACGCGAGGTGCAGCCAAGAGGGCACTCTGTGCACACCCTTAGCACGCGAGGTGCAGCCAAGAGGGCACTCTGTGCACACCCTTAGCACGCGAGGTGCAGCCAAGAGGGCACTCTGTGCGCACCCTTAGCACGCGAGGTGCAGCCAAGAGGGCACTCTGTGCGCACCCTTAGCACGCGAGGTGCAGCCAAGAGGGCACTCTGTGCGCACCCTTAGCACGCGAGGTGCAGCCAAGAGGGCACTCTGTGCACACCCTTAGCACGCGAGGTGCAGCCAAGAGGGCACTCTGTGCACACCCTTAGCACGCGAGGTGCAGCCAAGAGGGCACTCTGTGCACACCCTTAGCACGCGAGGTGCAGCCAAGAGGGCACTCTGTGCACACCCTTAGCACGCGAGGTGCAGCCAAGAGGGCACTCTGTGCACACCCTTAGCACGCGAGGTGCAGCCAAGAGGGCACTCTGTGCACACCCTTAGCACGCGAGGTGCAGCCAAGAGGGCACTCTGTGCACACCCTTAGCACGCGAGGTGCAGCCAAGAGGGCACTCTGTGCACACCCTTAGCACGCGAGGTGCAGCCAAGAGGGCACTCTGTGCACACCCTTAGCACGTGAGGTGCAGCCAAGAGGGCACTCTGTGCACACCCTTAGCACGCGAGGTGCAGCCAAGAGGGCACTCTGTGCGCACCCTTAGCACGCGAGGTGCAGCCAAGAGGGCACTCTGTGCGCACCCTTAGCACGCGAGGTGCAGCCAAGAGGGCACTCTGTGCACACCCTTAGCACGCGAGGTGCAGCCAAGAGGGCACTCTGTGCACACCCTTAGCACGCGAGGTGCAGCCAAGAGGGCACTCTGTGCACACCCTTAGCACGCGAGGTGCAGCCAAGAGGGCACTCTGTGCACACCCTTAGCACGCGAGGTGCAGCCAAGAGGGCACTCTGTGCACACCCTTAGCACGCGAGGTGCAGCCAAGAGGGCACTCTGTGCACACCCTTAGCACGCGAGGTGCAGCCAAGAGGGCACTCTGTGCACACCCTTAGCACGCGAGGTGCAGCCAAGAGGGCACTCTGTGCGCACCCTTAGCACGCGAGGTGCAGCCAAGAGGGCACTCTGTGCGCACCCTTAGCACGCGAGGTGCAGCCAAGAGGGCACTCTGTGCACACCCTTAGCACGCGAGGTGCAGCCAAGAGGGCACTCTGTGCACACCCTTAGCACGCGAGGTGCAGCCAAGAGGGCACTCTGTGCACACCCTTAGCACGCGAGGTGCAGCCAAGAGGGCACTCTGTGCACACCCTTAGCACGCGAGGTGCAGCCAAGAGGGCACTCTGTGCACACCCTTAGCACGCGAGGTGCAGCCAAGAGGGCACTCTGTGCACACCCTTAGCACGCGAGGTGCAGCCAAGAGGGCACTCTGTGCACACCCTTAGCACGCGAGGTGCAGCCAAGAGGGCACTCTGTGCACACCCTTAGCACGCGAGGTGCAGCCAAGAGGGCACTCTGTGCACACCCTTAGCACGCGAGGTGCAGCCAAGAGGGCACTCTGTGCACACCCTTAGCACGCGAGGTGCAGCCAAGAGGGCACTCTGTGCGCACCCTTAGCACGCGAGGTGCAGCCAAGAGGGCACTCTGTGCACACCCTTAGCACGCGAGGTGCAGCCAAGAGGGCACTCTGTGCACACCCTTAGCACGCGAGGTGCAGCCAAGAGGGCACTCTGTGCACACCCTTAGCACGCGAGGTGCAGCCAAGAGGGCACTCTGTGCACACCCTTAGCACGCGAGGTGCAGCCAAGAGGGCACTCTGTGCACACCCTTAGCACGCGAGGTGCAGCCAAGAGGGCACTCTGTGCACACCCTTAGCACGCGAGGTGCAGCCAAGAGGGCACTCTGTGCACACCCTTAGCACGCGAGGTGCAGCCAAGAGGGCACTCTGTGCACACCCTTAGCACGCGAGGTGCAGCCAAGAGGGCACTCTGTGCACACCCTTAGCACGCGAGGTGCAGCCAAGAGGGCACTCTGTGCACACCCTTAGCACGCGAGGTGCAGCCAAGAGGGCACTCTGTGCACACCCTTAGCACGCGAGGTGCAGCCAAGAGGGCACTCTGTGCACACCCTTAGCACGCGAGGTGCAGCCAAGAGGGCACTCTGTGCACACCCTTAGCACGCGAGGTGCAGCCAAGAGGGCACTCTGTGCACACCCTTAGCACGCGAGGTGCAGCCAAGAGGGCACTGCTTGCCCTCCAAGATGTTTGAACTCAAGATGGAAGTCTAATTGCCTTAAAAACATTGGCAAAACCACAAGGTCTGGTTTATAAGTGAGACCCTTTGGATTCTTTCATCCGGGCGTCATTCACGCACTCATGCACATATTCAATCACTCGTCACCCATGCACGGCACTTGGGGGCATATTATCAAGACAGGCGATAAAATTATCGCCGCTTTAGCGGCAGAAAACTGCTGCTAAAACGGCGATAATGGGCTTGATAATATGCTCTATGGAATTCCAATTGAAGCTCAGGTTAGATGTCCTTCACATCTAACATGGGCTTTAATTGGAATTCCACAGAGCATATTATCAAGCCCATTATCGCCGTTTTAGCGGCAGTTTTCTGCTGCTAAAGCGGCGATAATTTTATCGCCTGTCTTGATAATATGCCCCATGGTCGCTCGTGTTCGCATTCATGCATCCACACATGCTCACATCCACCCACTGACTTATGCGCTCAGCACGGCCAGACTGGGAACCCAAAGCAGCCCTGGCGCATTTTGTCAGAACAGCCCCTGTACAGTGCGCAGCGAGAGAGTTCAGTGAGTGAGCCTGACCGCTACAAGGGAGTTTTGGGGGTTCTCCCCTTAAGAACATCTGGGACAAAAGAGTAACAATGGTCCATTCTACAACACATTTTTCAGTATATATTTAGCAGCATTGGCTTTTAAAGAACAGTAAACGATGCCCTTACAGTGCAACAGGATACAATAATCATGTTTGGGCTCTTCCATGATTCCCTCACTAGCACCCTCCAACAGTGCCTCCCATCTCTTCATTGCCCCTCTCTCACATGCATTTTATTTGTTTTATAGCGCCTCTCATACCAGTGTAGTGTGTTGGAGCACTTTACAACACACACACAGAGACAATGTATCATACGCGTGTAAATCAGTGTTTAGAACATATTACATAACACAAAGGGGACTCCAAGGGGTAGGATTCACACGTCACCCATAGTGGTAGGCATTTCTTAAGAGTGCTTGGTCGTCCGAAGCACACACTCAGGCTTCAGAACGCAACAGTGGTTAGGGTTGGCTTTACTAATAAGAATGTTTTTCTCCCCAAACAAACCCTTTTTTGCAACATGAGGAATAAACAGAACTATCTAACCTGTGCCATGAAGTTTGCATGCAAAAACAACAATTGATGGACAGAATGCAGAACAATGTCAAAGAACGATGGATTTAACCCAGATCTCTTGACTGGGGGAGAATGTCTGCAATGTCAGCATTCCGTCCATCATTTGTTTGTTGTAATGAAGTTTGCATGCAGCTCTTTGATGACAGTTCATCCCACTGTGAGAATCGCGGCTGCCTGGTAGGGCCAGTCCAGCCTTGGGGTTCATTTAGTCACTTGCCCACAGCATCAAACACAAATTCGCCAACTGATGAAGAGGCATAATCAGCTATAAGCCAGAATTACTGGCTTTGACCTTGTTTCTTAAAAATGCCCACCATGAAAGCCAGGAACGGTTTCCACTTCAGACAGAATGAATTGAAGGCGGGTTAGTTGGTCCCTACCGTGCTCTGTGCGCGTTATTTGTCCGGCTGGAAGGATTTGTTTCTGAAATGATTACTTTACATTGCAGGTGTTCCTGGTTGCCTGCTGATTGAGGATGTCACATGGACTGCCAGTGTAGCATTGAAGTGGGAGGTCTCACAGGTATTGCAGCCCTCGGATTGCACCAGCTGCCCGAGTACAGCTGCTCAACCAATGAGAAGGCCCGCTTTTTGTGTGCTGCTTTTAAGTGCTGCGTTGCGTACCAATACCTGGGTATTGCACCTGCACCACCTGTACACACCACTGAGTGTGCACTGTGCAGTACCATGAAAGGTTTAAAAATGAGGCAATCGCTGGGTGTGGCCCGGCCGTGCCTTTGTTCTTCCATAAAGACTTATTGTAACATTAATTGACAGTCCATTAAAACTGGGCAAACTCTTGTAGCTTTTTTCTTCAGGCTTCTGGAAAATCCAGTTTTGATTTCAGTTCTAACTAACCATTGTCAGATGCTTTATTTATTTAATGTCAGGGGCGGATTTAACGATGGTGGCGTCCGGTGTGACAATATTTTTTGCCCCTCCAGCCCCCATTTCCCACCTCTCCTTATGACATGCTCCTCGGATTCCGACACTACCACCCGGTAAAAGTGTCCCTCATCTCTCCATAGCCCCTGACTCAAATACATTTAATGTGTTTTAAAGCGCTGGAAAATGCTGGCTTCACTAATCCACTGAGCCATCCACATACAATACAGATATGTTAATTGCAGCAGGCACATTATCCCGGCTCTGTGCTACTTTATGGTGAGTCAACACTGCCACTAGACAAAACATCGGACCTCTCTCTAGCAGGAACATTAATCACAGGAGTTATTGTGACATTTTTATTGCTGCCTGAAAGCTGAACACACAAGGGGAAACTCTGCAGCAGCGGCTTTTAAATCGTTACTGCTAAACACAGCGCCCCCTTCCCCTTGAGGTCAGTGCCCCCCATTACCCCACCCCCAGCCCCTCATCCCCCTGTCCCGGTCAGCGCGCGCACCGGTCTTACTGCCCTAAAGCCGGCCCAGCTCACAGGCATGATCCTAATTGTGGCAGTCTTAGACTGGTTTCCGTTCAAAGAAAACCATAGAAACATCCCGGGAAAAGTACCCTGAAGCTGGAATGCTGCAGAAACCGCCGCACACGCTAAGTCAGCCTACTCTTTTTCTGCAAATGAACATATATTTTTTATGTCTGGCCTAATACAAATTTTGGCGTCTTGCTGGCCTGATCAATTTGTGTATGAATAATGGGATCCTCAAGAATGAAAGATTTTGCAATGATATACCTGCTTGGTACACTTATAAAATGTATTCATATAGGTCAATCCTTGATTACATAATTACGTCCTGTACCTCTTTTGAGTTAATTGTCTAATCTAAGACTCATCGCCAATGTTTTGAGCCATCACAATATAGTTTAATACAATATAAATATATGACTTGAAGAAATATCAATTTGGAATAACCAGTGGACTCGTCTGGAGTTGGCTAATAAGAACGGGAAGTAATGAATCTCTTGTCCTCAAGAGGTATAAACAGGGTCATACGTCAGAGGAGAAGGTCCCAATATTTATTCTATGCACCTCAAAGGTAAAAAGAGTGAAGAAGCTAAAGAAAAGAAGACAAAGACAGATTTTTAATTGAGCAAAATAAAGCAGAACATGAATGGATCTCTCTAAAGAAACCTGTGGCCTTAAACAACAGCAAGACGTTCTCGTCTCTATGGGCCAGATGTACGACCCCATTTTGCATGCGCAAACGGGTTTGCGACCCGTTTGCGCATGCAAAATGTAAAAGGGCTATGTACAATTCCTAAACAGCGAGTCGCAATTTATTTGAGACTCGCTATTTAGGAATTGCGAGTCACTATTAGGAAGGGGTGTTCCCTTCCTAATAGCGACCGCAACCCCACGTATGAATGTTTTGAGACCGCAATTGCGAAACACTCGCAAATTACCACCCTCTTCAAGAGGGTGGTAATGCTTCTCAATTTGGAAGGGGTCCCCATGGGACCCCTTCCACTTTGTGACTGTCTCTAAAAATATTTTTTAAGGGCAGGCAGTGGTCCCAGGGACCACTGCTGCCCTTAAAAAAAAATGAAGCAAAAACGTTTCTTTTAATACGTTTCTTTTAATTTTTTTTAAAAGCATCCCGTTTTCTTTTGAGTAAAACGGGCCGCATTTAAAAAAAAAACCTGCTTTATTCAAAAGCAGTCCCAGACATGGTGGTCTGCTGACCCCAGCAGGCCACTATCCCTGGGAGGGCCTGTCATTCCCAATGGGCTCGCAAATTGTGAGAGGCTCATTAATATTCATGATCCTCTCTATTTGCGACCCCATTGGGAATCGCTAACAGTATGTTACACACTGTTCTACATGCCAAATAGCGCCTCGCAAATTGCGAGTCGCAAATGAGTCGCAATTTGCTAGGTGCTATTTTGCCCCTCGTCCAATCAGTAATATCGAATGGGTCCAATACATCCAGGCCTTGTATGATCAAAACAGCTAATCCGCAGAAGAAATCTATCATGGAGAGTAAAAGCCTGATATTTCCAACATGGTTTATAAGCCACCCGCTGAACGTATGATTAAATCATACATCACAAAAGCTAGATCTTCCAGTGCAATGGGCCTGCATGAGGAACCGATTGAAGTCCTTAAAAAAGAGCCCAGGCTTCGCCCATCTTCAAGCCCTGCACTGAGCCCTCAGAGGTTGCACCTTCATGGAAAGGAGGCATCACACTCCAACTTTATAAGAGGGGGGATAGATCCCCTCTGAGTAACTACTCAAACATAACACTTCTGGATGCAGCTGGCAAGATATTCGCAAAAAGCATTTTAGTCCATTTACAAAGTTGGGTTTGCATAAAAATGACAATATTGCAATAATTCAATCAATTATTCAAATACAGATGTATGGAGAAGAAGGCAATTTGTACATGCAACCTTCACCGACTTTTCTACTGCATTCGACGGGGTCTATAGAAATCAGCATCTCTTGGTGTACCCCAATCTCTGTTGAATCTAAGAGTAGCACTTCACAGTTCCACCTGGTATAAAGTGCTGCTGGGAGGAAGACAGGGTCTTTCTACAAAATAGATACAAATAATGGGCTAAAACGGGGGTGCTTGTCAGTAGCAGCTGGTATTTAGTGGCGGTAAGGGGGAGGGTCACGGGGCGGGGGCGGGGATGAAGAAAAAAATAAATCAACACCTACCCGCCTGCCACTGCCTCCTCTCCCTCTTCGCCCGATTCCAGAGCAGGAAACAGGAAGCATCAGACTCCCAGCCTCCCGATGGGCAATCAAAAAGCTGCAATGCAGTTTTGTGATTGGTCTAAGCGCCGTGGTTTTATCTTACTCAATAGGAATATCCAGTAATAAGCTTTCAGTACTTCCATTTTATGAATGTCTTTTCAGTCTGAAGGTTTAAAAAAACATAGTGGAAATACATACATGTTTACAAATATATGGACTTTTCCTCAAATCTTGTTATTCTTTAATATCGTTTAGCTGGTATTGACATTTTGCTTCTGACTGCCACAGCACACAGCATAGGCAAATGGATCAGAGTAGTTCGACCATAGTCTGTTATCACTACAAACTTGTATAAGTTACTGGTGCACATATGCACCTTCACAAAACCTGTCCGCTAAGAACAAGGTTGAAGGCCCTTGAACATTGTAGTGACTTCTAGTACCTGTGCATAATAAAGTGCCATTACAGTATTCCATTCTAATCACCGCGTCTGGTGGCTTAGTGGACTAATGCATCCTTTGCACAGGCATCTATTTGACCTCATGATCACAGGTAAAAATCCCAGGGGCCACTCAGCCTTTCATCTTTGTGAGGTCGATAACATGAGTAGCATTGAGTTGGGTAATATTAAAAATCTGTTAGTCAACACCAAAATACACTTCTGGGTGTACAAGCGCTTTGCAAATGCACATGTTATGATATTTAACATCTTTTTAATATTATTATCACAAATTCTTGTGCAAAGTGGGTTTTATATTTCAGGATTAAGGTAATGAAGCTTCTGTGTCTAATCTGGATGTGGTGTGTACAATATTGTCCTGGTGGGGTTTGTGGGCACTTTATGAACAGTTATTCCTGAATCTGACAGCTATGGCAATGGCCTGTTCTTGTTGATGTTGTGTAAGCCTTAAAAAATCACAACCACTAGGGTGGGACATGTGTTGTTGGTTTCTTTGTGTTTTTCAGGACACAAGCATCTGTGTCACGAAGGATCACTAGTACGGAGTTGTTACCTTGAACCCATATTACAAAGTCCACTTTTAACAAAGATTTGGGATTTCACTTGTAATGAAATGATAGATTCAATAGCTGCTGCTCTCTGGTTACATCTATTTAACACTAATAGACTCACATGTCCACCGCTCAAAACAATTTCAGATTTCCCTACTCTAATTCACCACTAATCCTGTTTGGGTTCCGGAGTAGCATGCTACTCATCGAAAAGCACTTTGATGCCTCATCAGGAGTATCAAACGCTATATAAATACAAATCTTTCCCTCTTCTTTCCCTTCAGTATCCTTTTCAACCCAAATTACAGACTCACATGTCCACCTCTCAAAGTAATTTCATATTTCCCTATACTAATTCACCAGTAATACTTTTTGGGTTCCAGGGTAGCGTGCTACTCGCCAAAAAGTGATTCGACGCCTTGTCAGGGGTAGTAAGTGCTATATAAATGCAATTACAGTTACAAATTACATTTACAGTGGCATATCTATTAATCCTATAGAAAAGAATCACAAATCATCGAATATAAAAAAATATATATACAATGTTATTTTGAGAAATTTGTAATTTTATCTGCTCCATGGAATATTTGAACTGCATACTTAATTTGTGTTATATCCCATGCAATGTGTCTAATTTTATTAAAAAAATAACTGCAAGAGGATGTCAGTAAAAAACACAGTCATCCTCATTGTAGTGTCAGGAGGTCAAGTGCAGGACTCGAAAAATCATAAAAATTTTCTTAGACCTTCAAGTTTAGTAACTTTAATGATCTACTCAACCTAACTGTAATGTATTTGGCCCTTGACTGGTCTCAAATTGTGTGATCCTAGGCAAATATTTTGTCTTATGGAGCCGCCTTTTTCTTTATTATCACACAAGAGAGCACCTTCAAATATGCAAGTTCACTATTTCTGCTGTACAAAAAACTATTTTTATTTACTAGACTAAATGATTGCTCCATGTATAACAAGAATCAAGCCCATATATAGGGTACACATGATTCCTCGCTTGCCTCTTAGTTCACTAATTGTACTGTCATCTGTGCAGGAGCAGTAATAATTTCCCAGTTCATGTTTAAAAACTCACTTTTCATAAATATATTACCAAAGCATGATGTGTTAGTGCATTGTCATTTACAGATAGCATATTTTCCATTGAAATGGCCACAAAGCTTTCCCACTAAGATGTAGTTTTACTGCATAAACAATTTTTGGAAATTGGGTTTCAGCAAAAATATTAAAAATGTGCACATCACCAAGTAAAGTGTTCTAATTTGTTTTGATCCAATAAAAATATGTTTTCCACCACAGAATTACAAAAGTATCATAACTAGTGAAATATATTTGAAATGTTTGAACAGTTCACTTAGCTATTTCAGTGTTGTGTTAGAAGAAAGCCTGACATGCTTTGCACAGTTCAGTTGGCACACAGTTCACTTTACAAAATCCTACAACTTAAGTTGCAGAAAGAAAAATAAATGACTCATTTGCACTGCTTTCAGATACAGAGGTCAAAAGTTAGTTTGTCTTCCCTGAAGTTAGAGGATTTTCAACTTGCCAGAAAGGAGTAGTCCCTAAAAATAGCTCAACAATGGGAGTGGGTGAGTGGATTTTTTGAGCCCTGTAGTGCAATTCTTTGTTGACTAGTCATGGCCGCCACTAAATTAATTTCCACCTGCAACTCTTGAAGTGCATCTCTTGTTGCACTGAGTGCTAGTGCTAACTCAACTGACATGTTAACAAGGTCCAATTCTAAATCATATACCCCATATCCAGGAATTAACATATGCATTTGCTAAAAAACATAGACATTGTCTAGTCTCCAGCATAGTTGCATGGATTGTATATCTCTTTTATACCTATGAGCAAAACCCTCCAAATGTAATGGCTCATGTGATGTAATGTGCGCCACAACTGAAATGTTTGGTGTAAGATAAGAAATAGCACACATGCGTTCTCAGTGTGGGGAAGCACCTTGTATGCTCTTCTGCCACAAATGAAATACATACCGCCCTGTAACTGTGTCTCCAATGTGTGATATATATAGAGAGGAGAGGAAGGCCTACCCCATTCAGGGAAAGTGTTTTGAAATTGATCACACCATTTGTAAGCAATTTATGCTGAATTTATAAGTGTAATGTTTGCCCACGTTGCAATGTAAGAGGAGCGAACTGACCATGAGGTATATTCTAATATTTTAGAAATCACATTTGATGCAATAGCATAATTATTCTCTCACCCAATTGTGGATTGTATAGAAGACCATCTAAAGTGATGTTCCAGTAATGTAAAGTGTAGTTAACTTGTTTCCCTTGTATCCTAGTTGTCCAGTTCCTACTCACTAAGACCCCACGTATGACTTTGGCAGTCCGAGGACCGCCAGACTCTTGGATACATGGTGATGGTGGTCCAGCCCCCGCCACACCGGCGGTCCAACCGCCCCATTATTATTTGAGCGGTTAAACTGCCATGGGACAGCTGCCAGGTAACCGCCATTCCCTGGAGGTGGCGTGGCAGTCCTGAGGCCGCAATATGCTTGGTGGGATCACCATGATCTTGCCAAGCATATGGCAAGTTTCACAGCCATGAAAGCCTAGGCAGAGAGAAAACGAAGGGTGTCTCCTCCACATGTGGATGCATAAAGGGGGCACAGCATGTGCCCACAGTGTGCATGCACACCAGTTGCTGCACGGCATGGTCTTTGGAGTTCATACTGTGCAGGATCCTTGTGTGGCGTTCCCATTACGGTCCCATTACGGTGCCTTTTTCAAAGGCTCCGTCTCACCTTTGAAAGAGGCACCGCAGCATGAACCGCCATGCCGCCCACCCACCAGACCGCTTTTAAATTGTAATATGGTAAGCAAGTGGCCGAAACTCTTGGCTGTGCGTGGGTGCAGCAGTGATATCATCAAATTCCAGTATCTTAGGACACTTGCTACTGGCTAAAAATTCTAAATATCCGGAAACTTGGTTACATCCTGAAACATGATGCTTAATACATACAGGAAATGCATTGTCCAGGGCATTGTTTTGCACTGTAGGAGACACTTGGAATTGGGCTTGAATATTTGGTAGCATGATACAATGTGGGTACCATCCAATACTTCCTTTTCCACAATCCCAAGATACATTGGATATAAGGAATCCTTTTCCTTGTGCGCAATTCTTTATAGGCTCATTTAAGCCAATAGGGTAACTCAGGTGTCTGGATAACTCTCTATAAATCCAGAAATTTTCAAAACCTTAAACTTGGGCTACTTTCTCATGTACTGCAATGATTTGATGGTTAGCTGATGATTGTAATACAGGCAGTACACCAAATCCAAATCCAAGATACCTTATTTAGCCAACATGCCATAAAAGTTTCCATAGATCATCACAGATTGCCATACAATGATTATTTCCTAATTGGTTGTTTAAAATACATCAGCTTTCATTTAAAAAGTAAAAAAAACATTAGATAACCCAAGCCTCAACTGTTTTGAAAATTGTACAGTACAATGTGAAAAAACATACGGTTCATAAATATAACAACTTTGTAAATAAGATAAGTGGGACAATCACTATAAAATGACAATGCAACCTCATGACCTACTGGCCAGGGCTCTTCGTCTGATGCACCACATATGGCCAAGAAATTTAGCGATGGGGCAGGCGAACAGTCAAACATCTGATTTAAAGCTTATCATGGCCGTTGAGAAGTCTTGTGTGCCCAAATGCCTACAAATGGGTTTTAGCCACTTCAGTCTAGGCTGTAAATAGACTGGCCAAGCAAACATAATGAAATGCATAGATTCTATACAGGATCGGGAACCAGGGCAGGTTTTTACATTGATTTGTTATTTTGCTGCCCGCTTGGGAAGTCGAACAGAGGAAGTGAGCCAAACCTAAACTGAATATTCAGTTTTCTATTGAGCGGAATTGTAAAAAGGTCTAAATAGGGCTCCAAATAGATAGTTTGCTTCTGGAGTCTAAAATCAATCGTAAGCCTCCCCCAGGAAGATTCCTGACAGGCTCTCTGCATAAACCAATCCCAGTAATGGTGCTTGATTATATCCTTTGTGGTGGGGGTGTACTATAGTTATACCAAGCTTCCTGTAGCCCTATATCTGTGAGGATCCTCCTTACATTGCACAGCCAGCTAATCTCTTAGTTTTTATCGAGGCAAATTAAATCTGTCATGGCATGGTAAGGGGAGAGTTCCGGACAGATCTAAGTCTAGCCCAGAATAGGAGCGGGCGGAGCTTGGCAATGTAGTGTATCAATCTCCTACCTATGTCCAACATTAAGGGATTAAGTGGGGTGCTCTGGGGTAGCAGATTCCTCAAGAGTTTATGCTCAGATTTGGTAATCTCCTCTAGGTTCTTAAAGCCCCATAGTTCTGACCCGTACAAGGCAGAGTTAACCACCTTTGCATCATAAACAGGCAGCACACACATAATTAAGGGGCTAAAATATACTATTTGCACTAGGCAATGCATATTATTAGAGTTTTGTTTTGTCACTCGGTACTTTCTCTAAGTGTCAGTAATGCAAAGGCATGCAGTGCGCTGTCATCTGCTTTTCCTACTGGTTTGCAGTCGTCTTGTTCAGGGGTGGTATCACAGACCTGCCCAGCAATGTCTGCTTCAGTCTATTTTTCTGCAGGTGCAGACCATCAACTTTTTTAGAGACTTCGCTGTGTGCTTCACTCTACAGCATCAGTTGTTGTCCCCGTCCCTGTGACACTTGATTATGGGCTCTCAGCATGGTTCTATGGAATGGTCTGGTCTGTGTCCCCCTTTTCTAGCATGTCACACTGCTTCATGGGTGGCAGGTGCTCATCCATTTCAGGTACCTCTGTCTCAAGCAGTGTCAGTGCAGCTCTGCATCTTGTCCCATGAATCCTTTCAGAACGTCCCTGCACCTTGACCACTGTCTGTGTCACCAGGAGCATGATGTAGGGTCCAGTCCACCATTAACTAAAAGAGAAATCTTTGATTTGTCTCACCATGACCATGTCTCCAGTTTTAAAAGTGTGTGTGTGGGCTCTGAGGACGGATGGGGCAAAGCTTCCTTTACCTGGAGATGGTGATGCCTCAAGGCTGCTGACACTGTACAGCATAGGCAGAAAGGGTTTCATTCACCCACAGCAATGCTCTTGGGATGCTGTGAGAGGCAACCTCAGCCCCACTGACATGGGCCGTCTGATCAGTACCTCATGGAGGGACAAACGAGTTCTTCTAGACTGCATCACTCTTATGACATGCAGCACTAATGGCAGAGCATCAGGCCATTTCAGGCCTGTTTCATCAGTTGTCTTTTCTAATCTATTTTTTACTGTGGAGTTTATCCTCTCCACCTGACATTAACTTTCGGGGTGGTAACATGGCATGCAGTTTCCACTCTATTCTCCCACAGTAACACATCTTTTGCCCAACAGCAGCCACAAACTCACCCAGTCTGTTGCTACTTATTCAATAGGGCACCCGAAACTGAGATATGACATCTTTCGTCAAGCATCACACAACACTTGCTTCATCATTCTTCCTTGTGGGAAACACCTCCATCCATTTTAAAAATGGATCCACACACACTAGCAAATATTTCAAGCCATTCACTTGGGGCAAAAGGAATCTCCATGTTGGTAAAGGGATCCTGTTGTATTGGCAAGTGACCATGTGTAGCAGGGCATGTTGGGCACAGGCAAGACATTGTGAGCATAATTGTGCAGTGAAAGCTGTTATCCCTGGTGCAAACCATTCCTGTCTAGTCAGCACATTCATCAACACTTGTGCCATGTGAGTGGGTCCATGCACAAGCCTTGTTAGGGGAAGAAATACACTGCATGGGGGTCAAAGGCCTCCCCATCCCAGTGGACCCACAATCCCACATCATTCTGCTCACATCTAGCGTCAATCCACACTCTCTCTTCATCTGGTGTTGCAGACCATTGTGCTTCCTTTTCACCAGCTAGCAACAATTGTCTCTGATAGAACTGATTTCTTGGTATGCTTTTGGACATTAAAGGCTCCATCTGTACAGGCTGTAACGTGCTCTCTCTTGCTGCTGTGTCAGCCATAGTGTTACCTCTGGCAATCTTAGTGTTAGCTCCGATATGGGCTTCACATTTTATTACCACTATCCTGTGGGGAAGTAGTATTGCTTTCAACAGGTTCTTTACTAAAGGACAACTTTGAATGGGGTGCTCTACTGCAATTATGAAGCCACAATACTGCTACAGCTGGCCAAAATCATGTATAACTCCAAAGGCAAACCATGAGTCAGTGTAAATGTTAACAGTTTTCCCCTCAGCTAGGATGCATGTTCTTGTTGCAGCATACAGCTCCGCATGCTGGGCAGACATGCCAGGTGGCAGATCTGCACTTTCAACTTTGGCGTCAACTGTTGTAATAGTATACTCTGCTCTGTAATCAGTGTCTATTGGTCTCCTGGAGAAACCATCAGTGTACCACTCATAGTCTATCTTTCCTAATGGGTCGGCTGTAAATCTGAGCTGGGTGTGGTGCATGTTTCCACAACCTCAGCACAGTCATGGTCAGGTGTCTCATCAGAATCACCTGTTTCAGGTAATAATATTGCCAAATGAACAGATGGGCATGTTTTAATTGTTATATTAGTATTAGACAACAAAGTGAGCTCATAACCTGTGCACCTGCCAGCTGAAAAATGTTGTGCTGCTGCAGATGACAACAATAACTGTACCAAATGTGGCACATATACAATACTAGGATAGTCCAAAACAATGGGAGCCATCCACTCTACTATCACAGCTGCTACAGCCACTGCTCTCAAACTAGCCGGATGCCCAGTCACTGCTGAAGGCAAAGTCACAGAGTAATATGCCATATGTCTTTTTCCAGAGACTTGCTGCTGTGTCAGTACACCATTTGCAAAGCCATTTTGCTCTAACACATAGAGATGGGAGGAAAGTTTGTAATCAGGCATCCCCAGTGCTGGAGCAAATCTCAATGTCTCTTTCAGTTTCGAGAAACAGTCTGCAAGTTCATTAGTCCATACAATGTTGTTGGATGCATCTTGTGGAGTACATTGCCTAAAAATCGATCATACGATCTGTACACAGGTATCCACTGGCAGTAGTAGTTGATCATCCCCAGGAAGGACATCATTCCTTTGTTTTTGATATGGTGAATCATTTGTATTCTGTAAGGTGATATGCGGTGTGTAACTTTGTATACAACATAACCCAGATAAGTCACCTCTTTTTGGCAGCACTGAAATTTTGACAATGAGGCTTTGTGTCGTCTCCCCTGGAGGTGGTTTCACAGAGCTACAGTGTTTCTTTCACAAGCCTCAAGTGATGGAGATGCCACAAGGAGGTTATCAGCGTACTGCAAGATAATGCTACCACATTCCAGGCTTAGGCTGTCCAAATATCCTTTTACTGCCAGCGCATAGACCGTGGGAGTCTCAGTGAAGCCTTAAGATAATCATGTGAAAGGGCAGTGAGTATCTTTTAGCATGAAGGCAAAGAGGAACTCACTCTCTGGATCTATGACTAAAAAGTACTCTGCTTCTACATGTATAGAAGATAATACAGTATTGGTGTCAGGCACAACAGGTGCTAAGGGAACCACAATGTTGTTTGTCTGGCATAAATCCTGTATGAAACTATATTGTCCTGTTCCACCCTTGGACAATGAAATGATAGTATTACATGGGCTATTGAGCTTTTTTAATGATGGCCTGTAGTAATAAAGAATCAATCACAGGGTTTATCTCCTCCTCCTCCTGAGGTGACAGTTTGTACTGAGGCTCATAAGGTAATTATGCATTTTCCTTAAGTGTCACTTTATGGCGAGGGCATGTTTTCAACAATCCTGCCTAGTTTTTGTATTTGTCCAAACCTCTGAGTTCACTTGCTCAAGAACTTTGTTTTTACTTAGCTGCAAAGTCATATCCCTTCAAGCTTGTCATTTCTGAGCATACACAATGTCCAACATCAGCCATCACCATCTCTCAACACAGACACGATTCTAAAAGGAAATGTAGAATCCTTAGTTCTTGGTAAGTCCTGAAGGCATTTGACCATGGGCCCAAATCTTTAGGGTAGAACCCTGGTGCTACAGCTATAGAGAAGCGAGGTTCGGAAGCTGGTTCTTCAAATAGTCTTTCTTCATGTGAACTTAGCCCAGTGCTCACAGCACACCCTTCTTTGCCTGCATACAATGTTTTCTCGAGCAACTATTGTCCAGTACAAATGTTTGTCTGCTATGTATTAGTACCATTCAGGCACTGTCCCTGGAGAAAATGCTGCAGTGCAGTGTATGGGCACAGGTACTTATGTCAAATGCACTAAATGAGTGACTAAATCACTCTCAATGTCAGGGCTGTATTTTAACAGTTCTTGAAACATGTCATTATAGAAACCTCCCTCTAACGGAGTTCATTGGTAATGCGCTGGAGAGAGAAGCAAGATAGGGGGTGCACATAACACAGAATCCTCACTTAATTTGCAAGCAGTAAGTGCTCTATTAGCCAATTTCAACGTTTCCTCAGGTACTTGTAAGTAAATCCCATTGCAATAAATATAATGTTGCTTGCAATTAACAGAGGCGGTCTCTCCCCAGCAAATTGATAGCGGCATTTGTTGACAGGAGAAAAGGATGGGTTATTGTAAAATTGGTTCTCTGACATAATATTGAAACCACAATTATCAATATACACAATTATCGATACACTAATATCGTTAACAAAAATATCGACACCCTATACTAAAAAAAGTCAATAATAGCGCAGAAAATATCGGCATCAAAAATATCTAATTTGTCATATGCCGAAAACAAATTTTCTCCGAAATAAAAATATAATGACTTACAACTAACAAGAGACTATATCAGAAATATCAATATCAACAATATCAGCTACATAAATATCATTAAAACAAGTAATAAGTAGCAGTGAAAAATATATTTAAATGAAAAACCCAAAAAATATATCCCAGAATAATAGCTAAAATGTATAAATAAAATATTCTTTTTTATTTAACCAACATAATTTGTTTAAAATATATCAACATAAAACTCCTCTAAATTATAAATTACACAAATATCTACATCCAAATAAAAGATTAGACATATTTATATTCACAAGCAATATGATTTGTTTACTTTAAATAAATACATATAATATAAAATAAAATGAGCTATCACAAATACGAGCAAAAAAAGAAACATAAATTGCCGTTTTGCAAATAAGGGTGTACCAGGAAAATTAATTAAAAGCATGCTAAAACAACCAATGCTATGCAACTATAAAAATGTATAGGCAATACCATAGATTAACAAATTAAACAAACAATATAACAGCCACAGTAATTTAACATATAAATAGTTTAAAAATGCAAAACATGAGGAAACTCTGCCAGATTTTTCCTGCAACAGAGAAGCCTTCAACATATATGACCATATAATCACTTCTCAAAGTAAGTACAATTTATACTTCAAATAAGAAGTTATATAACTTAAATTTAAAAACAATTCTGAATAAATGATTCCTAACACAATTTTTTTACAGTTTATCTTTTTCTACAGATTTTCCAAGCTTCAAGCAAGCTACATCAACAAGCACATACCAAAGACCACAAAGAAACATTGGGTACACCTAAAAAAACTTATTTAAATGCACTAAAACACAACAATTAATACTCCAATTAATGTATATATACATCAAAATATAATATATGAAATATAATGTATAATATGTGAAATAAATAAAACTACCTTCTCTCTCCCAACAGAAAAAAACACCTGTTTCAAGAAGAAGCTCGCAGAAGAAAATGTTTCCAAGAAGAGAAAGCTTCGATAAACAAGATACAAGTAAGTTTGGAAAAAAATGAAAATGTCTACTGAACTGTAAATTATTCAAAACATTTTATTATTAACTATTCTTCCATATCTGTGTTATTATAGTAAATAAAGACATGATGACATAGGGTGCAAAATGTATATTACAGAAGAGGAAACTTTTACTGTGTTACATGGGATACACATACAGTTAAGAAAATGCTTCTTCTCAACATAATAATTGGAAATGTACCAAATATTCTTTGAATGTTTGTTATGAGATGGCAACTGCCAAAAAAACAGTAGTAATTCATGCAAAAGAACATAACCACCTACCCAATGTAACAGACAAATGTAAGTGAGAGAAGTAGCAGAAAATATAAAAGACACAAGCAACAGCTCCCGAGAAAGTACAACACGAATACATAAAGATACACTACCCCACATATCAGAACATATAACAGGCCAGTTACTTGCAATACCCACCTTAAAACCCTTAGAACAAGAACTAAAAACACCACCAGCGAAACTCACCTGCTCCTAAAACATTCAGAGATATAGAAATTCCACCACATCTCACAATAACCCACATAGTGGAGCAATTCCTACTGTATGACAATAAAGGCAGTCACAAACATATGTGTGTATTTGCTACCTCTACAAATTTAATAAAACTAGCCCAATGTCAAACATGGATGGTGGATGGCACATTCAAAATGCGTCCCAAACCATTCCATCATCTATTCACTGGGCCACTGGAATTATGTGATTGTGTGGCTGTGGCATATATTGCATAGTTGTGGATTTGTGGCATTTGCCACATAGTCCATCATCTGATGCATAATCTGTAGATTTTAACTAAAAAACTGTTTTGAGCTCAAATGGTTCAAAGGTTACTAAAAGTGCAGTGACAGGTGTTGCCACACAGTGGAAGGTGTTTTGCAATTGTTTATTAGTCACCTTTTTGTTGCTTATTGCTATGTTTGGTTTGCTAAACTTAGGTGCAACCTATGCCCAGACAAGGTTAACAAGTGTAACAATTACAAAATAATTGAGTAATGCTATCAGAAAATGTGCTGCATTATACTCCATAATTTGCCCTTTCTTGTGGCATAATTTGTTAAGCCCTGCTGCATAATTTAGCCCTCTCCTGCTGTATAATTCCAGTGACCCTGACTATACACCCTATATGGTGAATTTCATAAAACTGACATACCTTTTGTTCTATGCATTACTGCCAAACAAACAAAACAGTGCCTACGTGGAAATGCTGAACAAGATTAAGCAACAAGATTAAGCAACAAGCAAGCTCCTACTTTCCCCCAAAAGATGTATTGACTGCAGACAAGCTATGAGCTAATGTATACTAAAGGTTTACCCACACACTGCCATACCATGGTGCTATTATCATTTATATCAAAGCATATGAAGTCACTTACAGAAATCTGCATTTTAGCGCTTATTGCGGGTTTGGTGGCCCGACCGCTGAAGGACCGCATCCGAGACTGCTAGGAGACCGCTGCGCCTGTGGCCTTCTGCTCATTGTATTCGAGTTTTCTGAGGGGCCAGCGGTGTGGCTGTGGCCGTCTTGAGGCAGTGGGCAATATATTTCCATATATATAGATGTCTGTGTGTACAATCCGACTGCATATGTGTCGAATGCACCCATATGAATGATATATGTGGAAAGATACCATTTACCCATTTCCGGAGTACGACCTTTATGTGGGCAGTCCCAGTAATGGATACATGGTACCAAATAACTTACCTGTATTTCGCTGAAGACTGGGTCGTATTCCTCGGGGTGAAGATGCTCCTGTTTAGGGGTGCCTGGAGCAAGAAATCTGCTGAGAAGAACTGGAAAGGGCTGAGTACACACCCCAAATCCTTTGTTTCAGCTGACCTTTAAGCGGCAGTCCGACTGCCACGTTGGGCTCAATGGGAAGTCAACTTGTAATACAGACGGCGGTGTTGCGCCTCTGTTCCATCCAATGAAAGCTGTTTTTTCCTGCCCGTGACTCTGGCGTTCGGCAATGCGCTGGCAGTGCAGGCGGCCCAGCAGTGGACATTGCAAATCCACTCTTCCCATCTCGTAATACGGCGGACGGCTCCCATGTAGAACAGCTTCCGCCAGGTCCATGGACTGCCGAACTCTTAAGAAGGCTCTAAGTGTGAAGTACGCCACCAACAGGCAATTTGCCTTTGAAATAAAAAAAATATTGCACTAGCCTATGTCCCTGTGACTTAAGTAGCCTACCATTACAACACCTTAATAGTAAGTCCCTATTACCAAAATATTGAAGACAAACTAGCCCCCCTAATGGACTACTTTGAGGACACATGGGTAGGCAGACTTCATAGGTCAGGACACAGACGTCAGTCAAAAGTCCACATAAACATGGTGGAATGTCTATGGCAGCAGCTTGACTCATGAAGCAAAAACAAACACCGCAGTGGAAGGATGCAATAATGCCTTCCAATCCTCACTAGGCAGAACCTAACCTAACCTACGCAAACTACTAGAAGCCTTACAGAAAGAGCAAAGCTATAAAGAATTTAGAGGTGAACAATCTGTTACAGAAATATGTCCTAAACTAACCAAACGAACAATAACAATGTATGTACATCTACAACTCAAAGTTAAACTATTTATAAACAACAAAGGACTAGACTACTTAGAAGTAATAGCCAAAACTATCCTCTAAACCACATAGAAATTCTACCAGGCATCTTAGAGACCACTGGGGTGGTGAAGTGAGCTAAAGAATGATGATGGATTCAACCCAGATCTGTGACTGGGGGTGAGTGTCTGAAAAGTTTCAGTACTCCGTCCACCATAGCCTTGTGTTTGCTTTATCCTTGAAACCACAACATAAGACATCAAAATAATGTAAACATATTTTTTTCAATAGTAAAATATTATTATATCAGTGAAAAAATTATTCTAAATTTTGCATTACTCACTAAGATAATAAAAATATTAATACTATTATTGCGGGCATTGGGACCGGCCGCCTGTAAGGCGGCAGTCCCGCACCTGATATTACAATGCGACTGCCACTGTGGCGGTTGCATCTTCTATCTTTAACATTGTGGAGGGTGCTGCTGGCTGCAGCACCCGCCGCAATGTTCAAAACACACTGTTTGCATTTCCATGCACTACATGGCAGGCAACACGCGGTACATGGCACATGGTGCAGGGTAATGTAGGGGGGTACCATAGGTGCCCCCCCCAGTGCATAGCCAAACTCCCCTAGCACAAGGGGGGCCTGCAATGGGCCCCCAAAGTACATACCCGCCAGCCTTTCCATGGAGGTTTCACCGCCATGGAAACGCTTGCGGTGATGCAGCATCATAATATGGCGGATGGGGCCTGTTATGCACCGCCACCAGTCTGTTGATCCAAGGCGGTCTGACAGGCAATCGTTATGACCCGTGGCGGATGGATTTTCCATCCGCCACGAACATCGCCCGCCATCGCAATCTGGTGGGCGGGATTTAGCTGCATGATTGCAGTGAATCCGCCACAGGCAGGCTACCGGTGGTGAATTCACCGCAATCACCCCCATAGTTTCAACAAAACAACAAGGTATCTCTTCAAAATAAATTAGTTTATAGTAAAGTAATTCAGATTTCCTTAACAAAAGGGACATCCAACTTTCATTAGAACAGTCCTCTCTCTCTCTTCTCTCTCTCCACTATATATATATATATATATATATATATATATATATATATATATATATATATATATATATATATATATATATATATATATATATATATATATATATATATATATATATATATATATCAAAGAAATACCCTTTCAGGCATAGAGTGACAAATAAAATATGCAAAAAAGAGAAGCAGAGAACTCTGGGTAGTTCTCAAGTTTAGGTGGAAAGCAGCTCCTGTATGGAACACTCTCAACACCAGCGACACTCTAGATCTGCTCACCTCAAATGTCTGTTTTTCTATCAAAATCTTTAAGCATAGGATTAGCACAGTGCCATCCACGCCGAGATAGAAAAGGACAAAGTCTTTTGCCTTTTGTACAGCAAAGTCTTTAAGCATAGGACTAGCACAGTGCTGTCCTTGCCGAGCTGTAAAATGACAAAAGCCAATTACCACTCCAGGCACAGTATTACAGCTTTGAATTGGTAAAATACCAATCAAGCCAACCTGAAATGAGTAAAAGCAACCCCTGACACAGTGTTTCGCTCTAATTAGAGCTCTTCAGAGAGGTATAGATTTGTCCAGACACAAGGGAGCACCCAGTATAAGTCAAAGAAATACCCTTTCAGGCATAGAGTGACAAATAAAATATGCAAAAAAGAGAAGCAGAGAACTCTGGGTAGTTCTCAAGTTTAGGTGGAAAGCAGCTCCTGTATGGAACACTCTCAACACCAGCGACACTCTAGATCTGCTCACCTCAAATGTCTGTTTTTCTATCAAAATCTTTAAGCATAGGATTAGCACAGTGCCATCCACGCCGAGATAGAAAAGGACAAAGTCTTTTGCCTTTTGTACAGCAAGCGAGTGAGGAAGCGAGATATCGTGAAACGCGTTGGGAAGGCTATGTTTTATTCAGCGGGTTTGGTTGTCTCCCGCATCACTTCCTGCAAATAAAATCAAGGCGAATTTTACCTGAAGGTGGTCCTTTACTTTAGCAGGCAACTTTGTTGAACTATGTTATTGCGGCTTGCCTGAGCCGCGGGAGAGGGACCGGCTGCTGTTCCAGCAGTCCTGGAGGCACGGCACCGGCGTGCCTTTAAAGGACTTTGGGTGCCGTATTGGAGGAGTGAGCAGATGATGCGGCTCTGACCACCAACACCGCAATCCACTTGGTGAAATTTCATTAATTTGAGCAGGACTCAGTGGCAGCTCACTTGAGAATATCAACGCACCACAAGTACCACAGGCCACTGGGGCCGTCACGCCCACAAGAGGCGGTACATTTAAAACAACGATGATGCCGAGAACATTGCCGCTGACTCCACGTTCGAGCCTGAGCCCCTGAGGAAGCGAGATACCGTGAAACGCGTTGGGAAGGCTATGTTTTATTCAGCGGGTTTGGTTGTCTCCCGCATCACTTCCTGCAAATAAAATCAAGGCGAATTTTACCTGAAGGTGGTCCTTTCCTTTAGCAGGCAACTTTGTTGAACTATGTTATTGCGGCTTGCCTGAGCCGCGGGAGAGGGACCGGCTGCTGTTCCAGCAGTCCTGGAGGCACGGCACCGGCGTGCCTTTAAAGGACTTTGGGTGCCGTATTGGAGGAGTGAGCAGATGATGCGGTTCTGACCACCAACACCGCAATCCACTTGGAGAAATTTCATTAATTTGAGCAGGACTCAGTGGCAGCTCACTTGAGAATATCAACGCACCACAAGTACCACAGGCCACTGGGGCCGTCACGCCCACAAGAGGCGGTACATTTAAAACAACGATGATGCCGAGAACATTGCCGCTGACTCCACGTTCGAGCCTGAGCCCCTGAGGAAGCGAGATATTGTGAAACGCGTTGGGAAGGCTATGTTTTATTCAGCGGGTTTGGTTGTCTCCCGCATCACTTCCTGCAAATAAAATCAAGGCGAATTTTACCTGAAGGTGGTCCTTTCCTTTAGCAGGCAACTTTGTTGAACTATGTTATTGCGGCTTGCCTGAGCCGCGGGAGAGGGACCGGCTGCTGTTCCAGCAGTCCTGGAGGCACGGCACCGGCGTGCCTTTAAAGGACTTTGGGTGCCGTATTGGAGGAGTGAGCAGATGATGCGGTTCTGACCACCAACACCGCAATCCACTTGGAGAAATTTCATTAATTTGAGCAGGACTCAGTGGCAGCTCACTTGAGAATATCAACGCACCACAAGTACCACAGGCCACTGGGGCCGTCACGCCCACAAGAGGCGGTACATTTAAAACAACGATGATGCCGAGAACATTGCCGCTGACTCCACGTTCGAGCCTGAGCCCCTGAGGAAGCGAGAGATCGTGAAACGCGTTGGGAAGGCTATGTTTTATTCAGCGGGTTTGGTTGTCTCCCGCATCACTTCCTGCAAATAAAATCAAGGCGAATTTTACCTGAAGGTGGTCCTTTCCTTTAGCAGGCAACTTTGTTGAACTATGTTATTGCGGCTTGCCTGAGCCGCGGGAGAGGGACCGGCTGCTGTTCCAGCAGTCCTGGAGGCACGGCACCGGCGTGCCTTTAAAGGACTTTGGGTGCCGTATTGGAGGAGTGAGCAGATGATGCGGTTCTGACCACCAACACCGCAATCCACTTGGAGAAATTTCATTAATTTGAGCAGGACTCAGTGGCAGCTCACTTGAGAATATCAACGCACCACAAGTACCACAGGCCACTGGGGCCGTCACGCCCACAAGAGGCGGTACATTTAAAACAACGATGATGCCGAGAACATTGCCGCTGACTCCACGTTCGAGCCTGAGCCCCTGAGGAAGCGAGATATCGTGAAACGCGTTGGGAAGGCTATGTTTTATTCAGCGGGTTTGGTTGTCTCCCGCATCACTTCCTGCAAATAAAATCAAGGCGAATTTTACCTGAAGGTGGTCCTTTCCTTTAGCAGGCAACTTTGTTGAACTATGTTATTGCGGCTTGCCTGAGCCGCGGGAGAGGGACCGGCTGCTGTTCCAGCAGTCCTGGAGGCACGGCACCGGCGTGCCTTTAAAGGACTTTGGGTGCCGTATTGGAGGAGTGAGCAGATGATGCGGTTCTGACCACCAACACCGCAATCCACTTGGAGAAATGTCATTAATTTGAGCAGGACTCAGTGGCAGCTCACTTGAGAATATCAACGCACCACAAGTACCACAGGCCACTGGGGCCGTCACGCCCACAAGAGGCGGTACATTTAAAACAACGATGATGCCGAGAACATTGCCGCTGGCTCCACGTTCGAGCCTGAGCCCCTGAGGAAGCGAGATATCGTGAAACGCGTTGGGAAGGCTATGTTTTATTCAGCGGGTTTGGTTGTCTCCCGCATCACTTCCTGCAAATAAAATCAAGGCGAATTTTACCTGAAGGTGGTCCTTTCCTTTAGCAGGCAACTTTGTTGAACTATGTTATTGCGGCTTGCCTGAGCCGTGGGAGAGGGACCGGCTGCTGTTCCAGCAGTCCTGGAGGCACGGCACCGGCGTGCCTTTAAAGGACTTTGGGTGAGGGGCGTGGCCAAGATGGCGGGGTGAGCGGACGCTTCCTCCCGTAGCTCCTCCGGCCCGGCCAAGCTTGAGCCCTTTTCTTATGCTTTTCTCCCCCCGCTGAGGCTCGGCGTGGGAGAGGAGTGTGGCGGAGCACCAGGGGCACACGTTGTAGCTGTTTTGGTCCGGATCGCCTCGGGGGAAGCCCCCCAAAAGTCCGATCGAGTTCACGGAGCGACGGAGGGCCTGAGAGGCGGAGCGCATTGGAGTGCTGTCCGGGCGCCTCGGCTGGGCCTGGTGCTGAAAGTTGCGATCTGGAGGGAATCTGGCCCGCCGCTCGACGGAGGTTGAAGGAGCCTTGCGGGAGGGGACCCGACGGTGCGGAAGGCTTCAGACGGGTGCCTTGGCACTCGGACTTGTGTCGGCGACACTTCGCACTGCGGGGCCCCTACCCCTTAGCCGAGGTACGGCGGACTCTCTGATGGGGTCGGACCATCTGGGCCCCTGCGTGTGACGGACTGCAGCCGGCGGTGGACCCTACTGGACTGTTGTGCGTTTTGGGGGCCCCGGTGGTGTCGCCGGGCCTGGTCGTTTTGCCCTGCTCCGCCCTGCCGCCATCTTGTCCCCGAGGGAGCAGTGGTGGTGGCCTTCGCCGGAGCCCTTGCTGTTGGATGTCTATGACCGCCGCTGCTGCCGGGCTGACTTTCTGGGGGATGTGCTGATGAGACCCCCCCCCACTGTGGCTCCCTTTGCTGTCTCGACTGGGTTCCCGCGGCTGACGGTGACCGGACTGGGCCGCCATCTTGTCACCTGTGACGCAGCGACTCTGCTTGTGGGGGACACCCACGTCGAGCGCTTGCCAGTGGCTGGGCATCCCTGGGGCGGCTGGACCTGTGCCCGACCGCGGTGCTTGCGATGTCTGGAAAAGGCGGCCCGAAGAAGGGGGACCGCACCCTGCCGGACATGCTTGGCAGGGCCCAGCACCTGCGGGACAGAACACAGCCCTCGCCGGGGTCCTCTCGGGCCCCGGCGGATGTGACCGGGGGGGAGCCACCTGTCACGAGGACCTTTATGGAGGAACTGTTTAGCTCCCTCAGGGAGGACTTCCAGACACTGAAGCGGGAGGTGGCCAGCGAGGTCCGGGAAGTGCGCAGGGAAGTGGAGGGCCTTGGCGAGCGAGTTGACACGGTGGAGACGGAGGCCCAACACCGAGCGGAGGAGATAGTCTATCTTCAACAGGACGTTCTCCGCCTCCGGGAGCAGTGTGTGGAGCTCCAGGCCCACTCTGAGGACCTTGAGAACAGATCACGGAGGAACAACATTCGAGTGCGTGGTGTGCCGACTGCGGACGAGGGGTCCGATCTGGGGGGCTACCTGCGGGCCCTGTTCCGAGAGATCCTGGGGGAAGCGGTGGACTTCCCCATCAGCATTGATAGGGCGCATAGGGTCGGCCGGCAGCGCCAGTCATCGGCACCTCCACCGGACATTCTGGCCTTCCTGCCCGACTTCCCACTGAAGGAACGCATCGTGGCTGAGGCCCGCAGGAAACAGCCCCTAACTTTCCGGTATCGGCCGGTGGCGCTTTACCAGGACCTCTCCGCCATCACGCTGCAGAAACGCAGGTCCTTTAGGATTGCCACTGACTTTTTGCGCGAACACGAGACGCCGTACTCTTGGGGTCATCCCTTCCGCCTGATCTTCCGGTGGAACGGGGTGCTACACCAGCTACGCTCCTTGCAGGACATTTGTGCCGTCCTGGGACTTACGGCGGCGGAGGAGGAAGGAGCTACACCGTCGTGGAGGCCCTCGGAGAGACGGAGCCGGCGGAGGTCGACGAGGCGACGCTCGGCGGCCAGTGCAGGGCGTCCTGACTCCCCTACTATCAGGGCGGACATGGCCGACGCTCTGAGGGCGGCGGCCAGGGACTCGACCGGCTCCTCCGGCGTGGCCTTGACGGCCTAACACTCACTCCGGGGGGAGATGCCTTCAGCTTCTTTCAATGCTTGGTACGGGGCGGGGGGGTCGGGGGGGAGCGGATGGAGGTGAGTGGCTGGACGTCCACTTCGTTTTTTTTCTACGGACTTGCCCGTTTTGGGGCTTGACTGGGACAATGGGGTGTTTGAGTTTGCGTTTGGCTAGTTGCCAGGGTTGTGTTCTGGGTGGGTGTAGGGGTTGTTCTGGGGTTGGGGAGGTCCCGTCCGATGTTGTAAATGCCCATGCTTGGTCTGTTTTGGCTTGTCCTGCGCGGCTGCCCCGCGCGCCCCACCCGCTGATCCCCTGCCCATTGCACGGCGCTCCCGATCCCCGAGAGGAATGTCGGCCCTAAAGGTAGTGACCCTTAATGTTAAGGGTCTGAATAACCCCGTGAAGCGCAGAGCGATTTTATCTTTGCTGGAGGGGACGCAGGCGGACATTTGCCTTTTGCAGGAGACCCACTTATTGTCCCGGGATTGCCATAGGCTGCGCTCTGCTAAGTTCCCTACCCAGTTATTCTCCTCGGCAGCGACCAAGACGGCGGGGGTAGCCATTCTTCTAGCGAGCTCCTTTAGGGGGGAGGTTTTGCATAAGTGTGCTGAACAGAAGGGGAGGCTTCTTGCGTATCGCATGCGCTTGGGAGGCATAGCGTTTACGGTCGGCTCCGTTTATAGCCCAAATGACCACCAAGAGCGTTTCCTAGACTCCGTGCTGGTGGATGTCACTGCTTCTCCCGACCGCCACGTCATTTTGGGGGGAGACCTCAACATTGTCTTCGATTCTGTGATGGACAGATCGGCGCAGCGCTTCCCGCAGACGGGGGAACTGTCCCAGGCTGTGAAGGCCCGGATTGCGGAAATGGACTTACATGACCTTTGGCGCTCCATGCACCCCACGGATAGGGACTACTCTTACTTTTCACACGCACACCGAACCTACTCACGGCTGGACTACCTTCTGGTGAGTGGACCGCTGCGTGCCGCTGCCACGGCGGCGGACATAGGGGTCCTGACCCTGTCTGACCATTCACCAGTCACCGTCGTTTTCCAGTGGCCGGCGGCCCCCCCCTCTCGGGGGGTGTGGCGCCTCCGGGATACCCTTTTACACAAAAAGTCTGTAGTGCAGCGCATTGGGGAGGTCATACAGGACTACCTCATTCACAATAGCAACGCCGACACTTCGCAGGCGACACAGTGGGCGGCATTGAAGGCAGTCCTCCGGGGGGAATTTATCTCTGTCTCTGCCGCCGAAAACAGGGAGCGGCAACGGAAGAGAGACGAGCTGACCGTTCAGGTCCGGGAGCTTGAGCAGGTACACCGCCGCACGGGGGCGCCAAGGGTGTGGAGGCAGTTGAAGGCTGCGAGGAAGCTCCTGTCGGCACTGGATCTTGACAGGGCGGAGTATGCCGCCTTGCGCTTGAAACATGCCTTCTACACTGGAGGGGACAAATGTGGCAAGCTCCTGGCACACCGGCTCCGGGTCACGCAGCAGCGTGGCGTCGTGAAGGAAGTGGCGGGCACGGACGGGGTGGTCGTCTCCGGTGACGCGGAGGTAGCGGAATCTTTCCGCGGCTTCTACGAGGCGCTGTACGCTGAGGAGCCCTCCTCGCCACGGGACGCCGCAGGCTATTTGGAGTCGGTGACCCTTCCGGTGCTGGATCCGGCTCAGGCGGACCACCTGGAGCGGGATATCCATGTTGAGGAAGTGATTTCCGCTATCGCGCGGCTGAAGCATGGTAAAGCCCCGGGCCCGGACGGATACACGTCTTTGTTTTACAAGACTTTTTGCACGGCTGTGGCCCCTGTCCTTACTCGGTTATTTAACTCCTTTTCTGAACCAGGAGCCATCCCACCGGATCTCCTGAGGGCGACGGTCGCGGTAATCCCGAAACCGGGGAAGGACCGGGCCCTTTGCGGCTCGTACCGACCCATCTCGCTCTTAAATGTTGACCTCAAGCTGTATACAGGAATTCTAGCGTCCAGGCTGGGTCCGCACCTCCCCGGATTGGTGGAGGCGGACCAGGCCGGCTTCGTACCTGGTAGACAGACGGTTGACAATACCAAGCGGGTGGCGCATGTTCTGGAGAAGGCCTCGCGGGTCCCGGGGGAGCGGATGTTGCTGTCTGTTGATGCGGAGAAGGCCTTCGACAGAGTTCACTGGCCGTATCTCGAGCTGGTTCTCAAGAAATTGGGAATCGGAGATAGGCTCCGCACCATGGTATTCAACTGTTATAAGCATCCTTCAGCGTCGGTGCGGGTCAACGGGTGTAGTTCCGGCGCATTTGCCATCGAACGCGGCACGAGGCAGGGCTGCCCCCTCTCGCCGCTCTTGTTTGCCCTCTACATGGAGCCGTTTGCTCAGAGGATTCGCGATAACCCGGACGCTGTAGGGGTCCGGATGGGCCAGTATGTCCACACTGTCAGTCTCTACGCGGACGATGTCTTGTTGACCTTGGACGAACCTAGGAGGTCGCTGCCTGCTTGCCTCCAGGAACTGGACGCCTTTGCCTGTGTGGCCGGCTTCAAAATGAATATGGGCAAGTCGGTGGCGTTAGACGTGTCCCTGGCTGCGGACACCAGGAGGGACCTTCAGCGACTCTTCCCCATGCAGTGGTCCTCGTCCACGGTGCCATACCTGGGGATTCTGCTGGCGCCCACATTACCGGAGATGGTTACGGCCAATTATGCCTCCCTCAGCAGGAAGATCAAGGAGGAGCTTGGTCGCTGGAGCAAGGGCCTGCTGTCCTGGCTGGGGCAAATCGCGGCGGTTAAGATGACGGTTTTGCCCCAGATACTGTATCTTTTCCGGGCCTTCCCTCTCCAGCCCCCGGTGGGCTGGATACGACAAATGCAGGCTGACATCTCCCGCTTTGTCTGGCAGGGCCGCAAGCCGCGAATGAAGAGGGTCCTCTCCACGCTCGCTCCGGAGGCTGGGGGTCTCGGTATTCCGGACCTCCGTAAGTACTTTCAGGCGGCACAGCTGCGATATTTGGTGGAGTGGAGCAGGTGGGAGTCCGACAAACACTGGCTCTTTCAAGACCAGGCAGTGGCGGGCCGCACCCTACAAGAGGTTCCATTCCTGCGCCGCGCGCACCGCCCACCTAACCTTTACGCTTCTTTTGTTACGCGGGTCCCCCTGCGGGTGTGGGACGCAGTCTGTGAAGCTCGGGGCCTCACCACCTTCCCTTCGCCGTTTACACCCATAGTGGGCAACCCGGACTTCTCCCCAGGGACCGAGCCGGGAGTTTTCTCCCATTGGGTGCGGGCGGGCTGCAGGGCGCTTTTCCAGATCTATGGCCCGGAGGGAGTGATTCCGTTTCAGCAACTTCGCCAGGAGTTCGGCCTGACGGAGCTGGACAGATTGCGCTATATGCAGGTTCGGCATTGGGCCCTCCAGCCCCAGGTGCGTGACACAGCGGCTCGTCATATTACACCGTATGAGAGGTGGCTGGTCACCCGGACCTCCGACGCTAAGCTAATTACCGATCTGTACAAGCACCTACAACCCCCGCCGTCTCACTATTACAACCCGGGGAGGGAGCGCTGGCACAGGGAGTTGGGTAGAACACTCAGCCACAAGGAATGGGACAAAATTGCGTATCGGGCGCGGCACTCTGCATATCATACGGGCCTTACGGAGACCTTTACTAAGGTGTCCACTTATTGGTACTACACCCCGGAGAGACTGTATGAAATGCATAAACACACTGACAAGGGGTGCTGGCGGGGCTGCGGGCAGGAGGGTAATCTCTCACATATTCTTTGGGACTGCCCCGTGCTGACCGCTTACTGGAAGGAAGTTTTGGACGAGGTGGATAAGCACTTTGGGATAGAGCTGCCGCGCTTCCCGGCGTATGTTCTGCTGGGCCTCCCCAATGACCTAATGTATCCACTGAAGTCCCGCAGGGGTAGGCAGATCGCGATTGCGCTGGGGTCTGCGGTCCAGAACATCCTTATCCACTGGCGCACCGCCACTGTCCCCTCCATCACGGGTTGGTTGCATAGGCTTTGGCATGTGCTGGGAATGGAGAAGCTGTCGCTCACGGTGGCGGGGGAGATAGACCACTTTGAAGAGCTGTGGCAACCCTTTCTAGCGCTGCTGTCCACTGAATTCCGGGAGCTCACCTGCCCGAGGTATCTTAGGCTTCTCAGGTTGACGCCGCCGGTGACCCCGGCGGACTAGTTCACATGTGAGACGGGGGCCTCCTGGGGGGGGGAGGGGGTGCGGGGCTTCTTGGTGAGGATTAATCAGGTGCGGGACCATAGGACGGGGGGGGTGGGGTGTTGTTTTTTCGTTACTGGGGGGATGGGGGATGGGGGGGGGGATGGTGCTTTGTTGAGTAGCTGCTGACTTTCATTGCTTAGATTTGGGGTGTCGGAGATGCATGCAGGGATTCCACAGATTGCATTTCTAGCCTTTCATTTACTGTGTTTTTTCCCTGGCCCACCGAGCTATCCATCGCCAACCCTCTTGAGTTGCACCCTTTTTCTTTGATTGTATTCTGTGTGTATCCTAACCTCCTATCCCCCTCCCCCATGGTTTGTTTTGTATCAATAAAAACGTTTTAAACCTAAAGGACTTTGGGTGCCGTATTGGAGGAGTGAGCAGATGATGCGGTTCTGACCACCAACACCGCAATCCACTTGGAGAAATTTCATTAATTTGAGCAGGACTCAGTGGCAGCTCACTTGAGAATATCAACGCACCACAAGTACCACAGGCCACTGGGGCCGTCACGCCCACAAGAGGCGGTACATTTAAAACAACGATGATGCCGAGAACATTGCCGCTGACTCCACGTTCGAGCCTGAGCCCCTGAGGAAGCGAGATATCGTGAAACGCGTTGGGAAGGCTATGTTTTATTCAGCGGGTTTGGTTGTCTCCCGCATCACTTCCTGCAAATAAAATCAAGGCGAATTTTACCTGAAGGTGGTCCTTTCCTTTAGCAGGCAACTTTGTTGAACTATGTTATTGCGGCTTGCCTGAGCCCCGGGAGAGGGACCGGCTTCTGTTCCAGCAGTCCTGGAGGCACGGCACTGGCGTGCCTTTAAAGGACTTTGGGTGCCGTATTGGAGGAGTGAGCAGATGATGCGGTTCTGACCACCAACACCGCAATCCACTTGGAGAAATTTCATTAATTTGAGCAGGACTCAGTGGCAGCTCACTTGAGAATATCAACGCACCACAAGTACCACAGGCCACTGGGGCCGTCACGCCCACAAGAGGCGGTACATTTAAAACAACGATGATGCCGAGAACATTGCCGCTGACTCCACGTTCGAGCCTGAGCCCCTGAGGAAGCGAGATATCGTGAAACGCGTTGGGAAGGCTATGTTTTATTCAGCGGGTTTGGTTGTCTCCCGCATCACTTCCTGCAAATAAAATCAAGGCGAATTTTACCTGAAGGTGGTCCTTTCCTTTAGCAGGCAACTTTGTTGAACTATGTTATTGCGGCTTGCCTGAGCCGCGGGAGAGGGACCGGCTGCTGTTCCAGCAGTCCTGGAGGCACGGCACCGGCGTGCCTTTAAAGGACTTTGGGTGCCGTATTGGAGGAGTGAGCAGATGATGCGGTTCTGACCACCAACACCGCAATCCACTTGGAGAAATTTCATTAATTTGAGCAGGACTCAGTGGCAGCTCACTTGAGAATATCAACGCACCACAAGTACCACAGGCCACTGGGGCCGTCACGCCCACAAGAGGCAGTACATTTAAAACAACGATGATGCCGAGAACATTGCCGCTGACTCCACGTTCGAGCCTGAGCCCCTGAGGAAGCGAGATATCGTGAAACGCGTTGGGAAGGCTATGTTTTATTCAGCGGGTTTGGTTGTCTCCCGCATCACTTCCTGCAAATAAAATCAAGGCGAATTTTACCTGAAGGTGGTCCTTTCCTTTAGCAGGCAACTTTGTTGAACTATATATATATATATATATATATATATCCAAATCCAAAGTTCAATTACGAATGCTCTCGGGTAGAAAAAGGCAGAACACCTATAACCTTGTCCAAGTTTATTTACACAACGCGTTTCAGCCAATGGCCTTGATCACGTGAAAAAGTGCACAACCCAAACAGTAGCTGATAAAGTTTTCTCACGAGCACAAAATAAACATAAACAGAGGACTATGCTTATTGACTGAATAAATCATGGCGCCCATATTGTAATGGTGGAATGTATATGGAATATGAGTTCTACAGAAATACTGTTAAAACATACAAAGATGCCCTCCAGAACGTACACGCCTGATGTTAATGTGCACATAAACGCAAAATGCATAAGATTTCCCAATATTCAAATGAAGAGAAAAACGGGGAAGAGGTGCCACAAAGCTCATACATGGATTATATATAGACAAAAAACGTCTCTGCACATATTAACAACAATTCTGATGTGTATATATGGTGGGCCAGTGCCCATTCACTACAGAACAGAATCTCACTAAGAGATATGTTAAACTATCAGCGCATGTGCGCATTCCTGTCAATGTGTAAACACAAATGATGGTGCACCAGAAAAGCGGATATCAAAAACATCAATAGAGACAGTGCATGGCAGTGCAATGACGGGCGAGTGCCCTTACACACGGGGGGGCAGCTGCCAAGGCAATTAAAAATGGCTCGTGCACCTACCAGTTAGCTGCTGGTGAATAAATCTAATACATTACCGTGTGACAGGTGACAGGTGTGCAAGCAGGTCGGGGGAAAAGGGTAGGATGTCCTTGGAAGTGATTACATGTGAAAGGGCCCCTTCCTTTTCTCCTGTAGAGGAAACACAAAAAGAAAAAGAAGGTTAAAAACATGCGATAACAACTCATTGCAATCAGTTCATATAAATGAAAAACAAATTTAAAAACAGTTCCTAAAGCACACCCGTGATGGGTGGGAAGCAGAGATCCATTAAGGGCAAAAGGGTAAAAACATGTGAGTTATAGACACAGTCGTATCTATACAAATACAGAAGCAAAAAAGACAAGTCCCTGAGGAAAGTTTACGACCCTTCCCTTAAATGAATGGACAGTTCCTCATCAATATTCAATCCTCCCGGGCTCTTGGTTTGGAAATCTATAATGAATCTAGATTCCCGCTGCCTGAGCGTAAGTACCCTATCACCACCTCTAGGATTCTTGGGAATGTGTTTAAGGATCAAGTAACTCAAATCAGATACATTGGAAAATGCTTATCATGGAAATGACGGGCGACGGGGTATTTGGGATCATTATTAGTGATGGCTCTGAGATGTTCCAAGACCCTCTTCTTGGTCATGCAGGTAGTGCTGCCAAAGACATACTATTTCTCTACACAAAACTAGCCAGCAATACATACACTACACAAAACTTACATTAAAAACACTGTAATTCCTTTACCACTTAATATACCTACTTTTCTTTACCACATAATATACCTACGCAACACCAAATAGCAACAAAAAAGCAATAAAACATACAATAAACTCTCCAATAACACCACACATATCATATACACAACTCTTCTACCCCCCTACCTTTGACATAACTTAAAAATAGGTAGAAGTAACCTTATCTTGACCAACGAAGATCTTTGCTCCATGAATGACTCAAAAATAACAGCAATGGACTACTAATTGACTTAGCGGTTAAAAAAAATGTCTGCCAAATAAATGTAAAAAAGGGTCATCCCTTATAGGAATGAATAGGAAAAATAGCAGAAATATTATAAAAATGTATAATAAAATGTTTAAAAATATAATAGATGTACAACAATGTTCCAAAAGTTATTGTAACAATTGTTAAATATATATGAAATAATATACAATATTATTCATTACTGACACTATAAAAATAATAAATATATTTTTGAAAAATATTCGAAAAACTGTACTATGCTTAAAAAATATGAAAATGTATATTACTGAAAAAGTATTCAGTTACATTTTCTCTGTATTTGGTTAACAACTATTAAACAATGTCTTATATATTAAATAATATTAGAACGTATATAATAGTATTTCATATGCATTAAAAATACCAATATAATAATGTATGTAAAATAAGTTTTAAAAAAATAATTAAAAATGTACAATGTTTAAACAAAATGAAAGATTTATATTAATGAAAATGTATTCAAAACATTTTTTCTGTTTTTGTTTAAAAGCTATTAAAAATAAGTTAAATAGTAAATAAAAAAATGACTACTCTTTTTCCAATAAATATATATCAAAGATATAACATGTTGTATGTACACTTTTGTCTTTTAAATAAAAATAATATAAAGTTATATGTGTAACATTTACTTCTGATAATTATTATTGTTAAAATATTATTTGAATTGCAAACACTCTGCTTTCCTACAATACCAATGCAAAAAGTACTATTAACAAATTACTGAACACTACAAATAAAACACATACTACTCTAACTCCACTACAAACTAAACACCTATCTATAGCACCAAATACAGCAGTCCCAACACTGTTATTATGTGCGGTTGCAAGCACACATTTCTATAATAGAACTTGTGCTTTGGTTGGAAACTGGCCACAGTACAAGTTCCCATGGAGAAATGGGAGTTTCAGTTAATTGATGCACTGCATGGCAGGCACCTCACAGTGCAGGGATTAACAGGGGGGCCTGAGGGATGGAGGTCCTCAAAGTCGTTTTCCAACAGGCTTTTCATGTCTTAAAGCCCGGCATGAGAAGCTTGTCGAAAACCGACATCATAATCCCCATAGCGGAAATGCCGTTCATAGGGGATTATGAAAGGTTTCTGACTGGTTGAATGGCTCCTTGAGCCCGTCATAAGCCAGTCGAGAACTTTTTATACTCTGACCGCCTACCTCATAATTGGGCGATCGGACCGTAAACCTACCATGTCGGTTGGCAAGCGTCCAATGAGAGGTCCGAGGCTTACCGACCAACATCATAATGAGGCCCTAAAAGTTAAAAATACTATTCCCACTTCAGAATAAGATGGTCAGAGAAGGCATTTGACACAAAAGGGGAAATATTTACTATTCCCACTCAAATATCACTGAACTCAGGGAAGGTGCTGGACACTAAAGAGGCAACATTAATAATAATTACTGCAACAAAACTTCTGTTTGGGAAGGTTTTGGACACTAAAAAGGGCAACATTTACTACCCCCTCTCCAATATCACTTTACTCATTGAAGGTGCTGGACACTAAAAAGGTAACATTAATCATTTCCAGTGTAATAAAACTTATCACAGTGAAGTTTTGGACACTAAGGGCCCAATTCCGATCCTGTTTGGAAAGCATTCCGTACGACTCAGTTCCGCGAAGCTTTCCAAGCGAATCGCACTCCCGGAGTCCATGTGACTGATTCCGATGCATCCGTATAGTGACGGACTTGGTTCTCTCGGACTCCCGTTGGACTTGATGGGAGCCTTTGTACCGAATGCATACACAGGCTCCCATTGCAAAAAGGGGTGGGTGGGTGCCCAAACCATTGTGCATGCTTGGATCTGGGGGACCCCCCAAAGTCCGACTTCCAAAGCCTTTTTGTCTCGCCAAAACGAGTCGGGCATCGTACTCGCTCTTTCCGATGCCGGCTCCATTGCACGTCATGATTGGGCTGCGAACGACACAGGCTGACAGGATTATGGTTGGAAACGATTCGGTTGGCGCAAACAAGATCTTCACATCCTACTTGGTCGTTCGCAAAGGGGGACGATTTGGTCGGAAACATATGCTCCGAGTCGGATTTGCTCGTTCCGACCCCGCCTGGAGGCCTTCTTAACGTGATCGGAATTGAGCTCTAAATGGAGCTTCATTTACTATCCCCACTGCAATCTAGTTTAACTAAGGGATGGTGTAGGCCACTAGAGGTGCAACATTTACTATTCCCATTCCAATATCACTCAACGCAGGGAAGGTGCTTAACACTGAAGAGGCAACATTAACCATTACCAGTGCAATAAGACTCAGGGAAGGTTTTGGACACTAAGAGCCTCATTACATTGGCAGTCGGTCGAGTGCCCGACCGCCATTACTGCGGGATGAAGACTGACTGTCAATTAGTCGGCGGTTCCGCCTGCCATATAATGATAAGAACACTATGTAGGCAGCTGTATACATGTACTTTCCCTGGAACAGGGCAGCAGTATAAGCTGCATTAGATAAAGGCATATTTGCAAACATCCGCGCACATGTGTCAGGCACCATGTGGTGCCTGGCCAACGGTGCATGAATATTTGGGGGGCATCACATGTGTCCCCCTAGCTACATATCAGTGGCACAAGTAGGATGGGGATCATGCTAGGGGTCCCCAAAGTCCCTTTCCAACACCCTTTTCATGGCCGTGGGCCGCCATGAAAAGGCTGTCGAAAATGGACATCGTAATCCCTATGGCGGTGTCTGCGCAGGTGCTGCATTCATTGTAGCGAATACTGTCTGACCACTGTCCTGACAGGCTACTTGAGCCTGTCAGAGCTAGTGATTTTCCCCCCGCCCTCTGTGCTCTGACCACCGGTATCATATTCTGGTGGTCGGACCGTTTCCCTGGATGTCGGGTGGACCACTACCAATGGCCTGTGAGTGGCTGTCCTCCTGACATCATATTGAGGGCCTAAAAGGGACATCATTTACTATTTCGACTCCAATATAACTTAACTCCGGGAAGGTGCTGGACACTTAGGGCCCTATTACGAGTCTGGCGGTCCAATCAATCACTAGACTAGTGGTGGTGTGGCAGTCGCGGATCCAGACACCGGCTGTCCCAGCGCCCGATTACAACTCGGGCAGTCGGACCGCCCTAGGACAGCTGGCTCTGCCAGGGAACCGCTGTTACCTGGTGTGGGAGCAGCGGTCAGAGGCTGCAAAATGCTTGGCAGGACCGCCACTATCCTGCCTAACACATTTCAAGTTTCGGTTCAACCACCATAAAAAGCCTGGCAGAGACGAAACAAAAGAGGCCCTACAGGACTCCCCTATGCCTCAAACATATGTGGATGCACTCAGGGGGGCATAACATGGGCCCCCTGCATGCATTCCCCTAGGTTCCTGCATGGCATGGACTTTCAAGTCCATGCCGTGCAGGAACCTTGTGAAGAATTCCCATTTCGTTGCTTTTTTAAAAGACACCTCCCCCTTTGAAAGGGCACTGCAGGGGGAACCACCACACTGTTTGCCCACCAGACCACTGTAAAATAGTAATCTGGCAGGCGGGTGGCGGCGACCTTCGGTGGAGCGGTGGCGAGGCTGTTTGCACCATCACACCACCGCTCTGCTGAAAGGTCGTAATGAGGCCCTACAGGGGCAACATTAACTATTTCCACTCCAATATTAGTATACTCAGGGAAGGTGCTGGACACTGAAGAGGCAACTTTAATCATTCCCACTGCATCAAAACCTCTCTGCTGGAAGGTTTTAGAGACTAAAAGGGTCAACATTTACTATTCCCACTCCCACTTGAGTCAGGGAAGGTGCTAGACACTAAAGGGGCAATATATTCTATTTCCACTCCAATTTAGCTTAACTCAGGGAAGGAGCAGGACACTTAAGGGGCAATATTTGCTATTCCCATTTCAACATCACAACTCAGGGAAGGTGCTGGACACTAAAGAGGCAACATTAACAAGAGCCATTGAAAATAAAATTATCTCAAGGAAGGTTTTCAACAATAAGAGGGATAAATATGCTATTCTCACTCCAAACTAAATTAAGTCAGATAAGGTATTGCCACTCAAATATAACTTAAAATGTTCTATAATCGTTTCCATTTGAAAACATTAAAAAAATAAAAATTTTTAAATAATGTTCTAAAATGTTTGTAAATATTATTTTTTTCATAGTAATATTACTAATGCTTCATAAAAGATCACATAAAATTTTATTTTATGAATAGCAATACATTAACATTGTTTTTGATTTTTCTTAAATTAATATAAACAATTTAAATTCTTATAATTTTCTTTTCAAATTACTTAAAATATTCTATAAAACATCCCACTTCTAAAAAAAATATAAAATTAAATTAATGACTTTTAACTAAAACACATCCAAAATGAAACAGTAAAACCTATTTTTTTTAAATACTCCCCACCCTTATCCCCTATAATCACAACATCCCACTCCTAAAATGTTTACGTTTTTTTAAACTATTTTTTCAACATAAAAAAACACAATAATACTTAACTTTATAAAATGCTTCCCACCCTTAGCACCTATAACATCCCACTCCTAAAAAATCTAATTTTACAAAATATTTTTTTTAACAAATTAAATTAAAAAAAAATAAAATACAATTACTTAAATGGTTATAAACAATTTCTATAAATAAATATACATAAACAAAAATATATTATGTTCCACAGTATTTTTTTACAACTTTTGTTTTATTATACACAACGATATTGAGTACTATAATATTAAATTCATCGATATTCTTGACACAATATTTATGTTACACAATATGTTTTTTATATATTTTGTCCAAACACCTGCAAAATCATCAACAAATAACGGTAGGGATTCTGATAACTCTTCATGCATCAGCATTCCCTTTATAGCTATAGAGTAGTGACTTTTTCGCCACTGCTGGGATCTCACTTGTTTCTTACTGCTGCAGTGTCTATCAGAAAATCAATCTCTTTAGCTCCTAACTGAATTGAAAATATGGGAATCTCCTCAGGTGTGTCTGATACCTCATCATAAAACACTGGGCTTTGGTTTCTGTAGTTTTGGTCACCACCCCTCTCACTGCGTTGTCCTATGCTGATCCATGTGGTTCCTGGAAAGGCTCCTCAGGGTGTGTTGGGTCTGCTTGATGTCTCTGGGCATGAGTGGCGCTGATGGCCGGAACTCATTTCTATCATACCTGTAATTTCTTCCATTCCCGTTTTCTCCATCCTTCTCTTCTACATTTATAGCCCCTACAATGTCGGCCCGAGTGCCTGTACTTTCGACAAACATAAAACTGATCTCTACTCTTGTCTCTTCTCTGGTATCCTTGTCCTTCATCATGTCCATGCTGCTCCCCCAGATAGTACATTCCTTCGGGCTTCTTCTATTGTGTTAATTGCTGTAACATTATCCCCTTTTCATTTTTAGCTGTGTCCTTTGTTATCTGGAAAATGCCATCACTTCCCATAGCTATCAGAAGCATGCACAACTCCTTTAGTAGAACCAATCAGGGTGGCACAGTTTACAACTATGGGCCACAGAAGCTTATAATCAATTTGTGAGTGTCTGAGCAGCTAATAATTTATATGCCCCTGTAATGCGCTGTGCCCCATCCACTGTTATCCATTGCTTCATTGTACCTTAAAATGTAATTAGTCACTGACTCGCGTGATTTATGCAATATGGCCACAACCAAAGAAGAATCACAATGTTTCACTGCTAAGGCATTCATTGTGTCCCTGACCGACTCTACCCAATTTATCAATCTATTTTCTGTGACATTCATATTATCAGTCAGTATTTTCCAATCTCTTTCCTGTGAAATTTGAAACACACTTTTACCATAGACCATCTGGTCCCATGTCCTATTTTTAGTTGCCTTTCTACATCTCTGGGAAGGGGGGTGAAGGCAATGCATATTTTATAAAGGCATTCATAATCCTTCACACTGGCTGTGAATAAGTTGGGCACATCCTTAGTCATCTGAGCTGTCTCCAAGGGGGTTCATGATTTTGACATGGATGTCCCCAACACTATTTTTGGTGCAGTCATTTTAGTGTTCAATAGTATTACATCAGTATATGTGTTCTCACCCTTTCCTTTTAGCGTCCGCACGTGTGACCATGTAAATATCAGCCGTTCTCTGTTATCTATCTTAACCAGAAGTTTATTAATGAAGCATTGAATTTATTCCCTTTCAGTATTCACCCCATCCTAGGCTGCCTCCCTCCTCAGATGAGCTAACTGTTTGTGATCCTCCTCATTGTCTTTCTCTTCTACACTCAGCCCTAAATCCTTCCTTAGGCCAAAAGTTGAAGTTGGGGCTGGGGTTTCAAAAGCACGTAGCATGTCCCCTTCGAATGGTAGGTGTCCGTTCAGACCTGGGGTTCTGAAACTGCTTTCTCTGTAGCTAGCTGACATGTCAGATACCCTATTAAATCTACTTTCAGGGATATATGAAAATAAGGGACACTTGATAAGCCTTGTTTTGTAGGCAGTGCCTGCTCGTGTTTGTTATTCCTTTTACAGTGTAAGTAGGAGCCTGAAAGTGATAGGTATATTGAAGTTGTTTGAGGAGGCATTGAGAAATGAGGTGCAGATAGAAAAGGACCTGCAGAATAGATTCTTTGTCCCAGTGTCGGATGACTGCTCCCACTGCTGTTTCTATCTGTGATCCAGGAATGGCATTCAGTCTCTGCCTTTTCCTTTCTTCCTCAGCTAACAACAACATTTCCTCCTCAGCCTATGCACTCTAACTACTTGCTCACCATCTACTCCTTCCTCTAGTTTGACACACAGGCCTTGAGGCTTGGAGGTGATAAACAGTTTCTTCAATTCATTCATGTCAATGTGTACTTGTCTATGCGTCCAATTGCAGAGCGGCATTGGGTATTGTTTTTAACCCTATCTACTTCAGCTGTTATAAAGCCACAGTGTATACAAAGTGACAGAAAATACTGCTCTGTTTGCACACAGTTTCTTAATTCTACAAACATTGGCTATAGGTTGTGGGCCAATCCTTTCCTAGTTATAGCTCCTTTTCTATTAGGTTGTTCGCCCTCACTGTTCTCCACTGCTACTGCTGAACAGTCTCTGCACCCTGTGGAGGCATTTCCCTGGCCTTTCTTTTTTGAAAGGAGAGCTGTCTTTTTAGCCGATGAAAGACACTGCTGCAAACAATCACTCATATTATGCAAATCCCATGACGGGTCATCCCGTAATTCCATGGTCTCTGTCAAATATTTAATATCATCTAATTCAAGAGAGCCAAATTTAGGTCTTCTAACATTTTCAGTCCATGTCCATCCCAGCGCGCAAACAGGGCTTACATATTCTAGACAATTTGTCTCTTTTACAACCTGAGCTTCCAGGCTATCTGCAGGCAATTTAAAACCTTTCTCTCCTGCCTTCTGTTTAAACAACTTTTTAGTCTTTTTCAATATATTGGGGCTTGCCAGCTCCCCGTTTCCTTCAGAATATCTGTTGCTCATCACTCACAATTTACACCCTGAAAGATAAACAGAACAATTGTATACTACAAGAAAAGTTGTTAGGCAATGGATAGGAGAGAGAGAGAAAGAAAAATCTACAACTGTGGACAACCCAGAGAGAACACATAAGAAAAATTGCAAGGAAAACATATTTTCACGTTGCCATCAGTCAGCATATAATTCAAATACAGTTATTGATCAATAACTGATTATTTTTGTGCACATTTCAAAATCATTTCCCTGTGTTCCGGCACCCCCTGATAATCAAATGTTCCCCACGCTACGCTCCGGGTGGGTTTGCTTCTGGGGTCCCCTAAAAACAATCCCCTCTGGCACAGGCTCTTCTGTGTGAGTTACAATCACCCTGAAGGGATCAAACACTGTCAGCTAATATTACTGACACAGAGTAACTGTAGTTATCTCCTCAGTCCCCTGTTTGACTCGCAGCTATATTCTAAGTGTTCAAAGGGCACAGAGGCAAGTTATTCACATTCACTTACCGGTGTGACATTTCACGCTGTCAAAGTCATGGTCACCATTTGTCAGGGAACAACTTTTCCAACCCTCCTTGGAGTGACGCAAAGAAAGCACAGACACAAGGGCATCAGAACAGATTAAATGTATTTGCAGGCACCAATGCTTATTGGTGGGCCAAGGCAGAAGGCAGATGCACATCCCAGTGATACGTCTTAGAAACTGACTTCTTTTACTGCCCTGAGTGATTTTTGTGTGGCCTTTATATACCTTACAAAATGCAGCCACCAGCAAAAGCCAAAAAGGACACATTCCGAAGATAGGCAAACATATAGAAAACAGAATTGCCACATAGGCGCAAACTAAAAGAACACAGTACCGTTAAGGCATAAAAGAGAACAGAAAACAGGTGGACTGTTTGTAGGTTAAAGGAAGCTATGACCCTGCTTGTGGGTTGTTATGGCAAGCTAAACTTGATGTGTGAGACAGGAGTTAAACTTAACATAACTTTGAGAGGTTTGTTTGCACAGTTGGTGGAGGTGTCAAAGAGGTCAGCAGGGCAGCCTAGGTGCATGGCAGAATTAGTTCTGTGAAGGTGGGGGAAACCATTCTCTGAAGGAGGGGAACCACTGCAGAGAACCTGAGCTGCCGCTCCGAGCAGCTTGTCCGGGGACAGAAATAGATAGCTCAGTATCTTGAAGCTAGCGCGGGTGAGAACTGGAACTAAGTAAGATATCTATGTGGTGCATACATATGGAAATATATATTTTTTCGAAGCCTGGGCGTTGAACTATGCTCCGTTCGCGGAGCTTGCGAAGTTTAGGTACCTTCGCGATTCGCGTAGAGCGCGAAGTTGAAGATTACTATGCAATCTAGCGCGTAGCATAGTAGTTTTGCTTCCTCGCGCGCTCAATATTCATTCTCGCGCACGCGGTAACATCTTACCGTGATTCTGCAATCGGCAACTTGCTTTTCTGTCCGTTCGCGAGCGCCACGAGATTTGTAATATGGCTGCCCAAGCCCGCGAGAGTGTGCGAACGCAAACACGTCATTCGGGCGCGCGAGCTGACTTCCAGCGGCTGTCTTGGTAAGATCGCGATCCCGAACATGCAAAGACTACAATCTGGCCAAGAATATCTCTCGAGCTTCATAAAACCTTCTCTAAAATGATCATTTTGCTCAGAAAAACTCCTCAGATTGTGATTTTGCTGTAGCCTTTTGTGTAAGGAGGAGTCCTTTAATTTTTTTTATATTTTTTTCAAGAGGAAAGAAGTGCCCCTGAGTCTACAACTTCCTGTTCCTGTCCAGCAGGCTCCTCCCAGTGCTTTGTGAATGTGCTGTTCACTTTCATTTGGATTTGGAGCTGGAAGGATCACTTTTTGTGTCTGTCTGCTGCATCATACCATTGGATTGGATTTATTTGAGGACTTTTTGATTTGAGATTTAATTTACTACAAGTAAGTTGGAGAATTGGTATGTTTGTTTCATTGGGGCTTGTTTGTACCTACATTTTTCTGGGATTTTCATTGTTTTTAAAAATTATTGTTGTGGCGGGTGGCCTGTACTTTCAATAGGGGCCTAGTTGTTTTTCTCTGCAATTTCAGCCAGTAGGATACCCATGGGTCCATGTTTCGTGGTGTCTGTAGAATTTCAACATCATGTAGGGCATGGATGGCATAGGATTGAAATGCTAAATGTGGCTGTGGTGTATTTCACTGTTGGTGTGTGTGTGTGTGCGTGTGTGTGAGTGTGTGTGTGAAGTACCTTTGTTGGATGTGTGTGCTTGATGTGTAACTTCTTTCCAATCCTTTCGTAGCCCTGTTGATTTTCATTTTTATATTAAAGCTGTGCTGTTTAGCAGGCCTCCTTTGTCCGGTCATATATTATAGGCCTGCTTCAGTTCATTGTTTTCCATGGCCTGTTGTGACTGTGAGTGCCCATGTGGCTTGTGGCAATTTTGTGGTGGTAGTTTAGTAGTGTCTGCTTCTTTTTCCATAAAGGCCTGCATTTCTTTTCTTTGTTCCCATTGGCTTATGCTTGTTGTTGTTGTGTCCTCCTGGCCGTGTGTGGCGGCCATTTTGTGAAGGCAGGCATTGTGCTTTTGCGATAGGCTTACATTGACTGCTCCAAGCTCGTGGCCTAGTCTGTCAGTAGGCCCAGAGGTAGTCAGCCTCAAATCTTTGGTGCGTTTTTTAAATTTACAGTTTGTGTTTGATTTTTTTTTTACACCATGGATGGCTTTGGATTTCCTTGCAAAATGTGTTTTTTGGGGTAGAATAGCAGTTTTTGGGTGTGTGTTAAATAAATAGGGCTTTTCAGCCAGTAGGTAACCCTAGGGATTCAGCTTGCGTATTTCAGTAACTCTGCACAGCGCGACAACGCGGACTTACAGTTTTCGTCATTTTTGCGCTTACAATATACGTGTTCGCGCACGCGATAAAGCCTTTTTGTACTGTTCGCGATCCCGAACATGCAGCATTTGCATTCTGGCAAACAATATCTTGCGAGCAACATAAATCCTTCTCGAAAACGCAGATTTTGTGCATTTTGCTAAAAAAAATACCCAGGTTGTCATTCTGCTGTAGTTTTGGAGCACGGAGAAGCTTTTATTTAAAAAAAAATATTTTTAGGAGCGGAAGTAAGTCCCACAGAGACTACAACTTCCTGTTCCTGTCGTTTGTAATCACTTTTTTGTTATTAATATTGTGGTGGGTGGCCTGAGCATGTGTGTGGCAGCTTTTTTGTGAAGGCAGGCATTGTGCTTTTGCCATAGGCTTACATTGACTGTCTTCCATTTCTTGTTGTTGTGGGTGTGTAGCGGCCATTTTGTGGAGCCATCCAAGCAGTGTGCTTGCTTTTGCCATTCTGTTCCAAGCTTGTGGCCTAGTCTGCCAGTACGCCAGAGGTAGTCATCCTCAAATCTTTGGTGCATTATTTAAATTTACATTTTGTGTTGTCTGTTGAATTATTTTTTTACACCATGGATGGCTTTGGATTTCATTGCAAAAGGTGTTTTTTGGGGTGGAATAGCAGTTTTTGGGTGTGTGTTAAATAAATAGGGCTTTTCAGCCAGTAGGTAACCCTAGGGATTCAGCTCGCGTACTTTCGGTAACTCTGCACAGCGCGACAACGTGGACTTACAGTTTTCGTCATTTTCGCGCTCTCAATATGCGTGTTCGCGCACGCGATACAGCCTTTTTGTACAGTTTGCGATCCCGAACACGCAGCATTTGCAATCTGGCAAACAATATCTCGCGAGCAACATAAATTCTTCTCGAAAACGCTGATTTTGTGCATTTTGCTAAAAAAACTCCTCAGGCTGTCATTCTGCTGTAGTTTTGGAGCACGGAATCACTTTTATTTTTTCAAAAATATTTTTAGGAGAGGAAGTAAGTCCCACAGAGACTACAACTTCCTGTTCCTGTCCTTTGTAATCACTTTTATGTTATTATTGTGGTGGGTGGCCTGAGCATGTATGGCGGCCATTTTGTGGAGGCAGGCATTGTGCTTTTGCAATAGGCCTGCATTGTCTGTCTTGTATTCCTGACCTTATGTTGTTTTTGTGAGTGGCCTCGCCATGTGGTGGCGGCCATTTTGTGGTACTAGCCACTGTGCTTTTTCCATAGGCCTCCAAGCTTGTGGCCTAGTCGTACAGTAGGCCCAGGGTTACTACTCATCAATCATCAAGGGTGCATGGAATTTAAACAACTGTTTTTGTGTTGTGCGATAAATTTCAACATCATGTATGGCTTTGGATTGAATTGTAAAATGTGGGCTTTACTTTTTTTCGTGGGTACATTTCATTTTTTGGGTGTTGTAAATAAATGCCTTTAGTTTTTATGTGTATATGTTCGTTGTTGTTGCTCCCTGATGCTGCATCCATCCCATAAGATGCACACATTTTTATTTAGGGCAAACAGGCTACACTACATTTATGTTTTTGTTCTTTGCTATTCTTCTTCCTGAGTGTACACAGTACAAGTACACCAGGAGCCCTGGCCTTGTCAGTCTCTTAAGTGGCTATACTGTTGTTGTTCACTGACTTCATAAAATTTAATATTTGTGACCACCCACCAGACACTAAGAAGTTATATATTATATTATTGATCTTTTGGCTGATGTTCTTCTGGCTTTTTTGCTTTTAGGTGCACAAAAGACAGAGGAGGTGTGTCATCATCATCGACCGGGCCAGACCGACGTCCTGCTGCTGTACACGACGTGACGTGTGAGTGACCTGACCAGGCATCTCTGCAACTTGTGCAACTGAGTGCTGTTTTGACATCTGAAGAAGCTGCCCCCAAAGAAAGCAGGTAGCAGGTCCTCCGGTACCAAGAAAGTTGCCATGGAGAAGAAGGAACAGAAGAAGAAGGAAGTGTTACTTAAGTCTGGTGTGCCTCCCAAAAACTTTTTGGGCCACCAAAAATGACGCCTGCAGCAGCGGTGTCGGGGGGCCAAGCTGGGGGCAGCACCTCCACATCAGTGGGCCCAACCCACCAACCCAGGCCCAAGCAGATGAGTGTGGAAGAGGTAGCCAGCCTTATGGTGGAAAGCAGTGATGCTGAGCCTGAACTAAACTTATCGCTATCTCAAAGTAGTACACAATCAACGCAGGAGGGAACACAGCAGATTAATGTTCAACAGCCGCAACACCGCCCGCAATAGTAGCTGTAGTTCCTCCCGAAGTAGTGGCAGTTCAGGAAATGGAGCCTCATGCAGAGGAAGAAGAGGAAGCCACTGCTTTAGAAGTTCCATTGGCTTCCAAATCCCCAGCAAAGAAAAGGAGGGTTAGTACATCAAGTTCTTCACCAAGCCCCCCTTCTGATGATCTAGATGCCACATGGAAGCCACAAACTGAGTCTGAGAGAGAAACACATCACAAGAGCAGGCATGGGAAAAGGAAGGTTCCAGAAAGCCCTACACTTATGGAGGTTGATGTAGAAGAGCAGGATGATGATGATGATGATGAGCCAGTCATCACGAACATCACTCCCGGGCCTGAGGAGATGGAGACCAACATGTTTACACTATCCAAAATGGCTGCGAGGGATGTAGCACGCATACCTCCAACACAGGTAACACCAACACGACCTCCAGCTTCCATATTTACATTAGCAAAGGGCCGGCAGCGTCCTACATCCAGCACAAGCACCACCTCAGCATAAGTAGGTAGTGGTACTGCACAGAGTCAAATTCAACACACACCCTCCGGTTCATCCGGCATTGGAAGTGGGAGTGGCACCTCCAGCAGGAGACAAAAGTTAAGCTCCCCAGTGCGGGACTTCTTTACGGTTAGCGGAAAGGAGGAGAACATTGCTATATGTTCCGGTTGTCATACCTCTGTTAGTCGTGGTAAGCTTGGTACAAACTATGGTACTGGAGGCCAAATGACCCATCTGAAAAAAACACTACGCAATCCAGTGGGAGGAGCACCTTAGTCGCATGAAAACTGGAACCATTGCTGTTGGGCATAAACGAGTAGAAAGTCCGCTCACGGTGGAACAGGAAGAAGAGGGAGACATTCTCTGTGGTAGTGGTACACAAAGTAGCCCTGTCCCCAGCACTGCAGTGGTAATGCCCACATCCTCAGCCACATCTCATTGGCACAAGAGTAAGAGTCAGCCTGAGACACCAAGGAGTACTGCTGTCCCAAAAAGTGCGACATTGACCACAGGAAGGAATACCATGCAGCCTACCATTCTTAGCATGTTTACTAGGGCGGAGGGGCAGTATGTATGTATGTATGTATTTATCATTTGTAGAGCGCACTGTAACCCTACGGGCATCCTGGCGCAGTACGAACGCAACCACCCAATAGCCCGTTTGTACAATGCGAAGCTGGCTAAAATGTTAGCACTGAACCTTCTCCCTATTTCTTTTGTTGAAGGGGTGGGTTTTCTTGAATTTGTGACCACCATCTGCCCGAAATGGAAAGTTCCCAGCCGCTACTATTTCGCAAGAGTTGCTGTTCCAGCACTACATCACGACGTGCTGGAATTGCTTGGAAAAGCCTTAAAACAGAGTGCTGTTCAGAGTATACACCTGTCAACAGACATGTGGACCAGTTGCCAAGCCACTGATTACATGTCCATCACTGCACACTGGGTCTCTTTTTCGGGTGTTAAACATAAGATATTTTATATGGTGCTGAAATCTGGGGGTTTTGTAACCTGACCCAATTGTCCACAGCCCAGAATAAATTTATGAGATTGGTTGTGGGCCTGCCCCAATTGTCCCCTCGTACTCCACTGCTGTTTCACTTAGGCTGTCATAGTATTGAGGATACTGCCCGTTATAGGCCGTTGGCCTTTTGAAGGCGTCTCTGGATTACTCCAGAGCTCCATCTCTTTGCCAGGGCTTTGTCCGAAGTAAGGGGATTGGATCGTCTGCATAGGATCCCATGGCTGATTGGCATAAAATCTCTCCTTATTGACATGGGGATGAGGGAACTTTGGGAGAGCCCTGAATCGGTGGAATTTCCTTCCAAAGAATCCAGCATATTGCATAAGAGCAGCATATTGGGAGTTAATTAAAATAAGGAAGTTCTCCTCTGTCACTAGCCCCATTCTGTCTACAGATTTTTTAGATCTAAAAGATGAACCCTGCCTGGAAAGCTATTGGGACCTTATATCAAAGCCATCAGACCGCAAGCTTTACCACCAATTCAGAGTTGGGTCATTGCCACTTCGGAAATTTACATGTAAGTGGCAACCAGGAATTGGTGATAAGTGCCGATTTTGCCCGGATCATAATGAAGATATTGACCATCTCCTATTTGTATGTCCGGTCTATTACAAACCTCGTAGCTTGTGGCTAAAACCAGCATGTCGGTCCTTAGGAACCAGCTCTGCGATGGCCGCTAAGAGGCTGCTGAAATCTGGCTATAATGAGATCGCAGTAATAGGAGTAGCTAAGTTCCTGAATTGGGCATGGGTGTTGCGAATGAAAAATGAGGGGCCCTAATAGCTAAGATATTTTCCCTTGGGGTATTGAACGAACTACGTGGAATTATGTATTTTTATGGTCTTTTATGATGTGTTCAAAGTCTTGTGCGTGGGATATATTTAATCTTGTATTAGGAACTGTTTTAATATGTAAATATAGGTATTTATTTTTGGTTGTATCTAATTTTAATATACTGACTGTTCTGTCTTTTAAGATGAATAATCGCAATAAAGACTTTTGAATTGAATTGAATTGATAAGATATCTGACAGTGTTGTTGACACCGCTGAGATTTTTAAAGACACTCGCAAACATGCAACTGTAGCCATGTTTGCTATGGAGAAATCTCATACTGCTGCAAAGATTTTGGATGAGTTTAACAGCAAGGTGTTGGAGTGGCTGCGACCAAGAGTGCTTACCATTGGTTTTGTTGCCACGGACAATGGCAGTAATGTAGTTAGGGCCATGAAAGATGGTGGCTATTTCAGAGTCCCATGTTTGGCACACTGCATTAACATTGTTGTTCAAGACTTTCTGAAAAATGAAAGCAAAGGCAGCAGCTTACTGACCACCTGCAGAAGAATATGCACACATCTCAACCATTCTTTTAAAGCCCGGAAGCAGCTGAGGGTCATTCAACGTGAGCATAAAATGCCAGTCAAAGCACTCATCCAGGAGGTGCCAACACGTTGGAACTCAACGTATTACATGCTTGAGCGTCTGTTTGAGCAGTACATACCACTTAAAGCTCAGGAGATCCTACTGTGAAAGGCATGACCGTTGAGATGGCCCAATGAGACCTCGTCAAATGCCTGACAGAGATGCTACTTCCTTTTGAGGTCTTCACACATGAAGTGAGCAGGGAGGACTGTACTATAGGCCAAGCTATCCCATTATTGTACATGCTAGAGCAAGAGCTGAAGGAGGTGTCAGAAATGTACGCAGGTGTAGATGACAAAGTAGACGCATATTATTTGGCAGACACCTTAGTCGCTCGCTTATCTGACAATCCAAGGATTCAAATTAACATTGTGTCACATCCACATTACATTACTGCGTCAATTTTGGATCCACGTTACAAATTATTGCTGCGCAGTAATGAAGTAATTCCTTTTTCAGAAGTGGATGTTGCCAAGTACAAAACTTTGATAGCTGAGGAAGCCACTGACTTTGAAAACAAACGGATCTTAATTAGAGGCTCGCCCCCCCAGGGCAGAAAAAGTACTGCAGGGCACCCAGAGTCAAGTTCTACTTCAGAGGCTGAGAGCAGTGTGTTTGCCTTCCAGCAGTCAACAACACTGCCAGCAATAACATCAACAGCACCAACAGGATCATCAGGCACATTTAAAAAAACGGCAGGTTATTGGTTTCTACGGAAAGGGTTTTGTACGTCCATGACTGATGCAAAGGCAAAAGAGGCCAAGCAAATCGGAGCCCCCCTGGACATTGAGCGGATGGTTCAGGCCTATCTAGATGACACAACAGAGGTCTCCATGGAGCAAAGCCCATTGGTGTATTGGTATGGGAAAAGAATCCAATGGCCAGTGCTCAGCAGGCTGGCGATAAAGTATGTGGCTTGCCCTGTTGCAAGTGTCTCTTCAGAGCGTGTTTTCAGTGCTGCTGGTGCCATTGTTACTGTCAAAAGGACCAGTCTCTCGCCCAAAAGCGTTGAGAGGTTAACCATGATCAAAATGAATCAACACTTTATACCACCGGAGTACAAAATACGTGAATCACAGCAGGAAGAGGAGAGCGACTTCAATGACATAAGTAGTGGGTTGTACTTCTGTCCGAATCACCAGAGTTTGAGGATGAGCTCCTCTTCTCTGACAACTAAGCTTTCAAATTGTTCTCCCCTCCTTTATTTGTGTGTGACTGTGTATCTGTTTTTCTGGTTCAAAATCTAATCACAACAAATCCATCACCAGTCTCCTCTTTTTATTTCCCTATTGGAGTTGCACGTCTGTGCATAACTGTCCACTCCACTCTTTAGGGTCCTGCTCCATCTTCCTTACTCTCTCTAAATACATTTCAAGCAAGCCAGACATTGGATGGAGATGGAGAATAGTAAAATACATGTTGCCTCTAACAGTCCCTCCATAAGAAGTGAAACATGACTCCAGCTATATTCCGTTTTGTTTCCAAGCCGAAAGAAACTTATCACTGACTGTCAGAAGGCTAGGCAGGCATCAGATCTGACAGCCAAAGAGAACAGCAAGACAGGTAATGAGTGATTATTGTGAATGATGGCATGCATTGCATTGGATGCTGGCTGACTACGAATGAATGTGCATGAAGTAGAACTATACTAGTTTATCGACAAAGTTAAAGTGACTCAGGTGAGTTGACAGTTAATGTTTCCTTGTTGTTTAATAACCACATTGTACTCCTACCACTGCAGGTGCCGGCCAATAGTTGGTGTTGGAGAACACGTACCACACGGTCATCATCATGATGCTGCTGAGCATACTATCTTTGCACACAGTCAGTCAGTTGGATCGGAGATAATTGATGGAATAACTGCGTTTGAACAAGAACCACAGCAGACCTAGGCTAGATGTCCATGTAGTGGTGTGGACTGGAGTAGAGTGTAGTGGTATGAGGGACAGTGGCGCATTGATTTAGTCACTTCATTTGGAAAATGCTAGGTTGCTGCAGTGCATATGACATATGTCTGGCTCGGTCAAAATGTAAGTAAGGGGTAGGGTGCCTGGCCTGTGCCGCAGTTTTCCTGTTCTGTGGCTGTTTTGGCTCCTGAGTCCTGTCCCGTTGTTGTTGTTGTAGCTTAATGCTGTAGAGTAGACACTATGTATCCTATCCAAGCTGCCTCAGACTAGGAGGAGAGACTGACAGTACTAATATGACAATTAAAAATAACTCAGTGAGGGGTACTGCATCTATCGGTTTGGGTGTTACAAAATCGGCAGATCTTTTAAATCAAACACTGGCTGTGGGCATGCAGCAGCACGGAAACAAAGTAACAAACCATGTAACTTAGATTGAATTCGGAAAACAGTAACCCACCACAAAACATTAACATCGTATAAGTAAATAGTATAAAATTTAATATCCCCTAACAAAAATAAACTATCCCACTCTGACCTAACCCACCCCCCTCCCTAACTCCAACCAATGTCCACAACGAAACGAAAGTCCAAGAGTCCCAATGTTCGAATGAATCCCCAACGCCCAAAAACCCACCCACCAACAAAAGGAATTAAAAAAGGGGCAAATGACAAGGTCCTCTATAGCCGGCGGGCCTTCAGGTGTTTGTCCACCAGGATTTTTACCCGCTCCTCTAGGTTCTCCTCTAAGCGGGCCATCCGGCGGAGCAGCTGGCGGCGAAATGCCCTGCAGTTACATGCAGGGTGGGGGGCAGTAGTGGTTGAGATGGAGGCGCGGCGGCTGCCGGACCACGGCGCTGTGAAACTGGAGGCAGGGCCTGACTGGGGCCCGGGGCATTGGAGGAGGCTGCAGCTGCAGCCAACTCCTCCTCCTCCTCCGCCTGAGCCACCAGCCGGCGATATTCTTCGCAAATGGCCTCCAGTTTACGGCACCGGGCCCTGGCGGCCAACTCCTTCCGAGATGGTTTTGGTGTGGATGTGGAAGGAGTATCTATATCAAGAAAGAAAAAGAACATGTTGTAGCCAATACTCTTAGCAAAACAGAAACACTAAAATCATTCAACACAAAGGTGCTGATTTCGATCCTGTAAAACCCGGGTACGAATGGTCGTACGGAGCGTATTCTCCGTCCGACTCGTACCCGGGAAAACCACCTTACAAACCCGCAAGTACGATTCGTACAGAAATACCATTTCCGTACGAGTCGTACAAAACACCGACCGGCTAAAAAATACCCACAATTCCGATCCGGGACATCGCGTACGTGACGTCCGGACGGAGTCAGGCAGCGTTCTATGGACCAGCAAGTACGATTCGGGCCTACTTCACTCCGCACGGATCATTTTTTACGGCAGCTAAAAACTCACGGGAAAGTGAGGACGAAGCGATGAAGGAGCTGCGAGACGCGACGGACAGCCATGGACCCCATCCTACGTGTCATCCCGGCCCTCCTAGTTTACGACCTGGTGCACAGAAGTAGGTGTACGCGTGTTACAGGCCGTACCCACGCTCTGAGGGCGTGCGTACGGCGCGTACCCCTACATCACCACTCCAATGGTGGTACGGGCCGTACCCACGCTCTGAGGGCGTGGGTACGGCGCATACCACACGTACCCCTACATCACCACTCCAATGGTGGTACGGGCCGTACCCACGCTCTGAGAGCATGGGTACGGCGCGTACCCCTACATCACCACTCCAATGGTGGTACAGGCCATACCCACGCTCTGAGGGCGTGGGTACGGCACGTACCACGCGTACCCCTACATCACCACTCCAATGGTGGTACTGGCCGTACCCACGCTCTGAGGGCGTGGTTACAGGCCGTACCACCATTGTAGTGGTACCAGTACGCTCTGAGGGCGTGGGTACGGCGCGTACTCCTACATCACCACTCCAATGGTGGTAAGGGCCGTACCCACGCTCTGAGGGCATGGGTACGGCACGTACCACGTGTACCCCTACATCGCCACTCCAATGCTGGTACGGGCCGTACCCACGCTCTGAGGGCGTGGGTACGGACCGCATCACCCGTACCTCTAGGGCACCAGTACATTAGTGATACAAGGCGTACACAGCCACGAATTTTGGCTTAGGGCCTGGTGCAGCATATAACCAGTATATTGGGGTGTGTACATGGCCAGGACAGCAGTGTACAGCACCAAGGGTGCGGGTGGGTGGGTGTCTGCCAAGGAGTCCCAGCAGTGGACATAGACATGTGAGGGGTGGGTGCAGAGGACTCTCAGCAGTGCCCAGACATATGAGGGGTGGGTGCATATCACTCCCAGCAGTGGCCAGAGACATGTGAGGGGTGGGTGCAGAGGACTCCCAGCAGTGGACAGAGACATGTGAGGGGTGGGTGCAGAGGACTCCCAGCAGTGGCCTGCAATATGAGGGGTGGGTGCATATCCCTCCCAGCAGTGGACAGACATGTGAGGGGTGGGTGCAGAGGACTCCCAGCAGTGGACAGACATATGAGGGGTGGGTGCATATCACTCCCAGCAGTGGACAGAGACATGTGAGGGGTGGGTGCAGAGGACTCCCAGCAGTGGACAGAGACATGTGAGGGGTGGGTGCAGAGGACTCCCAGCAGTGGGCAGACATATGAGGGGTGGGTGCATATCACTCCAGCAGTGGACAGAGACATGTGAGGGGTGGGTGCAGAGGACTCCCAGCAGTGGACAGACATATGAGGGGTGGGTGCATATCACTCCCAGCAGTGGACAGAGACATGTGAGGGGTGTGTGCAGAGGACTCCCAGCAGTGGACAGACATATGAGGGGTGGGTGCATATCACTCCCAGCAGTGGACAGAGACATGTGAGGGGTGGGTGCAGAGGACTCCCAGCAGTGGACAGAGTCATGGGTGTGTGTACATCATGATCAGATGAGCACAACTCCATGGGTGTATGTACGCATCCCTAATGTTCAACTATTTTGATAGTGCCATATCAACACATCACTGACAGCAGTGTCCCACTACCATGAGGATGTATGTCCTTCCCCCACTGCATGACACCACACATGTGGGTGTGAGGACAAATGACACATGCATACCCACCCCTGGCGGATGCATCACAATACACACACAGAGATCATGCCACAAGACTGCATACTCATGTCAATGCCCACTACACTAAGAGAGCCAAAGGGAACACACACTGTCACGCACATCCCAGGACTGATAGGAATGTACAGGTGCCGGGACAGCCACCAAGATGTTGCCTCTCATGGAAGGAATAGGGTGGAATTCCCACAGATACAATGTCCACAATTGTCAGTCAGGTGCTCAAATACCCTGCAGAACAAGTACCAAATGTTTGCTAGGCTGGGATAACACACATGCATAGTGTGGAAAATGCTGATTGTCGCCATTAAGGCATGACAGCATACTCAATACACAAGTGCAGTGACTAGCAAGGATGGCACAGAGGATGCAGCCGGAGACATTGCTGAGCACGCATGGCCATAGTTGAAGGTATCCGTCACCAACAAAGGAAATTTAGACACAGGTCAGCACTACAAAAGTGCTACTCCCTGCAGGGTAGATGTCAGGTGCCACAGAGGAAGGAACAGTCCTTGGGACAATGTCTCCAAACACAAATAGCACACACGACCAAATATACCTTGCAGAGACATTGTGATGGCAGGCAGATACCATGGTCCACCCCATTAGCATCAGGCGACAACTTTCTCCTGACACATAACACATTACCACCACCCCAACTCCAGGACCATCAGCACCCACATCAATACCTGAAATGCAAATGTGTTCAAACGGAAAACAAAATGCTTTATACAGCATTAAAAGAAAAAGTAGTTAACGACACTATTAAACAAGCATTTGCAATGCAAACGGTCTCGCCGTTGGGACCTTATATGTATTTAGCTATGCAGCACCTTAGCTTGGGTGCTGAACCATCCACTGTTCTTCAACATGAATACAGCATGCTTCTCTCAGGACAGATCGTGTCGGCTGCCTGTTATCAACATAAGCAGGAACCCAGCAAGTGCAATCTAAATCATTTAAAAAATACTGAAAGTGAACATGGTCTCGCTCCCTCTCCAAAAACCTTTGGGAGACTCCTTATGTAGATATAATAGGATCTTCTAGAATGCCCTGCAGAGTGTTTCTGATTAACCTGAAAAAGGAAATCGGCTGCATGATATATACAGAGGCATATAACAGACTACCATTAGGCCAGAAGCAAGTCATGCATACAGAAGACACACGAGGCAACAACCGGGCAGAATCCAGTCAAAGCATGTGCGTCCCTCACAGGGTGTTTGTCGATTCAAAGGATGCATTCAGGTCAGTGGGTGAGCAGAATAAAACTGGGAATAAAAGCCCAAAGACTACGTAGTATTGCCTATTTTCAACTTTATAATTGTCAAACGTTTTAAAAAAGTTTGTTCAAAAGAATTTGAGGGGGCTCTAGAAAAAGTACTGACACAATGAGCGGAAGCTATAGAAGTGCTTTAGATGAGCACCTGTTACAGTACACAGGGAAAGCCAGTACCTCTGTAGGGCTTGGTCTGCGGAGAATCTCGTGTGGCGTAGTTATTAAACGCGCACCTGGATGGATGGATGGGTTTGGAGGTGGATGAATAGGTTTGGATAGGGAAGGGTGGACCAAAGGAATGGTGAAATACTGAATGATGGATGAAAGACTGAATAGACCACAGAATGTAAAGGTTTAAAGGTGGACATTAGCAGGTGAATGGTAGGATGAAAAGATGAATGGATAGATTGATGGAAGAGACAAGATGGGGAGGGTCGAGTTGCTTCATTTGCTTGGTGCCATAAAAGCTTTGCTTCGAAGTGGGGGTATTTTCATTTTCTGACTACTGCCTTTCTCAAAAATATATAGTATTGAGCCAACAGCAATTAACAGTATGGTATTAAGAAGGTGTAACTATTACAAAACAAGGAAATGTTAACAGGTCATCGTGTTTGGCTTTTATTTTGTGTAATGACTTAACCTGTTTTATTTATATAAACACATTTCTCATGTGTTGTGGTATGTGCTGCAACTATTAAAGATGTCATTAAGTATCATCATGTCTTGCCCGTAGCCCCGCTCACTCACCACACCTCTAGCTCATTTTAATGAGTACCTGCACTTATTTTCGCCCATTTAAAGCACTGCCTAAAAGAGTGAAAGACTGCACAGGAAAGTGGCGGGGAAAGATCAGGAGTGATGGAGACACCTCTCTCACAGAACTTAGTAATATTTAATTCAGTTGCATGTTTTAAAAAATGAAAACCTCTCCAATTTAATTTGAATTTACATATTTTAAGACAAGCCGCTTTGAAAGGATTGCAAGATACATTTCTTTGCCCACCCTTCTTTAAGAACCGTCTTTTTCTCCCCACTATCACCCCCTAAAAAAGACCACCTTTTTCAGCCCATCTAAGCACTGCTGAGTGTTGTGTCCTAACAAATACCGAAGCTAGGATTCTAGACTCCAGTAACTACACCAGACACCCAAGAGAGAGAATTCCAGTTTCAACACTGCCAGCAAGTGCTCCCGCGTAAGCTTGTCTTTACTTTTGAGCAGTTTATACACTGTGGTTTATGTGCCCATCATTAAACCCTAAAACGAAACTACAAGTCCGAAAATACAACACGCTTTTGGATAAAATCCAAACAATGGGTAAAGGTGTTACACTTAATGAGGGGGCATTCAGTGGCCGTGTCAGGCTGTGATTGCACTGTACTCAGTCAATAGAAAACACAAGCATCAAGATAACGTAGGCTTCCAGAGTTTATGATGTTCCGAGTTCAACCTCAAACGCGACTTTACTTTGTATCCGCTCACTCGCTCACATGCCGCTTTACGCCTGCCTATCATTCAGATGACACACATGCTCGCAGGACCATGCATCTTGAAGGCAGAAAAGTCACTTTGCTGATAGAATTGGAGAATTGGAGTCGGGACTGTGCAGAGTGAGCACTGGTGACTTTGAAGCCAAACAATGTGGCCATCGATGAGCGATCACAGCCCGGATCCTAGGGAGACCCCGGCAGCAAAGACATAGATCATTTACATGTAATCCGCTCCGCAGGGCGGCCATGGTCACCCAAACAAAAACAATCAGATCGGGCAGCCATTTTACCTCCACCCCTTACACACACACCCTCCCCCCGTCTGGCACCGCAACCCTTGCTACTTGCACCCACAGACTAGCAAGTAGGAGCGGCCACCCTCGGAATCACCCGTCCCCGTACACCAATGGGAACCTGTGCCGGGATACCGAACGGTCACCGAAACAAAAACAATCAGATCGGGCAGCCATTTTACCTCCACCCCCTCACACACACACGCCCTCCCCTCGTCTGGCACCGCAACCCTTGCTACCTACATCCACAGACTAGCAAGTACGAGCGGCCACCCTCGGAATCACCCGCCCCCGTGCACCACTGGGAACCTGCGCTGGGATACCGGCCCGTCACTCGGAGTAAGGTTGTGCGACATTTGAGGTCAAGAGCAGCTGTCCAGGAGGTTCAGCTCACCGTCAATATGAAAAAAACAAGCGGGCACTGCAGCGCTTTACATGAACAGCAGCATGTAGAAAGCACGAACGGGAGAGGCGCGAGGGGGCGGCGCTTAATTGTAGAAGGCACGAATGAAGATGCGGGAGGGGGGTGGCACTTATTTGTAGAAGGCACGAACGGGAGAGAGCGGGAGGGGGGCGGCGCTTTTGTAGAAGGCACGAACGGGAGAGCGCAGGAGGGGGGCAGCGCTTTTGTAGAAGGCACAAACGGGAGAGCGCAGGAGGGGGGCAGCGCTTTTGTAGAAGGCATGAAAGGGAGAGCGCGGGGGGGCGAGACAGAAAGAAAATGTGTCTGTGCCTGGGAGGCACTCCATCAACATCAGGTGCTTCAAATAAAAAAGTCAAACAACCAAAACAACGCCCCTAATACAAGTAAAGGGGCCAATACCCATAGGCGTGGTTAAGAGCCCAAAAGGAGGGACTTAAAACACTATTAACCAATACCAACTACAGAAGGTTTGAAAGGCACACTGGAGACCAAATGAAAACAACTATTTAAAAAGAGGCGGTCTTTCACTCACTAAAGTATATACTGCATGTCTCAACGAGACAGCGCAAGCGCTGCCTAGGCGAGACCTAAAAAGGCACATGGCCAGTCCAGATATGAAGTCCTTGGTGGGGGACACATGGCCACGCGTCTCCCCTAGCTTGCCTGCACATTAGAACCCGCAGGTTCCTCGACCGGGGGGGGGGGCATCATGTGGGGAAGGACCAGGCACCGCAGGGACAGGAGGTGGAAGGGTAGGTGTGGTGGGTGCAGGGACGGGCGCCTCCACCACAGGGGGTGGGGCAGCGCCAAAGGTGGAGGTCAGCTCGGCGCTGCACACTGCTGCCAGGTCGTCAAGGGTCTCCCCTTCACCCGAAGACAACACAGCCTCAAAGGAGGGGGGGGGTCGGAGTGATGGGGTGCAGCGCTACTGGGGGAGGGCGGGCAGGGGGGGGGCTCAACTCCCCTACCCGTGGAGTGCCGTTCCGGTTTGCGGGCTGGAGAGACAGAGGGGCTGAGGCCCAGCTCAGCCAAGTAGGCCCCTTTCTCTGGAGGTGTGGTAGGGGAGCCGAGGGGAGTGCCTTTGGAGGGACTGGTTAGTGCGCCATGCGGCCTCGGACTGTGGCTGCGTGTATGCCTGTGTGCCCCAGACCCAGTGGGTGTGCCCTCATCCCCCTGAGTGTGCGTGCCAGGAGGAGTGCGCTTACCCTTACGTGGTGATGTGCTGCCTGTGTCTGGTGGGGTGCTTCCTTGTGAATGTGTTTGCTTGGGACAGGTATGGGAGTGGGAAGTGTGGATGGTGCAGGGGTAGGGGGGGACAAAGCGCTGCAGGAGACTCACTGCTGCCGTCAGTGAAGAGTCCATGGACCTCAGCAACATCCGTTGGTCAGACATCGCTGATGACATGCCCTCCATGTACGATACCATCTGCGTCATCATTCGAATCTGGCCATGGAGGACATTCAGCAGCGATGTCTGTCCAACCTGCAACTGTCGCAGAATGTTCACAGACTCTGCAGTGAGGGCAGCAGGGGGGACAGGGGCAGGGGGTGCGGTGACTGGCACGAAGGAGACACGGTGTTGCCTAGCACGGACAGAAGGGACCGGAGCAACTGGGAGGGCGGTGATGGGAATGGAGGGGGCGGTGACAGATGTAGTGCTGCTGCCAGGTGTCGTAGCAGCCTCCGCCCCCTAGAGGAGTTCAGCATCTGACCTGTCTGCGTCGTAGTCAGTGTTGTCACTAGACAGGTCCTCTGCCTGACTCCCCTCGCCCTCCGTGCCACTAGCTCCCGCAGACTCCGCAGCAGTGGTGGCAGCGGTGCTGGATCCCTCCTCCACATCCGTGCAGGTGTCTCCCTCGGTGTCCTCCGATGATGCTGTGGGCAAGGTGAAGAGACAGAAAATAATCAGTCACCTGTATATAACAGACACATGAGTCACAATTAAAATGTCACAGTGCATACCAGGAAATGCATCATGAGTAACATCTAGAATAGTCCGCACATATGTAACCCTGTACTCCCCAGTTGGTTGACCCACCATGACACTTGGAAACAATGGAGATCATGACACAACAGCAAATAACTTGATATCAAATTATACTGAGAAGCTAGTGTCTGGGGACAGTTGAGCACAGCAAGAATATTAATCCATGCCACCTCTTGTTCACTGTGAACGAAACAGTATTGGTTCCCCCAAGGCCAAATAACACACATCAATACTGAAGGTGTCCCCACACTCTGAGACCTGCGAGTACTTAGGAAACCATAGCCAAAAACATTGCAAACCCTTGGGACTCACAACACTTTACACAATGTATATGTTTAGAATGTGTGAATGTGCCACTTTGTGAACAGAAGACACATCTGCCTGCATGACAGAATTCACACAATGATGTGTACACAAAAATACTTTTACACAGTCATTGTATGAGCTGGCAGCCGAATTCAAAAAAGCCACTGTAAATAATAAATGGTGTAGAAGTAAGTACATATACATGGCACCACGGTGGTCTGGATGACTTGACACTCATAAGTTCGTATCAGCAACAACCAAGGACTTACACACATGCAAACACACTGTGTGAACATGGATATGTATATTCAGAAGACAAGTGGTAATCAAACTGTGCCTTCCAGTGAAATGTGCCTGCGTGTCCACGGAAAGTGTAAAAGTACTTTCTTTTGCACTTCCCTGGGAGACATCTGTCATGCAGGCACATTATTGTCCTTCACAACCAACTAGCAAAAACAAGCATAGGAAAAATGCAGACATGTTCACAAGTGTAGTCAGTGCCAAGGTACAATACTTATTGACTGAAAACTTGAATCATGCCACCTGTCACATGGCCATCCGTACCATGATGACACAGTTGGCAACACATCTGACCCACTGCCTGTCATGTGGAGTGGCACACATGTCCAAACACAGGACAATGCATTAGCTAATGGGCCTGCAATGTGTCTGGATAAGGAGCACCTGCACTGAGGAGACACCCTCATGGCAAGCAAGAATGTCCACACAGATGTCAGCACACACAGACCAAAGTACATAGCATCTCGACCACACACCGGTGGCAAAAATGGATGAGCATGAGCCATGTATTTCCATTTTTGACACATGCTGCAAATCACAAACATTAAACCCAGCAAAACCTGACTGGGTGACTGCATGTTGAGTGTCTGTCCAGACAATTCTCACACACAGGTCAGACACGGCAAGGAGACATAAGGTTTGGACATGTATGGCTTGCCCGCACAAACCTCCCATACCTGAGACAATGTGATTGAGACAGATCAGGAAGTGACACCTCTTAATCTGGATTTACTCCAATGTGCATCACAAATTCCTAAATGTACTCCACATCACCTTGTGAGGCTGCCAACACATATTTGTGACCAACAAGCATCAACAGATAGTTGTACATAGACACACAGGCACTGCCCAGTGTGAGGATGCACAAGCTAAATGGGGTCAGCATGTACAATGGGCACATGTACCACACTTCAGAGAAATGCAAATTAGGGCAGGGAACTATGCCACAGAGGCCAAACTATGCTGAACACACAGAGAATGGGCACAGTGTTGGATGACACACATGATTAAGAGGCAAGGGTGTCTTAGGGGACTCTAGTGGGAACACAGCTCCATTGTCCTGGAATTATCTGACTGTAACCTGAGCTACCGTCCATGCACTATGCATATCTCCCACTCATGCACATCATGTCTGAGGCCACAACATTGTTAATGCATGCTTCAAGTCTGTTCATTTGAAAACTCACACTCCCATGTTGAGACTCAGCATCAGTGCCAACTACCATGGACACCCACATGATGCAGAAAGCAATGTGCACTTGGATTAACTGGCAGCCTAGATGACCATGTGCAATAGTGATTACACACAGACCAGGGAACACATGTCATTTAGGAGAAGGGAGGAGGAACAGCCCTGTTTGACTTTGGGGAACATGATATGCACTGCACAAATTAACCCTCGCTGTGTATCCAGGCAACTGAGCACTTACAAAAGCTGGTGACACACAACAAACACACATGTACCTACCCCCTTCCTGCTGCTGCAACTCCTGTAACCGCCTATCCAAGTCAGGGAAGACCACTGCCAGGACACGCTTCATCTGTTGGGTCAGTCGCCGACCCCCGCCGTGCTTGTGTGGAGGTGAGTCTTTGAGCTGCCACCGGGCGATCCTCCGGGACCAGCACCGGCTGTCCTGCCAGCGTTTCCTCACCTGGGCGAGGTGCCGACTGCGACCCTCCACAGATCTCACGGCCCTGACGGCCTGCTTCCATATCTCCCCCTTGGCGTAGGCGGTTACCTGTGAGGATGACAAAGTGAGACAACATCACTACACCTGCTCCATGTCACAGAGACACACATTTGAACATCTTTGATATTTAGAACAGGGCATATTATGCTGGCAACCAATTGCACCTTTCTCATAGGGACATTAGCCTATGTGGAAGCCCCAAAGCAGGACATGGCATTGGAAGTACACAGTTGGCATGAGGGGTGCAACACACTCCATGATCATGGCACACGCTGTGCATCACATGCAACACCAAGCTGATGGACAGCACCTCCAGGCAGTCACATGCCACAGGCCACTGACGCAACCTCAGCAGAGTACACAGACACACACAGGCACAGATCAATCACCTGCCATTGGCAACAGCGGATACAAACCTCACTCTGCACATGTGCCACTTGCCTGTGGGGTGTCACAGGTGTGGTGCTAGCTCAGCAAGTCAGACACTCTGCACGGCTTACTTAAACCCCTCAGATGGATGGAGCTATTGCCTCCTCCATGCAGCTGGGGTGCAACACTCCACATAGACACTCACCCACATGACAAGGAACATTCACACACATCAATGTCCAGGGGGCGTACACATCATTTGGACACTCAGCACAGCTCCACTCAACTCACACACATCTGTGGGTACAGTCACCTGTCACACCGGGGGGGGCAGGGAATCAGCTCTGGACAATAGGACAAAATTCGGCATAAGGATTGGGTAGGCTGAATGTGCCATGCACTATGCAGTGAATGTCACAGTAAGCACAATGCAAGTGAGGAGTGCACACAGGAACTACATCATGCTCTGCATGGGAGACATAAGCCATCCCCCCGGGACCCACGCTAAAAACCATTGCATGTCTGTCACACCTGGATACAATGCCAGAAGCGAAAGTCACAAAAAAGGGGCACAGTCAAAGCTAGTGGAGTCAGCACTCACCTGCTCCCCTGGTCTCCCATACAGGCTGGGGTACTGTGGGAGGATGACATCAAGCAATGCCTCATTCTCCTCATGGCTGAAAGGCTGGGCCCTCTTGAGTCCCGGACATGTTCCCAGAGGAATCAAAAGCAGCAGCAGTGGTGTCAAGTGTAAGGTAGAGCAGGCAAGTGTCGTCTCATGGGTTCTGGCTCACTTATATCTGCCTTGCTGGGCTGTTACATTTACAGGAGTACAGAGTGATTGGTCAGTCTCATTTGCATCCTACATTTCCTCCAATCCCTTTAAACATACCCCAGTGAGGGCCTTTGCATGGTTCAAAATTTGAGCATGATGTGAAGTCAACAACCACTTTGCAACATTGTATTTAGTTGCCAACTGCCTATTCCAGGCCACATGATCGAAAATTTGAACTTGAAAATCGGTATCCATGGCAACCAGCATGCATTTAGGCCCCAATACTTGTCCCTCATGTGTCCCTACGTAATTTAGCTATCCACACACAGGTACGGTGCGTTTCACACGTACTCCTACCGCACCAGTTGCACATTGCGTTAGCCACGTACGTGTACGACCAGTGTGTACACGTACGTGTACGCCCTGGTAGTCTATGTACGTGTACACACTGGTAGTCCACGTATGTGTACACACTGGTAGTCCACGTCCGTGTACACACTGGTAGTCCACGTACGTGTACGCCCTGGTAGTCCATGTACGACCAGTGTGTACATGTACGTGGACTACCAGGGCATACACGTAAGTGTACGACCAGTGTGTACATGTACGTGGACTACCAGTGTGTACACGTACGTGGACTACCAGTGTGTACACATACGTGGACTACCAGGGCGTACACATACATGTACGACCAGTGAGTACACGTACGTGGACAACCAGTGTGTACACGTACGTGGACTACCAGTGTGTACACATACGTGGACTACCAGGGCGTACACCTACGTGTGCGACCAGTGTGTACACGTACGTGGACTACCAGTGTGTACACGTACGTGGACTACCAGGGCGAACACCTACGTGTACGACCAGTGTGTACACGTATGTGTGCACACTGGTCGTACACGTACGTGTGTACGGTCCGTACACACACCCATACTCCGGCGGGAACAACAATGTGATGATACAGGTGATAGGAGGCGCACACAAATGGAATGGAGGTGTCAGACTCGTGCACGGCTGTACATCAAGTCATAGTCATTCCAGTCCTACATGTGCAGGGCCTAGGTGTGTCAGGCAGTGATGTGGCACATGTCTCCTCATGTTTTAGCACAATAGATGTGTGATGACCTGTGTACACATGTCATGTGTGATGGGGCAGTATGTGGCACACTTCCCCTTCCCACAATGCACATGTGTGCATGTAGTACAAATGTGTCAAGCACTGCATCACTGGTATGGCACAGTCACCAACACCCGCAAATTTCCCCTGATGCCAGGGACAGGGACACTAACACCTGACATCTAAGTAACAGCGTGCCCCGATGTGAACATGTCCTGTGTGTGTCATGTGTTCCCATGAGCTTGCTGGTGTTGTTCCGTCAAATGCATCTGCTGTTGCTGCATCCAACATGTGTCTGTGTGTAGATGGGCATGGCACACATATACGCACACCATGACACATGTGGATTCACACGTTACGTGTGTCTGGATGCTTCAAAGATGATTTTATGACATGAGGACATATCTGCGCCGTATCCATGTCTGTGTTTTCGTGTTTCACGTGTACCCCTTCATTGCTATGTGTATGATCTGTACATTTCCAATGACATGTGACCTTTGTGTCTAGCTTGCCGCCAGCAGTCTGTATGAGATGACATCCTTCCAATGCAGATTTGTGTATGTATGTCACTCCTGTGATGTCTCTGGCTGTTCACTTACACTGGTCCACAGCTAGTTCCAGCCCATGTCATGTAGAACGTGACTATCAATGGGTGTAGCTGGCTTGTCGTAGGAGTATCACCTGGCTGCCATACGTGTCCTGGATATGTAGCACAAACCTGACTCTGTATTTCGCTGATGTGTATTAGCAGTTGAGCATGTGCTCAGTTCACTGACATTGATGTTGTTAGGTACTCACTCTTCGTTCTTCCTTCCAATTATCTGCAGGGCACTGCCTCTCCCAAGACCAATGCCAGACTTGGCTGGCATGAGGGAACGTGACTGCCTAAGACGTTACCGCTTTTCGCAACAGTTGATTGAGGACTTGACCGCAAAGCTTGAACAACACCTCCAACCGCGACACAGGTATCCTACTGCGCTGACCCCCAAGATGAAGGTGATGGCAGCCCTACATTTTTTTTGCCACCGGTACCTTTCAATTCACCATAGCTGATGTGAGTGGCATGTCCCAGACCATGTTCAGCCGTGTCCTGCATGATGTTTTAGAAGCCATGTTGGAGCACCTGGATGATTTCATCCATTTTCCAACTCCTGAGCAGTTGGCAGGTATCAAGGGTGAGTTCTATGTCCTGGGAATGATGCCCCATGTAATTGGGTCCATTGATGGGACACATGTGGCTTTGGTACCACCACAGGCACAGGAGGTAGCCTATCAAAACCGTAAACATTACCACTCTCTAAAATGCCCTTGTGGTGTGTCTTGCTAACATGCTGATTTCCCATGTCTGTGCACGTTTTCCAGGGTCAGCACACGATGCCTACATCATGAGGCGTAGCAGGGTGCCAGAAATGATGCTGCGGCTGCACAACGAGCGAGCATGTCTTGTTGGTGGGTATACTATGTTTGGCCTATATTTAGCGGTATCTTTGTATGTTACGGCATCTCCTGACCCACTTCTTTACATGATGTTTCCATGTAGGGGACTCTGGCTATCCCAACATGCCATGGCTGGTGACGCCTCTCCGCAACCCCAGAACAGCTGCAGATCACCGTTACAACAACGCCCATGGGCAGACCAGGCGAGTGATTGAGAGGATGTTTGGCCTCCTGAAGAGCCGATTCCGGTGCCTCTACAAGACAGGCGGGTCCCTCCCATATGCACCGGTGAAGGTCTGCAAAATCTTCCTCGTGTGCTGCATGCTGCACAACATGGCAGTGGAGAAAGCTGTGCCCCTCATCCTGGATCCCGATGAGCAGGAACATCCACCCGTGGAGGATGAAGGCCTTGGTCACGAGGCAAGGGAGGAGGAGGAGAAGGAGGACATCTGGAGTCAGCTCATACGCAACTTCTTCTCATAATGGTGAGTCCCTGGGTCTGAGTGTGCACGCTTGGAGCCTTGTGTGGCATGTGTTGCAATGTGTGTGTCCAGCTGACTGTATGCTAAGTGACTTAGAGGTGTGTTCTGATGTGTCACTCGAGTGATGATGTAATTCCACACATTTTAGCTGACACACTCAGTTTTCAACTAGCATGGTGTCAACCGTATTCATGTAGAGTACATGACCATGCATGCGGATGACTATATTTTTCCTGACTTCTTGTGTGTCTGTCATCCCCAGGTAGTTGCGCATGCTGTCTGCTTGTGGCATCATTGTGCTCCTGCTATTCCTCATGAGTATTGCAACGTGTGCTGAATCAGCGTTACATGCACGGACATGGTGAGATGTCTCCATTGGGTAAGGATTGCAGCAAGCCATTTTGGGTGTGGTAGTTGTTTGGAATGTGTGGGCACTGCTCCTGTGCAGGTTTTGTCACTATGCATACATGTCGACTCACCATGGGGCACATGACATGTAGCATGACTCACATGAATTGATAGTCACACTTCGTGAAAGTCATCTGTAATGAGATTGTGGATTGTGATGAAGGCATCAATGTGTGTAAACTTCCCTATGAAACATACGGGCTGCTACGGGTGGACATAGTGTGGGACATCCCCATAAGAGGCTCAATGGGGAATTGCAGCCTCTGCGTGTGCAGCAGGGGATGTTTGGCTCACCCCCTTCACTTGTGTGCCAGTCCAATGGATTTACAGCATCTGTGGTGCGAAGGGGGTGTCCAGTGTAGGTCCCACATGTTCATCCAAAAGACCTGTGTGTCTGTTCATATTGATGCATTTCCATAGGTGTGAGGCTGAATAATAAAGGTGTTCCTCATCCTCCAAGGTGCCTCATCTATGTCAATGCAGGTCTCTTGCCACTCTGCATGCGGCATCTCTGGCATAGTTGTCAAAGATTGTGCATATGAGTCTATGTGTAGATTAGCAACCTGCATGCTGTTCTTCATGTATTTGATTCTCTATTGTGCATGGAGTCCATGGCTGTGTATGTGTTTTGGCATGTTGGTCCCCACAACGGGCCGTCAACACCTGCTGAGGGTGTGTTTCCTGTGCGCAGCTCGCCCTTCAGTTTCATGATCCGGTGTCAGTCATCTTTGGTGATTGTGCATCCTTTGTCTCTGGGTGTGCCATGGAAAACCGGACACTCCTTCCTTTACATACACCTGTTGCAGTGGTCCTTTCTGACATCCTAGTCTTTGGGTGGAACTTGTGGCATAGTTTCCAGGACATGCCGCCTGCTGTTGCTGCCCCTGCAGCAAGGGCACACGAAGTTTCCGGATTTGGCAACACACACACATCAAAGATGCTCCTCCCTTCCTCCCTCAACTCATTCTTTTGGCTGTCATCAGCTTGTCTGTGCCACAGTTGCGGCCACGCGGTGCCAAAGGCTGGACCGTCTGCACATGCAACGTGCACATTGCAAGACCCTCAGGTCCTTGCATGACCCATATCACACTACAGTGTGATGTTGCAGACACCCTCCAAGCAATGTCCATCCACAAATCTCCCGCCTGCTCTCAGGCATACACTAAGCGCACACACAACACCTTTGCATGATGAGTGTGCAACTCCGACTGCCTACACAGCGCTGCCACGCCTTCCAGGCCCTGTCACACCAACCAGGTCATGTCCCTCCTACTCCCCACCGGCTCTGTACCCCAGCAAGGCCATGGGAGTGGGACTCAAGGCTTCTGCATGTAGTATGGTGTCGTCGTCAGGCACATGGCACAGGTATCATCTCTCAGCGTGTCAATCTACAATGTGTCCAGGACCCCCCTCTCCACCATCACATGCGCACACAACCTCATCATCAACTCGTATGCCATTGATAGCCAGGTGCCCCTCACCCTCACCAAGGACGCAGACATTGCCAGTTCCAATATTCAAGATTGCATGAGATCAATTTATGAATGGCAGAACATAAGCCACCTGAGGCAGGACTTGTACAGGACTGAGGTCAACATCTGAGGATTGTCCCCTTACAGCTGGGTCAACTGCTTGTGTTCCACCCGCAAAAGCCCTGCACAAGCACCTAGTGTCCACACACACACGATGGTGTGCATCATGGATTGCTTGCTCACATTTGCCATGGTAATCACCAGCATCTGTGCCTCAGACTGCAACACCCTCTAAATTATGCACATGATCCCCAGATAGATCCACTCCACGGAAAGACGGACCATCCCCCAGGTCCACGACAACATCCGTGTCAAATACTGCCCTGCCCTCTACGGAGCTGCCACATCCAAACTCCCGGGAAACTTGTCCACATCCAGGGTGCATCTGCACACCTCAGCTGCAACATCCCGCGCCCCAGCCACATCACCGTCCAGCAGAGATAGCTGCAATGGAACACTGTGTGCTGCAGGATGACCTTCAGACTCCCCACCCACACTCAGGAGGCAGGCCACAACCCCGACCCAAAACCAACCTTGTACCACTGTCATCCGAGACCCCGTAGTCCCATCTCCGTGCATCCAACCTTGACCTGGCCACCATTCTTCAGATCCACCGTACTCCAGCATGCAGGACATAGTTCTCCCACCTGGGAACACATACCTGGGACTCCCTTCCCGGGAACCTCCGAATGAGGCATGACCTCTACGCCTTAATGATACTCTTACAAATAGGTCTGTCCGCACAGTATTGCAAGCCCCCCCTCAGCAGCTTGAGGCCATCACAGGTGAGTATTGTGCTCCATGTCTGCATTGAATGATACATTGTGACCCATCTGTGTCCTGTACCAGACTCAGATCCCAGGGTATGGATGGGTGGAGTTAGTTCAACACTCAGGCATAGTTTGACATTTACACACACATATGTTGTGGACTAATGCAAAATGACAGCAACATCTCATGACAAAATAAACTTTTTAGTTATGATGGGGTACGTCTTTTGGTAGATGAACTAAGGTGCTCTACCGGGTGCATAGAATCCAAAGTTCACAGGGGGAGATGGTATCCTTTGCTTTGGAAGTCATCAGAGTCCAGAACACAGTGTTGGTCATCATCGGTCAGACTGTGACCAGCAAATCCATGTGGCAGAGAATGTCATTGGATGAGGTGCTGCTGTTGCGCCAGAGGGCCAGGTGCCAGGCCAGGTGACCTGGGAGATGTGAATGGTCCGCTGCCTCTCACGGTCTTTTCCGTGGACGACCCACCTTCCTGGGGGGACCCTCAGATGCAGGCCTTGACGATGTCTGTGATGCTCCGTCGGACGAATCCTCCGCCTCCTCCCTCCCTGTGGCTGGTGGTGGTCTTCGCCTGGTGGCACAGGGAGGGTTGCCCATGTTGTCGGCGATCTGACGGAGTGAACGGCTCATGTCCGTTTGCACCGCCAGGAGCTCAGCCAGTCTTGCCTCCATCCGTCCTTGGTGTTGTTGTTGAGTGGCATGTTGCTCGGCCTGCAGGTTCTTCATCTCGTCGCGGGTCCCCTTCATCTCTGTGCGGCTCGACACTACCTGGCTGATGCCCCTGGTGTCACGCCGGTATGTGTCCAGGATGTGGCGTATGTGTGACATACCGGTTCCCTCAGCTGCCTGGTCAGGTTCTCGCCTCTGCCTGCCTCCACTCCCACCACCCCTGCCCACACGAGCCTGGCCTGCTGTTGTGGGCACATCGGGTCTACGGGACCCCTGAGGGATGGCATTTGCGGGGTTGTCTGCCTCCTCCTGGGTGCCCGGAGAACCTTGTCCCTCCTGGTCAGACTGGCTGTGTTGTTCAGTGCGAGCAGGGCTCCTGAGTGTCTCCTGGGATGTGGCAGGAATGGGGGTGGGGGTTGGCACAGATGTACCGGACGCAGGTGCTGCAGGGGCTTGGGCACCAGAGGGGCCAGGTTGTTTGGGGTCATCCACGGAGTGGTGAGAGTCGTCGCTGCCGGTGGGATCATCTTCACGCTGAGCCTGTGACTGTGATTGTTCCCCCCCATTGTTGGGGGGAGGTCCATGACGTTGCCCTGTGTATGAGAGGGAGACAATGTTAATGCTGTTTCATGCCACATCCTTGTTTCATACATACTCAAGTTGTCACAGTTCCTCCAGGTAGTTGGATGTGCCTAGCATTCCTCTCAATGTTCACTTGGGGATGGGTATGTTGCGGGGGACAGATTGATATGTTCTCCTGAGTGGTTGACCTGTTGAATTTTGGCTAGAATGCTTATTTGGCTATGGATTGGTCTGGTTGTGTCACATGTCCATTGTGAGTGTGGGTAAATCCGTTGCCTGCCCTGGGGGTGTGTGCTTGTGTAAGAGGGGGTGTGTGACTGGGCCTGCTGTTGGGTGTAGTGTGATTTGTCATTGGGTCTCCCAGGTGATGTGTCTGTCCCCTCATGGTGCATGCTGGCATGTCAGTGAGTGTGAGTTCCTGCGCTAGATATCTGAGCTTGTGGAGTTGGTGTTTGAGTGTACAGTTGTCACAGGAGGGCCTTGGGCTGCATACAGCAGGGCCAAGCGTCAGCTACCTTGTCTGTACTTTGCCAGTCCCTGTGCATTGGGCATGGTTATGTACCTAGGCCATATGGGCGGAGGGCATTGGTGTCTGCTTCTGAGTTGCACAATGTGTTGTGTGAGCCCCACCCTCCAAGCATCCCGGACATCCAGTCTTGGGTTTGTGGTTGGTGTGGCCTGGGACATGGCATTGCCTTTATTTGTGAATGGGGCATGGAGACGTTAGTGGCATGAGCGTGGTTTTTGAGTGTGGTTGTGTGCGGTGAGGGCTTGGGGGAAGTTGCGTGCATTTGGTGTATTTGTGGTGTGGATGCCATTCCCCGCATGTTACGTGAGTTGTTTGTGTACTCACCAGACTCTGCGACTCCTTCAACTCCGTGTACTCCCACCGGCGGAAGCATGGCCATCACCTTCTCCTCCCAGGGATGGTAATGTACGGGTCTGCGGGGCAGCCCACCTCCAGTGATGTTACTCTGGGCGTATTCCTCGTTCATTTTCCTCTTGACTGCCCTGCGCAGATCTTACCACCTGGCTTGGCATTCATGCCTGGTCCTTCGGATGGGCGCAACAGCATTCACCTTATCGACGATCCTCTGCCACAGCCTAGTCGTTTGGGCTATGCTGGTCTGTCTGACCAATGTTCCAAACAGCTGTGGCTCGACTCTGATAACTTCGTTGACAAGAAGGTCCAGCTCTGCCCTTGTGAACTTTGGATTCTTGTCTGTGGGCATGGTGTGGGGTGTGGGTGTGGATGGTTGTGGGTGTGTGGGTGTGAATGTGACGGTGTGTGTGTGAATGTGAAGAGGGGGTGTTTGTGAAGGAGGTTGTGTGAAGGTGTGTAAGTTAAGGTGTAGTTAAGGTGTAAGTAAGGTGCAGTTGTTTGTCTGTGGGGTCTGTCAGCAGTGGGTCTGTTGCAAAGGCTCATGGGTTGTGTGTGTGGGCCCTTTTTATTGGTCCATTTGTGGGTGTGGCTGTGTTTGAAATTTTGGTGGGTGTGTTATAAGAGGTGGTTGTGATTTAGGGCCTCTGTTTGCCTGTTTGGATGTGCCAGGTCAGTAATTGAGATGTATTTTGTCATGTAGACGTGTTTTGTGGTGTTGTGCGAGTCAAATTGACCCTCCTTGTGCTGTTTTACAGTGTCCTGGTTCTGTATGAGTCTTTTTCGTGTAGGTAAGGTCCGTACATATGCGATGCTGGGTGAGGGTGCTGGGGTACGGTGTTGGGTTACGGTGCGTACAGGTACGGGGCTGGGGTATGGGCCTGGGGTGCGGCGCGTACAGGTGGGGGGCTGGGGTACGGTGTTGGGGTACGGTGCGTACAGGTGCGGGGCTGGGCTACGGTGTTGGGGTACGGTGCGTACAGGTACGGGGCTGGGGTATGGGCCTGGGTTGCGGCGCGTACATGTTGGGGGCTGGGGTATGGTGTTGGGGTACGGTGCGCACAGGTACGGGGCTGGGGTACGGTGTTGGGGTACGGTGCGTACAGGTGCGGGGCTGGGGTACGGTGTTGGGGTACGGTGCGTACAGGTGCGGGGCTGGGGTATGGTGTTGGGGTACAGTGCGTACAGGTATGGGGCTGGGGTGCGGCGCGTACAGGTGGGGGTCTGGGGTACGGTGTTGGGGTACGGTGCGTACAGGTGCGGGGCTGGGGTATGGTGTTGGGGTACAGTGCGTACAGGTATGGGGCTGGGGTGCGGCGCGTACAGGTGGGGGGCTGGGGTATGGTGTTGGGGTACGGTGCGTACAGGTACGGGGCTGGGGTACGGGCCTGGGGTGCGGCACATACAGCTGCGGGGCTGGGGTACGGTCCTGGGGTACGGTGCGTACAGGTACGGGGCTGGGGTACGCGCCCGGGGTGCAGCACATACAGGTGTGGGGCTGGGGTACAGTGCGTACAGGTGCGGGGCTGGGAGACAGGCCTGGGGTGCGGCACGTACAGGTGCGGTGCTGGGGTACGGTCCTGGGGTATGGTGCGTACAGGTACGGGGCTGGGTTACGCACCTGGGGTGCGGCGTGTACAGGTGGGGGGCTGGAGTACGGGCCTGGGGTACGGTGCGTATAGGTGCGGGGCTGGGAGACGGGCCTGGGGTGTGGCACGTACAGGTGCGGGGCTGGGGTACGGTCCTGGGGTACGGTGCGGAGGGGGGGTACGGTGCTGACATACGGGGGTACGGTGCTGACATATGCGGGGGAGGGGGGGCTGTACGACTCGTATCCGGGCACAAGTTTACCCGTGTACATGTGTGCTACAGCGTTCGCTCCGTACGGGGCCTTTTACATGCGGTTGTGTATTCGGACGGGCGGTACGGATCGTACTTGCGCGCTCGGACTTCTGTTTTACGATTTGCACGTAAAAATGTCGGGCTCCCTATCGTACACTTTTACCGACGCTATTCGGACGTAAAAATTTCCGGCTCCCTCTCGTACCCTTTTCCCGACACAATTCGTATGTATTTTTCACGTATGAATCGTACTTCGCAGTTTGTACGGTACTTGTACGATTCGTACGTGAAAATATACGGATATGAGTCGTACGCAAATTTATTTTGCCGGATCGGAATCGGCACCATAGTGTCACAGTATCACTAGCAAGCACACTTCATAACATTTGTGATTTGGTGGTAAGTATCTCTACTCCTACTTCCTTGGACTCTAACATTTGTGGGAGTTTCCGACATTATAATCATACTATGTACTCCGGTACACCAGTCGTGTTGTTCTTATCTGTAGTTTAGCGCAATTACATAACCTTGTTGTAGCCGGCATGCCAGCTCAGTCAGCTAAGCTTGCACCCAAGAGAAACAGATATGAGCCACATGATGCAGACTCACGTTAGTTTTATTTACTACTACTGTCTGCAGGTGGGGAAGCTCATATTTTTGTATGATGCCTTACGGCCGGTGGCACTGGCCATACTCTGTTACATGAGGGCAAATGAACAATTTCACTTACACCCTGCCCTGGGTACTACAAAAAGGCTGATTATTTATCTGATCCAATGATCATTGCTTATATTCATATTATAGATGGTAATACGACATCAGGTCAGTAGCGGTCGGTGGTGGGAGTGCTGCCGGGCGGTGACGTGGGAAGGTGGGGATAGTAAACTATGGATTAAGGACAATCACAGGTAATTAAACAATACATTAAAAAAAAAAAAATGTTGCACGCACTGCATCGCATTTGGCGGTGCAGCGCGAACAATGAAAATAATTTTATTTATTTTTATGTTGATTACCTGTATTTGGCCCTAATACACAGTTTACTCGCCAGTGCCACCCACCCTGCCCCTCCCCATGTCACCGCCCGCCAGCACTCCCACCACCAACCGCTACTGCAGAGGGTACTTTGCTTTCATTGATTGTGTAACCAATAACCATAAACAACAGATAGGCCACCCTTTGCAGGCTGGCTGACCCAATCGAAAATACATTAATAATAATAGGTAGGGAGTAGTCCCTCAGAGTGGGAGGAAGGGGCTTCCGCTTGATAATATATATATATATGACGTGCTTGCAAACTACTGCAAGTCTACTGTATTCTGATAATAATACCTATATTCCCCTACGCTTTGCTACTGTGGCGCAGTTTCTTTTACATTTTCTTCAAAGTAAGAATCTCCAGTGACACTTTCCACCTATACTGTCTATTGATGATAGTACATCCAGGCATACATCCATTAAAGTAAACGTTTATCCTTCTTTTTTATATCTCTCATACTTAGTTGGTTTCACCAACAACCACCCATGCTTCCGCTCCTTCCTTCCTTCCTTGCCTTGGCTTTGAGTTTGAATTTGAATCAAACACCGCTGATTCTTGCTATCTAGCACTATCCACCCATACTGTGTTGCCCACCCAGGCAGGCATTCTCTTTCACCTTCCACCCATCCTTAAACAACCCATGCATCTGATCTGATTACTATCAGCCACCTATGCACGCTTCCAACAACATATCCTTCTCTGCCAGTCAGTCATATTATTAATCTTGCCCGTCCTTCCACCCTTAGTTCTTTTACTCTTTGTTCAACACATCCATCAAGGTCATCTGATCTGAGTTTGTTTTCTCCATAAAACCTTCACAGCTGATTTTGGAGTCAAATAGAAGAGGCCATTGGTTACTCAACTCACGCTGCTAATGCTAAGTAAAGGGTGTCTTCTTCAACCGTTGTATAATGTTCACTACAACTTAATAAGTCGCACAGTACAGTGAAATAGTGAACACACTTCCATCTAGTAATGTCAAGAAGTAATGAATATAACTTACCGCCGCCGGCCACTGCTGCTGGCTCCCCATCTGTCTCTCCTGCAGGTGCCGCCAGTTCTCCTGCCCCCTCCGGAATGGCCGCATCGCCGCTGGCCCCGCCGGCACTGGTGTATGGTAGTGTGCCTAGAAAAAAACATCACAAATTTTTAGATGCCTGGAAACCTCACCCTATTTTATTAGTGTTTACTTGGAACATTGAAAAAAAGTTAATCCAACATACATCAGCACTAGACAGTAAGTACAGTCAGTAGACAGACACTAGTAGTGATATGGTTCCTAGGGTCATCTAGTCCTACTCTACTCTTTTGAAAGTTCGCCTGAGCCATGTGTAACCCTTTTAGATTTATCATGTCAACTACTACTCTTTTGGCGCATATTTAATTATACCTGCCAGCTTATTGACATGTGCATTAGACGCCTTTGAGGCCACTTGACTGTTGCGTACAAGTAAAGAGGTCGAAAAACAACCCACTTATTGAGTTTGTTTAGTCCATATTGCTTAGCCATCACATACATGTTACACTTTTTGCCATGACTGCAAAATGCTTGCATTCACCAGTATACTATCTAACGGCTAACGCACAGCATTTTTCTCATATAATAGGCGGAAGATTCCCTTCTACAAACCAGAGATTTACAGAGCTTATTATGATGCAAGATGATGTAACCAGTATTTCTACGTTCTACGGTGAGGGGTCTTCCAGAATTCAAAAGATCTTGGCTCTTGTACTTGTTGTCATGCACTTGTAGATGTTTACTGTTTATCTTAGGCTTTTTGCTGGCTTATTGACTATGGCTGTAGTAAATTAAATTTCATATTAACGATGTACAGAGTTTGTTACTTGTTTCAAATAAACCTTTTGAACTTACACATAGACTCTGTGGTATTTGGTGTGGTGGGGTGGACTAACACAAGTGAGTGAGCAAAATGGTGTTATCATGTTCTGGGTTGTCTGTCTCAGTCATCATCAACATTGTGTATCTTCTTCATGGGGGGGGTCGGGAGTGGGACCCTAATGTGAGACACTATAGCTAGTCGGTCAGGGGATCGTGGGTTCTTTGGACTAAGGTGTGATCAGTAAGGTCCAACCTCCCATCACCAACATCCTATTTTGTTGTGCATAGTTCTGTATGTGGCTCTGCAGAATCACTAGACAATAGTAGTATCATGTACTATCCGATCAAAAATACTAGTCAAATATCTGGTTGGCCATTTTGTTTGTGGTAATTGTCAAAGCCTCAACATTGAGAAGACTAGAAGCCCAAAGGACAGGACACAGTGGCTAGAGCTATTGGTCAATCAGAGTTTTATTATTCCAAAGAAAACCTTCAATAAAGAGTGGGCAACTGTGCAAGCTTCGCTACAGATAGAGTAATAATAGTAATAGTAGTAGTAGTAGTACAGAGAGTCATAGCAGAGGCAGTTAGAAGCAACTTAGTTAGAGGCAGGGATAAACAGAATTTGGAAACAGATAGTCAAGGTCAAAGAAGTAAGCTTTTGTAAAAAATAGAATTAGAAATTGGAACCATAATTTATAGTTCGGAAAAAAAAGATGCAGTAAAAGTTAGGGAAATATAAATGTCAATATAACCAGTGGAGGACTTACTGGAGCCAGCAGCAGGAGCCTCGGTAGAGGAGCGGTCCTGTGGTTCCCCCGCCGACTCCGACCCCGTCTTCTTGCCCCTGGGTGGTGCTGATGAGCATGTAAAATATAATAAAGAAATAGACAAACATTAAGGAGTGCTGTGAAACAAATAATAATAAATCATTTGGAAATATAAGTCAAACAACATTTTAGGCAACAACAATTGCAATAAAATTGACCTATCTAATCAGATGTATCGACTACTGGCTTCTTCCTGCATTCACGGATCGTCTACTTATTTATGGAACACTCCAGTGTTCCATAATCATTCTGATTACAATACGAAGCCTAGTAAGTACCACCTGACCTACACCACCTATTCCAGACGGGCCAATTGTTCACTAAGTCTGCATTTCCATTTTTTTTCAGCCATCAAATGCATAGATGAGATGGAGGACACATGCATATATTTGTGCATACATACACACAACAAATTGTGGGTTGGTTGCATGATTCTGATCTAGTTCTGCTACTGACTGACCATGCTAAGCCTACCACTCACTAAACAAAGTACAAAAGGTTCTACGGAGGACTGGGGTAAGCAGCACTCAGTGACAGAAGAGGCGTCACGCAGACCGCATAAAACAATTATTAACTAATACTAACAAACTAAACCTAGTATCCAATATCCATCCACCACTATTTCATAGTAGGACAATGGAAGGACTAGAGTCTCTCTAGCAAATCGCATTACCTAACTTCAGATCTGTAAAATAAACTCTTACATAATCAGCACACGCTAGTGCAAACTAAGTTACAAACAAGTAAGAGTACCACCGAGCACCTGGGGCCTTAAATCAAAGAAGATTTTGCTTTTTGGAACGTAATTTACCAGCAACGCTTGGCACTCAGCAGTAATCTTGTTGTCCGTCAAATTTAATTTATACACAATAAGTTACTCACCAAGCCCGACGACCTCAACACCTAGCAGGTCCAACAGGTCCTGCTCCCGGTCCAGAATGTCGGACCACCGGTGGGCTAGCTGATTGTGGGTGCGCCGGACCCCAGAGCATCGGAACACTGCCCGGTGCACCTTCGCCCACCGACCCGGGTGAACTACAAGCCCAAATATTTTATTTTAGATGGTTGCCATGAAAAACCGGAGTGGACAAAGAAATATTTTTGACATAAAACATTTGAAGGTAAGACTTCACATTTGTCGCTATTAAGGCGATATCCTGAAAGCTGGGAAAAGGAGGCTACTTGTTGAAGAAAAGGGGGAAGGAAGGTTGCAGGGTTAGAAAAGTATAAGAGAATGTCATCGGCGTAAACTGACATTTTGACCTGCTGTGGACCAAATTTAAATCCTGAAATATGGTCATCCTGCCTAATCTTGGTTAAAAAGGGTTCTAACGCTATGACAACTAACAAAGGTGATAAGGGGCACCTTTGGTTTACCCCTCTAAGCAATGGGAACTAATCTGAGGTTTTAACATTGACAAATATTAACGCTTTGGGGCCTGAGTTTACCAAACAAATTAAAGCAATCAACTTAGGAGGAAAGCCAGCCCATTTTCATGCATGGAACATAAAGTCCCAGCCTATCCTATCAAAGGCCTTTTCTGCATCCAAAGCGATAGAGGCAATAGGGTGATCTAAGGATGAGTCTTTGCTTAGGACATTGAAAAAGACCCGAGAATTGGCAGAGGCTATTCTTCCCTTAACAAAGCCGGATTGTTCAGGGACAATCTGATCGGGTAGAAAGGGGGATCAATACACAGTGCCAAAATTATTGCAAAGATCTTATAATCAGTATAAACTAGGGCAATGGTACGATAATTCTTACAAAGACAGAGATCTTTATCTTCCTTTATAATTAAGCAGATCAAGGCTTCCTGAAACATGCCCTGATATGAACCATTATTAGAGAAAGATTTTAATTAAAGTAAAAGATTAGGTAAGAGAAGTTTTGAAAAATGATCATAAAACTCAATAGTAAAGCCATCTGGCCCAGGCGCTTTCCCGCGTCATAACACTGAGACTGCATGTGAAATTTCCGCTAAAGATATATCTATTCCCAAGGGATCAAAATCAATGTGTTGAAAAGGAGGAGAAGCAATGGATTGAAAATAAATAGAAAGTTCAGACTGTTCTGGTATAGTTTCAGGTGAATATAAATTCTTATAAAATAAAACAAATTCATTTAAAATATCATTATCTTTAAAAATAGGAGTACCTGAAAGACCCTTTAATGATTCTATTCTGGTTCTTTCCTCTCTTATTTTTAAATAGTTAGCCAACAATTTCCCCATTTTGTTTTGACCCCCATAATAGCGAGAGCTACTTTTCAATAAGTAAGAGGAGGCAGCGTCAGTAGACAATCTATTAACCCCTTGCCTGCTCATGACAGAACCACTCCATCATGAGCCACGGGCGCCGTGTGCTCATGACGGAGTGGTTCTGTCATGCTGCGGCCGTTGCGGCCGCTCCGCCCACGCGGCGCTGATTCCCCGCCTGTGCGGGCGAACAATGCAAGTGGGCGGAGCCGTGACGGAACCACTCCGTCATGAGCACAGCGCGCCCGTGGCTCATGACGGAGTGGTTCCGTCACAAGCATGGCGGCGCCTCGCTCACCCCGAACCCCCCCAGCACCGCGGCAAAATTCGTGCCGCGGCGAAGGGGTTAAAAGTAAGTTTAGCATCAATAAGATTTTTCAAGGAATACTCACTATTAGATTGATACTAAGTATATTCTAACTGTTTTAATTTTATTATGTAATTGAGTGGATTGGGCCACTAGGAATTTTTTCTTTTGTGTTACAAAATTTATAATAAAACCCCTGGTGGCTGCATTAAAGGAATCCCATATCATAACAAAAGGAGATTCTGGGGTTGAGTTAATAGTAAAGAATTTGGAGGCAAAGGAATTGAATTTTTGGCAGAAATTAGGATTTAGAAGTAGGGAATTATTAAAGCGCCTGGGTGGGGAGAAAAGGGGATAAGGTCTATATCTACATGTACGGGAGCGTGGTCTGAAATTAAAATTGATCTAATTTGAGATTGAATGGCATGTCGGGCCAAAGATTTGCTTAGGAAAAGGTAATCAATACGAGATTGTGAGTGATGTGAGGCTGAATAAAAACTATACTCTCGAAGATCAGGGTGGCAAAGTCGCCAAACAACAAATAACGATTTGTGACGTATTGTGGAAGTAAATTGTGAATGCATTTTAGAGAGAACAAACTTAACTGTTGAATGTCTGTCTAATATGGGATCATGAATTTGGTTACAGTCACCACCAAACATAATATATTCATCACCATATAAAAGCAATTTGTCAGAAAACTTTATCAACCAAAGTAGGGCCATATACATTAAAAATATCTAAAGGAATCTTATCTATAAGTATCTTAACAATAACATAACGACCCTCAATATCAGATTCCTGCTGAATAAGAGAGACATGTAATTTTTTATGACATAAGATCAAGACTCCATTTTTCTAACCTTAAGCTGGAGAGTTAAACAAATGACCCACCCAACATTTCTTCATTTTGGAAGCTTCATTTTCAGAAATATGAGATTCTTGAAGCAAAGCAATATCAGTTTTTAATTTAGCTAGATGAGATAGCAACCGTTGGCTTTTAATAGGGTTGCTTAGTCCTTTAATATTCCAGATAGTAACCCGAAATGTAACTTAATGATAAGAGCATGAACAAACAATATGCTTACAAGAGCGAGAATAAAGTTAGAATAAGATAGATATAAGGAAGAAAAGTGAAAGAAATTAGGCATTTGTTTTATTTAAGCAAGCATAAAGAAGGAAGACGTAAAATAAATAGAATAAAAAAGAGAATGATAAAAGAAACCATAGAAGAGAACGGCAATAGAAGAAAGATAGGACAGAGAACAAAAAGACAGTACAAATCACACAAATGACTACTGAAGAACATACCTACAAAACACAAGACGAAATGGGGGATGGCGACAACAGAAGATGATGACGACAGCACTCTAACTCACCCGAACCTCAGGGGTACCATAGATGGATAAGGACGTCAACATATATGGGAGACCATATGAGAAACTGATAGCCGGAAAAGTACACCTGTATAAGGAGGAAAGAAAACATTATGAATAAGAAATTTCCCTAAAAGAGAGGGATAAGAAGAGAATAGACAAAAAGACTTACTGGCACATGCATCAAGCTAGGATTTTGCGAGTCCTTAATTGCGAATAGTAAGGATTCGCAATTAAGGACTCGCAAAATCCTATGCATGTAGGAATCGCTATAATAATAGCGATTCCTACCCATTCTTTATTTGCGGCTCGCAAATTGCGAGTCGCAAATAAGGAATAGCTTCTCATTCATTCCTATGGGCCTACAGGCCCATAGGACTAAATGGGAAATCGCTAACGCATTTTGCGAGTACCAATAGGTACTCGCAAATTGCGCATGCAATTTCATGGTCCAAGGGTGTCAAAAGGACACCCTGTTGCACCCCTGGAATTGACCTGTGCACATATGTTGCAAACACACATGCCCTAAGGGCATGTGTGTTTGCAACATGAAACTTTGAAAAATGCACAAAAGTGCATTTTTCAAAGGTTTTGCAAATTACAATGAAGTTCAATTTCATGGTAATTTGCGTCCCCTATTAGAGAAATCGCTAATTTTGTTACTTTGATGCATTGCATTTAAGGAATCTCAATTTGCGATTCCTTAAATGCAAACGCAATTTAAGTAATTGCAATTTAGAGATTACTTAAATTGCGATTTTTGCATTTGGGACGATGCATCCCAAATGCAAAAATACAGGTCGCAAAGGGTCAGATTCTGAGAATCTGCCCGTTTGCGACCGGTTTTTCTTTTGATGCATGTGCCTGTTAAAGCTTAAGCATTAGAAAATTAAACACAAGCAAAACAACATTCAAGAAGTTACAAATACAAGAAAACAACCAAACAGGGCAAGGCAAACTAATAAATCAAGTAGATTTTAAAGTATCCATGAAATCAGCTCCAGGGTGACTTTGAGAAGGCCGGGGTGGATTAATCCATATCTGGCATTAATAGATCACAACAGAGGACGGAGATCAAGGAATTCTTTCCGACGATCTGCGGTAACTTAAACCACATCCAGAGAGAAAAATAGTTGATGACCTTCCCCCAAAAATTGTTTTTGGGACTTGACAGCAGACAGGGCTTGTAGGAGGTCAGTTTATTGCAGGAAGAACATGATGACACCACGTGGTTTTGCGGATATCTTGGAGCCAAGTCTATGAGCCCTTTAAATGTTAAGTGGAGAAGTAGCAGATATGTCCAGAAGCTTCAGCAAAAATGTCAGAAAATAGACGGTCGGATTGAAGCTCTCTATATTTTTGGGGAGACCATAAATTCGGAGGTTATTCCTACTATTTCGATTTTCTAAAGCTTCAGTGTGATTTTTGAGGAGAGATATTTCAGACTCTAGAAATGAAATGCGCGAGAATGAGGATTAAAGAAAATCTTTTCTTTGTTACACAACAAGTAAATACGATTCTAATGAAGACCACTTGTTGTCCAGATGTTGCAGAGTTTTATTGGTTTCTTCCATGAAGGGTTTCAAAGCACTAATTTCCTCAAGAATTACATCCATGGAGGCTGAGGAAGAGTTCACTGGAAACGGGGGGGGGGGATCTTTTTTTGGACGCTTAGAGGATATCACAAATACATTCGATATATTTCTGAGAAAACATCCGCCAGATTTTGAAACCACTCATTAATGCAAAGTATGTAAACATAAACTTCAGAAAACATATTTCAGCATAATTATAATTTCTAGTTCAATACATATATACATAGGACTCACAGTGCTTAGAATGGTAATTGATTGTATTTTAAATATTAATAATGATATTTTGGAATCAGGAATATTGTCACTTTGTCCCAATACATTTTGCAACTTTGAGAAAAATGTTGTTTAAGGGCAGGCCATAGTGAGGTGAACGAATTCAATAAACAGTGTGACCTTGGGCACAACACTTCTGTTACATGCTCTCTTAAAATTAGGAGAACTTAAACCCAAGCCAAAAAGTTAAATTTACATCCTGCTTTTCCAACTATATGAACATAAAACCATTGACTGCTCAAAAGAGAAACACATGAAATATTCCTTTACAGCAGGGACTCACACAGAATCAGTGAAAGGGCTCTCTGTGGTTGTAAATTACAGCTCTCTGCTGCTCCCCTTGGGCTGTTTTCAGGGCTGGCTGGACAGAAGCCAATTTCTGAAAGAACCGCTATCATTCTGCCCCCCCTCAGTGCTTCCTCCCCATCTAGAATGCCCAGTCAAACCCTGTTTTCTGGGTCCTTACAGATCTGCCAACTCTTCTATGTTTATATAATTTTCTTTTAATGCTGGATGTACAGGTGGCAGCCATGACCCAGTCAATGAAACTGGCTGATGCAACTTCACTGACCACCATTTCATCTTGAACTCAATATTTGCTCTTATATTAGGAAAAAGCAATGACATTTAAAAGGACTAAATTTAAAAGAATGTTGAGTTTCACATTAGGAAAATAAATGAATGCATTACAGTACAAGAAGAAAAAAAGGAAATGCCGCACAATTCAGAACACAAGCGTCAGAGCAGCAGGCATGTAATGTTGATGTATAAAAGAAAAGAACAAAGTCTTCATTTCAAGCTATTGTCAATAAAAAACCAATATTGCATGCGGCAGTGTTATGAGGCATGCAGTATGGTAGCGGTTAGTAATTATGAAGTATACTCAAAAGATGGCATAGAGGTCAATAACAAAGGAGCCTTCCCAGGGGTATCAATCTGCTACTGCATGTGGTCGGTCTCAGAAATGGCCCCAAATATCCTGAGGTCTAAATTTAGGAAACTGCAATGAATCATACACCTTTGACAGCTTGTTACAAGATATAGCACCCTTCAATCAATCCTGATGTCTGGGAAGAGAGCCTTTCAGCCATGCCCTGGCCACTCGGCATCGAGCAAGAAGGAGCAGCAAAGCCATCCGTTTTCGTACTGTGTGGAGGACATCAATGAAATACCACAGGACCATGATGAGCGGTACAAACGAGAGTCTAAAAGCAATCACCTCATGAAGCATACCAGATACCACAGCTCAGAAGGATCTAATCGAAGGACAAGCCTGGGCGAGGTGTACAAAATCGGTGGGGTCAGCGAAGTATTGTGTACAACTAGAACTATGTGCAGCATCCATTTGTCTGAGTCGTCGTGATGTGTAATATCCAGGATTATTAAAAATGCTGTGTATGAGTCAGTGTCTTTGATGGAAGGAAACACTGAATCTGCTGGGATTGTGTGGAAGCAAAGAAATTTAGAATAATATGGGTGTAGGTTAAAAGATCAGGTGACAGTTGCACCGTCAAGCTAGACTTAATAATCCATGAAGGTTAATGCCTGCTCTCCTCCCATCTATGCTGCTGCCAGGGAACACAGAGAACATGCCATAAACGATCTAGCCATTTAAGACACTTTAATAGCATTACAATGTCATGTGTGTGGCCCTTAAAGTTCAAGCACATGCAGCTCAACAAATGAAATTATCACAGCTATGTGGAAGGGAGACACTTTTTGTGGAACCACACAACTTCTGTCCAATCAAAACAAGGAAGTGGAGTCAAAGCCCCTTTGCTGGTTATTCTGACATCATTTTTCAGATGACGGCTGCGCTGTCAAGCCAGGATGTAAAAAACGTGTCCCATCAGTCGCACCAAAAGGTATTTTGCTTTTGGGGCCAAACTATTTGAAAGACTGTTTGATGAAAGGCATAGTAGACCTTGTTTTTAAAAAAACTTAGCAGCAGGACACCCCGTAACACTACCATCCTCCGCGTGGCATGTGTATTGCGGCCGGGCATCTCGTGCTGTGTGAAATGAATTGTATTGGGTTGCTTCTGACCTACATTCCAGGTTCCAACTCGTTGAGAGTTGCTGTTGGTGTTGGACTCGGTCCTTTGCAATGGACGTGTAGGGACCTGGTTGTGGGCTCCTGTTATAAATGGGACAATAAGTGTGTCTCCAACGTTTCCCTGCATTGTCTCTTTTATTTAACCCATATAATATATATGGGCACTGAGCGGGAGAATCCGGGAGTCCACCAACCTGTGGCTGAGAGACCATATTGGGTAACTGTGTGAGGGTAATAATAATTCTTTAATGCTTCAGTAACAAAAATCATTGCAATCAAAACATTAAAATCCTGAATTATTAGACACAATTCCCTATTTCTTCGAACAATGTACACCTGTACAAAAAGAATGTGTCTAAGGTTACATGCCGTACTGGAACATTGATACCACATATAAACTTCTTTTATCACGGTCGCGCTGTAATTATAAAACTAATAACATATTATGGTTACTTTCCCAGGAATGTTCAATAAAAACTATAAAAATTATGTAACAGGGTGCAAATAAGGTATAAAGTGCCTTGGTGAGTAAGCTGTAAATATTATGAACCATTGTGCAAATGAGAAATAAAGTGCCTATAAACGCTTTGAAGACTGTTGTATGAAATTACCTAAGGTCCAAAACTTTGAACATTGTATGCCATTGTGCAAATGAGCAATGAAACTGCTTCTGTGTTTTCATATATTCTTTAGAACCTGATTACCATAGTAGCTTTAAAACACGATCATTCAAGGTGTCAGCAACCTAAAAACTACGGGGCAGATTTACGTTTCCTGGTGCATCCCTGCAAATCAGCAGGGATGCACCAGGAAAGATGCGTGAGGCATGTTTACCCTTGCGCCACCACAGATGCGCCACATTTACAATGCGGTGCATCATGGCACAAGGGCAAACAGATGCGTGTCGCATCTGCCGGCGTAAGGTTGGCGCAGTGCTGGAGTTGCGTCGTGGGTGCTTCAAGCAGGCGCAAGGTTTAGACGCAGCGGCGTCGGAAAAGTGACTGAGTGAAAACTTGTAGATTTCACTCAGGCACTTTTCCGAGGCGTTCCTGCGACGGAACGCCCCCCCCGCGCTGGAACACCCACATGAAACCTGATGTAGGTTTCATGTGGGGCAGGACTTTACAACGTGATGCATCTCCATTGATGCATCACGTTGTAAATAGGGTGCAATGTGGCGCATGTTTTACGCCACCGCTGCGTCACAGAAGTGACGCAACGGCAGCGCAAATGTGGCGCACGGGGCTCGTAAATCTGCCCCTATGACTTTAATTTCTAATGCATGAAAACGACCCTTAGGTTGCAAACGCTAGTGATATTTCAGCATTTGCTAAAAATGTGATCATTGGACATAATGGAATCAACTCGCCTGATAGACATCAAATAAGGGCCTGGTGGGCTGATCTTACCCCAGCTTTAAGGAATAAAGGTTTTAAAAGTGTGCAGCGTACTTCAAGCAATTTAAAACATGCACATACTATGTGCAATAAGGTTTCACTTGGCCACCTACACAGGCTACATTTTGTACTTGGCCATTGTTGTATCCAAGTTAGCTTGCCCTCCGTGGTTGGATTTATGCCCAGCCTCAAAAATGTTTATTTAATTTGAGCCGAGAAGCAGGCATTCGCATAATGCTGGATTCGCAAAAACTGGTGTCAATTATTCACAAACCATGCATGGGTTTTTGCCACTAAAGCTGTCTTATCCGCAGTAAATGAGTTAGTTTTAATCTTTATTTTTTAGGATTTATTTAAGACTGTACATTGTCAATCCTGGGAGCCCTATCTGCAGATCAAAATTAGAGGCATGTTAAAATGTGGGATCGCCAGGCATCTGTATAGACAGACCATGTTATTTCATGCCAGCAGGTGTTAGAAAAAGAATCAGGGTCAGATGAAAATAGGAAGTACAAATATTTCAAAATGACCCTTGAGACACCATGGACCGTCTTTGGAGGCCAAACTCCAATCTAATTTTGGCTTGGCCAATTGACCTGGGGATCCCAGAGATTGATTTATAGGCCTTGATTACTAGTCGGTCCAATCATTTTGCATCTGTCCCCCTGGTAATAGGCAAGCAATATGTAATAGTTGGCTGTAACTTTGCTGTCATGACTTTAAGGAAATGGTTGTATGAATGGCACCTCAATGGGTAGCTGTGTGGTCTTGATTGTGCCCTGGATGGAGCACCATGTGAGTCTTTTGGATGATTGCTGCAATCATTGGAGAGGAGCTCTGCTCAGGGGGCTGTCCGCAATCCCTATGGTGATGTCAGTGAAGGCATGTCCATTCTGAGCACTTTCCTGGCTGGTGTCATACAGTGGAAACGTGGGATTCGTGCTGCTGCTTTAAAATTCCATGTGGGGACACCTTTTGCCGTGCAGTCTTGTTTCCTGGTTTTCTTGGCAGCAGTTGGACTAATCCCTCAGGCATGTGCAGCACTCGGCCCAAGTTGTGAAGAATCTGTGGTTTTGAGTCTCTAGGGAATTTCAAGAGCATCGGAGCAGTAATTGCAAGTAAGAATTCAGTGACAGGTCCACCTTTATTATTAAGGCCTGTCACACATCCTTTCCCCAGGAGGTTTCCAGTGATAGGCACACCTTATATATTTACTGCTTGCCTGTCACAAATCTTTACTCTCCAAGGATTTCGGTGACAGGCACACCTTCTATGCTATCTGCTTGTCACAAAGTTAACCACAAACGTGCTACAATGGTGATAGGCACACCATTTGAGGTACTGCTTACTGTTACAGTGCTTTCTTTTTTTATTATACATTACAACCGTATTTTTATGCATATGATCCAGTATATCTGTGTTCTAAGGGGCATATCAGCAACAACCGGCGATAATTATCGCTAAGCGCACTTAGCGTTAGGATAATTATCGCCGGCTTGCGTGGATTTTTATCGCTGAGATAGTATGCTATTAGCAACGCTTAGCTCAAAAGCGATAAAAATCCTAGCACTAACTGCCAAACGTGAGATTATCGCTGGAAACCCAGTGATAATCCCACGAAGTTTGGCGATAGCTTGCTGATAGGGCCTCACATACTTAGCCATGATATCCACCTCCCATAGGATATCATGGCTAAGTCAGTTTCAAAGCAGGCGTAAAGAAAGTAGCGATAACAGAGGTTATCGCTACTTTTCTTGTCGCTATGCTGCTTTGCGTGAGGCTTGATAATAGGAGAAATGTCGCTTAGCGACATTTCTCCCGTTATCCTGGGGAGAAACGCCCACTTTGCATCTCATTAGAGATGCAAAGATGGGCGTTAGGAATTCAGGCGCTAAGGCAAGGTTTCACGCGATAGCGTGACCTTGCTGATATATCGATAAAATTATCGCCGCTTTTCGGCTGAAAACGCCCGCAAAAGAGGCGATAATTTGAGATCACCGCCTTGTAGATATGCTCCTAAGCTTTTATTGTATTGTATATTTAAAGAAAAAGAGTAATAAAACTATGGGGCCTATAAAAATGGCGATCGGGAAGCCTCTGACCTTTTGTCAGAGGCTTTATGACCGCCATCATCGGTTTCAATTCCCACCAGCTGTTAATAATGCAGCCCGTCGGAATTGAAACCGGCCGGTCATTCCAGCTAATTTCCAATTTGCTCAAGGAGCCCATCACCCAGTCGAAACCAGCTAGTAATCCCAAAGGGCTGGCCTTTTCGCCCTTGGGATTGCGATGCACGGTTTTTGGCATGGGTTCCATGTCGGTCTGTCTGACATGGAAACATGTCAGAAAGCATGTTTGGGGACCCCCAACAGGGCCACCTTGTGTGTGCGCCTCCGATTGGGGACAAAGGGGGCACCTATGGTGCCCCCTGTTGATACCTGCACCTTGCGTCAGGCACCTTGAGGTGTGGCAGGCAGAGGTGTGGCCCAGCGGCCAGGGCTCATGGTTTGATCCCCAGCACCGGCGGCAGCTCAGCCCAGCACCATATGACTCTCAGCAGTAGCTTGCTTCATCTCCCCTATGGCCCCCAGTGCCTTGAGACCCTTTGGGATGATTAGTTCGCACTTTACAAATACCGGGTTACAGTTTCGGGGTGCAGGGATGAACAGCAACTCTCGTTTCCCTATGGGGGCATGTATTACTGTCGGTTTAAGGACGTAATGCATGCTCCCATAGGGAAATGTAGGAATGCGACCAAACAGTTTTTGGTCTCATCCTAATTAGGCGGTCGGGAACACTGATCAGAGGTCTGTCGGTCCCGGGACCAAGATGGTGTTGGTCGGCCACTATGTGTTTGTAATTGTTAAGCATTGCAATAGTGGTTAAACGGTTTTTATTTGTCTACTTTACAAATGTCCTGGGTGGTACAGTGTTTTTAGCTAGTGGTACTAGTGTACTGTGTCACCATGGCAAATATGCCTCAGTATACACATATTTTTCCTTTTCTAGAGAGTCCCGGAAAAACACCCAGAGAGGGGGAAACTTTAGTTTCATAATTTTGAAAATGTCATGGTTGTCAGCGTTGCAATCAAATTCTAAAATAAAAACACTACTTTTCAGTCATTTGGGACATGAAAGATGTCAAATATTCCTAACCTACGAGAACTAGATGTCCCTTTAGAGAGTTTTGGCACTTTGAATGAATATGCGGAGGCAGTAATGAGGTTAGCAAATACATTTTCGAGGAAACCAAGTATTTTGCTAGAACATTTCAATTTCAAAAGTCGCAAGCAAGGAGTGGAGGAGTTGATAGGAGAATACATTTCAGCTGTAGGGAGCTAGCTTCCTCCTGCAAATTTAGCAATTCACTTGATATCTGCATGAAAGATCAATTTGCTTTTAGATGTGCATCGAAGAAAATTCAAAAAAGACTTTTCAGTTGCAGAGATACTAATTTGTCAGAAGTGATTGACATTGCTAAAGGCATAGAGAGGTCCATGGTATCTAGCAAACGTATCACTTCTGATGTCTCTGCTAATAGTGTGTCGACTATTGATCTACCTGGTGGGGCAGATACCATTGCTACTATTTGTGCCAAGAACAAAAGTGAAAAAACCTCCTCTAGCGAAAAGTGCAGGGGTATGCTCCCGCTGTAGATCCAAATCACACTAAGCCTTTAACCTCAAATGCCCTGCTCTCAATATAAAGTGTAACAAATGTAGTAAAGTTGGGCACTTTCAAAGTGTATGCAGAAACTCTAGAACTCAATTTAGGGTTAACAGTGTTGAGTTAGACACCGAGCAGTGTGCTACAGATTTGTCAAGCGTGGTACTAACTGTCATGTCTGAGGAAAATGTCACTAGCGAAGCCAAAGGTCCTTGGTGTCAGGCCATCATTGGTGGTTGTTCTGTAATCATGATGGCAGATTAAGGGGCTCCAATCATGATTATATCGGATTCATTCTACAATGAGAAGTGGATCAATATCCATTTAGCTATATCTAATATCAAGCCCAAAGCTTTCGGGGAACAGGGTATAGACATGCTAGGGTATCTTGTTGATCTCCAGACTTGTTTGGGCAGGAAAACATCACAAAAATGTATGTGGCAGTCAAAGGAAAAAACATTATTGGATGGCAGGACAAGCTAGGTTTAGTATAATGTTTATTCCAGGACCAGATAAACCGTTTGTTGCTGCGGATTACCATATATCATTCATTGAATCTGATGAGGACTTGTTACTGGATAATGTCACCTCTAAGGGGCCCAATAGGATGACGGGCGGAGGCACCACCGCGGTGCTGGCGGTGGCGGAAAATGCCATTTTCCGCACGCAAGCAGCGGTCCTCACTCCCGCCATATTAGAATGGGCAAACATAGACCATTTTTCCGTCCGCCGCGGTGCGACGTGAGCTGCCATAAAAATGCGCCCGCCACCGCAGCGGTGGGAGCTACTAGAGACCCACTGCCGTGCGGAATGACGTCCCAACCGTCGTACAAATCAGGATGCCCCAAACAGCCAGTCACACCGCAGTGAAGAAACCACCCAACCAGAGACTGTGGAAGCACGACAGCGGAGCGGGAAACCAGACTCCCGGTCCCCACCACTTGGTCACGACCGCGATGGATCCTGCTCTACATGTCTTTCCGGTGCTGTACCTGATACACTACCAGCAAGTAATTCACCGTCGCGGACAACGCCGCAGGTACGCAATCACACAACTTCGCACACAACCACAACACACAACTCCAGGGCTGATATACGGTTCCTGTCCACACCAGACACCCTGGTGGGGACAGGAACACATCCACAAGGGTATCCACACATGTCCTACCAGTCAGTAAATCACCCCTCTGCATCCATGTCACCCATCAACCGCAATATCAATGCAATGTCCCGGTCACGTCACCGCAGCGGTGAAGACGCAGGAAAACATGTGCACAATGTAGTAGGCAGGGCAGCCCCAGGCATGGGCAATCCACAAAGATCATAGGGCCACACCTCCACCCTCGACACACTAGGCCCCCACATCCATTAAGGGACATGCTATGTGCTCCTCCTGTGCTCCCCCATGCACAATAACTAGCCAGGTGAACCCACACCCGGCACCACACACACCAAACAACCAGGGAGACAGTCTCAGCAGGTGGGGCTGCAGAGGAACACACAGCACATAAGCTCAGGGTCAGGGCAACCCTCTCACTACACCCACACTACACTCATGTCAAGCAAACTGAGTCCAATCACAAAATGAACACTCTCACTGAATATGAACAATCACTCAACTGGACTCACTGGCTGTCAACTCACACAGACACACCCCACACTGACACACAGCCACATACACAGACCAGATGTCAGCAGCAATGGAGGACAAGAAATGGGCAAGACCAAAGTGAGGTGGACACTAATGGAAAGCCAAGGAGCTAGCCACAAAGCATGTGTACATCACATATAACAGAAAGAACATATAACAACACCCTTAGGCCATCAAATAACACATGGCTGGCACGGTGAGTGAAATCAAACCACAGTTACCTCTGTGCAACAACTCAGGGAGACAGCAAGGCAACCCATGCATAGGCACAGGGATGATAGGAAGCCTCTGAAGCCAAACAGTGATCAGCCACACATCTGTAACTAATAACTTGACATGTGCATGTCATTAGCACAACACACAGGGCCCATTGTCACACTCCATGACTGTCAAACACAATTTGGATCCTTCACACATACCCCTCCTTCACCCACCTCACACCTGCAAAACTCAACACCAGTGTCAAACACACCGAATGGTGCCAATAATGTCCTGTGATTACACTGACAAACAATCACACTCCCTGGGGGGCATCCGCAAACATCACACACACACACTCAGGGATGCCTGAACCAATGGTGGCACAAAACAACAGCCAAACAGTAAACTCACTAACAACCGACACAGAAGTACAACAAGCCCAGACCAGTGCAGAAAAACAGTAGAAAGGCAATGGGAGCCCAGACAGAACAGGAGTACACAACATCATCACTCAGGAACAATGCACATACACCATACCCCAACACAGAGAAGAAGTGCATCATCTCCAAACAATCATGGACATAAACTGGGAGAAATGGGCCGATAAGAAAACACAGACAGACATACCACACTACCCATCAAGTCTATGTGGTGTAATAGTGTACCACATGCTTGTACATGCACAATCCTGAAAAGTGACAGGTCAAATATAAGAGGAGAAAGCACCAAGGTGCACTCCAAACAAGCCCAGGAACAAGAATACCTCTAAGTGCATGTGAAAGACACACAATTAATGCACACTACACTTGTAACACACATCTGAATGCATCACAATGCACAAACAACTCACACACAATGACATGCAAATAGAACATCACACACAGAGAATCTGACAGCTGAAAGAGACAACACAGGCCAAAGACTGCACACATCCACATCAAACACACAGCAGATGCACATGCCAATCCATCACATTGCAAACATAGCTGTACATCAGGGGATGCACACCAGGCAATTACAAGGCAACTTACACTCACAGCAGTGCATGCACAACAAGCAGTGTGTGCACACCAAATAAACCAGTTCCACACAAATCCGAGTGCCACACCATGAACCCCCACAACACAGATCACCATAGCACACAGACAACATCACACTCAGGAAGGGAAGAAGTACCTCAGCAAACACACATACAGCTCAGCCATCACCCACAGATGCACAAGTCTAGGACACCAAGGTGAAAACAACATGACCAGAGGACTGTGCAGCACAAACAGTTGAACTGCATATGAGCAAACCTGACTGCAAAACAGTACAAGAAAATCACATATAACCAATTGTGAAACTTTCCTGGGTGGCACATTGGTCCTGTGCACAGATCAGTACCACAAAGCATGGTGTAACAAAAAAAAGTGGTGGGGAGGCACACACACTGGCAACCCAAGGGGATAGCTGACATGAGAGTGAAGTGGTGTGTATGTCAGTAGTGGACATGTCAGGAGTGCACCATACACAAATAGACGGAGTGATCACACACAATGGGTAGGCATCAGAAGCACAGATAGGGGATGGTATGACTCCAAATCACACATGCCATACTGGATACAAAAATGTCCATGTGACAGCAATGCTTAAGAAAACACACCCACAATGTCAGTGTGGATGAGCAGGTCTGCATAGAGAGCACAAACAGCATCAAGACACATGGTTGATCAACAAAACACAACACTGACTTGTCAGTTACACACTCTGCCTACTCACAATTGGCACCAACAAGTAGGTGTCCCTCAGAAGTGCAAGGACACAGCTACACACTGCACAGTGCACAACCTACAACTCCCACATGTGCACACAATCACAAGCACAGGACTGACTAATAAAACTAACAGGCACACAACTCCTGGTTAACACATGTGTGCAGTTGCCATTGCAGGGGCACACACAGATCAACACTACTGACAAAGTCACCCCCTCCACACTGCAAACTTCATGACCACCCAAGTGCACACATTCAAATTGACCCATGTGACTAGGACGACTGGCCATCACAAGATGACCATACACCAACACTGCTGTGCACACATCAAGAAAGATCACACAGACAAGATGGTCACTGGCCAGCCTGCCTGCAATCCTATGGATAGAATCCCACTCTGTGCTGGCAGTGCATCCAAACATGACATGTGTACAATGTAGCTAACTTGACCATAGAATAATTAGGATGAGAGTAGGTCTTCACAAACAACCATCATTGCACCCCCAAGCCTCACAGTCAAGAAAAACTGAAGTGCCTGTCACCTCTGCTAAACCCTGTAAATGAGAAAAAAGAGAATGCCAATGTTAAAGTGGCATACAGAGCATGTGTCACATTAAACCATACCCACACAGAAAACCCTTTATTGAGCAAGGACACAGACAAAGCAGACAACAGGAGTTACTATTTTTATTACATATCACACAGATAGGCATCAAAGGTAGACAAGCTCAAGACCAGTGTCCAGTCCGAAGTGCAGAGTAGGTACATGAGATCCTGCACAGGGAAGGGGCAAACACAGCAATGAACAGCAAGGCCAGTGGCCAGTTCTAAGTGCAGAGTACCCACATGTGTGCATGGGATTCTGCACAGGGAAGGGACAAACACAGCAAAGAACAGCAAGGCCAGTGGCCAGTCCAAAGTGCAGAGTAGGCACATGAAATCCTGCACAGGGAAGGGGCAAACACAGCAATGAACAGCAGTGGCCAGTCCAAAGTGCAGGGTAGGTACATGAGATCCTGCACAGGGAAGGGGCAAACACAGCAAAGAACAGCAAGGCCAGTGGCCAGTCCAAAGTGCAGAGTAGGCACATGAAATCCTGCACAGAGAAGGGGCAAACACAGCAATGAACAGCAAGGCCAGTGGCTAGTCCAAAGTGCAGAGTAGGTACATGAGATCCTGCACAGGGAAGGGGCAAACACAGCAATGAACAGCAAGGCCAGTGGCCAGTCCAAAGTGCAGAGTAGGCACATGTGTGCATGAGATTCTGCACAGGGAAGGGGCAATCACAGTAATGAACAGCAAGGCCAGTGGCCAGTCCAAAGTGCAGAGTAGGTACATGAGATCCCACACAGGGAAGGGGCAAACACAGTAATGAACAGCAAGACCAGTGGCCAGTCCAAAGTGCAGAGTATGTACATGAGATCCTGCACGGGGAAGGGGCAAACACAGCAATGAACAGCAAGGCCAGTGGCCAGTCCAAAGTGCAGAGTAGGCACATGAGATCCTGCACAGGAAAGGGGCAAACACAGCAATGAACAGCAAGGCCAGTGGCCAGTCCAAAGTGCAGAGTAGGCACATGAGATCCTGCACAGGAAAGGGGCAAACACAGCAATGAATAGCAAGGCCAGTGGCCAGTCCAAAGTGCAGAGTAGGTACATGAGATCCTGCACAGGGAAGGGGCAAACACAGCAGTGAACAGCAAGGCCAGTGGCCAGTCCTAAGTGCAGAGTACCCACATGTGTGCATGATATTCTGCACAGGGAAGGGACAAACACAGTAATGAACAGCAAGCCCAGTGGCCAGTCCAAAGTGCAGAGTAGGTACATGAGATCCTGCACAGGAAAGGGGCAACCACAGTAATGAACTGCAGTGGCCAGTCCAAAGTGCAGAGTAGGTACATGAGATCCTGCACAGGAAAGGGGCAACCACAGTAATGAACTGCAGTGGCCAGTCCAAAGTTCAGAGTAGGTACATGAGATCCTGCACAGGGAAGGGGCAAACACAGTAATGAACAGCAAGGCCAGTGGCCAGTCCAAAGTGCAGAATAGGCACATAAAATCCTGCACAGGGAAGGAGCAAACAGCAATGAACAGCAAGGCCAGTGGCCAGTCCAACGTGCAGAGTAGGTACATGAGATCCTGCACAGGGAAGGGGCAAACACAGCAATGAACAGCAAGCCCAGTGGCCAGTCCAAAGTGCAGAGTAGGCACATGTGTGCATGAGATCCTGCACAGGGTAGGGGCAGACACAGTAATGAACAGCAAGGCCAGTGCCAGTCCAAAGTGCAGAGTAGGTACATGAGATCCTGCACAGGGAAGGGGCAAACACAGTAATGAACAGCAAGGCCAGTGGCCAGTCCAAAGTGCAGAATAGGCACATAAAATCCTGCACAGGGAAGGAGCAAACAGCAATGAACAGCAAGGCCAGTGGCCAGTCCAACGTGCAGAGTAGGTACATGAGATCCTGCACAGGGAAGGGGCAAACACAGCAATGAACAGCAAGCCCAGTGGCCAGTCCAAAGTGCAGAGTAGGCACATGTGTGCATGAGATCCTGCACAGGGTAGGGGCAGACACAGTAATGAACAGCAAGGCCAGTGCCAGTCCAAAGTGCAGAGTAGGTACATGAGATCCTGCACAGGGAAGGGGCAAACACAGTAATGAACAGCAAGGCCAGTGGCCAGTCCAAAGTGCAGAGTATGTACATGAGATCCTGCACGGGGAAGGGGCAAACACAGCAATGAACAGCAAGGCCAGTGGCCAGTCCAAAGTGCAGAGTAGGTACATGAGATCCTGCACAGGAAAGGGGCAAACACAGCAGTGAACAGCAAGGCAAGTGGCCAGTCCTAAGTGCAGAGTACCCACATGTGTGCATGATATTCTGCACAGGGAAGGGACAAACACAGTAATGAACAGCAAGCCCAGTGGCCAGTCCAAAGTGCAGAGTAGGTACATGAGATCCTGCACAGGGAAGGGGCAACCACAGTAATGAACTGCAGTGGCCAGTCCAAAGTTCAGAGTAGGTACATGAGATCCTGCACAGGGAAGGGGCAAACACAGCAATGAACAGCAAGGCCATTGGCCAGTCCAAAGTGCAGATTAGGCACATAAAATCCTGCACAGGGAAGGAGCAAACACAGCAATGAACAGCAAGGCCAGTGGCCAGTCCAACGTGCAGAGTAGGTACATGAGATCCTGCACAGGGAAGGGGCAAACACAGCAATGAACAGCAAGGCCAGTGACCAGTCCAAAGTGCAGAGTAGGCACATGTGTGCATGAGATCCTGCACAGGAAAGGGGCAAACACAGTAATGAACAGCAAGGCCAGTGGCCAGTCCAAAGTGCAGAGTAGGTACATGAGACCCTGCACAGGCAAGGGGCAAACACAGTAATGAACAGCAAGGCCAGTGGCCAGTCCAAAGTGCAGAGTATGTACATGAGATCCTGCACGGGGAAGGGGCAAACACAGCAATGAACAGCAAGGCCAGTCCAAAGTGCAGAGTAGGCACATGAGAACCTGCACAGGAAAGAGGCAAACACAGCAATGAACAGCAAGGCCAGTGGCCAGTCCAAAGTGCAGAGTAGGTACATGAGATCCTGCACAGGGAAGGGGCATACACAGCAATGAACAGCGAGGCCAGTGCCTAGTCCAAAGTGCAGAGTAGGCACATGTGTGCATTAGATCCTGCACAGGGAATGGGTGAGACTGTACACTTGCAAAAAAGAGGGGGGTGCAGGAGCGAGTTAATTGTCCAGTGCCCGTGCTTCAAACTAACTATGAAGTCAACAAAGGGTGGACACTGTTCCCAGATGAGTTGTGGCAGGTAGTCACTAACTCACTGCAGGAAAAAGGCAAGAAAAAGAGGAAAGAGGGAAAGAGGTGTCCTAGGTCCAGGACTTGGTGGGGAAGAGCAAGTCTTGTCTCTTGTAGCCCTCACACACCCCGAAGGATGTCATGCTTCATCATCGGGCAGTTGCTCCTCGTCGGGTTGGCACTGCAATGCCCTACGGGTCCCCCGAAGGGTCACTTTATCAGAGATCTTTTGAGAACTGCCGTATGGTGCATGCGGGTGTGTGGAATGAGTCCTGTGCGGGGGTGAAAACGTGCATGCAAAGAGCTAAAACTGTCTAAGGGTTACCAAAAGAGATACTTTAATAAGGTGGTACCCTTGGCAGAGTAAAAAAACCCGTAGGTTTAGAGTTACCCCTGTAGGTGTAATGTGCCCAGGTAACTAAGAGGTCATCATGTTTCACGCCTCAGTGGTCATAAAGATCCCTGGCGTTTCAGAAGGACCAAAATAAAGCTGTGAAGGTAGTGTGATGCACGTGGAAAAAAACTAAATAGCAATCATACTAGTTGGAGGGTAGTTTTAACCCTCAGGGCGATCAGTGGGTATCATAAACCAAGGGTCCTTTAGTTAAGGCTACAACTAAATAATTGTGTCCACTCCTGATCGTGACCTAGAAGAGAAAAGAGCACAAAAACAGAAAAGAGAGACCTGCTGCAGGTAAATATGAGAGGCCGAAAGGTGAACCTCTATGCGCATGTATCGAGGTGACGCGTCTTGCGTTTAGTGAGTTACAGAAGGGTAGAGAAAAAGAGAGGGACAGACCAAGTGTAAATATTTTCCTCTACTTCAAGCACCCTGCGTATTGTAGCCACCAGATGCAGAAGGCGGAGACTCCACAGACCCCCGCCGCAAGAGTGGCGGTCATGTCGATTCCCCGCCCGGCACCATGGTGGCATCGATGTCGGCGAAGGTGCCTGAGAGACCCAACTAGCCCATAACTTAGGGTCTGTGGGAGCGCTGGACAGGCATCACACTGGCCTGTTACAATTCAAGATGACATCAAAGGCAGTGAAGTAACTGCGGATGGTGAGGGCTCATGTTACCTCCCATGTGCTCTCCAGTGTCCGGAGGTAGAGAGAGGTATCACAACAAGTCGTGTCAAGGTATATGCAGGTTAAGTTTCTGAGACCCTTACCTAATAGGGGAAGGAGAAGTGCGCCATAGGCTAATGGCGTAGGTTTCCCGCACCCTACCGGGCTGAAATGATAGTAATAAGACAAGGCAAGGAAACAAAAGTAAGCTAAGCACAGCACACAGGATCCTGTGGAGTTCACTTACTTTAAGGGATGCTGTCCTTTGTAAAGGCCGAGGCTCTGATACTGACAATTTAGCTCGGGTGTCGGCTCGATTCAACCTGCCCCGTCCTTCCGCCTGCTTGGAAGTGAGAGGTAGGTGGTGGGGGCCTTCTAGAAATACTCTTGTTAATTGATTGATTGCGGCTCCTTCTTCCGTTTTGCTTTGTAATAGTGTGCCCAAGCTGCGCTGCATGTATTGCAAGGAAGTCTCTATAGCGTGCATGCGTATATACAGAGGGCGTAGAGAGTACTGCGCAAGTGTACAGAGAGGGACAGAGGTTCCTCAGATTGCAACGCTCTAGTTTTCTATGTGTGGGCACTGTGAAGCTAGTGCGTATATAAGGTCAATGGTTCTCTAAGCAAGCATTATAGAAGTATACCACTATAATGACAACAAAGTACCCTGGTGTATATGAGGGCACCACGTGGAAAAACCTAATAATAAAGAAATTTGAGGTAGTTTTGTCATACCTCTGTTCCATCAGACACGGCGGGGGGGGTCAAGAAACCAGGCTATGAGCAGTATCGTATATGGAGTATGTATACCGTTAGTCGGTGCACTCAGAGACATAGGGTTGTCTAAAGGCGCTTAAGTGTGTGCTCAGTTATCATGTAGTTAATGCACTAAGCTCGTTTTAGGGTGACACCTTGTTCAGATTATGATGTAAGGTGGGGGTGTAGTTATGTGCGTAAATGCCCGGGGTGGGCCAGTGACGGTGGTAGGAGAAGAAGTGACCCTGTCCCTGTGCCAGTGCTTGCATTCGGTGATAGTATCTGGGCACTGAATACGAGTATGTGTGGAAACCATTGTGGCGGTACTTTCCACAAACGTGCGTTCAGCTCAGGCTGTGTTACAGCTAAGATGCGGGCCATTAGTAGTGTCATGCTCCTGCGCGACAACCTTCCAGTCTGAGGGATCAGCCCCAGTGTCATCTCTGCCACGTTTTGCTCAGCCGGCAGTTGTCATCCCACCTCTTGTGACAGTGTGTGCGCCGTCGGTTGGAGACACCCAGAGCCCGCACCTTACGTGCAATGGCCCTCCACACGGCCTTACGCTGGTGGACTTTGAGCTGCAGGCATGGGAGACAAGAGTACAAAACAAATCAGTGACACAGGGTGATGTACCACTATCTATATGAGATGCTGTACTATGTACAGCATCTTACATAGTACATTAACATGGGAAAATCATACAAAAATGCATGCAGGGATGAGGGTGGACACAGTACCTGTCCATCTCGTACACATGCAGGATGCCAGCACGGAAAGCTCTGTGTAGGGGGCCCACATCTGCTATCCAGTTTGTGGGTGAGCAAGACATACATTACATTGAAAATTATGTTTTGGGGCAGAATCACTGTGTCCAACACTGCACAGCCCTCAATGTCCTTGCCCTGTGAATGGCTCACTGAGTCATGGAGGTCACATTTAGGGACATGATCTTACAATCTCACACCCTTCTCACAAGGTCTGTTGTGTGAAATCTACAGGGCTGAGATAGCTCTTTGATGGATAGTCTAGCATATGTTTCACTCTGTACATTCAGTGATGTGTCCTTGTCAGATTGGGCAGTGACTGAGCAGGCCAGGTGGGCTCACACTGAGGTCCAACGTGGGGCATCAGAAATGTCAACGTGTGAAATAGGCTACACACCCCTTTCCCCTGGAGTCAGCATGCTAGGCAGTGTATGGCACAACCCCACACTCTCAGGCACATACTGCAGCAGATCAACTTCATGTGTGCACTCCCTGCACTCTCACCTCCACTCTGAAACACTTACCATGACTGGAGCACCATATAGCCTCTCATACTGTGTGAGCACCTCGTCCACCAGGACCTCCAGCTCCTCGGTGGTAAAGGGACGGGCCCTGATCTTAACAGTCCTCACCATCACTGGGTCCAGGAGACAGGAGCAGCAGCAGTTGGTTGTGAGGGGTGTCAGGCAGCAGTGTCTAGAGACAGGAGCAGTAGACGTTGGTGCTGAGGGCTGTCAGACAGCAGTGTCTGAAGACAGGAGCAGCAGCAGTTGGTGCTGAGGGGTGTCAGGCAGCAGTGTCTGGAGACAGGAGCAGCAGCAGTTGGCGGTGAGGGGTGTCAGGCAGCACTGTCTGGAGACAGGAGCAGCAGCAGTTGGTGCTGAGGAGCGTCAGGCAGCAGTGTCTGGAAGCAGTGGAAATGTGAGGCTATTTCCCATACATATATAGCCCCCTGGGGTAGTTTCAGTGGTGCTGCAATTGGTGTTCCAGGTCCGCTTTATTCAAATGCATCCAATGACCGGCTACGCGATGGCAGAACACACCTACTGCTATTTACAAAATTGCATTAGGCTACCGCAATTGCGGTTCCCATTGACTGTAAGGGCTTGGGCATTGGTGGTGACACACGCCTACCGCGATTTTCAAAATTACATTAGGCTACCGCGATTGCGGTTGCCATTGGCTGTAAGCACTTGGGTATTGGCAGTGACACACTGCAGGGGCCAGGCGGTCACAACCGTGATATGGCAGCTATACATTGGAACAAACAAATGATGGACGGAATGCTGACAATGCAGACATTCTCCCCCAGTCAAGAGATCTGGGTTAAATCCATCGTTCTTTTGCCCACTACGCCACCCCAGTTCAGACATGGCCATATGCAAATCAGTCTTGACCCTGTGCCTCATGGGAACAGTCCAGCCCGAACTGCCAAGCCATGTCTTCCCTGGACCGGAATCAAGCATCCTAGGACCGGTTTCTGGCTATCAGCCGTCATCAGCCAGGATAGCTTGACTCCAGTGGCGTAGTGAGCACGGGACCCACGTCTGGGCATACCCATCCCACTTAGGGCGAAAAGCGTTACAACAAACAAATGATGGACGGAATGCTGACAATGCAGACATTCTCCCCCAGTCAAGAGATCTGGGTTAAATCCATCGTTCTTTTGCCCACTACGCCACCCCAGTTCAGACATGGCCATATGCAAATCAGTCTTGACCCTGTGCCTCATGGGAACAGTCCAGCCCGAACTGCCAAGCCCGTGGTCACTACGCCACTGGAGTCAAGCTAACCTGGCTGATGACGGCTGATAGCCAGAAACCGGTCCTAGGATGCTTGATTCCGGTCCAGGGAAACATGGCTTGGCAGTTCGGGCTGGACTGTTCCCATGAGGCACAGGGTCAAGACTGATTTGCATATGGCCATGTCTAAACTGGGGTGGTGTAGTGGGCAAAAGAACGATGGATTTAACCCAGATCTCTTGACTGGGGGAGAATGTCTGCATTGTCAGCATTCCGTCCATCAATTGTTTGTTGTAGCACTTTTCGCCCTAAGTGGGATGGGTATTCCCAGACGTGGGACCCGTGCTCACTACGCCACTGGAGTCAAGCTAACCTGGCTGATAGCCAGAAACCGGTCCTAGGATGCTTGATTCCGGTCCAGGGAAGACATGGCTTGGCAGTTCGGGCTGGACTGTTCCCATGAGGCACAGGGTCAAGACTGATTTGCATATGGCCATGTCTAAACTGGGGTGGTGTAGTGGGCAAAAGAACCATGGATTTAACCCAGATCTCTTGACTGGGGGAGAATGTCTGCATTGTCAGCATTCCGTCCATCAATTGTTTGTTGTAGCACTTTTCGCCCTAAGTGGGATGGGTATTCCCAGACGTGGGACCCGTGCTCACTACGCCACTGGAGTCAAGCTAACCTGTCTGATGACGGCTGATAGCCAGAAACCGGTCCTAGGATGCTTGATTCCGGTCCAGGGAAGACATGGCTTGGCAGTTCGGGCTGGACTGTTCCCATGAGGCACAGGGTCAAGACTGATTTGCATATGGCCATGTCTAAACTGGGGTGGTGTAGTGGGCAAAAGAACGATGGATTTAACCCAGATCTCTTGACTGGGGGAGAATGTCTGCATTGTCAGCATTCCGTCCATCAATTGTTTGTTGTAGCTATACATTGGAGCCAGTGACTGTGATTGGGGTGGCAGAGAATGCCAACCGCCATTTGACTAATAACATATGTGTATCACTACTGCAAGTGTGGCTTTGGCATTGGCAGTAACACACCGCAGGGGCCAGGCGGTCGCTACCGCGATATGGCTGCTAGCCATTGGAGCCAGTGACCGTGATTTGGGTGGCGGAGCATGCCAACCGCCATTTGAACATAAACATATGTGTATTACTACCGCAAGTGTGGCTTTGGCATCGGCAGTGACACACCGCAGGGGCCAGGCGGTAGCTACCGCTATATGGCTCCTTGCCATTGGAGCCAGTGACCGTGTTTGGGGTTGCGGAGAATGCCAACCGCCATTTGACTATAAACATATGTGTATTACTATCACAAGTGTGGCTTTGGCATTGGCAGTGACACACCACAGGGGCCGGGCGGTCGCTACCGCAATATGGCTGTTAGCCGTTGGAGCCGGTGACCGTGATTGGGGTGGCGGAGCATGCCAACCGCCATTTGAATATAAACATAAGTGTATTACTATCGCAAGTGTGGCTTTGGCATTGGCAGTGACACACTGCATCGGCCAGGCGGTCGCTTCCGTGATATGGCTGCTATACATTGGAGCCAGTGACCGTGATTTGTGTTGCGAAGCACTTTGACAGCACCTATGGACACATCATGCTGGGTGAATGGCCAATGGCCAGTTCTCAACAGTGCACAGTAGACACATGATTCATGGCACAAGATTGTGCACACAATGCATTTACCCCACTGCTGGCTACACATGCCATATTGGTGTATACGATTGAAAACATTGGCTTGTACTCCCTCACATGTCACTTGTGATATTGCTGGGCATGTACACAGAACAGTGTTGTGATGGACTCTCTAATGGGTACACGTGTCAATATGTGATAGGGCTGAGCAACTCACAGTGATGAATGTCTGACTTCACATTGTGCATATGTCACTGTCTACTTTCCTTGGCTCAAGCACACACTTGTTGTTTACGCACAGACTGTGATCATTGTGTTTTTCATGTGTGCCCTGTTTGACTTACGCAAGAAGGTGTGGCAGGTACAGCAGCTAGGTAGGAGACAGTAGTGTTGCAGTTTCACACATATGCTGTATGAACTACTCTCAGGGCTGCTCATGCAAGATGTAGCCATATCCCTTTGGGCATTCTCATAGTCAGATATTGTTTTGGAGGTACTCTCTGTGTGAAAAGTGGACTAGTGGACGAGTAGTGTAGCTGAAGGTTTCCCTACATGTAAGGTGGGCTGTAAGCTCAACTGTGATGACAGTCATTGTTGGCATTGTGTCAGTCAAAACGTAAGATGTTGGACACATTTCATGGTGGATTGCATTGACATGTGTCCCCTTTCATCTCACCTAGGAGGAGACCAACTGTGCATTGTCCCTTCACAGTGCTGGCAGACATGGAGGATGAGGAGGTCATATGGAAATTCTGTCTGGACAGACACACCCTACAAGACCTATGTGCTATGTTGGAGCCCCACCTGCGGCCTCACAGAACATATCCGACTGCTTTGACACCAACGTCTAAGGTGATGGTGGCCCTGCATTTTTTTGCTACTGGATCATTCCAGTACACGGTGTCCAGTTCAGGTGGGATGCCGCAACCTATGTTCAGCATGGTGCTATGTGATATCCTGTCCGCTATGATGATCTACAAGGACAGATATATCCATTTCCCCAGGAGGCATGAATTGGCTGCTGTGAAGGGTGATTTGTATGCCCTTGGGCACATCCCCAATGTTGTTGGTGCCATTGACTGCACACATGTTGGCCTGGTTCCAGCACAGGCACGTGAGCACATCTACAGGAACAGGAAACATTTCCATTCCATAAATGTGCAAGTGGTGTGCCAGGCGGATAGCATCATCTCACACGTCTGTGCCAAATTTCCAGGTTCGGCCCATGACTCGTACAGCATGCATAACAGCATTGTGCCACAGCTGATGGCTAATCAGCTTCCGAAGCGTGCATGGATTGTGGGTGAGTTTGCAGAGTCAAGTAGCGTGCTGTGTGTGACATGCTGTCCTCTGTCACAGTTGTATTACAAAGTTGTTCTGTGTATCTCACACCTAGGTGACTCTGCATATCCCAACTGTCCTTGGTTGCTGAGCCCACTACGGAATCCCAGGACCCCAAGTGAAGTCTTCTACAATGATGCCCATGGGAGGACCCATCGTGTGATGGAGCGTACTTTTGGTCTCCTGAAGTCACAGTTTTGCTGCCTGGACAAGACGGAGGTGCACTGATGTACTCGCCCAAAAAGGTGTGTCAGATTGTAGTTTCATGCTGCATGCTCCACAACCTGGCCTTGCGCAAGGAGATGCCCCTGCTCCTGGACGGTGATGAGCAGCTGAGGCCCCCGCCTGCAAACCAACCCATGTCCAGTGATGAGGATAGTAGAGAGGAGGAAGGTGTCGACCTACGTCAACAGTTCATCAACTGCTACTTCACGTGAAAGTGAGTGACAATGTAGAACGGGGCCAATGTATGCTGATGTTGTTGGTGAAAAGGTCTATGTGAGCTTTGTGACTGCAGCCTGTTTTTGACTCAGTGCTGGCTGCCAATGTTTCTGGGACAGGGTAGTTATGCACAGCTACAGGATGTCTATGTTGGTACTGTTGCTCATTGTAATGTGTGCAGATTTGAGTACCTTGATGACAAGTGTTGTGTGATGGCTGTGATGCCACCTCCTGACTAGTGACTATTGTTCTGTTGTGTTTTCCTAGTTTCCTTCAGCCTCTCCTTGACTACAGACATTCCGTGCTCCTGGAAGGTGAATGGTAAAGCAATGAGTTGTCAGTGATGAAAGATGAGACTATTGAGTAGTCACCACATTGATGTGGTGACCCAGTCCAACAGACGGATGCCATTAACATGGCAGTGTGGGGAAGGACAGCCAACAAAGTCAATGGCAGGGTGAAGAGGGGTGCCATAATGGCTGACTCCTTGACTGGCGTTTGGCAGGTGCTTTGCCACTGGATCCTCCCTTGGATTTCTTAGGACGGCCCCTTGGTCATTTCGCAGGGGGGCCTCTGCTACAGGGCCAGTGGGGTCTGAGGTGTTCCCCCTCTTCGCCACCGGAGGGAGGTGGAGGTGTTGTTTGTGCCGCAGGCCTGTCCCTCAGAACCGCCACTAGCTGGCCCAAGAGGTCCACAATTTGACCCATGCGGGTGTCTATGGACCTCAGCAGCAGGCGGAGCTCATGGAAATCTTCCTGATCCTGGCCAGTTTGTCGCTGGCCCGTTCATAAGCCCCAAGGACTCTGGTGATGTTGTCTCGAGCTTTGGTCCCAGTGTCCGTTTGGCTCAGACTCCCCCCTTGCCCTCCACCTGCCCTGCTGTCACGGACCTGTTGCCTCACCACAGCATGAACCCGCCTACTCTCCCTGCCCTCCTTTGTTGGTGGGGTCGTCATCCTCTGCTGCAGGGAGTGTTGCAGGCAGCACTGGTGGTGGTGGAGGCCGCACAGGTTGTTACAGCAGGGGTCTGCGTAGTTGTTGTTGTTGCTGATGTGGTGGCGGGGGGACAGTGGGGTCATGGGACCTGTTGCGCCCTGGCAAGCCAGATGGGCCGGCTTCAAGTTCCGCATCCTCGAAATCCAGGGAGTCATCATCAGAGAGTCCATGTTCCGAGGGTGGAGACTGGCTCTGCAGGTTGATGTTGTCATCCTCTGCAGTCAGTTCTTGGTCACCTGTGGGACAGAGGAGAAATGGTCATTGACGTGCACTCCTCAAGCTTGGTGTTTGATGTATCTTATTTACCGGTTATGCAACACACAGTTCACTAGTTCTCACTTTGTATGTCTGCACAGTAATGTACATCATGACATGATGTGGAGGTACATACATTAATTTCCCATAGTGTGACATACTAATGGATACCATGCCCCACGTGCAGATTTTGTGATTACGAGGACTTGTCTTCTGACAACTAGCGGCAATACGACTTGATGTGAAGCATCTTTGCTGATTACTCTGCCTGGCAGGTGTTACTTTTGCGCATGTACTAGCCATTGTCATCTCATGCATACCTTTGTCATGTCCTGTGCTTTGATTTATTTGTTCTACAGAACATGCTTGCTTTGTTTTCATATGGTCCTTCAAGCTCAGCCCTCATGGAACTCACAGATAGCATTCAGTGCTGTGCATGTTTGTGCCCTGATTTTCTTCAACATGGGATTTGGTGAGTCACACTTTTGTTTCTGTGACAGTTAAATAAGTGTAGCTGTCTGCACACTGTAACTTGATATTGTATCTGTGTCAATTTTGGTCGGATGTGAGGGCTGGTGTTGTCATATGGCTCCATGCTTTTTAATAGGAATGGTGGGGGGGCATGCACTGTCTATTTACCTGTTCTGTTGTCACATTGGGGTGAACTTTCTGACACATCTTTCTGGGTGTGAGTTTTAGTGCTACATCCTGCTCATGGGTGGGACAGGGGTACCTGGTGGGAGTTGTAGTGCAGGCCTCCCACCCCCAAACAGCCCTCCCTGTGAAGATGGCTACCTACCTGTTTGGTGAGGGTGAACAATACAATGGCTGCCACATGCTTCTGGGTGTGGTGGAGTGCTCCATCCTGCTCAGGGGTGGGACAAGGGTGCCTGGTGGGAGTTGTAGTGCAGGCCTCCCACACACCCCTCCCACACACCCCTCCCTGTGAAGATGGCTAACTACCTGTTAGGTGAAGGTAAACAATGCAATGGCTGCCACATACTTCTGGGGGTATGTTTGAGTGCTACATCCTGCTCCTGGGTGGGACAGGGGTGCCTGTTGGGAGTTGTAGTGCAGGCCTCCCACCCCCAAACACCCCTCCCTGTGAAGATGGCTAACTACCTGTTAGGTGAAGGTGAACAATACAATGGCTACCACATGCTTATGAGGGTGTGTTTGAGTGCTGCATCCTGCTCATGGGTGGGACACGGATGCCTGGTGGGAGTTGTAGTGCAGGCCTCCCACCCACAAACAGCCCTCCCTGTGAAGATGGCTACCTACCTGTTAGGTGAGGGTGAACAATACAATGGCTGCCACACACCTCTGAGTGTTTGGGAGTGCTACGTCCTGCTCATGGGTGGGACAAGGGTGCCTGGTGGGAGTTGTAGTGCAGGTCTCCCACCCCCCGAACAGCCCTTCCTGGGAAGGTGGCTACTTACCTCTAAGTTTGTTTTTTGTGATATAATGGCTGCCACATGCTTCTGGGTGGGGAGAGTGCTCCATTCAGCTCAGGGGTGGGACAGGGGGGCAGGTGGGAATTGTAGTGCAGGCCTCCCACCCCCAATCAGCCCTCCCTGTGAAGATGGCTACTTACCTGTTAGTTGAAGGTGAACAATGCAATGGCTGCCACATGCTTCTGGGGTGTATTTGAGTGCTACATCCTGTTCATAGGTGGGCCAGGGGGCCTTGGTGGGAGTTGTAGTGCATGTCTCCCACTCCCCGAACAGCCCTCCCTGGGAAGATGGCTACCTACCTGTAAGTTTGGTTGTTGTGATACAATGGCTGCCATATGTTTCTGGGTGGGGGAGTGCTCCATACAGCTCATGGATGGGACTGGGGTGCCTGGTGCGACCTGTAGTGCACGTCTCCCACCCCCAAACAACCCTCCCTGTAAAGATGGCTACCTACCTGTTAGGTGAAGGTGAATAATGCAATGGCTGCCACATGCTTCTGGGGGGGTGTTTGAGTGCTACATCCTGCTCATGGGTGGGACAGGTGGCCCTGGTGAGAGTTGTAGTGCAGGCCTCCCACCCCCCAAACAGCCCTCCCTGGGAAGATGGCAACCTACCTCTAAGTTTGATCGCTGTGATACAATGGCTGCCACATGCTTCTGGGGGGGGGGGGAGTGCTCCATCTTGCTCATTGGTGGGGCAGGGGACCCTGGTGGGAGTTGTAGTCCAGGCCTCCCACCCCCCAAACAGCCCTCCCTGGGAAGATGGCTACCTACCTGTAAGTTTGGTTGTTGCAATACAATGGCTGCCACATGGTTCTGGGTGGGGGGAGTGTTCAATACTCCTCAGGGGTGGGACAGAGCTGCCTGGTGGGAGTTTTAGTGCCAGCTGCCTGTGCACATGCAACCCTGGGAATGTTGCAGGCTACCTTTGGAGTGATTTTGATGGAGTGGATGTTACATCTGTGAGACCTGTGTTGGGTATTGTGGTGCATATGAATGGACTTGGGCCTAGGAGGAGTAGCTTTGTGGTTGTGCAAGATAGTACATAGCAGTGTAATGGTATACATGTGTTTGTCCTTACCAGCCTGCACTCCCCCGGCTATTCCAGTGAGACTCTCTGGATGCAGTATGGCAAGCACCTTCCCCTCCCATGAAGTGAATGTTCTTGGTGGAATGGGAGGGCCAGCTCACAGTTCTTGTTCTTCTTCTGTTTCACAACCCTCTTCAGGCCATGCCATCGCTTCATGATTTCCAGCTTGTAGCGCGGGGTGGTCCCTACTGCATTGACCTTGTTGACTATCCTTTCTCACATTTGTGCTCTTGTGGCTGATGGTGTCTGTTGGACCAGGGTACCAAACAATTTTGGTTCTACTCTGATTATCTCATCTACCATGACTGACAACTCACTCTCTGTGAATTTGGACATTTGATGTGGTGCCATGGTGTGTAATGTGCTCATGTTTTGAGGTACAGTTGTGAGGGTGGTGAGGGTGGTGTGGGGATATGTATGTGTGTTGTGCTGGTGAGATGTGTGGTGTTTTGCCTATCCAATGTGCTGCAGGGTTTGGTTCCTTCAGTGGTGGAGTAGTGCAAAGGATTCTGGTCAGGGAAGGGGCTGGTTTTATAGTCAGCTATGTGAGTGTGTCAAAATGGGGTATTGCTCTCATGTGTGTTGTGTGCATTGTCCTTGGATTCATATTTTTTAAGTTGCTATGGGGTGTGTCATTGGGGTGTGTTAGGTGTTTTTGGGGGCAGAGCTAGTTTGCTGTGTGCACTTGGTGGCCTTGTTGTGTGTTTTTTTTGCCGACCACCATATTTGTCAAGGAGCGTCCGCAGCGGTGGCTATGTTACTGCCCTTCCGCCGGCTCTCCCATTCATCACTGTTTGCGATCGCGGCGGTCGGAAACAGCTGAACGTCCTGCTGTCACATCAGGGGAATCTTAATTTGACATGCGGTCTAGTGTGTTTCTGCCGAGAATCTGACCGCCGCGAATGGATTTTCACCAGCTCTGCCCACTACCGGAGGTCTTTCGTGGCGTCGTTCCGCCGCAGTTGGAATTTTTTGGCGGTTGATCCTAATCGGACCGCTGGTTTTGCAGCGGTACCAGCAGACGGTTAATTCCCACTACCATGGCGGTCGGGGTGGTTTTCTGACCGCCATCCTAATAGACCCTTAAGTTCCCACTGATTTGTTCTGAAAACATAGGTAACATCCCTAAATTTGAACACCACATAAAACTGAAGAAGGCATCTAATCTTGTGGTCTACTGGGTGAGACCTGTTCCTATGAGTGTTAGAAGTGAGTTGAGAGTGTTTTTAGATAAGTTATGCTCAGAGGAACGCAATGCAACCCACTGAATCCTCCAAGTTGGTCAGTCCAGTCATAATTGTAAGGAATAATAAAAACTAGATTTGCCTGTGTGTGAATTTACACACACTAAATCGTAATATCATAATTGACTGTCATCCATTGCTTATTCCTAGTTAATCAATTAGATTGCTTTGGACACTGTATTTTGGATCAGGGTATTAAACCCAAAATGTCATTAGTACAAGCCATACAAGAAACCACTCTACAGGAAAACAAAGACGCATTGCATTCTTTTCTTGGCCTCTGTGAATATTTTTCATGGTTATGCCATAGTGCCTCAGCCCCTCATACTGCTACCCGAAAAAGGGAAAAACTTTAGTTGGACAGAAGAGGTGAACAACATCTTTCAGAAGATTAAAGCATTAATTACTTCTGCACCGATTCTGTTTGCCTTTACAGCTGGGAAACCCCATTTCATAATGGTTGATGCTTGCCAGCTAGGACTAGGGGGAGTGTTATCCCAGTCAGTTAATATCAAGGAACACATGTTGCCTTTGCTTCCCATTGTCTACCTACTACAGAAACTAATTACAGCACAATAGAATGGGAAGCACTGGCTAGTCATGGGCTGTGGAAAAAGTGAAGACTTTCCTCTGGGGTACAAAATTTGACATTTTCACCGATCATAATCCTTTGATATATATGCTTAATGAGAATGATACTGGGAAGGTACCTGCAAGATTGGTGAGGATTTTGCTGTGGCTCCAAGAACACAGTTTCAGAATTAAGGGGCATATCAACAAGGGCTTTATCTCTGCTTTTTTGGCTTTAAAAGCCAAAAAATAAGAGATAAAACTAGCGCCCTATCAACAACAGGGTGCTAATATGCAAATTTGCATGTTAGCACCCTTTTACTCTACGCTTCCCCTTGCATCTCTAATGAGATGCAAAGGGGGCGTTTCAGAGTAAAATAATATGAATGTCGCTAACCCTGTTAGAGACAAAAAAAGCAGCGCTAACCGCGGTTAACGCTGCTTTTTTACGTCTGGTATTTTTCTGACTTAGCCATGAATCCTATGGAAGGAGGATATCATGGCTAAGTTTGTCTGTCCCTATCAACAAGGTAACGTGAGATTATCGCTGGGTTTCCAGCGATAATCTCACGTTAGCCTGTTAGCGTGAGAATTGTTATCGCTATTGAGATAAGCGTTGCTAATAGCACGCTATCTCAGCGATAAAAATTCACGCTAGCCGGCGATAATTATCCTAGCGCTAAGTGCGCTTAGAGATAATTATCGCCGGTTGTTGTTGATATGCCCCTTAGTACCTGAGAGGCAGCAAGAATGCCAGGGCGGACTGTCTATCGTGAATGTCTCTGAGGGTGGAAGATGAAGATAGTCAGATGGATGATGTTAGATGTGTGGTAACACTCATTGGTGATGGATGTGCTGGCTGGAATGGTGTGCTATCTAAAAACAATGGGTAAAGGCTCTAGATAACGATGCAACATTGCAGGATCTTATTAAGTTTGTGAGGGCTGGTTGGCCTAGGGAAAGGAATCTGGTATCAGGGCTTAGGAACGTTGTTCAAGTGTCCGATGGACTTTCCGTGGTTGATGGTTTTCTTACCAGACATGACCTATTGATTTCACTGGTACTCTTAGGAATTTTTGTTCAACATTTCCCATGAAGGGCATTTGGGAGTGTCAGCAAAAACAAGCAACATCAAACAGATTTATTGGTGCCCGGGACTGGATACTCAGGGTAATAAGTGGATAGCTGATTGTGATATGTGTTTGGTTTCAGACAAACACTGGAAAACTACTTAAACCAAGTTACATGCTGTTTCTCTCCTTGATGGTCCATGGGAGAAAATATTGCTGGATTTTGTAGGTCCATTTGGTCTACTCCCTAGTAACATGGAGTACACGATTGTGCTTGTTGATTATTATTCAAAATTATACTATTTTGATTTTGTGTCAGCCCCTGATACCAAAGCTGTGATTTTTTTTTCTGGAGAGGATGTTGGAAATTGAAGCGCCTCCCATAAAGATTGTTTTGGACAATGGAACACACTTTAAATCATTCCAGATGAAGTCTTTCATTAAAAGATTTTGCATACGATATCGGCAAGTTGCACTATATTCTCCCACCTCCTTTGGTCTCATTGAGCACATCAACAGATTTTTGAAAAATGGGGGGGTGCAAACTGTAATGTTCTCTGGGGTCAATGTGGAGGACTTTTTAAGGAGGAAGACTTGGAGCTATTTGGTGACTCCAAATAGTGTAACTGGTTTGTCTCCTGTCAAATAACTGCGTAGAAGATTACCAGATGCTATTTAAACCCTGAATGGGTCAAGGACCTTTTTTGGTGAGATGATAATGCAAGTGTCAATGAAGTGGTGAAAAGAAACCAAAGTGCCATGGAAGGTTATTTTGTCAGCAAACATCTCACCCAGGATGTAGGGTACAGAAGTGTAGATTGGGTTATCATAAAAAATAAATAATGAGTGTAAATAAAGGGGGTTCCAAGTTCACCCTTCTCGTTAGGATTTCAAAAGTGTCCATGGGTGCCATTCTGTTAGAGGATAATGGGTGGGGAAGTAGAAAGAGTCTGGTCAAAATTAAAACTAAAGGAAAATGTTTTGGGAGATATTCTGATCACATGGACAAGGCAAGCTAGGTTGAAGTTGGCTCTGAGTGTACACCTTCGGCTCCTAGTTCTGGAGCGATGGTTTGGTGACAGAGGCATCTAGTTCCAGTGTCAATGATGGCTATGAGGAGTCCTGGTTCTGGGGTTGGGTCAGCTTCAGTGTAAGATTCTACAGAGTTGTCTACTCATGAAGGTAACAGTACCGCAAGAAGGGTTTGTCAGGAATGTTTCAGTACCTGTAAGATTTAAATATTATTATATGCAATGAAGTAGTAAAATATGTGCATTTTAAATGTAGGGGCAAACATGTTTTTAAATCATTTGTATAAGTGGAAGGGTGGTGTGGTATGTGTATTGTGGTGGGGCACCCCATGCTGTGTCACGAGATGCCCAGGGGTAGTTCTATGCATTGTATTGGTTTGATTCTGTCTGAGGTTCTGCGTTCCAGCTCGTTGAGAGTTGCTGTTGGTGTTGGACTCGGAGAGTTGATCTGGACAAGTTGGGACCTGGTCGTGTGCTTTTGTTATCAATGAGACAATAAACATGTCTCCAATGTTTCCCTGCGTTGCCTCTTTTAATTAACCCATATAACACCCCTCTTCAAATCTTGCTGGGATGATTCAAATATTTTTCTTTGCTCATTTGATGCTTTAGATGCCAAGTCAAAGTGATGGATATTTTAAATTTTCTGCCTAATCCCTTGAACACAGGAGCATCTCCTATACACTTGCTAGAGCAAATGAGGGTGGTATTTGCATAGTACCAAGTAGACCATCTGCTGGAGCAAACATGCTCACTTTAATGAACAGTAAAGAAAATTAGTGAAACAAATCATCAAAAATATTTTCCTCAATAGCTTGCATTATTGGAGTGAAGTAGGTTTAACGCAGAAAATATCACAAACTCCCCTCTCTTCTACCAGTTCTTCTTTCCCTCCTCATCTGAAGAACCCTCACTCTGTGTCATCTTAGCACCTTTCTCCCTTCTTTTCACCTCTGCTCTTCTTTTTCTCCTGAACTTCAGCTGTTGGCCTCCGTTATCTCCTCGCCTCCAGCACTTTAGCTCCAACCGAGCTTCTTTCCCTTCAATCCACAATGTGCCCTCATTATCCTGCTTCACTTTTCTTTCCCTCCTTCTCATACAGTTGTTTTTTTTGCCTCAAATGGCAGTATCCTAGTTCATAGTGGCGTACCAATGGTGCCAAGGGCAGTACTGGAACAAGGAAAATAAGTCCTCAGTCCTCAGGTTGGAAACGTACATCTAGCTGTAATTTGAGTGCAGTGAGCCATTTGCCTCTGGTGGCACTGCACCTACTGCACTATTGACAGCTATGCCCCTCTCTAGGTCACTTTCCTGATTTATTTGTTCCAGCAGGTCAAGTAAAGCTGGTTCTCTAGGGTCTCTAGTGGAAGCGTGCATCTTGCTGCTCAAGGTCAGGCATACCCAGCGCTCTGCAGCCGCTCGTTTCTTCTGCGCATGTGCGCTTGTTCCCATGGCTATGGTCGGTGCTTCAAATTGAAAAAACAAGTGCGGGTACTCATTAATCTATGAACTAGGGCGGTGCTAATGGGTGGAGCTAAAGGAGCGGGACAACAGTGAGCATGTTTAATGGGATCGAGATTTTCCTGGTGTGAAAGTGTGCATGACGATAGAGACATTTCTCTGGAGTATTATTTTGGCCCCTACATGTACAGAAAGTTACATTTCATACTAACTTCACATTTGATGTGACCTGAGTACCTTTTCATTTGTCACATGTAAGACATTGTTCATTTTTATATTTTTGTATTACGCACAGTGATTTAAAGTAGACATAGTTAAGAAAGAAACCTTGAAAATTAAAAAATTAAACACCGTGCTTTTATTCTGTTTATCAATAGCTCCCTCTATTTAACAGGTATGCTTTTCACATGTTCAATGTAATAAAACTATGAAGGTTACACCACGCGACAGCCTTTATATTGTACAGTGGCCTCTTCTAAATAAATCACTTGCACCACCAAGAATGACCTGGTCCTGTTTTGGTATTAAGATGAAAGGTAAATGCATTCTGATAGCAAGCATTGGTAAAGCCTATATGTTTCACCGCAGCAAAATGAATTGGTTTTGACAATGATTTTTAGACATGTTACACAGCTTCGCTAGCTGCTGTGCAGCATGTCTTAAAGTTAAAAAAGCAGTATGATGCTGTCAAGGCATAGACAGTGCTCAGTGGAGCTAGCTGCAATTGAACATGGCCTAAAGTTTTTTTTAAAAAGAGCTATGACGCGGACAGGGTTGACCACTTCATAATGTTTTTCTTTTTACTTTTAGAGAAGCTGCAAAGCAGCTAGAGATGCTGTGTAACATGTCTAAAGAACAATGACAAAACCAATAGATTTTACAGAGGTGAAACCTATCCGCTTTGCCAATGCTTGTTGTGTTTTTGCAATGTTACGTAGCGCATAGTCCATCTGATGGTATTGGTGCGCTTTCCGTGAGCATCAGTTACATTACACAATTTCACATTCATTTATTTTTATAGGCACAGGGAGATTATGAGATTTTACCCGAATCACATAATGTTGAACAGAGGCCAAAACTAAAACCCACTTCCCCAGTTCGGTGTAATCATATTTCATACCTCAATGAAAATCCCAATGTGAGTGGGATGGGGGAAGGGTGGGACGAGGCAAGTAATAATGGGAGGGGTTTGGCTAGTCGATATGGGGCAAGCAACGGGTGGTGGAGAGACTTAAAAACGGACAAGCACAAACAGGTTAATGAACAACAGGGGATGGTGGGCAGCAAGACAACGGAAGGCGAGAAGGGATGGGACCAACAACGACCATGAGAGGGGAGAAGGGCCCAAATACATGCACTCACAAGGAGTTCTTGGAAAATATGTTTTTAAAATACCTTCACAAATGCCCGGCCAATGGAAGGCCATTGGCAAAGGACCAGAAGCTGTACTTGATCCATGCTCCACGGCATGTCCTGAGACACAACAGAAAGTGAAACCAGACGGTGTCTGTTTGGTACTGACCAATACGAATCAAGGAAATGATACGGCTGTTGCAGGCAACAAATGGTAAGCAATCAGCCTTTTAAGACTTTTTAAGACTGTTTTTTTTATTCACATGAGATTTCGCAAGCACAGTGCAAGCGCTGTTCAGGAAAAACCTAAAAACACTGGCATCCCTTCCTTAAAAAAGATAGATAGATAGATGTATTTTTATCGAGATTGTATATTCCTACAAGCAGACTCTGTTTTTCACATAATAGCCTATGTTAAACAACAAAATGGACAATTTTAAACAGATGCCTGCTGAGTACTGACATAACAAATATTGTGGTTGAGGTTGTCTGTACAAACAAGACTTTGTATCTACCTGAAAGAACCAATTTTAGCAACCTTGGAATATTAGAATAACAAAAGTCTGTGAAACAGAACACGAAGAATCTAAACCTATGCCTTGCAGTTTGTATGCAGCTCCCTAGTGGAACTTAATGGCTCACATAGCTTTGTGGCAAAGTGTTTAGAAAATAAATATATAGGTTTACTGTCAGACAATTTATGGGCTCCCAGAGATTTTTTTTTCAATTTACAGCACTACTTTAGCTGCATAGCACAATATAATTGGTCAACCTATAGTATGATACTTAAAACGCATTTGGTTTGGGCAAGCTATTTTCCTTTACATTTTTGGACATTTTAACTACTTTTTCCCACTGCCTCACTACCACCTAACAGACATCATTCAGTTGCTCCTAGCTGGGACTTCTTTGCCTCAAAGCTCCTTCCTGCTCTAAAGTCGGATCCTTTCTTCCAGGGTCACCCCTTTACCCAAGACAGATTGGCCCTTTCAAGCCAGCGTACAGCCACTCGCCAGAGAAAGGTAGATCTCCTCTGGGTTGATCCGGGGGCCTGAAAAGGTAAACCTGGTATGTGTACTTCATGGAAATGCCAGGCTGTGCAGAGGCAGGGCTTGTGGGGCTGGCAGGCATTTACCAGCTACAACAAACACTGCTTACAACACTTATGTATTCAAGCACTCACAAAGTGGAATACAACACACACAGCATTCATATATCTGTTTCAGAAATGCTTGTCTCTGCCTATGTACGCTCTGCTAAGCCTGGATTCTCACCCATTGTGCCTCTTAGCCACTCTCACTAACTGCAGCAAAAGCTAGACACTCTCACTGGCGAACGTCCGCCCGCACAGCCTGACTCAGGCATTCAGCTTTGAGGATGGCTTACCCTGCAGCCAGGCCCATCACTCACAACTCCTGCAACACGTGCTTGCTGAGCAAAGTTTTGGGCACAATGCTCTGGGGCTGCATGCTGTGCTCCCCTCCTCTGCACCCCACAGCTCCTCCTCTCTCTGAGCTACTAGGTGAGTTGGATAATGGTAGAGGTAAGGCCTACCTCTAGGCTCAATGCTACTGGTGGTGGCAGGCCCTCAGCCCTCCTGTGAACATCAGGCTACAACTCGTGCCATCCGGCACCAGACACTGAGGTCCATGCAGTCCTGGCCTGGTGGTTGTCACATCCATATCCGTGGGTGTTGAAAATCTATGCCCTGACCTCCTAGGCTTCGGAAAAGTTCAATGTTGCTGCTACACAGCCATCCCCCATCACCCAACCAGCCATGTTCACTGGCCTAGAAACTCTTCCTAACCACCCTGTCTATCTGCACCAGGGGTGGTTGCACCTACGGCATCTGCACTGACCATCAAGCCTTTCATATTTTCCAGAGCCCCATCATCGCAACCAAGAATTGGGAATCTGAATCGATCACCTTGAAATGAATTTTTCAGCAATGGGGCTCAAAACTGATAGGTGCTGGCCTATTCTCCTCTTCTAGTCGGTGCCACTAAACAAAAGCTGTTCAAAACGGTAGGCAAAGCAGGCCCACCCTACAGCTATGCCATGCTCAAAGCCGCATTGATGACTGTTGGATTTGGGGGTCTCTAGTTGGCACAGGTAGGTACTTGTGACAAATAGGGACCCTTGACTCTAGTCAGGGTAAGGGGGTACACTCCTAACATAACCCCTGCTCACCCCCTTCGTAGCTTGGCACGAGCAGACAGGCTTATCTCAGAGGCAGTGTGTAAAGCATTTGTAACCACATACAGTAATCCAGTGACAACACTACAAATGGACACCACACAGGTTTTATATAAAAAATAAGTATACTTTATATAGATTTACCACAAGACGATAAACAACAAAAATACACAATACTTTTATTTTAAGATGGTAGTTTTTAGCTTAGTTCAGTTCAGTTCTTAATATGCGACACTTTGCGTCAATGTACCTTACGATGCGTTGCGTTACCACGGAAAGCAATGTCGCAGCGATGGAAATGCGGCAAAGTTCTGGTGCAAAGAAATAAAGACGTGAAGATCTTCCAGATGCGGCACGCTTCTCCGGGGATGCAAGAAGTTCTCGGTTCGATGCGTGGACTGCAGCGGCGACACCCTTGTTCAGAAGTGCGACGGCAACAGCTCCAACTGACACTCTTCTCCCACGATGCGTGAAGCTTACGCACGATTCGACAACTACAGAGGTGACATCCTTGTTCAGAAATGCGACAGCAGCAGCTCCGACGGCGGCGCGCTTCTCGGGAATGCGAGGCGCTTTCTCCAATGCGGTGAAATGCGACAGTTCCAGCGGCGACACCCTTGTTCAGAAGTGCAACGGCAGCAACAGCGACGGCGACACGCTTCTTCTTCATTGCGAGACTCTTCTCGCGTGGCGGTGCAGTGCGACAACTCCAGGTGCGACACCCTGGTTCAGAAGTGCGACGACAGGCAGCAGCGACGGCGACACGCTTCCTCTTCGTTGCGAGACGCTTCTCTCGATGGGGTGCAGTGCGACAACTCCAGCGGCGACACCCTTGTTCAGAAGTGCGGCGGCAGCAGCAGCGACAGCGACACGCTTCGGCTTCGTTGAGTTGAGCTTCCAGCTCCTTGCGACAGGCAGTCCCTCAGAAGGCCCAAAACAGCAGCAGGCACTTCCAAAGAACTCTGGGGAGCTGGGGGTTGAAGTCTGTTGTCCCTGAGACTTCAGCAGGAGGCAAGCTCTGTTCCAAGCCCTTGGAGATCCTTACAAGTTGAAATAAGCACACAAAGTTTCTTCTCCTTCCTTTGGCAGTCAGGCAAACCACTGCAGGCCAATCCTCCAAGCAGCACTTCAGCTTAGGGATAGTCTCTCCTCAGTTTCTTCAGGTTCCGCTCCTCAGTAAAGGTTTCTTCTTGTTTCAAAAGTGATCTAAATTCTTGGGATCAGGGTCCCACTACTTATACCCCAAAATCCTTTGTTCTCTGAGGGGAGAGGGGCCTTTGCCCAGTCCAAACCAGTTCCTGAGCACTCTGTTTACCAGACTTCTCCTTCCCTTTCACACAGTGCGGGGCAGAACATTAGACGCCCCACAGGAGGTGGAGCCAGCATTGTGGAAGGCAAGTACAGCCCTGGAGCACTTTGTTGACAGGATTCCTTCTCTCCATTCACTGTGCAGGGCAGAGACATCAGCTGCTCCCCAGGGAGTGGAGCCAGCATTGTGGAAGGCAGGCACAGCCCTATTCAGGTCCCAGGTGCAACTCCTCCCACCCATCTGGATGCAGATCTCTCTATTCACCACTGAGACACCTGACCCTATCTCCTGGAATTCCCCAGCCCTGTCACTCAAACTCCAGACAAAGGAATAAACAGCCTAGCAGAGGCAGGTTTGAAAGGTTAGGCAAGAAAATACCTACTTTCTAAAAAGTGGTATTTTCAAACGCAGAATGTTAAAACCACCTTCACCAAAAGATGTATTTTATCATTCTGAGTTCAGGCATACTAAACTCGAATTTCTACCATGTTCTCTGAGTCAGTTAAGATTATAAACATGTAATAATCAAACAGCCCATTCTGGCCTATGGAGAACAGGTAGCCTTGCAATAGTGAAAAACGAAAATGGCTGTAATTCACTATTAGGATATGCCACACACATCAGGGCATGTCCTACCTTATACTTACAATGCACCCTGCCCTCGAGCCTACCATAGGGGTGTCTGATATGAAGAAATGGGAAGGTTTAGGGACTCGCAAGTGGGTGCACTTGCCCAGTCAACATGACAGTACCAGACTGCACACAGGCTCTGCAATGGCAGACCTTACGCACATTTTACAAGGCTGCTTCTGTGGGTGGCACATCCAGTGCTGCAAGCCCACCAGCAGCATTTAGATTTACAAGCCCTGGGCACACTCAGTGCGCTATACTAGGGTCTGACAAGTAAACCAAATCAGTCAATCATGGAATCACCAATCAATACATTCATTTACAGTAGGGAGAACTTGCCCTGTGGCACTGGACAGCAGTGGCACAGTGCCCAAAGCATCTAACACCAACAAAAGCATATGAGGCAACAGCAAAAATGTAAGGGAGACCCTCGCCAATGGTGCCAGGTCTAACAACAACCAGCTTTGAACCTCTAGCAAAAATGGATTATGAGCTTTTCCTCCTTCTCCAAGCCTGTCAAATGGCAGAAGAATCCATGGATGAATTTTATGCCAGACTTCTGGAATTGGCTTATACATACACCCAGCTTGACAAGGAAGATGGGATACAGACCAAATTCATATGGGGTTGCTCTTCTGCCAAGCTACGAGAACAGATGCTGCTGGTCCCCGTATGACCATGGCAGACATCCTCATTTTGCGGCACGTCGAAGAAGATATCAAAGTCAAGGGCGGCCCACATGGAGGCAACCCTTCAGCATGCCATTTTGCTTTTTAGATCCATGCAAGTGCAGTGGACTCTCTCCTCAGCGAGTTTGAGAACCTCTCTCAAGACTTTGGCAACCTACAAAACTGAGTGGTCTGCCTGCATATCTATTATTGGTCCAAACACTCACCCTGCACCACCACAGGGTGGTGTTTCATCTTTGAGCAAAAGTAGAGATGGAGTTAAAGAAGATAGAGGGAGCAGACATAATTTAGAGAGTAGAGGGACTGCTGCCCGGGAACTCACCAATCGTGGTTGTCTGCAAACCGAAGCAACCAGGAGGTATGAATATGTATTCACATGAGGCTTCTGAACACAGCCATAAAGACGGAATTGCACATAACCCCAACTGTGGACGACATTGTAGGAGAACTGTCAGGCTCCCCCAGGTTCTCAAAGCGGGACCTGAGGTCAGGCTACCATCAGATTCTTCTAGCACCTCTGTACTGCCATTCTCCACTCACCTTTGATTAAAGCTCTGCAAACGCTTCAATGTAAGCAAATCCAGTACCTCCGAAGTGTTTCAGGACATTATCAGGGGAGTGCTGGCTGGTGTACAGAGAGTCTTAAATGTCAGCAATGCCATTCTTGTCCATGCACCTATACAGGAGGAGCACCTTCACAGATTTAGGGGGATATGTACAAGGAAGTGGTTGAGAGAGGCGCTAGCGGTCATGGCTAACTCTGCCACTTCTGAAACGCAAGGCTGCACCATATTTACAAGAATGTGGTGCAGCCTTGCTTGCGTTTCCCCCTGCAATGGCACTAAGTTTAGCAACTTAGCGCCAATGCAGGCACCCTTGCACCATAGTGCATGCAGGGACGATTGTTTATGTGTAGGAAGGTGACTCTTCCTGCACATAAACAATCCTAAAAAGCCATTCTCTCACTGTCATGTTGGCTCCTTCATGCAGCACACTTGAAAGCCACAAAATGACATTTTTTTTAAAGGATTGTTTATGTACAGGAAGGGGGACCTTCCTGTACATAAATAATCCATGGCATTTAGCTTTTTCCATGTGTGCTGCACAAGGCAGCACACATGGAAAAAGCAAAAACGAGGAGAAATAATGCATTTCTTAATTTTGGCCCTGCCTCCTATGTATGCTGCCCTTGTACATAGGGGACAGCGTCAAAAACAATGGGTGTTGCGGTGGAATGCCCACACCAATACCCACTGCCCACTGCTTTCATGCTAACCATAGCGTGAAAGGGGGCCTTATTTACAAGGCAGCGTTAAGCCACGTTAAGTGGCTTAACGCTGCCTTGTAAATAAGGTGCAGCCCTTTTGCCACCACAACGTCCATAAAAATGACGTTGCGGTGGCGATAGGGGCTTGTACGTATGCCCCTGAGAACAGTGTCCAAATGCCTCCAATATTGCGGGCTCACCTTCAACAAGGACAAATGTGAGTTCCTCAAGTAAGAGATTTTTTTTTTGGGCTACTGTCTGCTCACTAAGGTAGTCGTCCAGGCCTGCCGAAAGTCTGTGATGTCCAGTCAGCACCAGTGCCGACCAACATCACTGGGGTATGGAGCTTTTTGGGCATGGTCAGCTATTGTGGCCGGTTCTTGCTAAACCTCATCCAACTCACCGGAACACTGTGGAACCTCACAAATGTAGTAAACCCCTGGCACTGCAGCACCGAATAAGAGCAATCTTTTCAGGACACTAAGGAGGCGCTGTCAGAAAATACGAAGCTCACCTATTTTGATCCAAACAAAGACACTGAACTGGCAGTAGACATTAGCCTTATCAGCTTGGGAGCAGTTTGTCTCAAAAACAATGTTGTGGAGAGTGGGCCAACCAACGTCACTGGGGTAAGAAGCTTTTTGGGCATGGTCACCTATTGTGGTCGGGTCATGCCAAACCTCTTCCAACTCACCGGAACACTGTGGGACCTCACAAAGGCATCAACCCCCTGGCACTGCAGTACCGAATTGGAGCAATCTTTTCAGGATTGTTGTGGAATGATTGCATTCAATTCCCATCTCCTTAACTGACATCATAGAAGCCACTAAAACAGATGACTATTCAATAGCAAAAACAACAGCTGATGGACAGAATGCAGAACAATGTCATACATGCACCCCAGTACAAAGATCTGGGCCTAAATCCATCATTTTTTTGCTTACCATGCCATTCCAGTTTGAACCCAGCCATATGCAAATCAGTCTTGACCCTGTGCCTCATGAGAACAGTCCAGCCAGAACTGCCAAGCCAGGTCCACCCTGGACTGGAACCAAGCATCCTAGGACCGGTTTCGGCGTTCCACCCCTCTTCAGCCAGGATAGCTTGATTCCAGTGGCATGGAGAGCACGGGACTCACGTCTGAGCATACCCGTCCCACTCGGGGTGACAAATGAAAAAACAACATATTCAATAGGCCATAGCAGCAACCCAGGCAGGAAGATCCAATGCAGTCACTGCAGAACTCTGGCATAAGACAGCAGAAGCCCGATGAACATTAATATCACTGCACAATGTATGAGATGAGGTCACTGTCACATCATATGTGTGCCTATGAGGATGCCCCCGGCCCGTCGTACCTCCCAGTCTAACCCAACGGATGGTGGACCTTGCCCACGGGTTCACCTAGGGGTTATCAAGACCAAAACAGACTGCGCTGTAAAGTGTGGTTCCCCGGTCTGGATGAACGAGTTTAACACAGTCTGATAATGCAACCTATGCCAAGCCACCGGAGTTCAGGAGCCCCCGTCACCTATCATCACTGAACACATTCTGGAGGTTCAATGGCACCATGTCAGTGCTGATCTCCGAAGCCCCCTAGATGGCTGGCATTTGTTAGTAGTCATTGACGACTTCTCAAAAAACCCAGAGGTGGAGTTAGTAAGGACCACTTCTGTGGAAGAGACAATTCCAAAACTGGAGAAAACCATGGCCTCTTACGGCCTCATAAGGGAGCTCCACACAAACAGTGGACCCCTTTTCAATATTCAGGAGTTCGCCATCTACCTCCTGTCCCAAAGGGCCAAGCACCGCAAGCTCACCCTTCATTGGTCTCGAGCTAACGGAGAGGTTGAGAGATTCATGAGGACTATCACTAAGACCCTCGTAGAGCACAGGTGGAGCAGCAATGCATTGAGAAGGCCATCTCCACGTTTCTAAGGTACTATCACCTGACTCCACCACAGGGGTAGCACTCAATATTCTCTGTTTGGGTGGAGAGTCGAGGACACAATTGCACACCACCCGATGTGGGAGATCGCCCAAGTTCCAACCAGCCAAGCACAATTCCGATGACAAGACCAGAACGGCTGTGTATCACAGCACCGGCGAGCCAAGGCTTCAAACATCCACGTAGGAGATTCCATGCTAGTGAAGGGTAGACATACAGGGAGCAAGTTCAGACTCTGATTCGATTGTCACCTGTGGTGAGTTACTAAGATCGAAGGGACAATGGTGTCAGCATCAAGAGGTTGAGAGACAGTCACCTGGAACGGAGGCTGCTTCACACAGTACCACGAGGGCCACCTACACATTGAAATTCTCTCCTAATAGATGACCCCTCGCTAGAAATCTGGAGGGCCCCAATGAAAAGGCCAACCCGTCTGGCATTTGTCCTGAATGCCCTACACCCACACTGCCACCAACAGTGGAGTATGAATTAACGATGCCGGCTGCCCAGTTATCGGCAGGAGACACTGGGAGGTCCACCCCCGTGCAAGATGGACATGACCCCGGCCTGCCCACTCTGTCCCAGATGTTTTAAGACTATGTCATGGACTTATAAGACTCAAGACCAGGCACTAGTAGCTACTGTAGAACGGCCAGTTTTGTTTCTATGTTTGTCCTTGGTTCTGTCTTTTTATCTGTTTTGAATTATTGGGGTAAAGGAGGAATGTATAATTGTAGGCCAGGGGGTGTTGTCTAAAGCACCCCTGGCATCAGGGGCAATGTGGATTTTTTTCTGCAGTTTTATATAGCGCGAACTCGACCCGATGGTATCAGAGCGTTTTACATGAGCTCCAGTTGCATTACAGACAGACACACTGATTTTTAGTCACAAAGACATTAAGTGATTTGCCCAGAATCACAGGATGTTGAGCGTCCCGGCCAAGACTCGAACCCAGTTCCCCAGTTTCAAAGTCGGACGCTTTTATGCCGCATCCTCTGAATGATCTGGGGTCGCCAGACCCTGACATATAAATAAATGTCCAGAGCCGGACCTAAGCAGTTCCTCACCAGATAGTCATGAGCGTGCAGGTGGTTCTTTTGTTGCATGCCCAACACTGCGCACAGCACCCGGTGCAGCCTAGTCACACAACCAGCCCTGAGAGACACAACAGTGCAATCTGCATCATCCCCTCTTCACTTAAACTATCTGCGAATTACCAGATGTGGGAGTCAGGAAGTCCAGCATCACACACCTACAGCCTGATACTCCAGTGCTTAAATTGAGCCGGTAGTTTCCGGTGCGTGATACTCCAGTGCTTAAATGAGCCGGTAGTTTCCGGTGCTCGGCATCGGCACTTAATTTTCAACACTGGTACTTGTGTCAGTTGCCACAAGGTGGCACTGTCTGAGATCACCACTACAACAGTAAATTATTAATTCATTATACATTAAAAATGACTATTTCCTGCTGTCCATGCCATTGTCATAGGTTTGGAGGTCTGGAATCGTACGAATGTCACACTTGTTGGAGTGTGATGGATAGTAGTTGTGTTGTTACTGTCCATGGCAGCATGGCAGGGGCAAAGTGTGCTGAAGGCTGCAGTGGCCTCCCCATGAGAACCCAGGCCCCAATTCTTTTACAAATTAAGCACTGGATTGACCTCAAAGGGCCTGATTGGAACCTCTGCCATCAATCACTGTTTTACCCAGACCCTTACAAACTTCTGTGCAGCTCCAAATGTATACAAATGCACCAGCAGCACACTGCTATGCCAGATAGGCGCTCGATTGTGACAGTGTTGCACGAAGACACACTTTTGAGAGACTTGTCAGCAGCTGTTGGGCAGCACCTTCTCTGCTAAATATAACCGTTTCACCTAGCTAGCTGTGCTGCCTCATAAGTACCTTTACTCTCCTTGGCCAAGGAGAATTTTCAGTATTCAAGCGAACACAATCGTGGAGTACCGGTGAGAACCGCCTCATGTAAAGCACCAGCTATAGTCTAAGATACCATTGTCAGTTTGCGCCGGTTCACCAAAGCACTCGTCCTGAATGAGGGCCTGTGAAAAAAAAGATATGATGCTGCTTCCTGTCTCTTCACTGCAAATATTGTGACCCCCATCATCAAGTTTGAACCAAGCCAGTTAATGTCAGGCCTCTGACAAGCCAAGGCATCTCCTGCACAACTGCCAGCAGCCACAACAACATTCCACTGTAATTGGCGGTGAAAAAGGTTAAATTGCGTGAGGGCCTGGGGGGAGATTTGACCTTTAACACATGGTATCTCAAGGGAACATTTACCTGAATTGTAGTAAGTGAGTGACATGAGTCTGGCCTCTTTTAGGATGGTTTGCGGGGTGGGTGGAATTCTCTCCCCGGAGGAAATAGTGAAACAGATGGGCTCCAATAGAGTATTTTAGAGCAGAATTTTCATATAACTTTGCTAAAAAACACAGGCTCTGAAAAGACACTCATGCATTTCATACTGTACAAGAATAACGATGTTAATAGTCCTCAAGAGTTGAGCCTATTTTGTTTCTAAAATGTCCTATGGGTGCCCCTACAATCTCAAACATTACCTCCAGTGCTAGGGTTTTGTATTGGGTGCAGCGTTTGCTCAAACACTACATACAATGGGCCAGATCTTTGGCAAAACTGTCTCCCATGAGCTGTGAGTGACCTTTATGTCCAGAATGAGGTCTAGCATATAGGGGACAACATTTTGTCATAGATTCCCCTATCTTATGCCATGGTTGCCCCCCATTATGCCAACAATTTCGCCCAATGTGCTGCCCCAGCATTTTTCAACTGGTACTACCTATACCATGCAGTTCCTCCAGTGTGCCAGAGCCAGCATTTTTCATGGGTCCCTTGCCAGGGTTTACCTCCAGCGTGCCAGCGCCAGTATTTTGCTGTTGGGTATCCTATATGCAAGTATTTCCTCCAGTATGTCAGTATTTTGCATGAGTGACTCTAAAGGCAAGAAGCATGCCAGGCCCAGCAGAAGACTTACAATTCTCACTCATTTCATTCTCACTCATTCTCACCGCTCCCACTCACACTTGCTCACTCATTGGAACTTGCTTTGCACTTGCATTCTTTTTCTCTCAGTCTCTTGCACTCAATGTTACCGTAGCTCACTGATTTGCGCTCTCTTACTTACTCTTGGTCTGAATCACTTTCGCCTCACCTACTTTCTCACACACACACACACTCACATAGAATGCAAGCGGTGGGACTTCAAACACTAGCGCACTAGACGATTACTGTGTCAAAAAAAGTTATAGTAAGGTGATGGTGCTCACTTCTCGTGGTCTACCGCTCTTATACCACATAAACTAGAAATTGGATTATAGAGAAGGAGCAACACAATTAAATGCAAGTATATCAATTAATTATCGAAGTCCTTTGAATGATAAGTCATTAGGCAGATTATTCTTGATAAGATCCTTCTTCTTTATTACAGATCAACTCAAGCTCTTATTCATTTCAGGTAATTCATTTAAATGTCAACTGTTGAACTTGCAGCTTTGTAGCACAATTTAAATCAGCCAACGCTGATCATCTATCATCTATTTAATAATGTAGCTACAGCGGGATTTATCAGGCCGCGCCGAAGCTGTATGCAACGAACGATTAAGACTGAGCATTCAATCTCAAGATCTACAAAAGATAGAATTTAATCTGGAGGCGCATACAGGTGATTATTAAATAGATGATATATGTAAACAAACTTAAGAATTCAAAAGAACTCAAAAAAACTTTTCTCACCTTAAACGGTGCGTTCGGATATTTATTTCGACAGGATTTCATCCAAATATACGAGCCCTGATGATGTCCGCACAGGACGAAATGCGTTGGCTGATTTAAATTGGGATACAAAGCTGCAAGTTCAACAGTTGAAATTTAAATGAATTACCTGAAATGAAGAAGAGCTTGAGTTGATCTGTAATAAAGACGAAGGATCTTATCAAGAATAATCTGCCTAATGACTTATCATTCAAAGGACTTCGATAATTAATTCATATACTTGCATTTAATTGCGTTGCACCTTCTCTGTAATCCAATCACATAGAAACATACCTGCTCACGCATACGCAAGCCCTCTCACATAAACTCACTCTCACCAACATGCAATCACACTTGACAAATCTAAAAAAAACACCTCCAAATCTCTTCTCTACAGGTGTTCTGAGTCCTTCCCCCAAGTCCTATGAGTCCTTCACACTGACTCATGAGTCTGAGAAATCCCTTTCTACCTCTCTTACCTCATGTTCTACATTTTCTAAAGCTGATCCCATCACATCTGACCTGAAAGTTCATCTACCTTCAATGTCAGCACTGTAACAGCTGTTCACCATCTTTGGCCCAGTAGAAAGCCTCAGGAGTTGACATTGTCCCTAACTGGTGATCTCCAGCTTCAGAACTACAGCGTCCCAGATGGAATCCTTCACAGGTGCTTCTGCATTGGCCGGAAACACCTTACCCACCAACACAAGGAAGGGTTCTTATCTACTAAACTTCTGAAAACTTCTCAAAGCTCACTTAGACCCAGCGATCACTGATTAGAGTCGCTGTTCTCTATAGTATGTAAGTTTAAAGGCACTTTACTGCATTTGTCAACTTTCAGCCTTCACTCCTGATACCCTCATGCTTCTAATGTTGATGCTTTGACTAGAGCGCATAGTTGATTGTATTTTGATGCTGACATGCATGTAAATTGCCCCAAAACCACTTGATCGTGAGCGCTATATAAATGTGTTAAACAAATAAATAGATAAATAAGCATGATTCAGTTCTTCACCACTCTCCACTTTTCGTATTAGAACCCACCTCTGTTTACTATTTCCATTCCCTTCCTCCTCCTCTCGATCCCTCTGCAATCCAGTCTTCCGCCTGATAAATGTTGCTGCCTCTGTCCCTGCCATTGTTCATTTTATCAACATTTCTTATAGAGTCTCATCTTGTTTGACATAGTAGCAGATGTGAAGGCCAGAGCCCACCTTGAAAGAAATCTTAGATGCCATGCACATGGGCCAAAGTGCCATTAAGCTTCCCCAGGCCATGAGAAGACCCATCAATGTCCACTCCCGGAGTGCAAAGCTTGGTCTTTGGGCTCAGCAGGAAATGACGCATATTACTGATTCCTGATAGGCCCTGCTCAGGGTTCACCTCAAGGGTACGCCAATCCCACAGCCTTTATAGAGCCCCAGGTCTTTTCAGCTGTACAGGCCCTTAGCATGTGACATATGTCAGACGAGAGGGCAGTGTTTGCCCTCCAGAATATTTGACCTCAAAACGTGGGGTTAACTGTCCCAGGAGAAACACAATCATCAGCAAACCAAATACGTCTAGCTTCGTAACAGAAACCCCATCAATGCTTCCACCCAAGCTTCGCTCACACAGTCATTAAAGCACTGAATCACTCTCAGTCCATGCACTGTCACTCATACTTGCATTTATCCAAATACTCTCCCATTCTATCATTCACCCACCTGCTCACCCATAGTGTCACACACAAACTCACCAGTTAATGAAGGGGCATTATCAGCTATAAACCAAACCTACTGGCTTTGACAATGATTCTTAACTATGCAAGAACAAACCCCTCTCCCAGGCCCGTCTGAACTGTAGGCCACTTAGGGCCTTATTATGACTTTGGCAGTGTGGCAGCGGGCCGGCTATGCCAGCGCCCTGCTCCATACCACCAAAATTATAGGGCCTTATTTTGAGTTTGGTGGTGAGATGGACAGCAAAACCCCACGGTGGCTGCACGACTATCGCCGCACCAGTGATCTGACCACCCAGTAACGAGTTGGGTGGTCAGACCGCCATGGGACTGCTGCTGTCGCCAGAGATCCGCAATCCCTGGCAGTCTTGCAGTGGTCTGAGGCCCCTAATATGCTGAAGGTGCCACTGTGGCACTGCCAAACAGAGACATTTTCTCACTGTCACAGTTTTCATGGCGGTGAGCCGCCCATGAAAGGTGTGGCGGTGAGGAAAAAAAGGGGGCTCCACAGGTGCACACCCATTGCGTTGCCTTGCTAAGGCTCATGTGAACCTTAGCACTGCACCGCTATGGGCCAGCCGCTGATGGACTGCCCAACCTGGATTCCTATCGGAATCTGGCGGGCGGTCGCATTATGGCTTTGGCGGTGTGGCAGCGGGGCACTGATATGGTGGTGTGCTGCCACAGTCACACTGCCAAGATAATAATATGTCCCATTATGAGACTATCTGCCAGAATCCGACTGGAATCCAGGTCAGGGAGTCCTGCGACTGACCCACGGCGGTGAAGTGTCAAGGCTCATATGTGAGCCTTAGCAAGGCACCGTAATGGGAATGCCATTGCAGAACAAGTTACTTACCTTCGGTAACGATGTATCTGTAAGAAACATTAGTTAGTTAGATTTCTCACCTTAGAATATTCCCAGGCGTCAGACTGGATCCGGAAGATTTTTGTAGCAATACCCCTTGTGCGTCGCTAGGCGTCGTCTGCGGCTCCGCGTCCGTCGTTGGCGTCGTGCGCCGGAATTACGTCGTCGGAGTAGTTAGACGCCGCCCTCGCGCGCTGACGTCAGTTCTTGTACATAGCTTTCCGCGCCAGGAACGCAGAGCCATGCAAGAGACCGACACTGGTGCCAGAAAATCTAGGGCCCTGAAAAGGATAGCCTTAACCCTAGATATCAGTTCGCAGAACGGGGAGGATGGGTGTGTCGGTGAGGAATCTAACTAACTAATGTTTCTTACAGATACATCGTTACCGAAGGTAAGTAACTTGTTCATCTGAAAGAAACACGTTAGTTAGATTCCTCACCTTAGAATAGATACCCAAGCAATACCAACCCCGGTGGTGGGTCTGCGAACCAATATCACACCAGAAAGTCCTGGAGGACAGAACGGCCAAAGAAGCCATCCCTCCGGACTTGGCTGTCTAGGCAATAGTGCCTGGCAAACGTGTGCAGCGAAGCCCACGTCGCCGCCTGACAGATGTCCTGCAAAGGGACTCCCCGTCCCAAAGCAGTAGTAGCCGCTGTGGCCCGAGTAGAATGGGCGCGCAGCCCAACAGGAGGGACCTTTTTTGCCAAAGAATAACAGGTTTTTATACACAAAACGACCCACCGGGAGATGGTCCGTTTGTGCACAGCTTTACCCTTCTTAGCACCCACGTAGCCAACGAAAAGCTGGTCGTCCACCCGGAACTGCTTTGTGCGGTCCAAATAAAAGGAGAGCGCACGTTTTGGGTCCAGACGGTGGAGCCGCTCTTCCTCTTTGGAAGGATGCGGAGGCGGAAAGAAGGTGGGCAAGGTGACAGATTGCCCAAGATGAAAGGGGGTCACCACTTTCGGTAGAAAGGAAGGACCAGGCCGAAGGACAACCTTGTCCGGATGAACAGATAGAAAAGGAGGCTTGGACGATAGAGCCTGGAGCTCACTCACCCGTCTAGCCGAGGTGATGGCTACCAGGAAAGCAGTCTTAAGAGTCAGAAGACGAAGAGGACAATTGTGAAGAGGCTCAAAGGGAGCGCACATTAGAAATGTTAAGACAAGATTCAAGTCCCACTGAGGCATTACGAAAGGGACAGGAGGGAACGTGTGAGTAATGCCTTTAAGAAAACGTGACACTGCAGGGGACTTGAAAAGAGAGGGCTGATCAGGAAGCCGTAAGAAGGCAGAGATGGCAGCAAGATAACCTTTCAAGGTGCCCAAGGCAGAGCCCTGCTGGGCCAAAGAAAGAAGAAAGAGGAGAACCTCAGAAAGAGGGGCAGAAAGGGGATCCACAGCCTTTGCTGTGCACCATGCCACAAATTTGTTCCACCGGCAGGCGTATACCGTCTTTGTGGAGGGACGCCTGGCTGCCAGAATGATATCACAGACTTCAGGAGGCAAGTCAAATGGCATCAACTGCCGCCGCTCAATCTCCACGCATGGAGGTGGAGGCTGGACAGGTTCGGGTGGAGGACCGTCCCCTGCTGCTGCGACAGAAGATCCTCCCGAAGGGGCAGACGTATCGGAGGATCGGTCAACATACTGAGTAGCTCGGGATAGCAGTACCTTCGTGCCCAATCCGGAGCCACCAAGATGACTTGGGCCCGGTCGCGCCTGATCTTCTTCAGCACTCTGGGCAGAAGTGGTATAGGCGGAAAGGCGTACAACAGACCACATCTCCACTCGCGACGAAAAGCGTCGCCGAGCGAGTGCCGCCTTGGAAATTCCAACGCGCAGAACTGCTGACATTGCGCGTTCTCGTCGGTGGCGAATAGATCTAACCAAGGCTCTCCCCACTGCTGAAAGAGACCTTGCCCCACCTCGGATTTCAGACACCATTCGTGATCCATCATGCACCGGCGGCTGAGTTCGTCTGCTCTGGCGTTCAGAGAGCCCGCCAGATGTTGAACCACCAGGGTGATGCGCTGATGTTCCAGCCATGTCCAGAGGCGCAGAGCCTCTTGACAAAGGGTCCACGACCCCACCCCGCCCTGTTTGTTGCAATACCACATGGCGGTGGTGTTGTCCGTGAACACCTGCACAACACTTCCCCGGACAGACGGAAGGAAGGCTTTCAGTGCAAGTCGGATCGCTCTCAGCTCCAACAAGTTGATGTGGAGGCGAGACTCCGCCGGAGACAAGAGGCCTCTGATCTCCGCCTCTCCCATATGGCCACCCCATCCCAGGAGGGTCGCATCCGTCACTACGACATGCTCCGGTAGGGGTAGGGAGAGGCTCTTACCCGTTTATGTTTATGTTTATGTTTTTTCAATTTTTATTGCGCACGAATACCCTAAGGTGTCTCGGCGCATACAGAACATCCTACTGACAGAGACATCTGAAGAGATTATTGGTTAAATAACCAAGTCTTCAGGAGTTTACGAAACATGGTAAGGGTAGGGGCAGTTTTTACAGCGAAGGGAAGGGAGTTCCACAGCCTAGGAGTAGCTACCAAAAAACGTCTATCTCCCCATGTGGAGGTTTTGGTGCGTGGCACTGGGAGAAGAAGAGTAGAGGCTGATCTTAAAGTTCTATTGGGAACATAAATCCGAAAAGCATCCTTCAGGAACTTAGGTCCCGAATCATGAATGGCTTTATAAGCGATGCATAAAGCCTTAAATTTTATCCGACTCTTTACTCTCAACCAGTGCAGCTGGTGAATAGCCGCAGATGTAGGGTGACGGAAAGGAACATCAAGTATTAATCTAGCTGCCGCATTCTGTACAGATTGTAGCTTGGCTAGAACCTGCTCCTGAGCGTTAAGGAAAAGGCCGTTACTATAGTCAATTTTTGAAAAGACAAGTGTAGTAATTAAAGTTTTTCCTGCCGATGAAGGCAGGTATGGCAGCAACTTCTTGATCTTTCTAAGCATATAATAGGAAGATGCCGCCACAGCGTTGGCATGATACTTAAAAGACAGTTTATCATCGAACATGATACCGAGATTCCTGACCTTGGTTACTGGAGTGGGAGGGGGACCCATATCACTGGGCCACCAGATCGCAGACCACTCAGGGGAAAGCCTACCAAAGGTCAGCACCTCGGTTTTGTCCGAATTCAATTTTAAACTGTTGTCCGCCATCCAGGAGCTAATAGCCATCATCCCTTCCTGAAATTGGGCGGCAACTGCGGGACCATCTTTTTGAATAGACAGCACCAATTGGGTGTCGTCGGCATAAGTGGTTAACCGCAGCTTATGAGCTTTTATAACCTTCGCCAAATCCGCCACATATATATTAAATAATGTGGGGCTTAGCGAGGATCCCTGAGGAACCCCGCAAGGAAGAACAAAAGTGGGTGAGTAAAAATTACCCAACTTAACCGCTTGAGTTCGGTTGGCAAGAAACGAAGCGATGAGGTTCTTTGCAAGATGGGTTACCCCCATTGATGCGACACGGTCGACCAAGATGGAATGGTCGACCGTGTCGAAGGCGGCGGACAGGTCGAGGAGCACCAGGACCGCTGCCCCCCCCCTGATCCATGATGGTCCTAATCTCATCAGAAGCTTTTATCAAGGCCGTTTCGGTGCCATGATATTTCCTAAATCCGAACTGCGTATCATCCAGAAGATTATGATGGTCAATAAATTCGGATAATTGCAGGTTCATCACTGACTCAAATATTTTAGCCGGAAATGGTAGGCAAGCAATAGGCCTGTAACTAGCTGATTCAGTGGGGTCTAACGATGGTTTTTTAAGTAGTGGTTTTATAGCTGCCTTTTTCCAAATGTCCGGATAGATACCAGATAGGAAAATGGAGTTGCAAAGGTCCGTTAGATAAGGTGCTATGACCTCAGTGAGAGAGTTCAGTATCATAGGAGGGCAAGGGTCAAAAGGAGAGCCGGACTTAATAGAAGTGACCAACCTACCAATATATTCAGATGAAACAGGAAGAAAATTGGTAAACATAGGCGTATGAGAGGGGAGATCAGGAGCAACAGGACGTGTAGGGAGGGAGAATGACGAATAGATCATGGAAACTTTGGAAAAAAAGAAAGTAGCCAGCGCATTACAGAGGACTTTGGAGGGTTCTGTAGGAGGACCTATAGGTGGATTGGACAGGGTGTCAACTACCTGATACAGCTTTTTGGCTGAATTGTGAGCTGATTCAATTTGGGCCAAAAAGAAACTACTTTTGCATCTTATAATAGATTTTTTATATAATGCAAGGGCATCTTTATAAGTCTGCCTATCGACAGGGTTGTAATGCTTTCGCCAACGCCTTTCCAGGTTCCTGCAGTATTGACGCTGTAAGCGGAGATCCTCCGTGAACCATGGAGCGGAGGGTGATACCCTATTAGGAATAAAAGATTTAACCGGAACCACACGGTTCACTGCATTAGAAATCCATGCCTGATATCTGATGGATGATTCACTAGGATTAGAGGAAACCTCATACCGGGAGTCTGCTAGAGTCTGGGAAAGAACTGAATGATCCAGGTTATTCCAGGCTCTAGTACGGATGGAAGTACGGGGCAGGGTATTGGAGGCTTTACGATCATTAACTTGAATGGTAAAAACTACTGCGGAATGGTCTGACCATATTACAGGAATAACTGAAGAAAAAGAGAGCTTAGGATGGTTAGTAAACAGCCCATCAAGCGTGTGTCCAGCTTGATGTGTAGGAACATCTACCAATTGCGATAAGCCGGCCACATATAGGTCGGCTATTAGTTGGGCGGTGTGTTTATCCCCTAGGTCCTCTAAGTGGAAATTAAAGTCTCCTAATATAGTAAAGTCCGGATAACTTATAGAAAATTCTTGAAATTCTTCAAGAGCCCGAAGGAAGCGCGAGTGTGGGCCAGGGGGACGATATAACAAAATCCCTTTAAAGGTCTGATTGTAATTAAGTGAGATAGAAAAAAGAAGCGCTTCACAGTCTTGTCGACTTATAGAGTCAATCTTGACTCTTAAGTCGACTTTATAGATTATGGCTAAGCCGCCTCCTCTCCCTGTAGTTCTGTCCTGTCTCACCACACAGTATCCCTCAGGGGTGGCTGAACAGAAGTCCGGGCCTGAAGAGGCGTCTCCCCATGATTCTGTAATAAACAGAATATCAAGCTCCTGAGCTACAATAAGTTCCCTTATTTCCCAGCAATGACTAGGGAGAGAGCGGGCGTTGATAAGAGCTACATGAATATGACAAGTAGATCCTGGGCCAGGAGAAAACTTTGAAGGGAAAAAAGGGGAAAATGCAAATTTACAGCCTGGGCATGTAGCAGGTAAAGAGATAGGAGAGGAGGGCAGGGGTAAACATATACACTGATTACTAGACACCCCTGAGCTAAACTCCTTCAGCTGAGAGGCAGAGTAACGTATCCTGGTGCAATGGCGCAGTTGGTCAACATGGCCAGGGAACATGGCCCTAGGCCCGGAGCTGGCGCGGACGGGCGCAGACGGGCTCGCCTTTGGCGAGCCTTCGGCGCGCCCGCGGCGCGCCCGCTGCACGCGTCCGCTGCGCGTACGCATCATCGGCTGCTAATATCGCCGAGAGCGAGTCACGTGAGGGGGGGGAGTGTCAACAGCAGCTGAGCTGTGACCTTCCTTACATAAATGGTCAAGGAGCATTGAACACAGCTCCGACTACAAATATGTTAAAGCGATTTTAAAACAAACAGAGTTTAAAAATTAATTGCACATCAAACAGTTCCCCCAACCAATGTCACGGAATACCAAGGACTGTGTCAGAGGAAGTCCACTGGGCGCTCGCGTCTCGGCTGCTAATATCGCCGAGAGCGAGTCACGTGAGGGGGGGGAGTGTCAACAGCAGCTGAGCTGTGACCTTCCTTACATAAATGGTCAAGGAGCATTGAACACAGCTCCGACTACAAATATGTTAAAGCGATTTTAAAACAAACAGAGTTTAAAAATTAATTGCACATCAAACAGTTCCCCCAACCAATGTCACGGAATACCAAGGACTGTGTCAGAGGAAGTCCGTGACCCAATCGCGGTCCGTGAGCCACCACTGCAACTGCTGTGCAGTGCCCTCCGAGACCAAGACATGGTCGGACAGGTTGCCGTGATGCTGGGCCCACTGAAACTTCAGGTCCCACTGCAGAGCCCGCATGCGCCGCCTGGCGTGATGCACTAGTAGGATGCAGGAGGCCATCAGCCCCAGAAGCCGCAACACTAGCCTGACCGAAACCCAGGATAGAGGCCGAAAGATGGGAATAAGGGCATGTATATCCCGGACCCGCTGTTCCGGTGGATGAACCCAGAACTGCGCCGAATCTAGAACCGCTCCGATGAAAAGGAGCTTCTGAGAGGGGCTAAGGTGTGACTTCGGCACGTTAATGGAAAACCCCAGCAAATGCAGGAGATCCGCCGTAGTCTGGAGGTGGGAGACGACTGCCTGGGGCGAGCCCGCCTTCAACAACCAGTCGTTGAGATAGGGGAAGACTGGAACCCCTGATCTGCGCAGATGAGCTGCGACCACCGCCATCACTTTCGTGAACACCCGAGGGGCACTGGTAAGGCCGAAGGGGAGCATGGTGAACTGAAAGTGCTCCTGACCCACCGTGAACCGCAGGTAACGCCGGTGGGCCGGCAGGACGGGGATGTGGAAATATGCGTCCTGCAAGTCCAACGCTACCATCCAGTCTCCAGGGTCGAGGGCAGCTAGGACCTGAGCCAAAGTTAACATTTTGAACCGTTCCTTCCGGAGGAAGGCATTGACGTTCCGGAGGTCCAAGATAGGGTGTAGGCCCCCTTTGCCCTTCTTGGGAACCAGAAAGTAGTGGGAATAACAACCACGACCCACTTCTGGGCTCGGAACGCGCTCGACGGCCTCTTTGGCCAAGAGGGCCGAAACTTCCTCTCGCAGAAGATTCAAATGATCCTCCGAGATACGGTGGTGCTGCGGTGGCATGGCTGGAGGGGTCATCTCGAAGGGGAGGGAGTAGCTCCTTCGGACGATTTGCAGCACCCACCTGTCCAAAGTGATGGTACGCCAGTGGAGCAGGTGATGGCGAACCCGGCCCCCCAATAGCGAGGAATGGGCCTGAAAGCTCGGACTAGGAAGGCTTTGAGGCGGATGCTGTCGGGGTGGATGTGGACTGACCGCGTTGTCCTCCAGTACCGCCTCGGCGGAAACCACGTCCGGTGGCTAGGCGGACGTGAGGAGGTGCCCCTTCCTTGGCCACGAAAGGAGCGAAAAGCGGAAGTTTGTGGTCGCGGGGCCGAGAGGCCCAAGGACTTGGCCGTAGCCCGGGAGTCCTTGAAGCGAGCCAGCGCACTGTCCGCTTTCTCACCAAAAAGGCGAGTGCCATCAAAAGGCATGTCCACGAGAGTGTTCTGGACATCCCCTGAAAAGGACGTGGACCGCAGCCAGGCGTGACCTCGAAGCGCCACCGTGGTAGAAATCGCCCTACCCAGCGAGTCCGTAGTGTCAAGTCCACATCGGATGGCATGGCGTGCTGCATCTCTCCCATCGGCCAGAGCCGAGGAAAGTCGTGCCCGGGCCTCCTCCGGGCACAGGGGCAGCACGTCCTCCACCGTATCCCACAGAGAGTGGGAATAACGGTCCAAGAGACAAGCGGTGTTCAAAGACCGCAGGCCCAAACTGAGCGAGGAGAACAGCTTTTTACCGAACTGTTCCAGTCTCTTGGAATCCCGGTCCGTAGGAGCGGACGGGAAGGAGGATTGGGAGGTAGAGACCTGGATAACCAGACTCTCGGGGGTGGGGTGTTGGGACAGAAAACTGGGGTCGCCCGGAGCAGGGTGGTGGCGCCTGGCAACGTTCCTATCCACAGGAGGGACTGTGGAGGGCTTGGACCAGGTGCCCTGCAGAACGTCAATGAGGGCCTCATTGAATTGCAGCAGAGGCTCAGTGGAGCATGCGGCAGACTGAAGCACCTCAGTGAGGATGTTAGTCCTCACAGCCACGGCAGGCAGCTCAAGCCCAAGGGCTGCGGCCGACTTGCGCAGCACCACAGAAAAAGCTGCACCCTCCTCCGAAGCCACAGTCGGAGGAGAGATGAATACAGTGTCCGGTGAGGTATCCAAACCACTGGCCTCCCCCAGTTCATCTGCCCAGTCCTGTGCAAGTTGGCCCTGAAGTGCCAAAGGGTCCTCGGACCCCTCCCAGTCACCCCCGTCATCCGATTCCTGGTAAACAGGACGAATGATCGGAGCCGGTCGATAGAAATAATGTGTCTCTAGCGTCGGATGCGGCGTCGGGCGGCGCCGCATCGGCGTCGGGACCGGACAGGGGCTGAACCGGGGATCGACGTCGACCGGAGTCGGCGTCGGAGGAGGCATCGGTGTCGACGCCGGCGGAGGAGGCGTCGACACCGCAGGGGCCCCTCGGGGACCTGCGGCGTCGGGGCCGGCACCTCCAACGGCGCCGGGGCCGGAGCCGCCGGCACGCAAGGTCGCCCAGTCGAGTCCGCGGGGTCCGAAGGCGCGCCAGCGGGTGTCGACGGCGGAGCCAGGCCCCTCATGGCCGAGAGGAAGGCACTGACCTCCGCCGGCGTCGCGTCAGTCCCAGGGACCGGCTGGTATGGGGACGTGCGCGGCGCCTGCGGCTCCGGCAGAGCCGCGGGGGTGGAACCACCCTGACCCTCGGCTGAGTCGCGCGACCGGCGAGGGGAGTCCGAAGAGCGGTGTCGCCTCTTGGACTTCTTGGAGTGCTTCGACTTACCCGAAGACTTCGAGCCAGACGAGCGACAATGTCGAGGGCGGCTCCGCGACCGATCCTCGGACCTCCTCCTGGACTGGGATCGAGATTGGCGCGGAGCCGAGTGGCGAAGCTCGAGAAGCTTACGGGACCGCTCCCGCCTAGCCTTCGAGGTCAAGGCCTGACAATCGGAGCACGACTCCGCGTCGTGGTCGAGGCCCAAGCAGTGCAGGCACCGGCGGTGATGATCGGTCACCGACATCAGTCGGTGACAGTCGTCGCAGGCCTTGAAACCAGGCATCCTACCGGCACCAGATGTCGAGAAAAGACCAAAAAGAGTCAAAAATGTTAGTCAAAAATTGACTAAAGGGGTAGCTCTCCCGGATCGGCGCTTACTGGCGCGGAAAAAAGAAGAACTGACGTCAGCACGTGAGGGCGGCGTCTAAGTACTCCGACGACGTCATTCCGGCGCACGACGCCAACGACGGACGCGGAGCCGCAGACGACGCCTAGCGACGCGCAAGGGGTATTGCTACAAAAATCTTCCGGATCCGTCTGACGCCTGGGGATATTCTAAGGTGAGGAATCTAACTAACGTGTTTCTTTCAGATTGTTCCTGCACAGCATGAACTGTCAAGTATGTGCACGGCAGGGACTGGGGGTGCATGCAGACAGGGAGGCACACCATGTGCTCCCCTGCATGCATCCCCTGGCACAGAGGCACCAGTGGGCCCTGTAGGGCCCCCTTTCTTTCCTCACTGCCACACTTTTCATGGTGGGCTCACCGCCATGAAAACTGTGGTGGTGAGGAAGCTCCTATGTTTGACAGTGCTGCAGTGGCACCAACAGCATTAAGGGCCTTACACCAATGCAAGACCGCCAGGAATTGTGGATCTCTGGCGGCAGCAATGGTCCCATGCTGGTCCGACTGCCCAACTTGTTATATGGCAGTCAAACCACTATTGCAGCATTAGACACACTGCCACCATGAGTTTGGTGGTCCATCGGACCGCCAAACTCAAAATAAGGCCCTAAGTTGGGTCGCTACCATGCTCTGTGCATGTTATTTGTCCAACTGGAAGGATTTTCTCTGAAACTCACTCTAATTTATCTTGTCGTCTTTGCCTGCTGCTGGAGGATATCAGAAAGGACTGCCAGTATGCATTGGATTTGGAAGGTAAGGCAGCCCTCGGGTAGCATCAGCAGCCAGGTTTCATAGAAATATATTAATTTAAATCGACAGAACCAGCTTGGAAACATCATCCTTGAAGTAATAACCTTACATAAAAGGTCATGCACAATCAAATAGTGACACTGTTGTTTTCCTGCAAACAAACAGACATATTTATTATCTACACAACAAGGGACAGTTGAAAATATTTCTAGGTGTTTCTGAAATGAAGTTTACCTAAATAGTGCCAACCGCTGTGGTCAGGGCAACCTACATAAGTTAAAGTCATAAGTAGCACAAGTGTGCAAAAACTTTACTAACTTGTGTGAACTATCTTTGGACACACTGACTCATTCTCCCCAGTGCTTTGAGTGGGAATATAAAAGTGCAGGTACTCACTGTTCACAGTACCTGTTTGCTCCTGAGAAGTGCCGGTACACTTCCATTAAATGTATTGTAACAGTGCTTAGAAGTGCAGATACTCTCCCTTTCAAGTTAAAGAAGTGCAGATACTCTCTACCGTGCAGTGCCTGTCCACTTGAAGCACTGATTCTTTCATTAATGCACTTTACGTTTGACTCTTATCCATACAACACCTGAGGGCCATCAAGAGAATGTTGATCCACCATCAAGAAATGTACAAATCAGTGTTGTAATGACTACTTTATGCCACTGTCATGTCCAGAAGCTTAGCAGAAGGCCCGGCTCATTTCCACTGGGCTGCACGATGAGGAGATGGACCGGAATCACAGATGAATCTTTGCCGAGTGCCGCAGCCTGCCCACTCTATAGCGATGGTACTACACAGTTTGTAAGTCCGTTGGCAAGACCTATTGTCTCCAATGCATCACATAAACCTAGAGTGGGCTTGGATCAGCTCCTTCCTCATGATTGGCTGGATTTGTTGTCTGTCTCTCCTCCTTGTTCCGGATTCAATCTTATTCCTCCATATTCCTGTTTGTCCCTCCCAGGAGGCACTCAGTGTCACAGTACTCTAGTTGGATGATGTATCTTTCCACTGGTGATGTCAGACATTGGTTTACAGTGCTTCAGAGGGTTTATTTTAACAAATCAAATTCAAAGTTAGCTGTCAGGGATGCACACACATTAAGAACGGACATCTTTGAACAGTGTTTATTAAAAACAACCCCATTCTGGATGAACGCACAACCACAGCAGCCATCTTTTAATGCATTACTTAGAGTTTGAATCCATTTCCAAATGGCCACCGTGGATGCTTGTGTAAACATGGCAACTATTTAAGGCAAAACAAATATTGGCAAAGTCAAAGTGTTTTCACCGCCCAGACCTACTGGCTTTGACAATGCCTGTTCCAGGTTGTGGACATTTATGTCTTGCAGTTCTTATCATCAGTGTAGTGTGTCTCTGGCTCCCCCTGTGATGGTTGCCAGAGTTTCAGCCAGACCGAACAGGCTCTCCACTGCTGTTCATGAAAAGGAAATGGCGACGAACTGCCAACAATCCTGTTAACCTGACGCAACCAGGTTGCCAGATTTGAAAACGCCTCCCTAAATTAAAGCTTTTCCAATATACTCCCAAATTATTCCTAAAATTGACTCAAAAAGCAGATCTAGCACAAAGGGCCAGCTCTAAATATTGTGAGTCTTTGTAATTTCTATCACATTACCTTGACCGCTAGCTATATTGTAAATAATAACAAGCATTTGCAATGCAATAGGTCTCGCATTTGCGAGAGTTTAAGCTATTGACATTGTAAATGACAATGGCTTTTATTTATGTGTTTTGAAAACCAACACACATATGAAAGGCATTGTTATTTATAATGCCAATAGCTCAAACTCTCGCAAATGTGAGACCACTTTAATGGTGGCCGCGTCCCTATCTTAGACGCTGCTCTCCGTATTCAGGTTACAGCGAGCTGCGTCTAAAGAAACGGGCGCGGCTGTTGGGTAATAAATCTTCCAACCCTCCTCAGAGCGATGCAAAGCAAACAGACTCCAGCAGCCACAAAACACAGGAAATGTATTTGCACCTTTCTCCGTTTATTGGCATGCCAAGGCAGAAGGCAGACGCAGTGTCACTTCGTGGAACAAGCTTCTTCTGCCCCACGTTGATAATCAGGGGAGCATATATAGGGCAGAAAGTGCTGTCATAAGTAAAATCCTTAGATGTGGACAAGGCCAAATACGGTTGTACATATACAAATAGAATTGTTATGCAAGCACAAGACATAGAGCAAAAATAAGGACACAAGGGGACAGAAAGCAAGTTTAAGCGAAACCTGCATGAATCGGAGGCTTTTGACAGCTGTTAACCCAGGACGCGTCAGAGAGGGCAATAAAAGGTCCTTGGGTCAGGCTGAAATAGATTTGTAAAGGAGGGGTGATTTTAGGAGCACAGAGCAAGCAGTTTGGTCAGAGACAGACAACGTTAGCTTAGTGGGTCTGATATAGTGTGGGAGAGAATTTGGTATTGATTCACTTATTTGGCTGATGCAAACATATAGATATATTTTTCCTCAGAGCGGCCACCATGAAAGTGAAAACACCGTATGGGGCAATAAATAAAAACTAAAATCCCAAAGGTTCCGTAGCACGGTCCGCTTTAAAAAGTTAAAGAGGATCGCGTTAACAAAATAAAACAAATGAAGAAGTGCAGCCACTATAGTTAAAGCGGACCGTACTTGCAAATTAAATAAATAAAGAAGTGCGGCCGATATCTTTAAAGTGAACCGCTCTGGCATTAATAATAAAAATATAAAAGCGTGCGGTATGCTGCGTTGTAGGAAAGCACGTCATGGGTGTAATAGGGGAAAATCATTAAAGAAAATAGTATTCACAGACTAGACAAAGCAGCCCATGTAAGAAGGCAAGAAAAAAGTCCAGTCCTTATGGGAGGTTACAAATGTAGACAAGGGGGTACAAAGGAGGGACTACTTAGACTATTCATGAATCAAAAGCAGTGATTTAGAAAGGACAGTAACACGGGCCAATTGAAAAGATGGGTGGGAAATCGGCCGAGCTTCAAGTCCGTACCTGAATTCAGCATGCCTCGCAGAGCAGCGCATGCGCTGCCCAGGTTGGACCTAAAAACGTAATTATCAATATTAAAAATAAAGTCGTCATGGCCAGCGTTCCTTCTTACTCAGTGGCATAAACTATACCTGGTTCACAGTTTTACAATACCTTCATAGATGTTACTACTTTTCTGCTCTTAGACCAGGTCTTTGGTTTTTATAGTTTCCATATTTGCCTCCATCACAACTTCAGGCGCCCAGTTCTCTGCTGTCTCTCTTAAGAAAATATTTCCTGATATGGTTTAGGAACTCTTTCCCTTCCCCACCTGTTTCAAGGTGCCAGAAGCAGAAGAGGTGGTATTGCGAACATCTGCTACTGTGGAAAGAATGTTTCCTTCCTTCTGGAAACATTTCTGATTGTGCGCACTTGCCCTTGTAATTTTAAGATCATTCACATAATATTCCACATTTGTAAAGTGCAAACAATCACCCGTAAGGGTCTCTAGGCGCTGGGGGCCGTCGGGAAGATTAAGCAAGCTATTGCCCAGAGTCACATGGTGCTGGGCTAATCTTCTGCCGGTGCTGGGGATCGAACCGTGATCCCTAGATTCCGGAGTCTGTCGCCCTGGCCGCGGCGCCACACCTCTTTCCAAGATCTGATAGATCGCCCCCTAATGTCCTGTGTAGTGGGCCACAAAAACCTCCTAAAAATAATAATTAGATTTTTATAGAGAGCAAATTGTTACACATTACCTTATTTGTGGAACCACAATTTACTTAGAAATATGGAAGACGGCATCTGCCTTGCTTGGAATCTATCTCATGACCACCAGAACACTAGTTTTGCCAGCAGCGGATATTCAGCTCACTGAGCCATCCTCCTACCTTTTATCTCATCATCTACTGCTGCACTTTCGGCTAGCCTACTTCAATGTCAATTTCTTCAGGTTTTCCAAATTGTTATTTGCCATTTCAAGTTAATTTTTTATATTTATTGTCCGTTAGTTTTTCAGTTCTGACCAAAACCGCTTTTCAGTTCTGACAGAAACCAAATTACCCCCCGGGTTACGCCATGAGTCACAGCTTGGTGTCAGTCTGACAGAAAAGGAGTGCATCCGCACATGCACTCAACCCTGCTTATGAGAGAAAATGAATGTTTTGGCTTGTGCTCCACTTCTATCTGTTGCTAGATAAATCCACAACATAGGCAAAATGCTACATTCAGTGGCGACTCCTCCACTAAGGCGGAGCAGTGTCGCCCGCTGCACTGTGAGCAGGTCAAAAAGGAAAAAATCAAATGAGAATAATGCATTGCTATTATCATTGTATTTTTCAGTTGTTGCTCAGCTGGTTAGGGGGTGGGCTGTCACGGGGGGAGGAGTGGTGAGCACTCTCTTAAGTGAGCATGACTGTTTGGCAGGCCATCCTGGGCCAGCCAAACCATCATGTGCACTTGGCATGTTCTCCGCTAGATTGTAATACACAGTCTGGGTGGAGAACATGTCCAGGCTCCCTGCCCCCATCTGAGCACCGATCCATGGTGCTCAGAGCAATCACGATGCTGCTAGCAGCGTCATGATTGGCTAGGGGAGCCTGGAAGCCTGGGTGTTTCCTGTTCCTGTCCCTGGAGTCCTGGAAGCGGGCAAAGAGGACCGAGAGGCGGCATCTGGCAGGCAGGCAAGTGAGTTTTTTATTATTTGTTTTCATTTCCTCCCACTCCACCCCCCTGCGAGCCCCTCAACGCGTCCCCACCGCCGTTAAGTAGCATCCGTCACTGGCTACATTGTATACAACACTAGCAAAGTCTTGTGCTAAACTATACAAACACAAAAGCATTGGATTGCCCATAACCATGGATATTCAAAATAGGGGCGGTGGGTGTTGACCAAAATACCGGGACTCCTGGCCTTCTCAATATTGTTACAATGATAGTAAAAGTAACACAAGCACTGGTAATGCTAATCGGTCTTACAAGTATGTTTACACATGAGTGAGTAAGGTTGCCATTGCCAAAGCTTCTTGTTGTAGTAGGAGCACCTCCAAAGAGATGTGGGGGTCTAGCTGAATGATATTACAATTAAATCCACCATCTAACTTCTCAGAGAATGCGCCCAAGATTCAGATTGCCCTTCCAACTCCTATAAGGCCTGCTTCTTCACTACAATTTTTAAAATCTAAACTAAAGGATCATTAGTCAAACGTGTTCCAACATTGCTGGACATGACATAAATATAACATGCTGATGACGCACATATCCTTTGGAGCATGTTGTGTACATGAGGGGTGTCCATGGGTTGAGATGTAAGAGTACTGCTGGATGAAGGGTGACATGTGAGTAAACCATGACATAGATGTGCCATTGTTGCTGCAAATGGAGCCACTCCATGCACGTGCTCAAATGGGTAATGTGGTTGTGGAGAATGTGCTGACGCATCACCCCCTCAGTCAGTGATTCATGGGTATCCTATCCAAACACTTGGCTTCATTTAGAATATCCAGGCACAAATATGCAGGTACAAAATACTGTCTTGCGCCTGATTCAATGTTCTCAGCTATTTAAAAAAATATATATATCGGAACAGGTGTGTCTTTGCGATCGGTATTACCAAAAGGCGTTCTACGTGTGCACTATTTTGAACAAGCAAAAGATATATATTGCCCACTTGCCTTTCTACAGTACATAATATGCTCTGCTTACACCATTGCTCACATGCTAGGAATATTATCTTATCCTCAAAACTAACAATAATTGTATGGCTGGCCTTCTGACGCAATTCAGTGTGTTGAATCAAAAACGATTACATAAATATTGAAATAAACAGGAAGAGTTAAGGGTGTAAGATTTGAGAACTTTCCAGAAAATACATGCCGAGATGATACCATGCAGGAGCGTGCATCGATTGAAATCCTAATTATAAAAGGGAACTTTGGCGCGCTACATATTTGGCAAAGGAGGCCGTTATACTGGCTGTATTTTAAGAAGGCTGAAGTCTATATTTGATATCCCAGTCACTTACAATAAAAATTTTAATCATCAACTGGGCTTAAGTGTTACATGCCCCAGGGTTACCTATCCAGTGCAAGCTTATCTGTTCGGCTAAGTTGGGGGATTTTAAGACAAATTCAAGTACAACCTAGATAGAACGTAGGAGGCAACAACCCCTTATATCTGATATTGACACGTCCAGTACATCTGAAATGGCTTTCTTCGCCAACGACAGGTGTTGTTCGAGCTAAAAATTCTATGCTAAAGAGAGTCAAATTCTCTGTCTTGAGAAAGATGGTGGTATAAGATATCCATCGAAAAGCGTTGACGCTCTGATAACAACACAATCCGTGAAAGGGCTGCAGCCAAAGAGTACCAAACAAATTTAAAAGTACCAGGCTCCATGCCCATGAATCTGGTCTATCACGGATGTGTATGCTACTAATGACATATTTATGTTATGTTATAATATTGTTAAAGCACAAACTGTTACCCGAAGGTGTCCTGGAGCTATCTACAAAACCTCCCAAAGAGACTCATATATGAGACCATGGATTAAACGCCAAATAGCCAGGTTTTTAAGGCTTTCCTGAATGCCAGTAGATCCATACTCTTTCTAAGCTGGAATGGGAGGGCGTTCCAAGCTTTGGCTGCCCCTACCAGAAAACTCCTACCGCCCCAGCTGGCTTTTTTAGAGATAGGGACTGTTACCAATTTTGCTCCCAGAGAGCGAAGTGGTCTATTGGGGGGGACATACCACTGAAACTGCTGCTTCAGATGCTCTGGACCGGTCCCATGAAGAGCTTTATTAACAGTACAGAGTGATTTAAACTGCACCCGTTTCTTAATAGGAAACCAGTGAAGTCTTCTGATATCACTGGAGACAGAGGCAAATTTAGCCGTCCCTGTGAGCAGTCTAGCGGCCGAGTTCTGTAGAAGTTGGAGTCAATGCACCAATCGCTCCTGAATGTTAAGGTAGAGGCTGTTACAATAATCCAGCCTCGTCATAGTTAATGCAGTCACTACTGTACATTGATTTTCCTTAGGTAGAAACTGTATAATTTTCTTGCATGTTCTAAGAGCAAATGTGGTAGCCGAGACAACTGAATTAACTTGGTCCTCGAAATTGAGTTTATCATCCATCAGGGCTCCCAAGTTTTTTAGTGTGTGTGTCTAGGTTATGTACTCTCTTTTCTGTAATTGAATTGTAAACAAATTATTTTTTTAATTTTGTTTTATGATAGCACAATTTGTAACAGAATGTTTTTGGATTATGTCAATTGTCTTTTTTAATATTGCGTTTTTATGAAATATTTTTATATCAATAAATCGATTTATATCTTTCTAGAACTGTAGGTGTTGAGATTATCTGTGGACGATATATGGTCACAACGTCTTGAGTATGTACTGTGTGGTATGGTATGAGAGGATTGTGGGTTGACTGAGAAATTAATAGAATTGAAGACGTCTCTATGACATAATACTGCCCAAAGGAAACTGTTTCTTCATTACAGATTTGAGTACTGGACATACAATTTCAACCAGCATTGCCCGGAATCACACGTGTTGTTTATGAGCCTACGTACGTGGTACAAGGAGTTTACAAGTCATGGGGTCTAAAGAAGAGGTTGGCCCTCTTGTGGAAGTGTTTGACAGGAATATTTTCATGGAGTTATATTATAGGGCATTTGGCTCCTCAGAATTAAAAAAAAACTGCACCAAGGCTGATTTTTCTAATTTGGAAAAATTCGAAGATGTGCTCAATCCTGAAACAGACAGGACACACTGAATTAACGCAGGGCTTCGGTATGAAACAGTCATTGTGTGAGCATCTCCTGCGTCAGCACAGCAAGTAGCACAATCCTTTTCACAGATTGCGGTGGAAGAAGTACTTTCATTCGCAGCTCTCAAACTTCCTAAGTACAAGGGTAAGTAGCTCAATTAAGTTCAGGATTTTGCTTTGAATTCTGGGAATTTTAGTTTGATTTAATAATGGGATAAAAATTGACCTAAAATCACAGAATATAAAGGGGAAAAAACTGCATTCAATGAGCTACTCACGAATGGACCTGGTAAACGTGAGAGCTATGTTCATTTCTTTTTTTAATTATTTAGTAGTAAAATGCTGATCAATTTTCAATGTGATAATCTTCGGCTTACGCTACAGTACTGGTCGGAATCCTGAGAGTTTCTACTTCGCTTTCAAATTTCCATAAACATATTACAGAGTGCAGAACTGCAGCTGTGAATTATTGCATAAATAAGTGTGCCAAAAAACGAGTGCAACAAGCTGTCGCCATTGTGAAAAAAATATAGTGCTTACCGACTAATGAAGGAGATCATGCAGCGCCGAAAGTAAAAGATCCAGTCCTGATGGGCAGTCACAAAAGGAGACAGGGCGGTAACAAGGTGGGGCTAAGAAACCTCATTATCAATCGGAAGCCAGGATTCACCATGGATGATGACGCCAGCCAATGAAAAATATGGGCGGAGCTTCCACGGCACTTCAACATCTGTCCCTACTACAATATGCCTTGCAAAGCAAGCAGCGCATGCGCTGCAACGCTAGGCTCAACCTAAAATTGAATATCTTGGATCAGGGAAAAATGTCACTTCGCCTCCAGGCATGTTGCAGTTTGGTGGAAAAGGTTCTGCAGCACCTGGCCGTTGCAATGGCAACTAGTTTTAAAACTCAAGTTCCAACCCAAGCCTTGCAGTTTCAACAAATAGTGTGACCGTGGGCACATTACTTCATGTTCCTGTGGTTCTGTTCCTTTTTCTGAAATAAATTAGAAGCCCTTAAGCATTACCCAAACAATTTGCTTGAAACCACAGTTGACAAAATATATGAGGTTATGACCCATAAGCATTGTAGCCAGAGCAAAAGAGAAATATGTGAAATATGACTTTACGATAGACTAGCACCATGTCTGCAAACCTGCTCTCTGCAGCAGAAAATAACATAACTGTGTAAGCTCACGAGGGGTGGTTCCAGAGTTGGATAGATCAAGGACCAACTCCCTTTGTCCTACGCCCAGTTCAGCCCCATTACCCGGATACCTGCAGACCTGTCGCTCTTCTGGAATAAATATATCATTTATTTTCAATGATGAATAGACAAGTGGCAGATAATACACAGCCAGAAGAGGCCTGTGACTGGACCCGTCTGATACAACATCTGAGAACATTGTTCAGTCCCAAACACGTTCATTGATCTTACATTAGGATACAGATGTAAAAAATTGCAAACCTCTGCCAAGTTTCCAGCATTTTGAAAAATCACAAAGTGGTAAATGCCCTTTCTTTCCTATTACACAAAATAGCAAATCTGAGCTCTTTGCTCAACAATAATTATCAACAATTTTTCCCAATTCTTCACCTGATGGGTGAGCATTGCAAGCAAAAGATTGTTGTTCCTCCCCAGGAGGGGTCAGAGGTCATGTGCCACTTTTCTCCCACCTAAAGCATGTACCCCAGAAATGTGTATACCAGGGCCCTGCAAGCAGCTATCCTGGTGCGCCTCAATCTTCACCTCCAGAATTTACCCCAGGCAGTCTAGTACCAGGCTCCCTAAGCATGTCTGAGGATGGACCTCAGTGCTCACCTGCAGCCTCTACCCCTGGTAGGGTAGTACCAAACTCCGCAAGCATCTCTGACAATGGACCTCAGTCCTCACCTCCAGAATCTGCCCCTGGAAGTCCAGTGCCAGGCTCCGCAAGCTCCTCTGATGATGGACCTTAGTCCTCACCTGCAGACTCAACCCTGCTAGTCTTATACCAGGATCTGCAAGCATATTTGATGATGCACCTCAATCTTCACCTCCAGAATCTACCTCTGGCAGTCTAGTACCAGGCTCCGGAAGCATCTATGATGAAGGACCGCAATCCTATACTCCTGAATCTACCCCTGGCAGTCTAATATCAGGCTCCACCAGCATCTCTGATGAAGGACCTCAGTCCTCACCTCCAGAATCTGCCCCTGGCAGTCTGGTACCAGGCACCACAGGCATATCTGATGATGGATCTCATTCCTCGCCATCAGAATGTGCACCTGGCAGTCTAGTACCAGGCTCCGCTAGCATCTCTGATGAGGACCCTCAATCCTCACCTCTAAAATCTCACCCTGGCAGTCTAGTACCAGGCTCCGCTAGCATCTCTGGTGACTGCCCTCATTTCTCACCTCTAGACTTTTACCATAGCAATCTAGTACCTGGCTCCACAAGCATCTCTGATGATTGACCTCAATCCTTACCTCCAGAATGTGCCCCCGGCAGTCTAGTACCAGGCTCTACTAGCATCTCTGATGATGGATCTCAATCCTGACCTCTAGAATCTGCCCCTGGCAGTCTAGTACCGGGCTCCACTAGCATCTCTGACGATGTACCTCAATAGGCTCAACCTAAAATTGAATATCTTGGATCAGGGAAAAATTTCACTTCGCCTCCAGGCATGTTGCAGTTTGGTGGAAAAGGTTCTGCAGCACCTGGCCGTTGCAATGGCAACTAGTTTTAAAACTCAAGTTCCAACCCAAGCCTTGCAGTTTTAACAAATAGTGTGACCGTGGGCACATTACTTCATGTTCCTGTGGTTCTGTTCCTTTTTCTGAAATAAATTAGAAGCCCTTAAGCATTACCCAAACAATTTGCTTGAAACCACAGTTGACAAAATATATGAGGTTATGACCCATAAGCATTTTAGCCAGAGCAAAAGAGAAATATGTGAAATATGACTTTACGATAGACTAGCACCATGTCTGCAAACCTGCTCTCTGCAGCAGAAAATAACATAACTGTGTAAGCTCACGAGGGGTGGTTCCAGAGTTGGATAGATCAAGGACCAACTCCCTTTGTCCTACGCCCAGTTCAGCCCCATTACCCGGATACCTGCAGACCTGTCGCTCTTCTGGAATAAATATATCATTTATTTTCAATGATGAATAGACAAGTGGCAGATAATACACAGCCAGAAGAGGCCTGTGACTGGACCCGTCTGATACAAAATCTGAGAACATTGTTCAGTCCCAAACACGTTCATTGATCTTACATTAGGATACAGATGTAAAAAATTGCAAACCTCTGCCAAGTTTCCAGCATTTTGAAAAATCACAAAGTGGTAAATGCCCTTTCTTTCCTATTACACAAAATAGCAAATCTGAGCTCTTTGCTCAACAATAATTATCAACAATTGTTCCCAATTCTTCACCTGATGGGTGAGCATTGCAAGCAAAAGATTGTTGTTCCTCCCCAGGAGGGGTCAGAGGCCATGTGCAACTTTTCTCCCACCTAAAGCATGTACCCCAGAAATGTGTATACCAAGGCCCTGCAAGCAGCTATCCTGGTGCACCTCAATCTTCACCTCCAGAATTTACCCCAGGCAGTCTAGTACCAGGCTCCCTAAGCATGTCTGATGATGGACCTCAGTGCTCACCTGCAGCCTCTACCCTGGTAGGGTAGTGCCAAACTCCGCAAGCATCTCTGACAATGGACCTCAGTCCTCACCTCCAGAATCTGCCCCTGGAAGTCCAGTGCCAGGCTCCGCAAGCTCCTCTGATGATGGACCTTAGTCCTCACCTGCAGACTCAACCCTGCTAGTCTTATACCAGGATCTGAAAGCATATTTGATGATGCACCTCAATCTTCACCTCCAGAATCTACCTCTGGCAGTCTAGTACCAGGCTCCGGAAGCATCTATGATGAAGGACCTCAATCCTATACTCCTGAATCTACCCCTGGCAGTCTAATACCAGGCTCCACCAGCATCTCTGATGATGGACCTCAGTCCTCACCTCCAGAATCTGCCCCTGGCAGTCTGGTACCAGGCTCCACAGGCATATCTGATGATGGATCTCATTCCTCGCCATCAGAATGTGCACCTGGCAGTCTAGTACCAGGCTCCGCTAGCATCTCTGATGATGGACCTCAATCCTCACCTCTAAAATCTCACCCTGGCAGTCTAGTACCAGGCTCCGCTAGCATCTCTGGTGACTGCCCTCATTTCTCACCTCTAGACTTTTACCATAGCAATCTAGTACCTGGCTCCACAAGCATCTCTGATGATTGACCTCAATCCTTACCTCCAGAATGTGCCCCCGGCAGTCTAGTACCAGGCTCTACTAGCATCGCTGATGATGGATCTCAATCCTGACCTCTAGAATCTGCCCCTGGCAGTCTAGTACCGGGCTCCACTAGCATCTCTGACGATGTACCTCAATCCTCACCTCCAGAACCTACCCCTGGCAGTCTAGCACCAGGCTCTGAAAGCTACTCTGAAGATGTACCTCAGACCTCACATCAAGATCTGCCCCTGGTAGTCTAGTACCAGGCTCTGCAAGCATCTCTGATGATGGACCTCAGCCCTCACCTCCAGAATCTGCCCCTGGCAGTCTAGTTCCAGGCTCAGCAAGCATCTCTGATGATGGACCTCAGTCTCACCCACAGCTCTGCCCCTGGAAGTCCAGTACCAGGTCCTGCAAGCATCTCTGATGATGAACCTCAGTCCTCACCTTCTGAATCTGCCGTTACAGTCTAGCAGCAGGTCACTGCAGCATGCTGGTGCACCTCAGTCCTCATCTCCAGATCTGGGCCTGGCTATCTAGTGACAAGGTTCTGCAAGCAGCACTGATGATGGGCCTCAATCCTCGCCTCCAGAATCTGCAACTAGCAGCCTAGTACCTGGCCTTGCAAGCTGTATGGGGAGGCACCTCAATCCTCGCCGCCATAATCTTCCCCTGGCCGCCTAGTACCGGGCTCTGCAAGCACATTTGATAGTGCATCACAGTCTGGACCTTCAGCTTCACTCTCTAATTTTCCAACAGAAGGGTATACCTATCACCTTTCCAGTCCAAAATGAGGATGGTGTTTATATAGTGCCATGAAGACCATCAGCAGGAGGCAGACATCTGAACATTTGGGGACAACAAGCAGGGAGATTTTGTGAAGCAAATCAGGGGAATGCATTATCAACATTAGCTCTGAGTGAAGGAGGTTTAAAGCAGGAGATACTTAAACAGGGGCTGCTTCTCCATGTGGGCGGAGGAGCATCGCCCCATTGCTTTCTCGCAGTATGAGAAGCAGAAATATAAAATGGTATTATAAAAACCATTTTAGGTTTCTGCTTCTCTGCTTTCTCGCACGGCAAGAAAGAAGAAGGATTTGGTTGGTTCGGGTCTGCACTAGGGCTGGGGTTGAGTGGCTAACCCAATGCTGCGGGAACTGACTGTTTGGTCAGCCCTCTGGGGCCGACCAAACCAGTCATGCGATCTCTCCTTTTTCTCTATATCGGATGCATGCAGCCTACATGGAGAAAATGGCCTCCCAATAAACGCCTGTGTGGTTGGCGTCCCAACCAATCTCAATGCTGCGACTGCAGCATTGTGATTGGCTTAGGGGAGGGAAGGTAGGATGCCTGCTTCCTGTTCCCGCGGAGGCAGGAAAGCAGGGGCAAACACAGCAGCGAAGATGCGGGACCCGGTAAAGGTAAGTTTTAAGTTGTTTTTTTTATAATTTAAAACACGTCCCCATGCGACCCCCCTCCCTTGCGAGCTCTCGCCGGTCCCTCCAACCCCGTGCAGCCCCACGTCTGCCTCCCCACCCCTGAGCCATGTCGGCCACGACTGTACACAAAATACAATTTCCAGTGCCAGATTTAGAAGGGGTGGACATGGGGCCCATACCCCTCTTTATTTGTTCTAGTCCCACATTGTGCCCTCCACTAAAGTTGCAGGTTATACCTGAAGCCAACACAGAAAAAAAACTTGCACACATAAACTTGTCCAACCACCTTTCATTGCACAACAGCGTTGTTTGATGAAAATATGTAAATCTGACTTTATAAGTATGTGTGGATTTATCTATATATATATAAATATGTGTGTAAAATATATATACAACATCGTAATTAAGCATTTTAAGAGTGTGTGTGCATTTATAACATTTGTAGGTGGCCCCACAAGTTTTATCTGTGGCCCAATGTGTGCTCCCGCACCTCTTACCTCACTTCTAAAGACTCCACTGACTGTTTTGTAGCTGGAAGAAGTGTCTCAAGTCTAAATCCTTGCTTCCCACTCCCTGCATCACAAACTCCCCTCTGCTCCTAGTTCTTCTTTTCCTTCTCTGAGCAACTCTTGTTCTATGTCATCTCAGGTCCCTTTTTCCAACTTTAGAATCAGCTTTTCTTTTTCTCCCAAACTTCAGCTGCTGTTCCCCCCTCTCTCGTCACCCTTCAGCACTTCAGTTCCAACTGAGCCCCTTTCCTCAATATACCCTCACTCTTCTGCTAAGCTCTTCTTTCAGTCATTTTCTCAGGGCTCGCTTTCACCACAGCTTTTCCATTGAGGTTCCAAATAGCTACATCGTTCAGTGCTTAATTTGTAAAATGATAAGTGCCGGGGCCAAAGTTTTGCTAAGAAGCCACCATCAGCGCTGCAGAAGGTTGTGGGGCTGAATACCAAGGCTGGGTAGTCTTCAGTGCCCTTCATGCATCTTTCATCCATCATCAGACACTCTCTCACCCTCTATCTTTTTCACTTTCTTTGTCATCTCTGCTTTTTCCCTTTCTCCCTGTATTTCCATATTTCTCTGCGTCCTCCTTTCCCCCTTTTGTGTTTTTCTCTCTTTTGTTCTGGGTCAAAGTGTGATGAGGAAAAATAAGTGCTAGTGGTCAAAAATAAGTGCTGGTGGCCCCACTTGCAACTACCAGCTCAAATTAAGCACTGATCTTACTTCACTGTTCACACACAGAGGCGCAGCATGGGTTCCAAGGGCCCTGGTCAAACAAGGAAAATGGGTCCACAGTCCACTGGTTGGATAGTTAAATATAGCTAAAATGTGGGTGCCTTGAGCCCCAATACACTTTGCCTGCGGTGCCACTGCGCTTCCTGCACTATTGATAGCTATACCCAGGGTCACTGGAATTATGCAATTGTGCAGCCATGGGGATTTTTGCATAGTTATAGATTTGCCGCATTCGTCACACAATCCATCATCTGCTGCATAATCTGTAGATTTTAGCAACAAAAATAAAAAAAAATCTTGTCCAAAGTGTTCTTAAGTTACTAGAAATTTGACAACAAGTGTCATACGAAGGACCTTCGCAAAGCTAGGTTGGTCACCTTTCTGTTGCTTATTGCTATGTTTGGGTGTTAAACTAGTACTAATGAAGTGCAAACAATCTCCAAAGAATGTTATTAAGTTTAAAAATGACGAAGTAATCAAGTAATACTATCACAAAATGTGCAGCATTACACGCCACATAATTTGCCCTTTCTCCTCTCATAATTTACTGAACCCTGTCACATAATTTGGTCCTCTACTGCCGCTTACTTCCATATACCCTGTCTGCCTCATCTTCCAGATCCAGTAGAGGTTGTGTTCTACGGCTTCTATTAGAAGTCGGGGCCCTTGTTATGCAAGCGTTTGGCAGTCCCTTACGTGTTCAGCTGACGTGCGCTGGCTGGCTCACATCTCGAAAGCCAGAGATGCCAGTGTTAGCTTTCGTCTTGAATTACGACACGGTGACGACAATAGCAGTTGCTTTTTGATTTACAAATCTTAACACCCACCAGCATGTCTGAAGCGATAACGGTGATCGAGCCTCCGGCTTGCCCTGTTATCTTCTGCACATCAGCAACCTGGTGCAACAACATTCCACAGTAATTGTTGGTGAGAAAGATTATTGTGCAGGGGTGGGATGGGGCCCAGGGCAGGGGAGGGGGAACCACCGGAAGCAGGTGACACCAGTCTCGCAATTTGGCTGACATTTCAACGACCTTGGGTATTTTTGTGAAACAGTGAAATCACGTATTTTTGAAATATAAATCAAACAAGCATTTCCAATGCAATAGGTCTCGGATTTGTGCGAGTTTGAGCTATGGCTATTGCAAATGTTGTTGCTTGTTAGATTTGTTTTTCTTCAAATAATAATATCCCAACAGTAGCATAAGTAATAAAAGAAAAACAAATGGAAACGTAAGCTTGGCTGCAATCTTTGTTTTATAATTGCACTAAGGATGCAGTACCTTATGTAGCTATTAGAGGTCCCTTTACAACTCCACAGGGACACTAAGGAACAGTCTTTGGTACTGCACCCTTTCCTTCCTTCATGTATTTTCTATTACTTATGTTACTGCTGGGATATTTTTTGACAAAAAAAATTCTAACAAATAAAAATAACTATAGCTCACCTGCCTTGAGAGCAATTGAGAGAGTCAAAAGGAGCGATATAGAGAGTGATAAGATTTGAAATATAGAAATAGGTAGAGCTATTTTAAGAATTAATAGAGCGGTAACATGAAGAGAAATAGTTAAAAGTGAGAGAGAGAATAAGATAGGTAAATTCAGAAAAACTGTTAGCGAAAGGTGGAGAGAGATGGTTGTGGTATAGATAGTTTAATAATGATGGTTTTATGAATGTCAGTTAGATTGAGGCAAGATAAGCAGGTTATAAATAGAGTGAGTACATTTAAGAGAGAAATAGAGGGAGTGATGCACTATATGTAACATCATTGAATGGTGATTTCTTTCATAACAGGAAGGTCCATGCAAACCGCCTCAGGCTGGTTTCCTGTGGAAGCAGCTGCTTGGCTACACCAATAAATGCAATCGGCTGTATAGATGACGTAGGCATCAGTGATAAAAAATGGGGGCTGGTGGGTCACTCGTCATTTTGTTCTTGAAAGAAAATAAATGTATAGCCTGGGTCATGAATGCCCCCCAGTCTTTGAACAGCGTCAGGAGAGTAATTTCTAGGCTAAGTAGCAGAGGAAAGAACTCTTAGGAATGGTTTTTTTCATCGCAAGTTCAGGAGTTAAAACAATCCATTATTACATTAGTACTCACTTTGTCTTCAGTCATTGCTTTCATGAAAATATGAGATGAACTGTTGAAGCTTTTGCGGTGCAGAAGCAAACCACCCTAAACAAAAGCACTCTCAGACACCTTTCAGAGTAGCTGTCACACAGTGAGATTCTTACACTCATAACATACTAGCAGTCATGTGTTATCAACTCCCACACTGACTAACAGTCACACACTACCTCACACGCTCTGCACCTCTCAAAGACCAGTTCTTTAGCAAAGACCTAAAAGGGCTTGCTAGGAATGAATGCAGATTGTGTTCTGGGCTGCGACTATCGCGTGATTTAGGAAGAACTGCCAGACCAGGATTGCCTTTTATTTACATCTGAAGCCAAACTGATTGGCGTGGCTGATGCTTTAGTTTTGAACAGCTGGTCGCAGCAGAACTACATGAAACCATTGTGCTATGATGAGACTGATTTTCTACGTATATTAATAATTTGCAAAAACAAAGTAGCCACTCACAAAACAGTTCATGGCAAATGACATCTTTAAACCCACTGAACTACTAAGAATAACTACTTTTGTGTACGTTTGCATTACCACCGCGGCGACTCATGTGCTTGCATTCCCCGGTGTGAACCCCATCTCAACCACTACAGCTGCACACCGCGCCCCGTATGAACTGGTGAACCGAACAGACGTTTGCTGCTTCCTTAATACTGATGCAAACAGAGCTTCCAGTACGGGTTGGAAAAATAATGAAATTGGTTCTTCTGCTAGTGTTACTGTAGTCTCCGATTACTAGAGCGAGGCGGACATAATGCAACACACCAATTATCCCTTGAAGTGCCTGGGCAGTAGAGATATCGATTGCTGATGTTTCAATATTTGAAGAAAAAAGATTTGCTTGCCATTATAACCATTAGTTCTTTATTAGATATTAGATATACAATACTTACTCTTACTTATTATTTCATGAATTTTTCTCTTGTGTTCTTCTCTGCAGTTAAACGTTACTGCAAAGTAAATACTAATCATATTTTATGCACTTTGTGTTCCTTTTCGGCACATATTAAACCCGTCATTATAAAAGGAAAAAAGCTTTGCAGCCTTGATTTTTTGCACCCGGCAGAACGAACTGCGTTGAATGTCTGCAGCTAATTTACAATACATTTGGGGGCAGAGTAGAGAATAAAGCACCACCACCCGACAAAATATGACTGTTGCCGTGTTTCTGTATTTATTAAATCTCTCTCCCTCTGCCATCTGACATGTAAATAACCGCACACGAGGTTAATGCGAGTAGTGACGGGCCGGTGGTCACTTTCAAGCTCGGTCGGGTTTGACAGGGCATTGCGTGTCACATTGAATGAGTTAGAATAGGCTTTCTGCAGAGTTCGTGAGGATCGGCCGGTTACACAGGCTTGCTGTAAGGGCAATGCATCACCCCCACCACTTACATATATGAAGAGAATGCCGCTAGTAAGACTGACAGTTTTAAACGCCCAAAGGCCGCTCTCTGCATGACTTGGTGGTGATGCAGTTTACAGTCTGCTGAGGCCGGTGCCCCACCTGGCAGGAGGCGACAATACGGACACCTACACGCCTCAAGTGGGGGGAGCACCCACCCGTATTGCCAGGAAGCTAGACCATTAACTGCAACTCAGCATGCTGGGCTTCAAAAAACGTAAAATGAAGTTCCCATGAAACACACATCAAACACAAAAGCGGAGGAAAACAGTAGTAAGGCGCTGCTGCTTCCGGTCTAAACGGAAGCCAGTGTAGGCTCAACAGCCAGTAAAAACCCAGTTAACAAGAGGTATGCGGACCTTAGACAAATGGCGAGCAGCAGCAGATATTACCCTGCAATAGGCGGAGTTTCACTCAACATCTAGATTACTTGATGTTTCGGAGAGACAGCGCTTGCGCGCTGCCTAGCCGAGACCTAAAAAGCAAGCACAATCACTTAAAACAGTATTTGAACGTGGCCTCAACTATGTCTAAATGACGATTAAAGCAAAACGAGGAATAGCTGCCACTGGGAACTTTACACAATTTCTTTCTTTTGAACCTTCCAAATTAGCAACACGTAAACAAAACGTTAGAAAGATGGCAATTTTCCCAGCGAGTTGCAGGTAACCTGACAGGTCTGCAAAGGCCTTTGCAGGTAAGAGCTTTATTAGCATTCCAACTCCCCTAAATCACATTTGGACCTAGTGAGGGTGACCTCCACTCACCCCTCCCACCCGTGATCCCATTGCACCTCCCCTGTTATCCATGGGAGGAGGGAATCGCGGTTGGCACTGCCCCACTGAACAAGCATTTGCAATGCAATCGGCCTCGTCTTTGGGACCTTATATGTATTTAGCTATGCAGCACATTAGCCTGGGTGCTGAAACATCTACTGTTCTTTAATATGGAGGGGAAATGAGCAGTAAGCTGCGTGACACACCAGGTAATATTCTTGTTTTTTAAAACATAAATAAAAGGCATTGTCAATTACAATGCCAATAGCTTAAACTCACGTAAATGCGAGACGTATTGCATTGCAAATGCTTGTTAAAACTTAATCACCGGCAAGACCTGGCCCACTTAAAGCCCTGTATACATGGCATCATTTATTGTGTAATGTAACTGTTAGCATACATGGTGATAAAGTGACGTAATCAGTCAACCCCCCTTTCGTACACTTGTAAAAATCAGCATTTGTGAAAGCATGTGTTGGCGCCACCAAGCCAGGCTATTGGCTTTGTCAAGTGCTCCCTTTTATTAGCAAGTGTCCCAGTTATACACATTATCCCCATTATATAAGTATTTATCCAAGTTCAATAGGTTTCAGGTTGCTGATATTTTCATCATTGATTAATTAATTTAACTTAATTTTTGGTATACCTGGTATCTTTTGGATTCTAACCGAGTAAATACTTTACTAATAATGGATTTTTATGGTTATCAATTAATTTAGAACATGGTTGTGTTCTTTCCAAGCAGTTGTCAAACAAAGAGAAGTTTTGAATCCGGGGACCAATTTTCAGAGGCCACTAAAGTGAAGCAGAGTCATCTGGGGCGCTTCCATTGGTGCAGCAGGTGCAGTGGCACCGGGGCCCAGAGACCAGAGTGGCCCTTTAGCCCAGATTATTGCTGAATGTAACAGTTCAAACAGGGGCCAATTTCCTTCCTTGCGCTAGGGCCCATGACACACTGGCCATGCCACTGAGTAACGCAACAAAATAGTAGAGAAAAACAAGTGGTAGGATTGCAGATTGGTGAATACAACCTACAGACTATGGGAAAAAAGAAGCCCCGAGCAGAAACGGAGGGGGGTGCAATTTAGAACCGTGACCACGAAGCGGAGACACTGTGTAAAGGGGCATATGGTAGTCTTCTATGGACCTTAAAAGTCACCGACCTCGACCCCCTCGTCGTAGCGTCCCGCCTGGCCAAGGCATACCTAGATCTTTTGAGCGAAATGTTATCATTACTTTGCCAAACTGCGCATTAGGCGAGCATCACTTAAAATGTTTGCGTGACTTCACTGAAAGTAGCAACATGGTGACCTATTGCGAGAAAGATGGCGAGAGTGCGATCGGTCGACAGTTATTGAGTGGCAGAGGGGAGGGAGAAAGCTGGAGAGGACTGACCTATATGGAGAGAGGGGAGCTGGGGAGAGAGCGATACTCTGGATGACGCGATTAGGGTGGCTTCATTGTACCGGAAGGAATAGAGGGCGTGTATATAGAAATATATGAAGAGGAGATCTCGCACGAGAGAGAAACGGAGAGAGAGGGGGAAAGAAAGCAGGAGACATTCGTACAGAGTGAAAAGAGGAGCAACGGGAGCTAAAGAAAAAGAGAGAAAGGCTAATGAGAGTTAATAGGGGCAGCAAAATGAGATAGGGTACCTAAGAAAGAGTGGGACAGAGTATATAAAAGGAAGAAATAGATATAGCGAGGAGAGGAAACAGAGAGAGCTAAATAGGAAAGAAAGAGTACTAAGAAGCACAGGGGTAGAGAGCGGGGTGACTGAGATAGAAGGGTGACTAAGGTAGAAGGGCAAATGTTGGTTCTAGTTATGTATATATGAGTGTACTGGTTGCAGGTTGTGCAAACACACTTTGCACATGTCGAGTGTTTATAACCACACCAGATAACAAACCCCACACGTGCTGGGGTGTTGTGGAAAAGAAAGGCCTCTGCATTCTATTCATCCTTAAGTGAGTTTGAACGTCATCAGGAGGGGCGTGGTTTGAAAAAGGCGGGGGCCGTCATCGGCCCTGCCGCAGGTATGGCGGGGCACTGACCCCCTCCCCCCTCTCCCTGATGGTGCGCGCTTTGCCGTGTCATCCTGACGCGGTGGACGCGCCACATCGGGGATTGGCCTGAGGGGGCTCCCCCTTGACCCGGAAGCGATTGAGTCGGGGGGAGCAGGGGTCAGGCCGGTTAGAACCGGCCTGGCCAGGACTAAGGGTTAAAAGGCCGGGGAGCGCGGGAGTCGGTCTCTTTGACCCGCGCTCCCAGGTCTGCCTCACCCAGCCTCTAGGAGGCTGTAAACTGTTTGTGTCTTTTTCTAGTTACAAGTTCCAAGTGACGCACGTGGTGGCCGGCCGTTCCTGTCTTTTTTCCCCGACGCGGATCGTGATCTTTGATGCGGCGTAGAGCGGAAGCGGGAGCTGGCGTAAACGTGCGGAGGACGGAACCGGCAGATACCTGGGAAGTTGAACGGCGCACCGGGGATTTAAGTAAGGTGCGCGCACGCGCCTTTAAGGTACCGGGAAGGGGGAATCTGTGGAAATATTCACAGAATCCGTGTGGCTTTGTAGGAGCCTTGCGCAGTGGCAGTATCATAGCTAATGAGGTCTAACGTAGGCGCGATTATTGCTTATTGAAAACTTTACTCAATACCCCGCTGTGGCAACTTGAAGTATAATCGACTTTACAATTTTTTCGATAGTCTCCGAGGAGACTGGTAATTTATTGCAGCAGGTAAAAATAGCTCAGTTGGGACAGCTTTGGACTGAAAAGGCAATTCCTTAAAGGCAGTAGGGGAAAGCAATGTGAGCTAGCGGGTAGAGCTGCAGACATTAGAACGGGGGAACTAGGTTCGACTCCCGGAGTCCCCTCAACATCCTGTGACACTGGGCAAATCACTTAATAACAGGAGGTTACAATTTTGGATCGCATTTCTTTGTGACATGGGCAATTTTTTGTGATTCGTGGCAAATTATATGAGCGTCCTCAGTGGCAGGGGGGATTTAAGGGGTGTTTATAGTGGCATCATATAACAAGGTAACTGTGTGTGGCACATAGGGATTATTACGGTGAATATCAAGACTGTATGAGTTGGATCCAAGTTTATTGTTGTTTATTCATAGCACATGCTGACCTGGTTTTTCATCATAGGAGTACATAGTGGGGGTGCTCTTCATACTAGATCAGAAGGAGGCGAGACAGAGGGTATCGCTGTAAGGGGACACAGACAGGCCTGCACTTCACTGTTTCTGTGGGCCGCCGGGCTAGAGTTCGCAAGCATAACGCCCAGGCTAGCTGGTGTGGCGCGGTCCCAGTTGCGTGGTGCTTACGGCCAGTTTGTGTACCCCCCCCAACGTACAGGTAAGGACCTGGATAGGTCCCATTTAGGTGACAAATAGCATTGTGCTCACAGGTGTAATTGCTGATCACTGTGTAGGTTACCTGGCAATTGTTGGCCCACGAAAGATGGCTAGTAAACGCGGTGCAAAGCGTTCCCGCATGGAACATATGTTGGAATCTATGATGCGCAGGATGGCGACAATGGATAGGAGATGGGGAAAGGTTGAGCAAATGGGGCATAGCCTGGCGGAGCTCAGACAGAAAGTAGATGACCAGAGTGGCCCACCAGGCAGGCCCAAGCAAACAATAGTGCCCCAAAACCCAGAGGGGAATTAGAATCACTCCCCAAGCGGGCTAGAAACAAGAAGGGGAAGAATCAAGACCCCACACAAAGGCAGCCTTTTGGGGAGATTCCTTCTGGGGAGGGTCCCTTAGGGGTTCCAGTCACACCAGAGAGCCCTATAGCTATACCAGAGTTAGCGCCAAGTGTCCCATTGACCCCTGTGCCTTCCGCGCCTGTGCCTGCACCAAGTGCGGTGCCTCCAGCATCTACCCCGGTGGTACCAATGATAATCCCAGTGGTGCCCACACCATGCCCGAGGGTTCCGGTCCTGAATCCAGTGGCCCCCACCCCGGTTTTAGCACCAGCAGAGGTTGGTCAGGTCCCGGCAGAGTTAGCAGCGCAGATAGCGGCAGTCCTCCCTTGGTTAGGAAAGGGGGGAATGTTACCATCTTCTGTGGGCGCAAAAGAAGTAGGGGAGGACCCATTAGCAGAAGCGCAGAGGATGGTAGCGAGGATTATGGCTGCCCCAAGCGGGGTGCCGAGCCCAGGCCTGAGTAATACCAGTCTACCCCAACCAGCGCAACAAGAGAACGACATTGGAAAAGACAAGATGGCAGAGCCAGCTGGAGTTGGGGCAATAGGTAAGGAGGTGGCATTGCCATTGCTGGGCGTGGGTGTACTACCCTCTAGGAGGGAAAATTTAGCAAGGCATGTAACACGGGAGGTGAAGGAATTGATATGGTCTGGTGCTTATGTCAACATGTTTTCTTTACTTGTGGATAACAGGGAAATGGAGTATGCCAAGAAGCAAAAGGATTGGATGCTTCCCAGTGAATGGCGGGTTGAAATGTTGAGTTTCAGGGTGGAGGAGACCCTGACCAATTGGCCATAATAGCTGAGCGTTCGCCTAATCTGCAAGCAGAAATGGCGTGTTACCAGAGCAGGGTTACTATGACTCATGATAAATATGGGGGGGTAGGTTGGAAAGAATATGACATGAATTTCAGGAAGGCTAAGGAATTTGACCCATCACTTACATGGGACCGGGTTGACTCAATCTCATGGTTTGATCAGTTTGGCCTAGGGCAGCCGGGCAATGCAGTGCAAAATTGGAACAAGAGTCACACTTCCCAAGCACCTCAGCCCTTTCGGCAACCACAAACCGGGGTCACGGCTCCTGGTGCAGGGAACGTGGGGGGGGGGGGTCGAAAAGGAGTATGCTGGGATTTTAATAGAAAGGCATGCACCAGAGCCCAAGGCACTTATAAATTTAGACACGCATGCTCCATATGTAATCACCCCTCTCACCCAGAATTAAAATGCCTCAAGAAAGGGAATGCATTCTCAGGAACTAGAGGGAGGAAGAAACAAGAGTAAGGAAAAGGAAAAAATGGTAACACATTCACCCATTGACGTTCTGGTTATGACTCCTTGGTTAAATAGGTATCCAGATCATGCCACGGCTAGGATGCTACGGGAAGGGTTTTTGTATGGCTTTAGGATTCCGGCTGTTGACTATACAGGGACACCAGAGTGTAAAAATCAGCTGTCGGTAAGGTCCAACCCAGGGGTAGCAGCAGTTAAAATTGCAAAAGAACTGTGCATGGGCAGAATAGCGGGTCCGGTTGACCACATCCCCATGCTAAACTTTGTCTGCTCGCCCCTGGGGGTGGTCCCAAAAAAAGATGAAGGGGAGTTCAGGTTGATTCATAATCTGTCAGCCCCTAGAGGTAATTCATTAAATGACGCCATCAACGAAGAAATCTGTAGCGTGAAATATGCTTCTTTTGATCAGGCAGTTGATATGTTAAGGGTTCTGGGACCAGGGGCCTTGCTAGCCAAATCAGATGTTGAATCCGCCTTCCGGCTGCTGCCGGTTCATCCTTTAGATCACCACCTGTTAGGCTTTTCATTTCAGGGGAAATTCTACATGGATATGTGCATGCCCATGGGTTGTTCAGTTTCCTGCGCTTACTTTGAAAAATTCAGTTCATTTTTGGAATGGGTTTTCAGGCAGGCAACGGGGCACCAATATGTCAAGCATTATCTGGATGACTTTCTCTTTCTGGGGTCGGCGGGCTCCCGGGAATGCGCGGTGGCATTGCAGGAATTTTGCGTGCTCATGCGTGTTTTTGGGGTCCCTCTGGCACCAGGGAAGACAGTGGGTCCAGCAACCACAATTGAATTTTTAGGCATTGAATTGGACTCTGTACAGGGATGTTTTTAGGTTACCTAAAGAAAAAATAGTGAAATTTAGAGCAGTACTCCAGAAATGTTTGTCATAAAGTAACCTTACACCAGCTACAACAGGCAGTGGGCCAGTTGAACTTTGCACTAAGGGTAATACCTACGGCACGACCATTCTCCCATTCCATCTCACAGGCCATGACAGGCCTGCAAGAAAAACATCATCACACAAGACTGTTGTCTGAGGTTCGCCAGGACATGCGGATTTGGATCGCATTTCTGGAGGGTTTCAACAGCAGGGTAGTGTGGCCCGGTCCCCCCACTACTTCCACGGAGTTAGGTTTATGGACTGATGCTGCGGGCAGTGTGGGATTTGGTGCCATACTCGGGAACAAGTGGGTGGGTCAACATTGGCCGGCTTGGTGGGTTGGGAGTGGTCTGACAGCCAACATAGGTTTCCTGGAACTTTTTCCCATTTGGGTGGCATTAACTGTTTGGCCTCATCATCTGCGAAATCAATCTGTGATTTTTTTGATCAGACAACATGACAGTGGTGGAATGCATCAACCACGGTGCAGGCTGCACGGTGCAAAATGATACTCCGCCCGTTGAAAGAGATAGTGCTGTTGTGTATGGAGCTGAACATACAGTTTAAGGCTAAACATGTCCCGGGGGTGCTGAATAATGCTGCTGACGCACTCTCTCGCTTCAAGATGCAGGTTTTCAGGGAACACCTACCATCTGCAGAGGCAACACCAACACACTTCCCGGAAGTACTCTTGCAGATTGGTGCCCCCTGTGAGAAAGTGCCATCTTTCTTGCATGGTATGCCCCCACTTTTTGCTGAATTGCTGAATGTACTTTGAATGAGTGTGCCCTGGACTCCTGCCAATCAGGTACCCAGGGCCTATGTTCCTTCCCTAAACAAAAACCTCAAAACCAAATTGGCAAACCCTGGCCACATGTCAGCCCCTGGTAAGTGGTACCCTAGGTACCAAGGGCCTTGTGACCAGGGAAGGCCTCTAAGGGCTGCAGCACTCATTGTGCCACCCTTAGAGGCCCTGTACCCTAACACACACCCACTGCCCTGGCAGGCTGAGTGTCTGGGTACAAGACAAAACAGAGAGACGACATGGCACACATCCCTGTGTGCCATGCCCACAACCTACACTGCCCTGGCATACATCAGCCATTTAAGAGTACATGGTGCTGGGAGCTTGTCAAACACGAACTCCACAGCACCATAATGGCAGCACTGAAGACTGAGAAGTTTGGTATCAAACTGCTCAGCACATTAAATCCACACTAATGCCAGTGTGGGATTTAATGTTCCAAGCACCACAGAGGGCATCTTAGAAAGGCCCCCTGAAACCTAACCTACAATCCACGTCTGTTCTGAGGATTCCTAGGCTGCCACACAGCAGACATGTTGCTGGATCCCTGGGTAGGAGAGCCCCTGCTCTCCTGGGTCTGCAACAATGCACATCCTGGGTGAGGTGATAAATCTCCTCCCCCAGAATGGGCATAGGGAAGCTTCAAAGGCATGCTGCCTCTGTGAGCTTCCCCAGGCCACTGCAACCCCCCACTCTGGCGGGAAGCTTGGCCGGAAACCCCAAATAAGGACAGGGGATGTGGCAGCCTGCCAACCCCACCACTCAGGTGGGGGAGGCGAGGTGAAGCACATCCCTGGGCTCTCGCCATCTTGAAGATGGGAGCCCTACCCAATCAGGATTAGGCTACTGCCAACCCTCCCACAGGAGAGAGGCAGGATAGGGGGTGTACCCACCCCAAGACAGGGACCCATTGGTCCCTGCCCTTCACCTACCTGTAACGCCCCTAAATCTAGTATTTAGGGGCACCCTGAACCTTCCTTCCCTAGATTCCAAAATCCGAAGAAGAGCTAGAAGAAAGAAGACTTGCCCTGCAGCTGCTAAGAAGAGGAAGACACCAACTGCTTTGGCCCAAGCCCTACTGGCCTGTCGACCCTCAAACCTGCTCCTGCTCCAACCCGGCATCACTTGTGGCCAGCAACCTCACAAACCCCGGAGGACCTGGCTACCTTTTGACTCTAAACCCCTGGGACTCCCATGAGTAGAGCCTCTACTCAAAATCTACTTCTAATCCCTGGCAGCAGCCCGGAACCGTGAACCCAGCACACTCTGCACCAGCCAAGCCTGGCCTGTGCCGGAGTGAACAAAGATCACAAGGACAACCCCACGGCGACTGTGACCCCGAGTCCGGCACCCAAGGACCTCCCTCGACACTCCTGAAGAAGCCTGCAGCCTCAGAACAAGGTGCCCCCCCAACCGCGATCAACAGAGGGTAAGATTTCCCGACACCAAAAGGCACCCCAACACCCGGCGCCCCGCGTCCCCCTGTGCCCAATCCCGGGGTACCTACCTATCCTCCAACTACCCAACTTACCTCTCGAAGTGGTGGTGACACCTGAAGAATCTTCTTCCCCGAGCTTGCAGTATTTTTCTAAACTAGAGATTTCCCATTGAAATCAATTGAACGCCCGAAGGCTCAAAAGCACCCTGCACCTAGCCGCCCAAGTGGGAACCTCTACACCTATCTACTTCCCCACTTGCCCTGAGTAAGTGACCAGGAGCCCAGCTGTCACAGCCGCATGGCCTGCTAGTCAGAAGCCACCAACCAAGGCCCCCCTACCTCTCATAGGATAACATTGGGCCTAACTCTCTCTGCACCCGGCCGCCCTTGTGCCGCTGAGGGTGAACCAACTGTACCTACCTGACCCTGGGAGACCCATTGAGTCTATGCCCAGAACCTTAACTCTGCCAGTCGAGTACTTACCTTTAAACCGATAACTCCATTTTCTCCATAGGGTAACATTGACTGGCTTTTCCTGAAATTTCTTCTAAGTGTGGACTTTTCAAAACTTAAAATATTCACCAAAAATCAGCCGAGTAACGAAAACGAAAATACTCACCTGCTCTTAGGTGAGCTCCGAGTGCTGGATCTTGGTGCCCAGCACTGGCTCTGAAAAATACTTACAACTGTACTTACCAGTAACCCAATTCTCTTCCATAGGAAATCATTGACTGTTTTTCTGTGAAATTTCTTGTGTGTCAATTTCTGCAATCTTTAAATATTCTTTAAAAATCGTATAATATCTGAAAACATAATTACTTACCTGTTTTGGATAAAGGTCCCAGTACTGAGTCTAGGCACCCAGTACTGGATTACAAAAGTAACGAGAACCTACTATACCTGCAACTTGAATTTTCTGCCATAGGGAATCATTGACTGTTTTCTATGAAATATTTTCTAAGTGTCAACTTTTAAAATCGCAAAATATTGTCTAAAAATCATCACAGTAATTAAGTCGACTTTTATCACTTGATTCCAAGTACTGACCCAGGACTGAATCTAGGATCCAGTCCTGGAATTCCAAAAGTAATCCTAAAAGTAATCTGTGGCAAATAACTTTAAACTTCCATTGAACTCAATGCATTATTGTGTTTAGAATTGTGTTGCCTATTGCAACCACTTGTGACTGTCTACAAAAGTCAATTGCATATTGCAAAAGTATTTATATAAAGCATCTCATTCTGAGAAAGTATATTCTAATGCCTATTGTTGGTTCTAAAATAAAACAAGCATATATTTTTTTATATATAAACCATTGGCCTAGAGTTCAGTTATTGAGTGTGTGAGACCATTTGCTGGCTGAGTGTGTACAACAAATGCTTTACACTGTCCTCTGATACTGCCTTACTGCTCGACCAAGATACCACTTTAGAGAGTAAGGTTATATCTAACTTTAGCCTCTGCCAAACCTCTGGGAACTGTGGACTCTGTACACCCTGTACCTATTTGGGAACAGTATATACAGAGCCACTTTCTCACCCCCCCAGCTACAGAACCTCGTGGCAGCTAGCCTAGCACCCAGGACCAGGAAAGCTTACGAAGGGACGTTTTGGTCTTACTGCACGTTTTTGAGGCAGGAATGGGCGGATAGCTGGCATAAGTCAGGGGCATTCCTCCTGTATTTAGACACTTTGAATAAAGAGGGGCGCTCCGCAGCGACAGCCAGGCGACATGTAGCAGCGGTTTCTTTCTTTGTACAGATCAGGGACACCAAGGACCCCACAAATAGTTTAATTGTAAGAAAGGCACTGAAGGGGTGGCGGTGCCTCCAGGGGGCTGCTCCTGACACCAGACAGACGATTGGTTTGGAGCGGCTGACTGCACTGCTAACAGCCTTGGGTGCCATTTGCAGTTCAATAGGGGAGGCATTACTATTCAGAGCTGCCTTTGAACTAGCCTTTTATGGGGCATTTAGGGTGGAGGAACTGGTGGCACGCAACAAGCAGGATGTACAAGGTGGGCTCCTGCTGGAACATGCGAAGATACAGAGAGACGCTTTGCTAATAACCATTAAAAAATCTAAAACCGATCAGGAAGCCCGTGGCGAGGGGATGGTACTTCACTGGGCACAAAGCAATCCATGCTGCCCAGTGATGCACCTAGAAGCTTACCTCCAACAGAGGAATAGTGCGGTAGGGGGGACATTGTTAATGCATGCGGACAGTACCCCGCTTACCATGTTTCAATTTAAAAGGGTATTGGCCATGGCGATCGGCAGGACAGGTTTGAATCCAAAGGACTTTGGAACTCATTCATTCAGAATAGGGGCTGCCACAGGGGCAACAGCTAGAGGGTTGTATAGCAACAGTGTAAAGAGGATTGGAAGATGGTCTTCTAATAGTTACAAGCGCTATGTGCGGCTGCACATGTTGTGAGGGTACCATACAATTGTGGACTGATGCCTGTCCTGTTTGTTTATTGGTCATTCTTATATACGGCGTATGAAATCTGCTTTCCTTTCAGGTAATTACAGACAAAGAGCTGAGAGGATGGTTTCAAGGTTTCTTTCCATGGAAAAGGGGGTCTCTGCCTCAATCAGTTTAGGGGTTATGTGACAGATCTTTTGAATAGACAGAGCCCTCCGCCCAGGATAGTAATCTTGCATTTAGATGGGAACGCCCTGGTAAATCTGGGGAGAAGTGTCTTGATGGAGGACATAATCTCCGAAGTAGGCTGGTTAGCTAAGGCATGCCAGGGCTGCACCATAGTTTGGTCGCAGATGATACCCAGATTCAAATGGAGGAGGGGAGATTCTGTGAAAGCGTTGAATCACTCGGTAAGGAGGATCATTAATAAAATAGGGAAATTGTTCAGGTCCCCTCAGTTACAAAACATTGCACATGGGTGTGTCAGGGGGAATCGTGCTTCCTAAAAGACGGGGTCCACCTGACTAGGTTAGGTAATGAAATGATGTTAGAAAATATGATGGCTTGGCTAGGGAGTGTAAGGGCAGGGCATGACCTTTCAGGGTAAGAGGAGGGGGGGCCAGATAGTCGGGCAACTACGCTGGCCTGTGGCGGTAAGGTCATGACTGGTGAGCAGTAAATTTAAGGTCCTTAGGGGGCGGCGCCATTCTTGGATGGGGTCGCCCAGGGGAAGGGACAAGGGTTCTCTCCTATAACTCCAGGGGCGGTACATCCGGTTGGCTGGATAGGTGCGGGGAAGGGGGGAGTCACGCTTTCTTTAGGCTGGTTGGCCACACCGCACGGGCACGATGACGTCACTAAATGGCGCAGAGTGCAAGAGCCCCCATTATTAATGGAGTTCAGGGAGCATATGGGGGTAACCGGGGGGGGGAAGTACCCTCTCGGTGAATGGGCCCTCTGCGCATGCGCACTCCTACGGGAGGGCGTGGCTAATTGATAAGGATCTGACACCAGTTAGCGACCTTGCCGTAGGCCCAAATAGGATACGCAGAAAGTAATTAATGTATGATTATGATTCAGATGTTAGACTCGGATAGGAAATACTTTGTATTAGAAATATGTTAAGGTTAGCCATCTGATATCTGTACATATGAATTGTAATCAAATGTCATGCTACGTTTTCTGCGTAAAAAATTGTGTAAATATTGTTTAATTAAATTTTTATTTGTTTTCATGTTTTAATAAATACGGCCGGGGGTTGTATGACCCCCGCCTCCAAAGAAACCCACTCTCATGTCCATCATTAATAAATGTTGTTTATGCACAAGGCGGGGGAGGGGGAAGTTCTGTAGTCCCAGGCCATATAAGTATTGCAGGCACTGGAGCCGAGGCGTATGAGGAGGCCACTGCAACCCACTTATAACTGATTTTTTAACTACTAAAATTGGTAATGGGGCCCCATTGCCTTTTCTTACATAATGGTCCATGGCAACTAAGTACGTCATTGATCATCAGCAGACACCTTTGTTACCTGGCCCCAAGAGGAAGGGACCTGTGGCACAGGCAGCCATTTTTACACTCACCCAGGCCACGAATGCCATTTTCAGACGCGCACATCTATGACCGGAAGCAGCAGCCTGGGAGACAACCACCTAATTATACCATGCTTTCAGCGTGCCTGAGCCAAGTAAGCACAGTGCTTATCATTTTAAAAAAACAATGACAATTCCATCTACACACTGCATTACATTTATTATTATTGTTGTTAAAATGATCATCAGTATTATTAAAATTATCAACAGTAGATCAGACAGACATACATATGAAACTTGCAGCGCGCTTATTGTAACAAGTCAAGAGTTAAAAAACAAAACAAAAAAAAAGTCTGGAAAAAGACCGTTTGCCTCTGACCGAACTGTGAGTGATTCCAGCATACACCAACACTGTGACTAATCGGCACCCTGGTGGCCCACCACATGGATTAAGCCCACCACAGGGGTGGTACAAATCCGAATAAATAAAATACCTCAGTGAGAGCCTGTGCAGGTTGCCTGCAATGCGCCGGTCCTAAAAATGGAGAGCCGAGGACGTGGCGTGTCACCTCTTCCTGGTATGTAAAGGTTTTCGCAACCGAGTTCTGCTCTGTCCAAGGTCCTGAATATTCAGAGCAGACTTTGAGAAAAAAAACAGGCCCTGAGTGCATTTGTAATCCGAAACGTTAATTTTGTGTTTTGTTCTCATCCGATTGATACAATAGGTTACGTTTGAGCGTCAGTCAAGGACACTCTGCTATGGAAAGAAAAGAAGGTGGGGGGAGCAGGGAGGGGGGTAGATAACTTGCTTTTGACATAACACTATATTCTTTCAGGACAAAATAACGTGTGCGATTGCTACACAATTTATAGTAGTTAGAAGAATGAAAGGCAGAGTCAGCCTTGTCCAGATTCAAACAAGTGACTTGGAGGCTTAAAACACATTCTTCTTGGGCAGCCCCTCACGCTCGCCCGTGCGCACCCCCGGCCCCGCGCCATGCCCGTGCCGCTACTGATCCCAATTCATGCTTCGCTTGCAGACGAGGAGCGCTGTTGCTTTTTTACGGCCTGGACACACATCCGGATCACCAGCTTAATAGCTAGGTGCTGCGTTATCCCTACTTTCTTTAATCACTAACAAGGCCAAGTCAAACAGCAAACTATCCTCGTCAAAGGCACTAGGGTGGCACTAATCTGGGGCATTTGCCGCTGAGAATGCCAGCCCCGGAAAAACAGACCGTGCTTGGCAGGGGGGGAGCTAAGCGCACGCGAAGAAAGTGCAGGAACAGGAGTGTGGGTGGGAGGGGCCGAGAAGGACGGACTGCGGGAGGGGGGGAGGTAGGCGAACAAAAAGTGCCTGAAGTAAAGGGGCCAGTAGCCGTGGCAGGATACAAATGACGACATGGTCATCCTGAGGCGGGACTCACAAGCATAACACCCATCGGAAGACTGCATTGAGGAAATAAGCCAATAAGAAATATGGGCGGAGAGTGGGCGAGCTTCCATGAAGCTTCCCCACTATAGTGTATACTGCATGCCTCGTAAAGCGAGCAGCGCATGCGCACTGTAACGCTAGCTAAGGCCTAAAAATTCCATGTAAAAGGGAATGTTTCTAGCCACATTAAAAAGTTGCAAATGTGAGTTTTCTCACACAAACGTGGGAAATGTCGCCCCTTTCTTTAAGAATAACCCCAGTCTGCTAACACTGCTCTTTGTAGAGAGATAGGGCTGGACCTCAAAACAGGCGTGACATCACGAGTTTGAAGCATTGCGTGCAGAGAATTTTGCCAATGGGCGGGGGTGTGGTGTAACGATCAGAGCTGCCGACCTTGGAGCTGGGGAACCAGGTTCGAGTCTGGCCTGGGCTCAATATCCTGTGATTCTGGGCAATTCAGTTAACCTCCCTGTACCAACGGAAAAAAAATGAATGTGTCCTTGTGTAATGTAACTGGTGCTCATATAAAATGCTTCAATACCTTTAAGTCGAGTTCTCGCTATATAAAACTGCAAAAAAGTTCCATACACAAACTTCCTGTGTGGAACCTTCATCCAGGCTCTACTATTGATACCATATCTTTCAGGTTTGCACAATTATAATTTATTGGTGCCTGAACACCTACATACATGCATGCAGGGAAAAAGTCATAGCATTGAAAATGCAATAGGTCTCGCCTTTGATTAAGTTAAAGCCATTTGCTTTGCTAATGGTATTGTATAGCAAACCAAATGAATTTAACTTAATGAAAGGCGAGACCTATTGGTGGTGGAAGTGGTGGTGATGGATGTGGTGGATGTGGTGGTGGTGGACATGGTGGACGTGGTGGTGGTGGTGGTGGACGTGGTGGTGGTGGTGGATGTGGTGGTGGTGGACGTGGTGGTGGTGGTGGATGTGGTGTTGGCGTGGTGGTGGACGTAGTGGTGGTGGTGGTGGTGGATGTGGTGGTGGTGGAGGATGTGGTGGTGGTGGACATGGTGGTGGTGGACGTGGTGGTGGTGGACGTGGTGGTGGTGGAAATGGTGGTGGTAGTGGACATGGTGATGGTGGACGTGGTGGTGGTGGTGGATGTGGTGGTGGATGTGGTGGTGGTGGTGATGGACATGGTGGTGGTGGATGTGGTGGTGGACATGGTGGTGGTGGACGTGGTGGTGGACATGGTGGTGGTGGATGTGGTGGTGGTGGATGTGGTGGATGTGGTGGTGGTGGTGGATGTGATGGCGGTGGACGTGGTGGTGGACGTGGCGGTGGTGGATGTGGTGGTGGTGGATGTGGTGGTGGTGGTGGATGTGATGGTGGTGGACGTGGTGGTGGTGGATGTGGTGGTGGTGGATGTGGTGGTGGTGGTAGACGTTATGGTGGTGGATATGGTGGTGGACATGGTGGTGGTGGACGTGGATGTGGTGGTGGTGGATGTGGTGGTGGACATGGTGGATGTGGTGGTGGTGGATGTGGTGGTGGTGGACGTGGTGGTGGTGGATGTGATGGTGGTGGTGGTGGTGGATGTGGTGGTGGGGGACGTGGTGGTGGTGGACATGGTGGAGAACGTGGTGGTGGTGGACGTGGTGGTGGTGGAAGTGGTGGTGCATGTGGTGGTGGTGCTGGACATGGTGGTGGACATGGTGGTGGACGTATTGGTGGTGGACGTGATGGTGGTGCTGGACATGGTGGTGGAAATGGTGGTGAACGTGGTGGTGGATGTGGTGGTGGTGGACGTGATGGTGGACGTGTTGGTGGTGGATGTGGTGGTGGTGGACGTGGTGGTTGTGGATGTGGTGGTGGACATGGTGGTGGTTGACGTGGTGGTGGTGGATGTGGTGGTGGTGGATGTGGTGGTGGTGGATGTGGTGGTGGTGGATGTGGTGGTGGTGGTAAACGTTATGGTGGTGGATATGGTGGTGGACATGGTGGTGGTGGACGTGGACATGGTGGTGGTGGACATGGTGGCAGACATGGTGGATGTGGTGGTGGTGGATGTGGTGGTGGTGGACATGGTGGTGGTGGACGTGGTGGTGGTGGACGTGATGGTGGTGGTGGTGGTGGTGGATGTGGTGGTGGGGGACGTGGTGGTGGTGGACATGGTGGAGAACATGGTGGTGGTGGTGGACGTGGTGGTGGTGGAAGTGGTGGTGCATGTGGTGGTGGTGCTGGACATGGTGGTGGACATGGTGGTGGACGTGGTGGTGGACGTGGTGGTGGTGGACGTGATGGTGGTGCTGGACATGGTGGTGGACATGGTGGTGAACGTGGTGGTGAACGTGGTGGTGAACGTGGTGGTGGTGGATGTGATAGTGGACGTGTTGGTGGTGGTGGTGGATGTGGTGGTGGTGGACGTGGTGGTTGTGGATGTGGTGGTGGACATGGTGGTGGTTGACGTGGTGGTGGTGGACGTGGTAATGGAGGTGGACGTGATGGTGGCTGTGGTGGTGGATGTGGTGGTGGATGTGATGGTGGTGGACGTGGTGGTGGACATGGTGGTGGTGGACGTGGTGGTGGTGGATGTGGTGGCGGTGAATATGGTGATGGACATGGTGGTGGTGGTGGTGGACATGGTGGTGGTGGTGGTGGAAGTGGTGGTGGTGGTGGACGTGGTGGTGGACATAGTGTTGGGCATAGTGGTGGACATGGTGGACATGGTGGTGGTGGACGTGGTGGTGGTGGACGTCATGGTGGTGGATGTGGTAGTGGTGGACGTGGTGGTGGATGTGGTGGAGGACGTGGTGGACGTGGTGGTGGACATGGTGGTGGTGGATGTGGTGGTGGTGGACATGGTGGTGGACGTGGTGGTGGTGGACGTGGTGGTGGTGGATGTGGTGGTGGTGGACATGGTGGTGGTGATGGACATGGTGGTGGTGGATGTGGTGGTGGACATGGTGGTGGTGGACGTGGTGGTGGTGGATGTGGTGGATGTGGTGGTGGTGGATGTGATGGTGGTGGATGTGATGGTGGTGGACGTGGTGGTGGTGGATGTGGTGGTGGTGGATGTGGTGGTAGATGTGATGGTGTTGGATATGGTGGTGGACATGGTGGTGGTGGACGTGGATGTGGTGGTGGTGGACGTGGTGGTGGTGGACATGGTGGATGTGGTGGTGGTGGATGTGGTGGTGGACATGGTGGTGGTGGATGTGGTGGTGGCGGACGTGATGGTGGTGGTGGATGTGGTGGTGGGGGACGTGTTGGTGGTGGACATGGTGGAGAACGTGGTGGTGGTAGACGTGGTGGTGGTGGAAGAGGTGGTGCATGTGGTGGTGGGGCTGGACATGGTGGTGGACATGGTGGTGGACGTGGTGGTGGTGGACGTGATGGTGATGCTGGACATGGTGGTGGACATGGTGGTGGACATGGTGGTGGATGTGGTGGTGGTGGACGTGGTGGTGGTGGACGTGGTGGTGGTTTTGGTGGTGGTAGATGTGGTGGTGGTGGACGTGGTGGTTGTGGATGTGGTGGTGGACATTGTGGTGGTGGACGTGGTGGTGGTGGACGTGGTGATGGAGATGGATGTGATGGACGTGATGGTGGTGGATGTGGTCGTGGTGGATGTGGTGGTGGTGGACGTGATGGTGGTGGACGTGGATGTGGTGGTGGTGGACGTGGTGGTGGATGTGATGGTGGTGGACGTGGTGGTGGTGGATGTGGTGGTGGTGGATGTGGTGGTGGTGGTAGACGTTATGGTGGTGGATATGGTGGTGGACATGGTGGTGGTGGATGTGGATGTGGTGGTGGTGGACGTGGTGGTGGACGTGGTGGTGGTGGACATGGTGGTGGACATGGTGGATGTGGTGGTGGTGGATGTGAGGGTGGTGGACATGGTGGTGGTGGACGTGGTGGTGGTGGGCGTGATGGTGGTGGTGGTGGTGGTGGATGTGGTGGTGGGGGACGTGGTGGTGGTGGACATGGTGGAGAACGTGGTGGTGGTGGACGTGGTGGTGGTGGAAGTGGTGGTGCATGTGGTGGTGGTGCTGGACATGGTGGTGGACGTGGTGGTGGACGTGGTGGTGGTGGATGTGATGGTGGTGCTGGACACTGCCATCCAGTGCCACAGGGCAAGTGCTCCCTATGGGAAAATTTATTATGTGAATTGACTTCCACGTTTGGCTTATTTGGTTTACTATCAGTCCCTAGTAGAGTGCACCAGGGGTGCCAAGGGCTTGTATATCCGAATGCTGCTAGTGGGCTTGCAGCACTGGTTGTGCCACCCACAGAAGCAGCCTGGTAAAATGTGTCTAAGGTCTGCCATTGCAGAACCTGCATGCAGTCTGGTACTGTCATACTGACTGGGCAAGTGTCCCCACTTGCCAGTCCCTAAACCTTCCCTTACCTTCATGTTAGTCACCCCTAAGGTAGGCCCTAGGGCAGGGTGCATTGTAAGGATAAGGTAAGACATGCCCTGAAGTGTGTGGCATGTCCTAATAGTGAATTACAGCCATTTTCGTTTTTCACTATTGTAAGTCTACCTGCTCTCCATAGGCCAGAATGGGCTGCTAGATTAGAACACTCTATAATCCTAGCAGGCTCAGGAAGCATGGTAGAAATTCATGTTTAGTATGCCTGAACTCAGAATAATAAAATACATCTTTTAGCAAAGGTTATTTTAATATCCTGGGTTTGCAAATGCTACTTTTAGAAAGTTAGCCTTTGCGTGCCTAACCATTTCAGTCCGCCTCTGGAGGGGAGGGCTATCTTCTTTGTGTGTAGCTTGAGTGACAGGGCTGGGAAGTTCCAGGAGACAGGCTGGGGCTGCCAGGTGGTGAATAGAGAGATTACACCAGGATGGGTGGGAGGAGTGCACCTTGATTCTGAATAGGCGGATGCTCTGCCACCACAATGCTGGCTCCACCCCCTGGGGAGCGTCCGATGTCTCTGCCCTGCCTGCTGCAAGAAGAAGCCAGAGTCCCAACAACAAAGTGCTCCTCACTGAAAAGAACTGGACTGGGATTATGCAAAGGCCCCCCTGGCCTGTAAAGACAAAAGAAACTTGGTATAAATGTAGGAGCCCTGCTCCTAAGAAATCAGATCCTGATTGAACCACGAAGAAACTCTGCCTGACTAGAAGGACCTGGAAGAAGCTGAAGGAGGAGTAACTCTACCTGACCTGGGGGATTGGCCTGCAGTTGGTGCCTTGCTGAGAAAGGAGAGGAAAAGACTGAAAGATACTTTGCACTTTGTTTTCAACTATCTCCAAGGGCTTGGAAGAAGAGCTTGCCCCCTGAACTGAGTCCCAGGACCATTGGACTCATCTGCCTTCCAAAATTGAGTTGCCTGGACAATTTGTGCTTGTTTCCCGCTGGATTTGGCCCCAGTACGACTCGTACTCCATCTGCCGCGAAGCCGTGTCTTTGCCGCCCAGCACCGTGTGTCTACGCTGATCCAAAAGCGTTAGTACGCACCGTATCCCTCCCGGCCGCATCGCACCTAACCTTCCCCGCCGATTCGAGTCGTACAGCTCTGGCTGCCGAACCCTGTACGCCAGACCCAAGCTCCATCGTCCCGCAGGTACGGTCCGTACGCTGCTAACGTACTGCACCGTGCCCTACTCAGAGCCGAGAAGCCGCATCACGCTGATCCTCCCCGTATGCTGTATTGCGCCGAGAAGTGTCTCCGCCTATCCGCACCGAAGGTACGGCTCGAACGCCACGGACTCTGCAAGCTGATCCGGGCCATCCGCACGTATCCCTGAAGGTCCCTTACCAACGCCGCGTCCCGACGCCGCGACCTGACCAGCATCCGAATACGCTGCCGAACTATGACCCGGACCCATCAACTTGTCCCGCACTGTCCGTCGCGGACCCCACGAACTTAAGGTACTTTGTTCTGTTCGCACCGCAGCGTGCGCGTCACTGACCCCGGAGTCCGCACCGATTGTTTGACTCATACTTACCTTGTTTTTAATGCGGACGAGTCGCACACCCAGGTACGAACCGTACAAAGCCTGAAAAGAAGCAGAATTAACTGAAAGAAGCCTATTTTTGCATTTTAAGCCTTTTTACAAGAACATTGAACTTTAAAATAATACTGTGGTCATTTTAATCGTTATTCTGGTCTTGTGCTAAGCCTTATATAAAGAGAACTATTTTTGATATAACCTTGACTGGTGTCCATTTGTGGTGTGTCATTGCATTACTGTATGTGTTCACAAATGCTTAACCTATGACGCCCTGAGAATAGTCTTGACTGCTTGCGCCACACTACCTAAAGGGTGAGCAGGGGTTATTTAAAGGGGTGATCCCCTTACTCTGACTTGGAATTGAGAGTCCCTGCTTGTCGCAAGTGCATACCTGTGCCAACTAGAGATTCCCAATTCTAACAGGTTGCAATCTCCCCATCTTCCTTGAATAACAAGCGCGGTCCCAAAAGTGAAAGAGGACCATGCTGCAGCCGGAGCATGGGGATCTCTTCTCTTTATGGGGTCATATGTTTAGAAACACATGGCCCCATAAAGATAAGAAAGTGCTTTGCGACAGACGCAAAGCAGGCAAGCCAGTCCGGGTGGGCCGGCCCAAAAAGCGAAAGGGAGGCAACCCGAACACCTAATTTCCAATGGCAGGCCACCGTTTAACATAAACGGTGACGACAGCCAATGGAAATAAGGGGCGGGGCTTCAAGCCCTTTTCTCAAACGCCTCATTTACAATAAATCTTGCCGAGCGATCTGCGCATGTGTGCATCAACACTAGGCGAGACCTAAAAAAGAAGTGAGGGAACTAACCAAGTTAGGCAGTATGCAAGTCACATATGTCACACGACATCGCTGGGTGTAGCATCACAACCCATGACCTTACAAGAAGCGACATTACAAGAAGTGACATCAGAACTTAAGACCTCACACATATGTTTAGCAGTTATATCATGAGTACAATATTTAATAAATTAGATAATGCGTCCGCGTTGTGCCAACAAAGTGATGCGACCCTGACACAAAATCTTGGTCTCAACTTATACATTTACTTTTTAAAACCCTGCCACAACGAAATTCGCAAAAAAGAGAAACATGGCAGTAAATCTGGTCTGCTTAATTGGTCTCAAAGTCTGCATTTAAAAATATCTTATGGGGTTAAGGCACTTACTGCAGAGATCTTGTTGTGCCAAATACATTTCAGGGAATAATAATAATGGTATGATAATTCAGGAGGGTAATTTATTTGCTGGAGAGATCTGCGTTTTGTCTAGTCCTAGTTTTGAATCAAAGTAGCATAAAGGGTTAATATGTCTCCTGCAAATGCAGATGACAGATTTGTATTTTATGTAAATGGTTGAAGTGGATTACAGCTTTTAACACAGAGATACTTTTATTAATTGCTGTTCATAAATTTCCACTGTCTTTCGTAACATAACCTGCACTTCGATTTACACAATTGTCAATGTATATGGGCAGAGCGACCTGCCTCACCAGGGCATGAGTTTAGGGCCCGGTGCCCTGCGGGCAGGGTCCACTCCCCACGCTCTTGACTTTTTGGCCTTGGTGTGGGGGCAGGACGTCTGGACTGCTTCTGGGTCAGTCCTGAAACGGTGTTGACGTAGCGTGAGTGTGTCATGTGGTGTGCCCGCCATTTCCACTCCCACTGTCACGTAGATATATCTGTGGATAATTGGAGCCCAGCTTCATTGGATTTAGTGGCAGCTTCCTTAACCACAATACGAGGGGGGCATATCACAATTGCTTTAAGACATATACAGCCTATTTACAGGGACTGGGCATGTCTGAGTTATTTTCGCCCAGTTCTGTTTGCCACTTCTGTGAGGCATTGAGGTCTAAGGGCAGGCCAGTTTCATATGCAAGGGTCCGTTTGGTGGCCATTGGCTTCTTTGCCAAGCTAAAGAGCATGCAAGATGTGGGCAATTGCTTCCTCGCGAGGAAGGCCCTATCAGGTTGGGCCAGATTGGAGGGCACAGTCAAGGATGAGAGGAGACTGCTTGACGCACTGGTACTGGGCGCTATGCTGTCCAACCTCCATGAAGTATGCGGTTCGTCTTATGAGGTGACTTCGTTTGTGGCTCCAGTCTCCGTCGCCTTTTACGGAGCCTTTAGGGTCAGCGAGCTAGTTGAGGTGTCTAAAACTGACCTATTTGGCAGCTTACAATAAGTAGACACACACCTTGATCCAGACAGGCTTATCCTTAAACTGTCCAACACTAATCCGGCTTGGAAGGTAACTATGGTAGAGCTCAGGGCAGCTTGGTGGGGGTGGGGGGTCTGTAGTTTGCCCAGTTGCCCACATGAGGGCAAATGTCTCGTTTCGGCCCAATGTGCAATTCCCTGCACTGTTCATTAATTCTAATGAGGAGTGCTTGTCACAGTACCAATTTTCGGCAGAATCAGTGGCGTAGCAAGGTAAGGTGGTACCTGGTGCGGAAAATTTCTTGTCACAATCCCCACCCCCCCGCCCACATTGAAATTATTCAAATAAGGAAAAAAAAATAGTTACACATACTTTTGCCATTTTGTCACCCCCCTCAGTGATGACACATGGGGCGGCCCGCAACCACCGCACCCCCCTTCCTACGCCACTGGGCAGAGATTTGCAGCACTCTCAGCAGAATTGGGACTGACCGGTCTTGTTACCCATCACATTCTTTTAGGATCAGGCTGTAACTTTGGCGCCGAAGCAGGTTTGTCTTCAAATGAAGTCGAGCGGATTGTGCGGTGGTCATCATCTTGTTTTAAGCGCTACTTATGCCGAAGTTGCTTCGAATCTCTGTATTGCGCCATTGTCATTGTTTAATGCTGTTATATCACTCTCATTTTTCTCTTTTTTAATATGCCTTCCAAGATTGCGTGGGCGCTTGGTCAATCTCTCGCGTGGCGAGGAGCCTACCGTTTGCAACAGCATTGTAAGTAGGCCTGGGTGAAAATTCCGTTCCGCTCGCGGAAATTGCGATAATTTGACATTTTCGCGTTCCGCGGAGAGCGCGAAAATGTCAAAATTTCCGCAATCCGCATCTTACCGGAAATTTTTTGCTTGCTCGCACTGTAAAAAAATACATTCTCGCGTGCGCACGATCGCCTTACCTGAATCCCCGCGTTCGCCAACAAGTTTTCCCGATACGGTCGCGTTCTCCACGAGATGTTGGATTGCTGGTGCCATTTGCGCTGTCTCGCGACAGTTTGCGCCCGCAGTGACGTCATTCGTCGCGCGATCACGTCTTTCTTCTCGCGATCATGCACCGCGAGACAAGTGAAAACAAGATGGCCGCGCCCGCGAGCAACCACATGGGTAAGTTGGCGAGCCGCGACCACGCAGAAAATACCGCGAACGGGCGGGGAAAAAACTTCCGCATCTTCGCGACATTTCTGCGTGTTTGCGGAGATTTTTAACATTTTCGCGATAGTTTGCAAAAGTGAATTTCGCCCACCCCTAATTGTTAGTCAAAGCCTGCTGGATTGAAGGACATCTTCTTCCGATGGTGCGGAGTCAAGGGCCTCCGGATTCTTCATCTTCGCCAACTGCTGAAGGAGACAAAGGGTCGCGTGGGACTGCATTTCCCAGACCTGATTATTTATTACATCGGTGGTAACGGCTTGGCATAGCTGGGGCACATTGCAATCAGACAGGCTCTTTTATACAACTTCACCTGGCTGGGTATGACCTTCCCTGAGGCATTTATACCATGGTCACACATGCTCCTGCGTCACAAGTGGGTTCCAGGCATTAGATCCAGGGCCCTAAATGTGTCAGTCAGGCACCTCAGTGCTAAAATGGCCAAGCCGTGCTCCGGGCCTGGACTGCTATGGAACATACCACATAAGTTGATCAGGAGTGACCAAATGTTTCACAGAGATGTGGTCCATTATCTGACATGGCTACCGACTTGTTTATTGATGACATCTAGGCCTTTACTCAAAACGTGTTCTTTGTTGGGGAGGGCAAAAGACTGGTTGTCCCCGGGCACCCTCGTGGCAGAGAAGTGAACCCTAAGATTGCTTGACAACAGCGGGGTCCCCGGGCACCCTCGTGGCAGAGAAGTGAACCATAAGATTGCTTTACAACAGCGGGGGGAGTCCTCAAACTAATTTCCTGGGGCAGCACTGAGGGGAGACAGCAATCTGAATCCCGAAGAGGAATGTTCACACCGGCCTGGGGCAAGGGCACACGTTAGACAGCCTAGGGCATGGGACTCCAGTCCCTGGTCATACTCTTGGAACCCCATGGACAGCCTTGTGTTAGAGTGGCAGGCCCCTTGGGTTGTGGACAAGGTTACCGGGCGTGGGGACCGCTCATCAGGGATACAGGTGGAGTCCACCTGTATGGTTCTCCATGGGATGAAGGTTGCCTGGACCTTAGTGTTGGAAGATTAAGTAAGAGAGGCTACACTATGACGACAACTGACCAATATCAATGATTTCAGCATGACAAAGTCAGATTGTAACGGATTGCTATTCTTTGTACATTAATTGTAAATGTGTTTTCCTTTGATCTTGATGCCAATTACCTTAGATGTGTGTGCTGTGTTTAGATTTAGAAAAAGAATCCTGCTAAGATGTCATGTTTATGAGTCCTTTTTCCTGTAATAAACATGACCCTCTACCCAAAAGCAGTTTTGTGTCTGTCATTGACTCGTGGTTTTGGGAGGGGGCACGGCCCGCTTTGGGGGCTCTGGGTCCTGATCAGTACGCATGATGTAAAGTGCTCTGACACCCTGCAAAGGAATGAGTAGCGCTATAGTGCTGTTAAAGAAATACAACAAAACAGTGCATTTAAATTGTTATTTGGGTAAAATTCTAGGATAGACCAACACATCTGACATTTCTGCAGTGCATGCATATCTATCATATGAAGTGAGTGAGCAGAGTCAAAAGCAAGCCCCTCATAAGTACTTGTGAAGTGATAAAGTGTGTGCCTTTGTTTCCGAACCATTGCATTTAGGTGTGAGGTGCCCGACAGCTCCCAGCAAGGATACTCCAACAAAAGGAGGCCTGATGGCCCCTTAACTTTGGCCTTTGATATGGTCCTAGCTGGAATACGATAATCCACCTCCCCACCTGCACGTTGCTGCTCCCAATGAAAGCAGACAACATGCAGGCATTGTTGAATGTGTCCTGGTGTCTGAAAATTATACAGAGTCAAGTTTGGCATATTTCTGTAGGGCCCTGTAAAAAGAGTGGGTAGACGCTGTCTACCCATGTGTACCCTCGACTTGTACTTGCAATGATTTCCCATTCAAAGATGGACACTGTGCAAATGATAAGTTATAGGCCATTTTGCATTGGGAAGAATCAAGGATTTCAATAAATGTATTATGCATTAATTAAATGATGCAGTGGCCGCTGATGGATTTGTTTGAAACTTAATCAGTTTAAGCAACTTCTACTGCTCAAGATATGGTGTGAAAGGCTCTTGCTGCTCTCAGTTGTTTAAAAGATCCTGGCCGAAGCAGCTAATGAGCACCTGGCAGGATTAGGAAGGAATTAGGAAGGAAGCCAAAGTGGACTACATGTAGAACCAGCATTGGCAAAGCCAATAGGTCTTGCCTGTGCGAGAGCTATTGGCTTTGGCAATGTGTTTTAGCTATTTTTTACACCAGTGTGGCTGCTGTTCAGCATGGCTAAAGTTTAGTGGTGTGGGCTGGGGTGATTCGGAGTGGGTACAGTGGAGTGAGGCAGATATCGTAGAGTGGAGTGGGGGTACAGTGGAGTAGAATGGATTGGGGCAGATTGGAGTGGGGGAGTTGGGTAGATTAGTGGGGCAGATTGGAGTGGAGTAGATTGAAATGGGTGGAGTGGGGTAAAATGGAGTTGAGTAGATACAGGAGGGTGCAGGTCTAGTCCTCTGGGCTCCTTTCAGCTCACAGACAGCAGGTGCAGCTCTCTTCTGATCTTCCTTAGTTCTAGCAAGTGTTCTGAGGAAGGTTCCTGTGGATTCCACATTTCTGCCAGGCACTAGCAATAGGATGGTGTGACTTGTGGCCCATCCATATCCATGAATGGAAAGCCTTTTCCCCTCTTGTTTCCCCTACCCAGTTTTGCAGCTGTTCCTGTTTGCCCTACTGCAAACAATCCCACAGTGATTCTCACTTCCTAACTCAAATATGGAGAAACATTTCTCCTCTTGTGCAGAGACTGTGAGCACCCTCAATACTGTTGCCAGGGATAGGAGTAGCCCCTCCTTTGAAGTAACTCAACAACCAGTTTTAGGGGCAGCTCTCCCCCATTGGGTTTGGTGCCTGCCTGACTTGAAGGGCAAAAGAAGGGGCTTGTCCAGGTGTCAGCTTACAATTGTTTTTGACATGGGAGGCCTCTTTAAAGTATATTAAGTTCCTTGGTCCATCCCAACTGGTGTTCCTGCCTGTTGAACAAAACACCTTCTCACACCCAGACCTTTATCGTTGCTCTCATCGTCACACCTCATCAGGGCGAAGCACTCAGGGGCCCACAGCTGGAGAGCTAATGCAAATTAGCCTCCCTGAGGTACAAGCAGGAAAAAGGAAACTTTTAAAAAGCTATGTTTTCTCAATCTCTACTACAAATATGACTCCACCGTTAAGTTGGGTCTTTTAATAAATATTGAAACTAATTTTTAAATCACTTTTCTAGCTAGTCCCTATCCGCAGATAGCAAAATTAGTATTTAATCTCCCTTCCCAGTGTTGCTCTATTGGCCATTCTACAGTGAAAATAGCTTTATGGGCTTGTCACTGTAAGGACATATTAACTTTATTTTCTACATGTCTTACTTTTAAATACCATTCACCCTGCATTGTGGACTAAATAGCCTACTTAGGGGGATTGATTAATAATTAAAAGGAAGGTTTTTACCAGTCAAAAAGATTTATTTTAACAGGTCGCATTGCAGTTTTTACACTGTCACAGGCAGGCTACAATGTTTAAAAATACACACAGAGGATAGTAGGGGGTCTAAGGGAACATTTTAGAGACCGGCGCAGATATATTCCCCAAATATAACATGAAAACACAAACAAATCCACGGGTCTGTCATGCCTAGTGAAGGTATGAAGAAAAAGATGCACAAGTATAGACCTTAAATATGTTACGGGGAAATCCGTTTAAAGGACGGAATCCCATCACTCACTGAAGTGACATGCTTTATCATCTGGGATCTCCTCTTGGTTGCAAATCCTAGTGCAACCAAGGGCTACCACCCCCTCACTGTGAGGGAGGAGCTCAGGGATGTTTTAGGATAAATATCAGTATAACGGATCACTAGAATCCTCAAGGAGTGAAGATGTGACAGTGATGGGCACTGTGCATGTGTGTTGACAGTGAAGTGAGAAATAAAATGGGCTACCAGGAAAAAAAAGTTTTATTCACTATCTCCTGATGTCCAGAATAAAAACAGTGCAGATGCAGTTTGTTAAAAAATGACTGCATATGTCCAGAAGCAGGGTTTACATGTTTCAGCTATGTTGATTCTTATGGAATCGCGGCTTTCTTCAGGACCTCGATGGTATGATGCTACTGCGCAATTGTGAAAATGTGAAAAGGATAACAAACAATGACATACAAGGTTAGAACGAATACAACCTTAAGTCTTGTTTCTCCAGGGATTACAGAGTGAAATTAACACCTGTGGAGAAGAAGGTACATAGAAAAGGTTCAATACTTGTGCTGTACTTTATATATAATACGTGATCCAATTGAGGACCATTGTAATCAGTACCTAAACAGTGTACTCGGTAAAAAGTGTGTGTGTAGCTTACCCGTGATCACAAGAAAGCTGGCCTCACCACACCTGGCTACAGCTCAGAAAAAGGGGGCCCGCTCTAAAAAGAAAAGAGAGAGGAGAGAAAGGCAAAAGCCAAGTTCATCGTCAGAAATCAGATCAGAGGTTCTGATGCCGCAGATATATCATAGAGAGCATTTAACCTAAGGGCAGTGCGACATTGATATTCAAAATTCAAACCAGTAACCGAATACATTAAGCGTTGCTCATTGATCTCCATAAACACAAAGTTAAGCAATGGGCATAATCACACTAAATTCTTTATGAATACAGCTTGATGTAGATGCCAAATCCACATATGGTGTGAAGAAAGTGGGAGTGGTGCTCTGCTAATAAGCTTAAAAGGTTTGTTTTAACACGAATTGTATCTGACAACAAACTGCATATCATGGATCGTGGTCTGAACATGTTACGTTCACGCTGATCCCAAACAGAGACACAGGACAGAAAGATAAACGTCAAGAAAATTATATAAATTGCCAAAGATAAATGAAGCGGCACAAAAGTAACATTAGTGTACACAGCGCGTCTTGCAAGCTCCTGGAAGGAATGCTTAAAGTCCTAGATGTCAAGCGCGACTGTCAGGCTTACCTGTCCATCGGTACCTCGAGCTGATTCTGAGCTGCTAACGGAGGTAACCGGCGGCAGGTCGACTCATAGTTTCTATGTACTAAAAACTAACATAGGTGTTCAGGATCACTCCGTGTCCGCCACTAATGATGACGTCACTTAAGGCTTCACGGATCCCTGTGCATTATGGGGATTGTAGTTGAAAACAGAGCTGGGGACTAACACAGGTGTATCAAATCACTCTGTCTACGCCGCTGTTGATGACATTACTTGCAGCGTCACGGATCCCTGTGGATTGTGTGGATTGCAGTTTAAAACCGGACATCAGGGAGGGAAACACTTGTGTTTCTTATTATGTGTTTAAATAACCCCAAACTGACTCATACGGGTCAAGCGTGGTAGTGCAATCCCTAGTGAAATACCTAAAGCGTATTGTGCAGTGTGATATAAGACCCTTTATTAGACACATAATGCGTCTTTATTAGTGACCGAAGGTCAAGTACTAACCTTTAGTAATTCTGAATTACGAATGGTCACATGCAATATGATATGATTATGTATTGGTGGAATCTAAATACACAATCGGACGCCCTAAGGTATTCTGAATTTAAATGTATTACCAAAGTGGCACAAATATCTTATTGCGCACTTAGGGAAAAGGATGATAGTACTCGGCTATTATGATGGTAAATGCGGAATAGTTGCGTGATATTCTAGTTTTGTATGCATAGTGGAGTCTCTCTGTACGGTCAAAAAATAATAAGGGTGTATGAGACTGATGTAGTTGCACTCACAAAATGCGGAAGGTGTACGCAGTCCTCAAGCTGCAGTCATACTACTGTTGTGAGGAATGAGGCATAGTACTAGAAAGTTTACAATGAACACAAGGGAATCTCATCATTCAACCCTGTGCTGTCGCTTCTAAGTTTAAACACCCATTTCTGTTCTTTTGCAAACAATTTTTTTGGTTTGTCTGTGATGTGTGCTGGAATGAATGGTTGTTCCAGGACAGTCCAATTAAAATCATCTGCGTTGTGTTTGAAATCAAGGAAATGTTTGGTGAGTCTGGTGGCTTGTTTTTACATCTAATCATGCTCTTGTGATCAAGAATCCTGAGTTTCACCTTTCTGGTGGTCATGCCCACATATCGGAACTGGCAAGGACAAGTTATCAGATAAATCAGTTTTTCACTACTACATACAGTTAGTGTGTTTTTTCTGTACCCACGGTCTGTCTGTGCCAATATCTATTGTTGTAGTGTGTTTAGTTTGGGGGCATGCAGCACAAGTTCCACACGGGTAATGTCCCTTTACTGACGGCAGGTTCCATAATGTGTCTTGTGTAAGAGCAGGATGGATTTTAGGTCTCGTATGAACCAGAGTGTCGCAAAGATTGGAACTCTTGAAAGAAAATAGAGCGGGGGGGGATCTTTTCTTTGCCAATATTCAATATCTTCCAATGTTTTTGCACACTTTTTTCAATCCCTTTGGATAACGTACTGAACGTATTAATGTACGTCAGTCTTATCATGGGAGATTTCGGTATCTGTGCTTCCAACAGAGCATCCCGATTATTGTTAGAAGCACGTTTACATGATCGTCGTATCAATCTCTTGGGATACTGCTTCTCCTGAAGTTGTTTGGAGAGAGTTTTAGCATGGACCTCAAACTTGTCTTTGGTCGAACAATTCCTCCTTAGACATAGGAATTGCCCATAGGGTAAATTATCACGTAGTGATGTGGGATGGTAGCTGTTATAACTGAGAAGAGAATTTCTTGACATGGGTTTTCTGTACAGTTCAGTTTCTAGTCCTGTGGGTGTGGAGAAAATCAGAAGGTCAAGAAAAGGAAGGCTGTTTTTGCTGAATTCCACCGTAAATTTCAGGTACTCATTTCTGGAGTTAAGCCAAGTGTGGAAAATGGTGATGGTGTCTGGATCTCCTCTATATGTTCTTGCTCAAACTGATGGACATACAAATTCGCCAGGCTTGGTGCAAAAACGCTTCCCATGCTAGTGCCTGATGTTTGTAGGTAGATCTTTTAAAAGTTCTCTTTCATGGCAATTCTGGCGCATTCCATAATGAAATGCAAGGGAGATATAGAGTCTAGATCTCTATTGTCCAGAAAGGAGCCTGATGGTGTCCAGTGTCTCGTCTTGGCGGATGCAGGTGTATAGGGACTCGACATCGAACGAGACTAAGAAATTGGTGTCAATATTAAACTCAACTTCTGGTAGAAGCCTCAAGATGGGGAACACTGTGCACTCTGTGGGGGCACCCCATGGTGCCTGCCACACTGTGCATGGTTGTAAAGAGGGGTCCCTTGGGTACCCCCACAGGCCCCTTTCGGAGGCCTCTGGGTGAAGGGGGGCCTGCGATGGGCCCCCAATGTCGGTGTCCGACAGCGGATCTATGTCGGAACAATGAATCAGAAAGGCTGTCCGAATCTGACATAGTAATACGTTGGTCGGAAACGCGGTCCGTAGACCAGCACGAGTTGGCTCCGACTGACTCGGATTCTCCGAATGCCGGTCGGAACCGATTCAGAATGACCGAACGGTTACCTTCCCATCGTAATCGGCCAGTCATAAATGTTTCCGAGTTGGTCAGAAACGCGGGTTCCAAATTGGATTCTGACAAACCGAATGCAGTTCAGAGCTTTCGCTACCGACATCGAAATTGGCTCCTAAATTTTCAAATTCTTTATTGCATAACTACATCTGACAATTTGGAAATGTAAGGGGCCTCATTACACCACAATCCAATCATGTGCAGAGCTGAGACCTCAGATCGTAAATATTTTAAATCATGATCTCTAGACAATAACTCAGTTTTCACATTGAAATGAAGATGGGAGATTTTTTAAGGGTAATTCTAATGTTGGAAAGTCTAAAGAAATGTTCTTTATATGCCCTCTTATGCTTACAGCTTCCCTCTTCTCAATATTTAAAAGCTCCATTTTAAAATATTAAGTTATTTCATCTTCTTCGACTAAAAGTAATTCTAGAATCTTAAAATTAATTTTATTAAAGTGAAATACCAGGAGACCAATTATACTTCTGTCTTCATTGCTTGTATCATCGATGATTGCGGGCGGTTCAAGAGTTTTTCCAAACACAGGCCTTGCAACTTATTCCAGTTTTGTATTACACAAATAAATACAATTTCTGCACCATATAGATATTTTATTTGTAGAGTTGCCTTCAATGCTTGTAAAATCGGTAGCAGGTTGGGTCCTCCATAATACTTAAAACATTCATATAACCCTGTTATACTTGTCAATGCATGAGATTTAACAATATCAATATCAAAGTCCAATTTTCAATCAAAATGTGATGAAAAGTTCATTCAAAGATACCTATAGGATGTAACTTCTTCCACCAATATTTGGGTAATGTACAATTGGTGCTTCCCCCCCCCCCAAATACCATTGTTTTAGTTCTATCCATATAATTATCATTTTTGCCATCCACAGTATTTAAAAAAGACATCCCATTTCACTTACAACCCTATTTGTGTTATATTCATAATTTCCATGTCATCTGCATATCGAAGACAGTGTATATGCTGTCCGCTAATTTTGGGTGAAAATGCATGAGCTCTCAATAGGAGTGAAGGTAACTCCAATCGTTAAAGGGCAAAAACTGCAGGGGCCAACACAACCCTGGCATAAAACATTCTCGATGTAAATCAACTCTTTCCAATTGCTCAGGTCCATTTCCTTCCGAATGCATAATATGCCTTCTGAGATATTTACATTTCTTGACTGTTCACATGGTATTTCAACATTAACCAAATTAAAGGATCCCTTGAAACCAATCCATATGGACCTACATTGAACAACCAAGGGGGCGTGGCCAGGCTGCCAACCAAGATGTCCGTGCAGCCCTGAAGCTCCACCAGCAAACCCCAGCAAAATTCTTTCTGTCCCCTAAAGAATCGCCGCTGACCATACCTGAACGCGATCCTCTTATCCCCCATACTGCGTGGAAGACTCGGAGCTGTTGATGACCCTTTGAATTGCCAGCAAACTGCTTGATCCAAGCGTTGATCCGGCGAGAGGGTGGAGCTGAACACGACTACGCAGCGCTACCTGGAGACCGGCCCAGAAATCCCCGGCCTAAAGTACGACCCTGGGGCCGCGAAGAGGGAGTCTACGGGGCTCCCGCCCGCAACATTGGATCAGTGAGAGCGGCGTGGGGTGAGCCTTTCCCCCCCTGTTCACACCTGCCACTACAGCTGCAGCGCACCTCTATTTCACGCTGGGATTGGAGTGCGCGCGTGAGGCTGGTATCGATCCCGGAGGCCCCACAGTGATAGGGACCGCGGGAAAGCCTGGGAGGCAGCCACCCAGCTGCGTACACAAATCTGCCAGGGGGGGACGTGGCACCCTTGGGCCTGCCCGCATTCCTCATAACAGCGCTACGACCTGCCAGCAATTAAATACTGTGAAAAGGGGCATAAAAGGGAACTGCAGAGCTTACAGAGAGCCCCTTACTGTATCGGATGGGGCGAGTTGAACGGCCGCCATTTTGAAGTAGCCATGGAAAGTAGTGAATTATCGGACACTTTAAAGTCCCCCATCCTTTTGATTTGGCACCGGAGAGCTATTTGGCAGATCTTATTTACATAGAGTCTTGAGGACAAACCTCATGATAAGTGGTGCCTGGTCCTGGCATTGCACATTTTGGCCGCTCCTTCACCTCCATCACACTACCACTTTTTAAGGAGTACTTCCTTTTAACTTGCCGCTCCTAGGTACTCTTTTTGTGCAGCCACGCGACCTTTGGAACTAGAAGGGGGACTTTTGGCCCGTCTGCTCCGTTAGTTGTGCTCCCAACACCTGCAACGACTCCCCATTTCGTATATGCAGGACAGTATGGGCCGGAAGGACCCTAAACAAAGGTTGTTGACATTCGGGAAACCTGCTGAGAAAGCACAAGAGTCTGACGCCAACATGGCAGAGGGTGGCCAGGACACAGTTCTCACAGATGACCCGGCTACAACCCAGTCTTCCCTTTTGGCAGAATTGAGAGCCGGATTTAGAGCACTAGATGGAAGGTTTGACGCGCTTGAAAAATGCCCTGATACCTTGAGAGCTAAAATTGAAGTCCCTGATAGACAACTGGACATGGTGGAAGGGAGGGTCTCCGATCTTGAAGATGGAGCTGCCCAATCCACCAAGCGCTTGGAGCGCATGGAAAAAATCCTTAAGGACTTAGCAATAAAGAACAAAGACTTAGAAGCGCACAGTAGGCGCAATAATCTTCGCATTCTTCAGATACCCGAATCTACCAACATGGGCCAAATTGATTTTTTTGTTGAAACTCTGCTCATCGGCCTTTTTTGGAAAGACGCTTTCACACCAGGCTTTGTTGTAGAGTGTGCACACCACTCCTTGGGCCCTCATCCTAACCCTGGTTGCCCTCTGAGGCCCATTATTGCACGAATAATGCACTTCTGAGACAGGGACACTGCACTCTGCCTCGCCAGAGAGCATGGCGAGACCATCTGGTAGGGATTGACAGTTGCACTGTATCCAGATTTCACAGCGATGGTGCAAGAAGCATGGCAAAAACACAACGGTGTGAAGGCCACTCTTTGGAACTTAGGCCTTAGATAGGAACTGTTATACCCGGCTCGCCTACATGTCGACATCGATGGACGATCCCGTATTTTCGACACTCCCACTGCAGTGCAGGAATTCTGTAGATTCTACAAGAACAGTAGCAGTCAGCAGAAAGAGGCCAGGTCTGGCTCTTCCCCACCACACAGCGGCTCGGTAGCCAGTGTTGAGCTCTTCTCCACAGAATAACTCTGTTAACATGTTCAGCACCGCAGATTTTCAGATTAGAAGATTTTTCATATATGCTACAACAGAATAAGTATCACATTCCAATGCTATTCATTGCTGGGTGCTGTCAAGGTGTTGCCCCCCCGCCACTCAGTGTATACCACATTGCCGGTATTCTTGATAGTACTGCATCATACTGTATTTATTTATTTATTTAGATCACTTATATCGCGCACAAATCATCCCCAAGGGGATCTCCCCCTGTACATTTGTATTTACAACTTGGATGCTTACGGGATGCATTTGGTTATCGTTTTATGGGGTTGGTTCCTTACGTCTGGGGGCGTGAGGCTGGGTGGGGGAGTATATTTGCATATTTGTTTATCAGACCTTGTTTATCAGTATGCTAACTGCTACGTTGAAATGTATCTCACCACTAAGCTCATACTGTTTTTCCAGAAATACTGTTCGATTAACAACATTACTTAAGTTACCTGACCAATCTAGCCTGTCTTTGATTACCCAGAATGTCAGGGGCCTAAACAACACCAGAAAAGGGAAACATGTACTCCATTACCTACAAAGACATCAAATAGATGTGGCGTTTCTACAGGAAATCCACCTGCCTAAGTCCAGAGACACCCATTTCGCAGCTAGCTGGGGCCCGCATCACCATTTTTCAAACTATAGTTCATACGCAAGGGGCACAGCCATAGTGATCCACAAGCCACTCCCCTTTCATTTACACAAAGCCCACTGCAATGGAGAAGTCCTCTACACCATTGTGATAGGAAAGCTGATGGGCCATAACGTTACACTGGTATGCCTGTACGCCCCTAACATAGACAGCCCTGAATATTTCCACGATTTACACTCTTTGGTTCTTCGTTTGGGTACCAACCTCATACTTATGGGCGGGGATTTTAATCTACTGCTTAACCCCACATTAGACTGCTTCTCAGCCTCCACAGATACTAAACCACACTCACGACGTGCTCTTGTAGAAATGTGTGACTCACTGCATCTGTCCGACATCTGGAGATGCCACAATCCGACAGCTACCACTTACACGCACTACTCGGCCCAACGCGATACATGGACCAGGTTAGACTACTGGCTCAGCCCCCCCTTGTCTGAATACATGGTACAAGACCACCACAACGCTTCCCAGAACATACTCAGATCACTCTCCAGTAGTGTTGAAGGTTAGTGTCCCCAGACCAGAAGGGCACGAACGACAATGGCGATTCCCAGGTTGGGCTCTGAACGAGGACATGTTTCACACCGAGATCAAAGAGGCAATCGAAGAATACTTCGAATTGAACACAGGATCAGTAGACACTTGGGCAGTACTTTGGGAGGCCTTTAAGGTCTACATCAGGGGAGTTAGCATGGCCAAACATGCCGGAGTGTTGAAAGAGCGTGGGTATTATTGGCCCGCCTCGAACAGCAATTGGAAGCTTTAGACCGCGAGCAACTTCAAGGCCCAAAACCGGAAGGTATTGGGCAACATTTATCGCTACTTACTGAATTCAGAGAGGCAGCGGAGAGGGAAACTCATTTCTTGAGTATATATAACTGCCCGCCGATACGGCGAGGGTGAGCGTCCAGGACGCACCTTGGCGCAACTTCTGAGACCCCCTTATGAGTAATCATCAGTAGCGGATCGCATAGGGCCTGCTGCGGGGTGGGGGAGGGGCAGGATGGGGGAGTAGCAAACACGGACATACAACGGAACGGAGAAACGTAATAATTACTTTCCTCCATTCCGTCCTATGTCCATGTTTGCTACCCCCACCCTGCCCCTCCCCCGACTCGCCGCCCCGCAGCAAGCCCTATGCGAGCCGCTACTGGAAATCTTATATCAGAGAACTCAGATCCACGTCAGAACAACTCCTCTCCGACACTGCTGAGATCCGTGATGAATTTTTAGCATACTATGACACACTTTATGCATCCAAAGTCGCACATAATCCCACTGAACAGGAAAATTACCTGACCGAAATAGCCTTGTTATACCTCGAAAAATTCATGCAAGACTTTCTGGTGGAACCCTTCTCATCAGATGAGATTATCAGTGCGATTGAGGCGCTGAACAGCTCCACTGCACCAGGCCTCGATGGCTTCACTAGTGACTTTTACAAATCCTATAAGGAATTTCTGGCTCCCCGACTTCTGGAGGTTTATAGCGAGGCACTAGAACGAAATGAGTTACCGCCATCCCTTAGAGAAGCAGTGATTGTACTACTGCCCAAACCTGGGAAGGACCCCTCGCTCTGCGGATCGTACAGACCGCTTTCCCTGTTAAACTTAAAGTACAAAATCTTGGCAAAGATGATTGCTTTGCGGCTTTCTTTGTTACTTGACAGAATAATTTCCCCTGCCCAGTCTGGGTTCGTGTCCCATAGGTCCACTTCCCTAAATTTAAGAACCCTGTTTGCAGTGTTGCACAGAATCAATCCGGATACCCCAGCGGCAGCCATCCTTCTGGACATCGAGAAGGCTTTTGACTCCCTGGAGTGGCCCTTTTTTCTATCTGTTATGCGCAGGATGGGAATGCCCAAGGGATTCATTGCCGTTACTGCACTCCATGTACCGCGACCCGACTGCTAGGATACACCTAAATGGCACGTTGTCTTGCTCCTTCGCTCTGTCACGGGGCACCAGGCAGGGTTGCCCCCTATCGCCGCTATTATTTATAATGGCAATGGACCCACTTGTCAGGCATTTCCAGGAGCTGCACCTGCAGAGAGGGTTCAAGTTTCGCATGGGACCCCTTCTAGTATCTTTATACGTGGACAACGTCATTCTGGATGTTCGGGAACCGCAGGTAAACCTTGAACCCCTGATAAGGGAAATTATCTGGTTTGGTCGATTTTCGGGCTTGGGATCAATTGGCACAAATCAATGACATTTCCCTTTACCACAAGCACTAAAAAATGGAACTGTGAGTTTCCGCTAGAGTGGTGTGAGGACTCAACGAAATACTTAGGAATACACATCCACTTAGATGCTGTCCAAATAATCCGACTAAACTACGGCCAGGCTGTACACAAGCTCAAGTTGCAGGTGGAAAAATGGCTACAGCTCCCCCTCTCGATTGCAGGCTGTGTCGCTTTGATAAAGTTGATTATTCTCCCCAAATTTCTGTATTTGTTTAATAATATCCCTATACCGCTCCTGAAGAGTTTTTTCTCGACATTGAACACTCATCTCATCAGCCTTACCTGGGATGGAAAGAGGTCTAGGGTCCATTGGGAGGTTATGACATTATCTTACGGTAGAGGTGGATTTGGTGTTCCAAATCTTCAGTTATATTACTTAGTCGCACAGTGCAGCTACGCGCACTCCTGGTTCCACCCAGATGCCAGAATCCTGTAGCTACGGCCAGAGGCAGACTTAGTTCTTACCGGCACCCTCAACATGGTCCTGCCCCGGGGCTTTCCCCGAGACCCCAATGAAATGCAAACAGTCTCGACCACAAGTTGGGCTTGGAAAAAACTGATTAGAATTATGGGGGCCCCTATGTTATACTCTCCTGGTCTACCGATTATTAATAATCGTTGGATCCCAATCACTGGTGAAAAAATAGTACAAAGAATGCTCTCCAAATACGACATAGATAGACTTGGGGACGTGTTTACAGGAGGGCAGGTTTTCTCTATCTCAGAGGAGGAGAAATTTAATGAGGCAACGTTTATGGATAGATCCATTCTTAATTGGGTATGCTCGGCACTGAGGCTGCTACTCCCAGGATTCCTGTTGGAACCTAAACCATTCGCTCCACTCACCACGGCTATTAAGTGCACCGGAGGGGAACATCTCACTTCCAAAATGTAGAGAAAATGTGCAGACACTATCCCTGTTGAAGAAGTCAAAATTCGGGAGGCCAGAGAGGCCGATCTGGGACATCCGATTCTAGATGACCAATGGAATGCCTGCTGTATGCAAATAAAAGAAATCTCCCTGAACAGCCGTCATAAATTGATACACTTCAAATTTCTATGGAGACTCTATATAACCCGAAAGACAACTCACAAGATATTCCCGGTCAGACCCCACTTTTACTTAAAATGCTGGGCTTCGCATGCAGACTTTGCTCACCTTACTTGGAATTTTGGTAAAATTAAAACATACTGGGCAGAAGTCTTTCAAACATTAGGGGAAAAGGTCAAGATGGACATTACAACCACTCCTGAGGTTGCATCTATGGGATATGTGGTTAATTTCCCTTGGGGGGGTTGGAAATTTATTGCCATGGGGTTATTGTTGGCTAAGAGAGAAATTGCAATTAAATGAGGAGGAAAAACTTCACCAACATTGAAGAGCTGTTTAAAAAGTTTAGCATATTGTAATACAAATAGTGATCTGTATATCAGCACCTTGCCGAGGTCGTCCCATCCAAAAGACATTTCGGGCCCCCTAAAAGGTTACGTTGCAGCTTCAAGCTCACAAGCTGCTTCACAACAGGAACATGGGATTGTCCTAACAGGAGTGGGTTAATCATGATGTCCAACCTATTGCTGGTAGACACAACAATAAATGCATAACCAGAGATAAATGGGTGCTCTGTATGAACCAATGTAATGTGTATGGTGTGTTAAGTTGTACGGAATAGACGGTAGGAGAAGAATTATCTTTTTTATTCCAATATGCAATTGTTGTCAAGTCCGTATGGTACTGGTGATTTACTTTCCTCATTTTCGTACCCTAGACATTGCTATGTATTACGCAATATGTATTTATGGATCCAGTGTAATCCTTATGAAACTGGTAAATAAAGTTAAAAAAAAACAACCAAGATGTAATTAGTTCAAAGGGCCACACAAAGACTACAGCACCCAGAATGCATCCGGTTCTTGCACAAAGCCCGGACTGGAAAATGTTTTTGTTTTGACAAGGAGAAAGGTAGCCACCCTGGAAAGATTCAGTAAACAGTTGTTTACATGTTACAATGATATGACCCTGCACTGCTGAGGGCGGCAGCCTGCCCATTAAAGACGGGGGGCACAGGGGCAACATTGTCACCTCACCCACAGGTTAAGAAAGTTGCTATTATTTTAAATAGCATTGAAGTCTCCTTCAATGGTAACACATTCTCTACCATCACAGTGCAATACGTAAGCCGAGGTTGTCCCTCTCCTCCAGCTGCCACATTTATTCTTTGAATAACTTGAGGCAATTACTGAAATCCCTGCTCCTTCGACAAGCTGTGCATGAGCTGAGACCTGCTATTAATGTATTGCTTTCTGCTAATGCAAAGTCATGTATCCTCTTTCTGTGGTGTTGCTCTCGGGATTATTTCATAACTGGGGGCCAGATTGGGGCCTATAACTGTGTCGCTGCTTTACTTTGGGTATTTTTTCTGAAATAAATAACAGAACGTACACTGAAGCCTGGCAATGTATGTGAAAACAGTGCTGCTAACTCTGACATTCCAGATCCCATGTTGAGATAGCCAGCCTGTGCCTGTCTGTGTTAAAGAAGCCGTTCATGTAAAGTATCAGTTTCCTGTGGTCTTGCTGCAGGCAAGGGCTGTGGCTATGGAATTTTTGCAATTTGCAACTTCTAGTATCACCACATGCCATCAAAGTCACCTCAGGGACAGTCTCACCCCCTAGCCTACTCAGACTCTGCCAATTAATTGTGCTAGAATCGCTTTACCTGAAGTTGTGTAGCTCAGTCGCCAATCACCCACAGGTTCACCACCTGTTGAATATTACACAGGTGTCAGACTGGATCAGGAATATTTTAAGCAGTACCTCTGTGCTGGTTGGTGACACTGTGTGGTTGCACACTGACACCGTTTCACTCAGAAGTTGGAGTGCTGGGCCTATATAGGCACAACTCCCACATGCTGACATCAGTTGCTTTATGAGCTACCCATGACCCCAGACACAGAGCCCCAACAACAAACTGGCTTTGACCAGTATGTGGAATCTTAGACTTGGGATTGTATTAAAGGATAGAGTCCAATTCACAGAATGTGGAGGATGGAAGGGTCTGTGATGAATCTACAGTTGAATAGATTCTCTACCAGATAAAGCATTACCAATGGTAAGTAATTTTATCTTCTGAAAGACTCTTTTAACAGCAGATTCATCATTTTTTAAATAGGTACCAGAATATTACCTATTAGGAGGTAGGTCTGGTAATTGGCTCAAACCAGAACATACATTAGGACCAAGTGGGCAACATGCTACACTCTGAGGACATGGATGTCAAGACATTACTGTCTTGTGACTGTATGGAGTGATGCCCACATAGCTGCCTGGCAAATGTTCAAGACAGGAACTCCACATGCAAGCACATTGCGAGTGAGGTACCATTTTTATAGGGAGACCTGGGGGAACGCTGGTTGGGATTGCAGGGATTGTGGGTTTCGGGAAATTTGGGGGACCCAAGCAAGCCATACCTTGCTGGACTCCCCCTGGTGTCTAGTTTTCAGAAATGTGTGGGTTTGGTAGGTTTCCCTACATCGCCGCCGAGCCCCTGGCCAAGAACTCATGGGACCCCCCTTGCAAAACCAGGTTGGTTTGTGATAGGTAATTTTGATGTCGCCTCACTAGGTTTTAGGCCATTGACTGTCGCGGGTCTTTGACCCACCCACGCAAGTGAGGTACCATTGTTATCGGGAGACCTAGGGGAACGCTGGGTAGGAGAATATTTGTGGATCCATGCAGATTCCAGAACTTTTCCACACAGACATTTGAGAAAAAAAGTGATTTCTTTCAGCTAAATTTAAGGTTTGCAGGGGAGTCTGGGTAGGAGAATGTTGGGGGACCCACACAAGTCATACATCGCTGGACTCCCCGGGTGTCAAGATTTCAGAAATGTGTGGGGTTAATAGGTTTCCCTAGATGGCAGCCGAGCCCGTGGCCAAAAACTCATGAGACCCCCTTGCAAAACCAGGTTGGTTTGTCATAGGAAATTTTGATGTCACCTCAATAGGTTTTGGGCCCTTGCCTGTCGCGGGTACTTGACCCACCCACACAAGTGAGGTACCATTTTTCTCGGAAGACTTTGGGGAACAAATTTTTAGGTCTGCAAGGGATTCTGGGTAACAGAACCTGGTGAGAACCAGTCAAGTCACCCCATCCTGGATTCACCTCCTGGGTGTCTAGTTTTCAAAAATCTATAAGTTTGCTAGGTTTCCCTTGGTGCCGGCAGAGCTAGGGTTCAAAATCTACAGCTAGGCATTTTGAAAAAAAGGGTGCGTTTTCACTGTGAATATGTGGTGTGTCCACATTGTGTTTTGGGCCATTTCCTGTCACGGGCACTAGGCCTGCTCACACAAGTGAGGTACCATTTTTCTAAGAATACTTTGGTAAACATGGAGTGGGAGGAATTTTGTGGATCCACGCAGATTCCAGAACCTACCACCACAGAAATGTGAGGAAAATGTGTTTTTTTGATAAATCTTTAGGTTTGCAAGGGATTCTGGGTAACAGAACCTGGTGAGAGCCAGTCAAGTCACCCCATCCTGGATTTCTCTGGGTGTCTAGTTTTCAAAAATGTATAGGTTTTCTAGGTTTCCCTAGGTGCCGGCAGAGCTAGGGTTCAAAATCCACAGCTAGGCATTTTGCAAAAAAGGGTTCGTTTTCACTGTGAAAATGTGGTGTGTCCACATTGTGTTTTAGGCCATTTCCTGTCACGGGCACTAAGCCTGCTCACACAAGTGAGGTACCATTTTTCTAAGAATACTTTGGTAAACATGGAGTGGGTGGAATTTTGTGGATCCACGCAGATTCCAGAACCTTCCACAACAGAAATGTGAGGAAAATGTGTTTTTTTGACAAATCTTTAGGTTTGCAAGGGATTCTGGGTAACAGAACCTGGTGAGAGCCAGTCAAGTCACCCCATCCTGGATTTCTCTGCTTTTGCTAGGTAATATCTAACATGGGTTATTAGAATGGCAGGTGGTGAACATAAAGACTTATTTTCTATATCTAATTTCTGTTGTGTTTGTTCTTATATTAGTTTCATTCGGGCCTGGTAGGCCATGCCTGAAAATGGCTGCTGCAGAGGGATGGGATTGCGTGCGCCGAAAAAGATGGCCCCGCGCATGAGCAGAGTGAATGCTCCAGTCATGTGTATGCGGCCTATGCCCGGAGTGAGAGATGTCAAGGCCAGCCTGACCTGAAATGAGAGTAGTGGCAAGAGTTCAGCATGTATGCATGGGAACAGATGGGAGAACTGAGCTACAGAGGATGACCATCGGAGTTTGTTACAAATTTCATTAACAAGTTAAATTTCCCTTGGACATTGTGGATCACGAGAACTACTGAATGCATTTATTGTTTGCAAACCGGTTCAAACAAGGAGGGCAATGAGGTGACCATCACCACCCCTCCAATGGACCAATTAGAATGAATTCAGCCCCTAAAGATTTTAATTTTGAGTGTAGCGAGTTAGAGGAAAAGGTATAAATGAGTCTGCGTTTACATTATGAGAAGTCCTGAGGTTCGGTTTGGTTTAATTCGGTTTGGTTCGATCAGATTCAATTTTTCTATCCGGATGCTACGAGAGACTCTGTCATTTTGGACTTCGAACTTTGATGGGGAGTAGGAACCAAACCGTTGCGGGAGTTGCCCCGTGAGGAGATTGCGTCCGAGGAGGTGAGAGGGACAGTCAGTCAGTATTGGGAGATCTATCCTGTGATCTGCGGTTCATTCTTCTTTCTGGTGAACCATTTTTTTCATCACCCTATGGCCAAGGGTAATCAGTATTTTCTGTTTCTATTTTAATTTTACTTAAATGCTTACGGATAATGTTAAATGTATTTGTCTAATAAAGCTTTACTTATTTACTTTCATTCAATGGATTGATTCAGATATCAAATGGTAACTCTAGAATTGAGTCTGTGATTCTTAAATTAAACAATGATCACTAAATGTTAAAAGTTTTAATCGTGATTAAGCTGGATTTAATCGCCATCAACTGATTCTACTAGCTGGTCCATCGACAGAATAGCGGAGTACCTTGATGTTTAGAATCGACAGTTTATAAGATGAATGTGTATCATGGGTATAATGTACATTCGGTCATATTAATAAGGTACCCCGTTCATCCTGCAGCTCGTCTACTTATCATTAATCCAGAAAACTGAGTAGATTTGTGTATTGGGTGTCATGGGCCCCACCGATGTAGGCTTAAATAAATAAATAGGTGTAGGGATTTTCTGGGTTGATGTCATAAGGAAAAGGGTTTTTTAATATCCGCGCTGCATCAGATTTCTTGGTAGCATGGTTCTGGTTACTATAAGTCAGTTTGGGGATTATTGTTTATTGATTTTCAATGTCTAACTCTTCATGTTGAGTTTGCATTACGTTATATGTAGTCAGAATTTTGAAGCTTCTGGGAAGTAGGAAGTGGACAAGTGTGACAAGAGAAGTCACATGGAATTGTGCATTGTCTGATTTCAACTTGGTGATAACACAGGACTGTGTCATGTTAGGGAAATCGATTTTGTCAAACCAACGAGTTAAGAATTAGTGCCGATAATTTTTGTAAAGGAGGGGTCAGCAGAAGCAGGAGTAGAGCTGACGTCAACAAGGACCGCGCTGGGATTGGTCAGTCGTGGTGGAACGAAGAGCTTTCTGATTGGTGTGCTGGCGTAAAGGCGAGCTGGAATAGGTCAATGTGAGAGTGACGTAGAACTTTCTGATTGGTGCTTTAGAGTGAGTTGCGCTGGGATAGGACAGAATAGTCGAGCAGATTGAAGGAGAATAGTGTGAATTTGCTTTGAGAAACAATAGTAAAAATATGGCTCATTATGATGAGCAGGATAGAGAGAAACCATCATGGTTTAAGAAGCTAAAGAATATTTTTAAGAAAGATAAAAAGGGTGTAACGAGGGAAGGAGAAGTGCTTCTTCCACCGAAAACACCAGCATCTTATATGATGATGAAATATGGCTATCATACTTGTATTTGGTTGGAAAATTGGGCGAAATATTCTCAAAATGATGGAGCATTGGCATTTCCAGAAACTGGTTCGTTTAGCACAGCTGTATGTCAAAATTTAAGAGTCCTAATTAATGATGAGACTTGAACCGAGACCTAGACCGACTCAGTTTGAAGCCCTAGGTGAATGGGAAGATGAGATGTATGAAAGAGAAAGACACAGAGGTACAAAGGATTATGGTTTTATTCCTGGAAGAGTATGGGGTTTGAGTCATGAAGACAGGATGAGATGATGGCTGTATAGTAATATGACGGATGAACAGGGAAAAAGTGTACAGAGAAAAAGAAGTATGCAGTATCAGAGAGGCGTGGGTTTTGAGTTAGCGATACTGATGATGAGTTGCTGGCGGACATTTTAAATTAAAGACCCCTTCCATATCAACAGGCTTCTGCGGTGGTGACACCAAATGCACCGCCAATGCAAACTGTGAAAAATCCAATCCCTGAACAATTTTTAGAAATAGATAGTTCAATTAATAGACAAAAATACCACGGACTGTGGAACCTGATAATCAAAATGCGACTGAACTAGCCAGAACAACCGGAGAATTGACTGAAAAGATAAGAGAATTGACAAAGAATGTAGAAGCTGTAACTGTGCCGGTAACTATAGGTCCAATAATACCAGTGTTTGAGAATAAAAGATAGATGAACATTCCTTAACCATTCCCTTGCATGCAAAATGTATGAGAAAAGATAATGCCGGAAGTCAGGGAGGCAAAATATTCGGTTAGATCAACTCCACCTATGAATTTGACAATAGATCAGAGTTGAATAAATACAATTCCTATTGGAACTGAGTCAGCAACTGAAACCCCAGAGAGAAGTGTAAATAGGGTAGAATTAAACACGACCCCAGTGGGTCCAACTGCGGGAGAATTAAATGAATGGGTAAAGATTTTGCAGTAGAAAGACACAGAACTACAACCTTTGGATGTGGTTCGGTTAAAGATAGATATGGAAGAATTGATTCTAGGGACAATTGGTACAGATCGACTAAAATCCTATCAAGATGATGAATTAATGTTTATATGTAAAAGTATTACTTGGAGAGCTAGGAACTTGCATGAAAAGTTGGAAGAAACTGCAAATGAATAGGGAGTAGATTTTGTAAAAATCAGAGGATTACAGAAACCGTAGAGATGATTTTATTGAAATAAATATAGAAAACCTGAACACTTCAGGACGGTTAACACAGATAAAAGAGCTGATTGTGTTACTGAGAAAATGGGGAGACGTAGACAGGTGGAGAAGTAGGTGGATAAGGAGAAAAGAATGAACGGCTGATAAGGCAACATTAGCTTTCCCTGTAAAAGAAAAGGAACCAACGGTAATAGAATGTCCGATGAGAGAAATTCCAGGAGGAGGTTATGTAGACGACCCATGGTCCAGACAAGATACATTGTCGTTCACAAATGATTTTCCAAAGTTGAGAGAAAAGCCTGTAGAATGGTATAGCCAGGTGGCTATACCCCCACCCTGCCCTCCCCCGACTCACCGCCCCGCAGCAAGCCCTATGCGAGCCGCTACTGGAAATCTTATATCAGAGAACTCAGATCCACGTCAGGACAACTCCTCTCCGACACTGCTGAGATCCGTGATGAATTTTTAGCATACTATGACACACTTTATGCATCCAAAGTCGCACATAATCCCACTGAACAGGAAAATTACCTGACCGAAATAGCCTTGTTATACCTCGAAAAATTCATGCAAGACTTTCTGGTGGAACCCTTCTCATCAGATGAGATTATCAGTGCGATTGAGGCGCTGAACAGCTCCCCTGCACCAGGCCTCGATGGCTTCACTAGTGACTTTTACAAATCCTATAAGGAATTTCTGGCTCCCCGACTTCTGGAGGTTTATAGCGAGGCACTAGAACGAAATGAGTTACCGCCATCCCTTAGAGAAGCAGTGATTGTACTACTGCCCAAACCTGGGAAGGACCCCTCGCTCTGCGGATCGTACAGACCGCTTTCCCTGTTAAACTTAAAGTACAAAATCTTGGCAAAGATGATTGCTTTGCGGCTTTCTTTGTTACTTGACAGAATAATTTCCCCTGCCCAGTCTGGGTTCGTGTCCCATAGGTCCACTTCCCTAAATTTAAGAACCCTGTTTGCAGTGTTGCACAGAATCAATCCGGATACCCCAGCAGCAGCCATCCTTCTGGACATCGAGAAGGCTTTTGACTCCCTGGAGTGGCCCTTTTTTCTATCTGTTATGCGCAGGATGGGAATGCCCAAGGGATTCATTTTTCTTTAGTGCACTCCATGTACCGCGACCCGACTGCTAGGATACACCTAAATGGCACGTTGTCTTGCTCCTTCGCTCTGTCACGGGGCACCAGGCAGGGTTGCCCCCTATCGCCGCTATTATTTATACTGGCAATGGACCCACTTGTCAGGCATTTCCAGGAGCTGCACCTGCAGAGAGGGTTCCAGTTTCGCATGGGACCCCTTCAGGTATCTTTATACGTGGACAACGTCATTCTGGATGTTCGGGAACCGCAGGTAAACCTTGAACCCCTGATAAGGGAAATTATCTGGTTTGGTCGATTTTCGGGCTTGGGATCAATTGGCACAAATCAATGACATTTCCCTTTACCACAAGCACTAAAAAATGGAACTGTGAGTTTCCGCTAGAGTGGTGTGTGGACTCAACGAAATACTTAGGAATACACATCCACTTAGATGCTGTCCAAATAATCCGACTAAACTACGGCCAGGCTGTACACAAGCTCAAGTTGCAGGTGGAAAAATGGCTACAGCTCCCCCTCTCGATTGCAGGCTGTGTCGCTTTGATAAAGTTGATTATTCTCCCCAAATTTCTGTATTTGTTTAATAATATCCCTATACCGCTCCTGAAGAGTTTTTTCTCGACATTGAACACTCATCTCATCAGCCTTACCTGGGATGGAAAGAGGTCTAGGGTCCATTGGGAGGTTATGACATTATCTTACGGTAGAGGTGGATTTGGTGTTCCAAATCTTCAGTTATATTACTTAGTCGCACAGTGCAGCTACGCGCGCTCCTGGTTCCACCCAGATGCCAGAATCCTGTAGCTACGGCCAGAGGCAGACTTAGTTCTTACCGGCACCCTCAACATGGTCCTGCCCCGGGGCTTTCCCCGAGACCCCAATGAAATGCAAACAGTCTCGACCACAAGTTGGGCTTGGAAAAAACTGATTAGAATTATGGGGGCCCCTATGTTATACTCTCCTGGTCTACCGATTATTAATAATCGTTGGATCCCAATCACTGGTGAAAAAATAGTACAAAGAATGCTCTCCAAATACGACATAGATAGACTTGGGGACGTGTTTACAGGATGGCAGGTTTTCTCTATCTCAGAGGAGGAGAAATTTAATGAGGCAACGTTTATGGATAGATCCATTCTTAATTGGGTATGCTCGGCGCTGAGGCTGCTACTCCCAGGATTCCTGTTGGAACCTAAACCATTCGCTCCACTCACCACGGCTATTAAGTGCACCGGAGGGGAACATCTCACTTCCAAAATGTATAGAAAATGTGCAGACACTATCCCTGTTGAAGATGTCAAAATTCGGGAGGCCAGAGAGGCCGATCTGGGACATCCGATTCTAGATGACCAATGGAATGCCTGCTGTATGCAAATAAAAGAAATCTCCCTGAACAGCCGTCATAAATTGATACACTTCAAATTTCTATGGAGACTCTATATAACCCGAAAGACAACTCACAAGATATTCCCGGTCAGACCCCACTTTTACTTAAAATGCTGGGCTTCGCATGCAGACTTTGCTCACCTTACTTGGAATTTTGGTAAAATTAAAACATACTGGGCAGAAGTCTTTCAAACATTAGGGGAAAAGGTCAAGATGGACATTACAACCACTCCTGAGGTTGCATCTATGGGATATGTGGTTAATTTCCCTTGGGGGGGTTGGAAATTTATTGCCATGGGGTTATTGTTGGCTAAGAGAGAAATTGCAATTAAATGAGGAGGAAAAACTTCACCAACATTGAAGAGCTGTTTAAAAAGTTTAGCATATTGTAATACAAATAGTGATCTGTATATCAGCACCTTGCCGAGGTCGTCCCATCCAAAAGACATTTCGGGCCCCCTAAAAGGTTACGTTGCAGCTTCAAGCTCACAAGCTGCTTCACAACAGGAACATGGGATTGTCCTAACAGGAGTGGGTTAATCATGATGTCCAACCTATTGCTGGTAGACACAACAATAAATGCATAACCAGAGATAAATGGGTGCTCTGTATGAACCAATGTAATGTGTATGGTGTGTTAAGTTGTACGGAATAGACGGTAGGAGAAGAATTATCTTTTTTATTCCAATATGCAATTGTTGTCAAGTCCGTATGGTACTGGTGATTTACTTTCCTCATTTTCGTACCCTAGACATTGCTATGTATTACGCAAAATGTATTTATGGATCCAGTGTAATCCTTATGAAACTGGTAAATAAAGTTAAAAAAAAACAACCAAGATGTAATTAGTTCAAAGGGCCACACAAAGACTACAGCACCCAGAATGCATCCGGTTCTTGCACAAAGCCCGGACTGGAAAATGTTTTTGTTTTGACAAGGAGAAAGGTAGCCACCCTGGAAAGATTCAGTAAACAGTTGTTTAAATGTTACAATGATATGACCCTGCACTGCCGAGGGCGGCAGCCTGCCCATTAAAGACGGGGGGCACAGGGGCAACATTGTCACCTCACCCACAGGTTAAGAAAGTTGCTATTATTTTAAATAGCATTGAAGTCTCCTTCAATGGTAACACATTCTCTACCATCACAGTGCAATACGTAAGCCGAGGTTGTCCCTCTCCTCCAGCTGCCACATTTATTCTTTGAATAACTTGAGGCAATTACTGAAATCCCTGCTCCTTCGACAAGCTGTGCATGAGCTGAGACCTGCTATTAATGTATTGCTTTCTGCTAATGCAAAGTCATGTATCCTCTTTCTGTGGTGTTGCTCTCGGGATTATTTCATAACTGGGGGCCAGATTGGGGCCTATAACTGTGTCGCTGCTTTACTTTGGGTATTTTTTCTGAAATAAATAACAGAACGTACACTGAAGCCTGGCAATGTAGGTGAAAACAGTGCTGCTAACTCTGACATTCCAGATCCCATGTTGAGATAGCCAGCCTGTGCCTGTCTGTGTTAAAGAATCCGTTCATGTAAAGTATCAGTTTCCTGTGGTCTTGCTGCAGGCAAGGGCTGTGGCTATGGAATTTTTGCAATTTGCAACTTCTAGTATCACCACATGCCATCAAAGTCACCTCAGGGACAGTCTCACCCCCTAGCCTACTCAGACTCTGCCAATTAATTGTGCTAGAATCGCTTTACCTGAAGTTGTGTAGTTCAGTCGCCAATCACCGCTCGTTCACATTTTCAAGTACACGCACAAAAGAGAGTACTGATGAACCAGTTACTTACCTTCAATAATACGCTGGCTGGTAGAGACTCTCTCTAACCACAGGTTCACCACCTGTTGAATATTACACAGATGTCAGACTGGATCAGGAATATTTTAAGCAGTACCTCTGTGCTGGTTGGTGACACTGTGTGGTTGCACACTGATACCGTTTCACTCAGAAGTTGGAGTGCTGGGCCTATATAGGCACAACTCCCACATGCTGACATCAGTTGCTATATGAGCTACCCATGACCCCAGACACAGAGCCCCAACAACAAACTGGCTTTGACCAGTATGTGGAATCTTAGACTTGGGATTGTATTAAAGGATAGAGTCCAATTCACAGAATGTGGAGGATGGGAGGGTCTGTGATGAATCTACAGTTGAATAGATTCTCTACCAGATAAAGCATTACCAATGGTAAGTAATTTTATCTTCTGAAAGACTCTTTTAACAGCAGATTCATCATTTTTTAAATAGGTACCAGAATATTACCTATTAGGAGGTAGGTCTGGTAATTGGCTCAAACCAGAACATACATTAGGACCAAGTGGGCAACATGCTACACTCTGAGGACATGGATGTCCAGACATTACTGTCTTGTGACTGTATGGAGTGATGCCCACATAGCTGCCTGGCAAATGTTCAAGACAGGAACTCCACATGCAAGCACAGTGCGAGTGAGGTACCATTTTTATAGGGAGACCTGGGGGAACGCTGGTTGGGATTGCAGGGATTGTGGGTTTCGGGAAATTTGGGGGACCCAAGCAAGCCATACCTTGCTGGACTCCCCCTGGTGTCTAGTTTTCAGAAATGTGTGGGTTTGGTAGGTTTCCCTACATCGCCGCCGAGCCCCTGGCCAAGAACTCATGGGACCCCCCTTGCAAAACCAGGTTGGTTTGTGATAGGTAATTTTGATGTCGCCTCACTAGGTTTTAGGCCATTGACTGTCGCGGGTCTTTGACCCACCCACGCAAGTGAGGTACCATTGTTATCGGGAGACCTAGGGGAACGCTGGGTAGGAGAATATTTGTGGATCCATGCAGATTCCAGAACTTTTCCACACAGACATTTGAGAAAAAAAGTGATTTCTTTCAGCTAAATTTAAGGTTTGCAGGGGAGTCTGGGTAGGAGAATGTTGGGGGACCCACACAAGTCATACATCGCTGGACTCCCCCGGGTGTCAAGATTTCAGAAATGTGTGGGGTTAATAGGTTTCCCTAGATGGCAGCCGAGCCCGTGGCCAAAAACTCATGAGACCCCCTTGCAAAACCAGGTTGGATTGTCATAGGAAATTTTGATGTCACCTCAATAGGTTTTGGGCCCTTGCCTGTCGCGGGTACTTGACCCACCCACACAAGTGAGGTACCATTTTTCTCGGAAGACTTTGGGGAACAAATTTTTAGGTCTGCAAGGGATTCTGGGTAACAGAACCTGGTGAGAGCCAGTCAAGTCACCCCATCCTGGATTCACCTCCTGGGTGTCTAGTTTTCAAAAATCTATAAGTTTGCTAGGTTTCCCTTGGTGCCGGCAGAGCTAGGGTTCAAAATCTACAGCTAGGCATTTTGAAAAAAAGGGTGCGTTTTCACTGTGAAAATGTGGTGTGTCCACATTGTGTTTTGGGCCATTTCCTGTCACGGGCACTAGGCCTGCTCACACAAGTGAGGTACCATTTTTCTAAGAATACTTTGGTAAACATGGAGTGGGAGGAATTTTGTGGATCCACGCAGATTCCAGAACCTACCACCACAGAAATGTGAGGAAAATGTGTTTTTTTGATAAATCTTTAGGTTTGCAAGGGATTCTGGGTAACAGAACCTGGTGAGAGCCAGTCAAGTCACCCCATCCTGGATTTCTCTGGGTGTCTAGTTTTCAAAAATGTATAGGTTTTCTAGGTTTCCCTAGGTGCCGGCAGAGCTAGGGTTCAAAATCCACAGCTAGGCATTTTGCAAAAAAGGGTTCGTTTTCACTGTGAAAATGTGGTGTGTCCACATTGTGTTTTGGGCCATTTCCTGTCACGGGCACTAGGCCTGCTCACACAAGTGAGGTACCATTTTTCTAAGAATACTTTGGTAAACATGGAGTGGGTGGAATTTTGTGGATCCACGCAGATTCCAGAACCTTCCACAACAGAAATGTGAGGAAAATGTGTTTTTTTGACAAATCTTTAGGTTTGCAAGGGATTCTGGGTAACAGAACCTGGTGAGAGCCAGTCAAGTCACCCCATCCTGGATTTCTCTGCTTTTGCTAGGTAATATCTAACATGGGTTATTAGAATGGCAGGTGGTGAACATAAAGACTTATTTTCTATATCTAATTTCTGTTGTGTTTGTTCTTATATTAGTTTCATTCGGGCCTGGTAGGCCATGCCTGAAAATGGCTGCTGCAGAGGGATGGGATTGCGTGCGCCGAAAAAGATGGCCCCGCGCATGAGCAGAGTGAATGCTCCAGTCATGTGTATGCGGCCTATGCCCGGAGTGAGAGATGTCAAGGCCAGCCTGACCTGAAATGAGAGTAGTGGCAAGAGTTCAGCATGTATGCATGGGAACAGATGGGAGAACTGAGCTACAGAGGATGACCATCGGAGTTTGTTACAAATTTCATTAACAAGTTAAATTTCCCTTGGACATTGTGGATCACGAGAACTACTGAATGCATTTATTGTTTGCAAACCGGTTCAAACAAGGAGGGCAATGAGGTGACCATCACCACCCCTCCAATGGACCAATTAGAATGAATTCAGCCCCTAAAGATTTTAATTTTGAGTGTAGCGAGTTAGAGGAAAAGGTATAAATGAGTCTGCGTTTACATTATGAGAAGTCCTGAGGTTCGGTTTGGTTTAGTTCGGTTTGGTTCAATCAGATTCAATTTTTCTATCCGGATGCTACGAGAGACTCTGTCATTTTGGACTTCGAACTTTGATGGGGAGTAGGAACCAAACCGTTGCGGGAGTTGCCCCGTGAGGAGATTGCGTCCGAGGAGGTGAGAGGGACAGTCAGTCAGTATTGGGAGATCTATCCTGTGATCTGCGGTTCATTCTTCTTTCTGGTGAACCATTTTTTTCATCACCCTATGGCCAAGGGTAATCAGTATTTTCTGTTTCTATTTTAATTTTACTTAAATGCTTACGGATAATGTTAAATGTATTTGTCTAATAAAGCTTTACTTATTTACTTTCATTCAATGGATTGATTCAGATATCAAATGGTAACTCTAGAATTGAGTCTGTGATTCTTAAATTAAACAATGATCACTAAATGTTAAAAATTTTAATCGTGATTAAGCTGGATTTAATCGCCATCAACTGATTCTACTAGCTGGTCCATCGACAGAATAGCGGAGTACCTTGATGTTTAGAATCAACAGTTTATAAGATGAATGTGTATCATGGGTATAATGTACATTCGGTCATATTAATAAGGTACCCCGTTCATCCTGCAGCTCGTCTACTTATCATTTATCCAGAAAACTGAGTAGATTTGTGTATTGGGTGTCATGGGCCCCACCGATGTAGGCTTAAATAAATAAATAGGTGTAGGGATTTTCTGGGTTGATGTCATAAGGAAAAGGGTTTTTTAATATCCGCGCTGCATCAGATTCTTGGTAGCATGGTTCTGGTTACTATAAGTCAGTTTGGGGATTATTGTTTATTGATTTTCAATGTCTAACTCTTCATGTTGAGTTTGCATTACGTTATATGTAGTCAGAGTTTTGAAGCTTCTGGGAAGAAGGAAGTGGACAAGTGTGACAAGAGAAGTCACATGGAATTGTGCATTGTCTGATTTCAACTTGGTGATAACACAGGACTGTGTCATGTTAGGGAAATCGATTTTGTCAAACCAACGAGTTAAGAATTAGTGCCGATAATTTTTGTAAAGGAGGGGTCAGCAGAAGCAGGAGTAGAGCTGACGTCAACAAGGACCGCGCTGGGATTGGTCAGTCGTGGTGGAACGAAGAGCTTTCTGATTGGTGTGCTGGCGTAAAGGCGAGCTGGAATAGGTCAATGTGAGAGTGACGTAGAACTTTCTGATTGGTGCTTTAGAGTGAGTTGCGCTGGGATAGGACAGAATAGTCGAGCAGATTGAAGGAGAATAGTGTGAATTTGCTTTGAGAAACAATAGTAAAAATATGGCTCATTATGATGAGCAGGATAGAGAGAAACCATCATGGTTTAAGAAGCTAAAGAATATTTTTTAAGAAAGATAAAAAGGTTGTAACGAGGGAAGGAGAAGTGCTTCTTCCACCGAAAACACCAGCATCTAATATGATGATGAAATATGGCTATCATACTTGTATTTGATTGGAAAATTGGGCGAAATATTCTCAAAATGATGGAGCATTGGCATTTCCAGAAACTGGTTCGTTTAGCACAGCTGTATGTCAAAATTTAAGAGTCCTAATTAATGATGAGACTTGAACCGAGACCTAGACCGACTCAGTTTGAAGCCCTAGGTGAATGGGAAGATGAGATGTATGAAAGAGAAAGACACAGAGGTACAAAGGATTATGGTTTTATTCCTGGAAGAGTATGGGGTTTGAGTCATGAAGACAGGATGAGATGATGGCTGTATGCTAATATGACGGATGAACAGGGAAAAAGTGTACAGAGAAAAAGAAGTATGCAGTATCAGAGAGGCGTGGGTTTTGAGTTAGCGATACTGATGATGAGTTGCTGGAGGACATTTTAAATTAAAGACCCCTTCCATATCAACAGGCTTCTGCGGTGGTGACACCAAATGCACCGCCAATGCAAACTGTGAAAAATCCAATCCCTGAACAATTTTTAGAAATAGATAGTTCAATTAATAGACAAAAATACCACGGACTGTGGAACCTGATAATCAAAATGCGACTGAACTAGCCAGAACAACCGGAGAATTGACTGAAAAGATAAGAGAATTGACAAAGAATGTAGAAGCTGTAACTGTGCCGGTAACTATAGGTCCAATAATACCAGTGTTTGAGAATAAAAGATAGATGAACATTCCTTAACCATTCCCTTGCATGCAAAATGTATGAGAAAAGATAATGCCGGAAGTCAGGGAGGCAAAATATTCGGTTAGATCAACTCCACCTATGAATTTGACAATAGATCAGAGTTGAATAAATACAATTCCTATTGGAACTGAGTCAGCAACTGAAACCCCAGAGAGAAGTGTAAATAGGGTAGAATTAAACACGACCCCAGTGGGTCCAACTGCGGGAGAATTAAATGAATGGGTAAAGATTTTGCAGAAGAAAGACACAGAACTACAACCTTTGGATGTGGTTCGGTTAAAGATAGATATGGAAGAATTGATTCTAGGGACAATTGGTACAGATCGACTAAAATCCTATCAAGATGATGAATTAATGTTTATATGTAAAAGTATTACTTGGAGAGCTAGGAACTTGCATGAAAAATTGGAAGAAACTGCAAATGAATAGGGAGTAGATTTTGTAAAAATCAGAGGATTACAGAAACCGTAGAGATGATTTTATTGAAATAAATATAGAAAACCTGAACACTTCAGGACGGTTAACACAGATAAAAGAGCTGATTGTGTTACTGAGAAAATGGGGAGACGTAGACAGGTGGAGAAGTAGGTGGATAAGGAGAAAAGAATGAACGGCTGATAAGGCAACATTAGCTTTCCCTGTAAAAGAAAAGGAACCAACGGTAATAGAATGTCCGATGAGAGGAATTCCAGGAGGAGGTTATGTAGACGACCCATGGTCCAGACAAGATACATTGTCGTTCACAAATGATTTCCAAAGTTGAGAGAAAAGCCTGTAGAATGGTATAGCCAGGTGGCTATACCCCCACCCTGCCCCTCCCCCGACTCACCGCCCCGCAGCAAGCCCTATGCGAGCCGCTACTGGAAATCTTATATCAGAGAACTCAGATCCATGTCAGGACAACTCCTCTCCGACACTGCTGAGATCCGTGATGAATTTTTAGCATACTATGACACACTTTATGCATCCAAAGTCGCACATAATCCCACTGAACAGGAAAATTACCTGACCGAAATAGCCTTGTTATACCTCGAAAAATTCCTGCAAGACTTTCTGGTGGAACCCTTCTCATCAGATGAGATTATCAGTGCGATTGAGGCGCTGAACAGCTCCACTGCACCAGGCCTCGATGGCTTCACTAGTGACTTTTACAAATCCTATAAGGAATTTCTGGCTCCCCGACTTCTGGAGGTTTATAGTGAGGCACTAGAACGAAATGAGTTACCGCCATCCCTTAGAGAAGCAGTGATTGTACTACTGCCCAAACCTGGGAAGGACCCCTCGCTCTGCGGATCGTACAGACCGCTTTCCCTGTTAAACTTAAAGTACAAAATCTTGGCAAAGATGATTGCTTTGCGGCTTTCTTTGTTACTTGACAGAATAATTTCCCCTGCCCAGTCTGGGTTCGTGTCCCATAGGTCCACTTCCCTAAATTTAAGAACCCTGTTTGCAGTGTTGCACAGAATCAATCCGGATACCCCAGCGGCAGCCATCCTTCTGGACATCGAGAAGGCTTTTGACTCCCTGGAGTGGCCCTTTTTTCTATCTGTTATGCGCAGGATGGGAATGCCCAAGGGATTCATTGCCGTTACTGCACTCCATGTACCGCGACCCGACTGCTAGGATACACCTAAATGGCACGTTGTCTTGCTCCTTCGCTCTGTCACGGGGCACCAGGCAGGGTTGCCCCCTATTGCCGCTATTATTTATACTGGCAATGGACCCACTTGTCAGGCATTTCCAGGAGCTGCACCTGCAGAGAGGGTTCCAGTTTCGCATGGGACCCCTTCTAGTATCTTTATACGTGGACAACGTCATTCTGGATGTTCGGGAACCGCAGGTAAACCTTGAACCCCTGATAAGGGAAATTATCTGGTTTGGTCGATTTTCGGGCTTGGGATCAATTGGCACAAATCAATGACATTTCCCTTTACCACAAGCACTAAAAAATGGAACTGTGAGTTTCCGCTAGAGTGGTGTGAGGACTCAACGAAATACTTAGGAATACACATCCACTTAGATGCTGTCCAAATAATCCGACTAAACTACGGCCAGGCTGTACACAAGCTCAAGTTGCAGGTGGAAAAATGGCTACAGCTCCCCCTCTCGATTGCAGGCTGTGTCGCTTTGATAAAGTTGATTATTCTCCCCAAATTTCTGTATTTGTTTAATAATATCCCTATACCGCTCCTGAAGAGTTTTTTCTCGACATTGAACACTCATCTCATCAGCCTTACCTGGGATGGAAAGAGGTCTAGGGTCCATTGGGAGGTTATGACATTATCTTACGGTAGAGGTGGATTTGGTGTTCCAAATCTTCAGTTATATTACTTAGTCGCACAGTGCAGCTACGCGCACTCCTGGTTCCACCCAGATGCCAGAATCCTGTAGCTACGGCCAGAGGCAGACTTAGTTCTTACCGGCACCCTCAACATGGTCCTGCCCCGGGGCTTTCCCCGAGACCCCAATGAAATGCAAACAGTCTCGACCACAAGCAGGGCTTGGAAAAAACTGATTAGAATTATGGGGGCCCCTATGTTATACTCTCCTGGTCTACCGATTATTAATAATCGTTGGATCCCAATCACTGGTGAAAAAATAGCACAAAGAATGCTCTCCAAATACGACATAGATAGACTTGGGGACGTGTTTACAGGAGGGCAGGTTTTCTCTATCTCAGAGGAGGAGAAATTTAATGAGGCAACGTTTATCGATAGATCCATTCTTAATTGGGTATGCTCGGCGCTGAGGCTGCTACTCCCAGGATTCCTGTTGGAACCTAAACCATTCGCTCCACTCACCACGGCTATTAAGTGCACCGGAGGGGAACATCTCACTTCCAAAATGTATAGAAAATGTGCAGACACTATCCCTGTTGAAGATGTCAAAATTCGGGAGGCCAGAGAGGCCGATCTGGGACATCCGATTCTAGATGACCAATGGAATGCCTGCTGTATGCAAATAAAAGAAATCTCCCTGAACAGCCGTCATAAATTGATACACTTCAAATTTCTATGGAGACTCTATATAACCCGAAAGACAACTCACAAGATATTCCCGGTCAGACCCCACTTTTACTTAAAATGCTGGGCTTCGCATGCAGACTTTGCTCACCTTACTTGGAATTTTGGTAAAATTAAAACATACTGGGCAGAAGTCTTTCAAACATTAGGGGAAAAGGTCAAGATGGACATTACAACCACTCCTGAGGTTGCATCTATGGGATATGTGGTTAATTTCCCTTGGGGGGGTTGGAAATGTATTGCCATGGGGTTATTGTTGGCTAAGAGAGAAATTGCAATTAAATGAGGAGGAAAAACTTCACCAACATTGAAGAGCTGTTTAAAAAGTTTAGCATATTGTAATACAAATAGTGATCTGTATATCAGCACCTTGCCGAGGTCGTCCCATCCAAAAGACATTTCGGGCCCCCTAAAAGGTTACGTTGCAGCTTCAAGCTCACAAGCTGCTTCACAACAGGAACATGGGATTGTCCTAACAGGAGTGGGTTAATCATGATGTCCAACCTATTGCTGGTAGACACAACAATAAATGCATAACCAGAGATAAATGGGTGCTCTGTATGAACCAATGTAATGTGTATGGTGTGTTAAGTTGTACGGAATAGACGGTAGGAGAAGAATTATCTTTTTTATTCCAATATGCAATTGTTGTCAAGTCCGTATGGTACTGGTGATTTACTTTCCTCATTTTCGTACCCTAGACATTGCTATGTATTACGCAACATGTATTTATGGATCCAGTGTAATCCTTATGAAACTGGTAAATAAAGTAAAAAAAAAACAACCAAGATGTCATTAGTTCAAAGGGCCACACAAAGACTACAGCACCCAGAATGCATCCGGTTCTTGCACAAAGCCCGGACTGGAAAATGTTTTTGTTTTGACAAGGAGAAAGGTAGCCACCCAGGAAAGATTCAGTAAACAGTTGTTTACATGTTACAATGATATGACCCTGCACTGCTGAGGGCGGCAGCCTGCCCATTAAAGACGGGGGGCACAGGGGCAACATTGTCACCTCACCCACAGGTTAAGAAAGTTGCTATTATTTTAAATAGCATTGAAGTCTCCTTCAATGGTAACACATTCTCTACCATCACAGTGCAATACGTAAGCCGAGGTTGTCCCTCTCCTCCAGCTGCCACATTTATTCTTTGAATAACTTGAGGCAATTACTGAAATCCCTGCTCCTTCGACAAGCTGTGCATGAGCTGAGACCTGCTATTAATGTATTGCTTTCTGCTAATGCAAAGTCATGTATCCTCTTTCTGTGGTGTTGCTCTCGGGATTATTTCATAACTGGGGGCCAGATTGGGGCCTATAACTGTGTCGCTGCTTTACTTTGGGTATTTTTTCTGAAATAAATAACAGAACGTACACTGAAGCCTGGCAATGTATGTGAAAACAGTGCTGCTAACTCTGACATTCCAGATCCCATGTTGAGATAGCCAGCCTGTGCCTGTCTGTGTTAAAGAAGCCGTTCATGTAAAGTATCAGTTTCCTGTGGTCTTGCTGCAGGCAAGGGCTGTGGCTATGGAATTTTTGCAATTTGCAACTTCTAGTATCACCACATGCCATCAAAGTCACCTCAGGGACAGTCTCACCCCCTAGCCTACTCAGACTCTGCCAATTAATTGTGCTAGAATCGCTTTACCTGAAGTTGTGTAGCTCAGTCGCCAATCACCGCTCGTTCACATTTTCAAGTACACGCACAAAAGAGAGTACTGATGAACCAGTTACTTACCTTCAATAATACGCTGGCTGGTAGAGACTCTCTCTAACCACAGGTTCACCACCTGTTGAATATTACACAGGTGTCAGACTGGATCAGGAATATTTTAAGCAGTACCTCTGTGCTGGTTGGTGACACTGTGTGGTTGCACACTGATACCGTTTCACTCAGAAGTTGGAGTGCTGGGCCTATATAGGCACAACTCCCACATGCTGACATCAGTTGCTTTATGAGCTACCCATGACCCCAGACACAGAGCTCCAACAACAAACTGGCTTTGACCAGTATGTGGAATCTTAGACTTGGGATTGTATTAAAGGATAGAGTCCAATTCACAGAATGTGGAGGATGGGAGGGTCTGTGATGAATCTACAGTTGAATAGATTCTCTACCAGATAAAGCATTACCAATGGTAAGTAATTTTATCTTCTGAAAGACTCTTTTAACAGCAGATTCATCATTTTTTAAATAGGTACCAGAATATTACCTATTAGGAGGTAGGTCTGGTAATTGGCTCAAACCAGAACATACATTAGGACCAAGTGGGCAACATGCTACACTCTGAGGACATGGATGTCCAGACATTACTGTCTTGTGACTGTATGGAGTGATGCCCACATAGCTGCCTGGCAAATGTTCAAGACAGGAACTCCACATGCAAGCACAGTGCGAGTGAGGTACCATTTTTATAGGGAGACCTGGGGGAACGCTGGTTGGGATTGCAGGGATTGTGGGTTTCGGGAAATTTGGGGGACCCAAGCAAGCCATACCTTGCTGGACTCCCCCTGGTGTCTAGTTTTCAGAAATGTGTGGGTTTGGTAGGTTTCCCTACATCGCCGCCGAGCCCCTGGCCAAGAACTCATGGGACCCCCCTTGCAAAACCAGGTTGGTTTGTGATAGGTAATTTTGATGTCGCCTCACTAGGTTTTAGGCCATTGACTGTCGCGGGTCTTTGACCCACCCACGCAAGTGAGGTACCATTGTTATCGGGAGACCTAGGGGAACGCTGGGTAGGAGAATATTTGTGGATCCATGCAGATTCCAGAACTTTTCCACACAGACATTTGAGAAAAAAAGTGATTTCTTTCAGCTAAATTTAAGGTTTGCAGGGGAGTCTGGGTAGGAGAATGTTGGGGGACCCACACAAGTCATACATCGCTGGACTCCCCCGGGTGTCAAGATTTCAGAAATGTGTGGGGTTAATAGGTTTCCCTAGATGGCAGCCGAGCCCGTGGCCAAAAACTCATGAGACCCCCTTGCAAAACCAGGTTGGTTTGTCATAGGAAATTTTGATGTCACCTCAATAGGTTTTGGGCCCTTGCCTGTCGCGGGTACTTGACCCACCCACACAAGTGAGGTACCATTTTTCTCGGAAGACTTTGGGGAACAAATTTTTAGGTCTGCAAGGGATTCTGGGTAACAGAACCTGGTGAGAGCCAGTCAAGTCACCCCATCCTGGATTCACCTCCTGGGTGTCTAGTTTTCAAAAATCTATAAGTTTGCTAGGTTTCCCTTGGTGCCGGCAGAGCTAGGGTTCAAAATCTACAGCTAGGCATTTTGAAAAAAAGGGTGCGTTTTCACTGTAAAAATGTGGTGTGTCCACATTGTGTTTTGGGCCATTTCCTGTCACGGGCACTAGGCCTGCTCACACAAGTGAGGTACCATTTTTCTAAGAATACTTTGGTAAACATGGAGTGGGAGGAATTTTGTGGATCCACGCAGATTCCAGAACCTACCACCACAGAAATGTGAGGAAAATGTGTTTTTTTGATAAATCTTTAGGTTTGCAAGGGATTCTGGGTAACAGAACCTGGTGAGAGCCAGTCAAGTCACCCCATCCTGGATTTCTCTGGGTGTCTAGTTTTCAAAAATGTATAGGTTTTCTAGGTTTCCCTAGGTGCCGGCAGAGCTAGGGTTCAAAATCCACAGCTAGGCATTTTGTAAAAAAGGGTTCGTTTTCACTGTGAAAATGTGGTGTGTCCACATTGTGTTTTGGGCCATTTCCTGTCATGGGCACTAGGCCTGCTCACACAAGTGAGGTACCATTTTTCTAAGAATACTTTGGTAAACATGGAGTGGGTGGAATTTTGTGGATCCACGCAGATTCCAGAACCTTCCACAACAGAAATGTGAGGAAAATGTGTTTTTTTGACAAATCTTTAGGTTTGCAAGGGATTCTGGGTAACAGAACCTGGTGAGAGCCAGTCAAGTCACCCCATCCTGGATTTCTCTGCTTTTGCTAGGTAATATCTAACATGGGTTATTAGAATGGCAGGTGGTGAACATAAAGACTTATTTTCTATATCTAATTTCTGTTGTGTTTGTTCTTATATTAGTTTCATTCGGGCCTGGTAGGCCATGCCTGAAAATGGCTGCTGCAGAGGGATGGGATTGCGTGCGCCGAAAAAGATGGCCCCGCGCATGAGCAGAGTGAATGCTCCAGTCATGTGTATGCGGCCTATGCCCGGAGTGAGAGATGTCAAGGCCAGCCTGACCTGAAATGAGAGTAGTGGCAAGAGTTCAGCATGTATGCATGGGAACAGATGGGAGAACTGAGCTACAGAGGATGACCATCGGAGTTTGTTACAAATTTCATTAACAAGTTAAATTTCCCTTGGACATTGTGGATCACGAGAACTACTGAATGCATTTATTGTTTGCAAACCGGTTCAAACAAGGAGGGCAATGAGGTGACCATCACCACCCCTCCAATGGACCAATTAGAATGAATTCAGCCCCTAAAGATTTTAATTTTGAGTGTAGCGAGTTAGAGGAAAAGGTATAAATGAGTCTGCGTTTACATTATGAGAAGTCCTGAGGTTCGGTTTGGTTTAGTTCGGTTTGGTTCGATCAGATTCAATTTTTCTATCCGGATGCTACGAGAGACTCTGTCATTTTGGACTTCGAACTTTGATGGGGAGTAGGAACCAAACCGTTGCGGGAGTTGCCCCGTGAGGAGATTGCGTCCGAGGAGGTGAGAGGGACAGTCAGTCAGTATTGGGAGATCTATCCTGTGATCTGCGGTTCATTCTTCTTTCTGGTGAACCATTTTTTTCATCACCCTATGGCCAAGGGTAATCAGTATTTTCTGTTTCTATTTTAATTTTACTTAAATGCTTACGGATAATGTTAAATGTATTTGTCTAATAAAGCTTTACTTATTTACTTTCATTCAATGGATTGATTCAGATATCAAATGGTAACTCTAGAATTGAGTCTGTGATTCTTAAATTAAACAATGATCACTAAATGTTAAAAGTTTTAATCGTGATTAAGCTGGATTTAATCGCCATCAACTGATTCTACTAGCTGGTCCATCGACAGAATAGCGGAGTACCTTGATGTTTAGAATCGACAGTTTATAAGATGAATGTGTATCATGGGTATAATGTACATTCGGTCATATTAATAAGGTACCCCGTTCATCCTGCAGCTCGTCTACTTATCATTAATCCAGAAAACTGAGTAGATTTGTGTATTGGGTGTCATGGGCCCCACCGATGAAGGCTTAAATAAATAAATAGGTGTAGGGATTTTCTGGGTTGATGTCATAAGGAAAAGGGTTTTTTAATATCCGCGCTGCATCAGATTTCTTGGTAGCATGGTTCTGGTTACTATAAGTCAGTTTGGGGATTATTGTTTATTGATTTTCAATGTCTAACTCTTCATGTTGAGTTTGCATTATGTTATATGTAGTCAGAATTTTGAAGCTTCTGGGAAGTAGGAAGTGGACAAGTGTGACAAGAGAAGTCACATGGAATTGTGCATTGTCTGATTTCAACTTGGTGATAACACAGGACTGTGTCATGTTAGGGAAATCGATTTTGTCAAACCAACGAGTTAAGAATTAGTGCCGATAATTTTTGTAAAGGAGGGGTCAGCAGAAGCAGGAGTAGAGCTGACGTCAACAAGGACCGCGCTGGGATTGGTCAGTCGTGGTGGAACGAAGAGCTTTCTGATTGGTGTGCTGGCGTAAAGGCGAGCTGGAATAGGTCAATGTGAGAGTGACGTAGAACTTTCTGATTGGTGCTTTAGAGTGAGTTGCGCTGGGATAGGACAGAATAGTCGAGCAGATTGAAGGAGAATAGTGTGAATTTGCTTTGAGAAACAATAGTAAAAATATGGCTCATTATGATGAGCAGGATAGAGAGAAACCATCATGGTTTAAGAAGCTAAAGAATATTTTTAAGAAAGATAAAAAGGTTGTAACAAGGGAAGGAGAAGTGCTTCTTCCACCGAAAACACCAGCATCTAATATGATGATGAAATATGGCTATCATACTTGTATTTGATTGGAAAATTGGGCGAAATATTCTCAAAATGATGGAGCATTGGCATTTCCAGAAACTGGTTCGTTTAGCACAGCTGTATGTCAAAATTTAAGAGTCCTAATTAATGATGAGACTTGAACCGAGACCTAGACCGACTCAGTTTGAAGCCCTAGGTGAATGGGAAGATGAGATGTATGAAAGAGAAAGACACAGAGGTACAAAGGATTATGGTTTTATTCCTGGAAGAGTATGGGGTTTGAGTCATGAAGACAGGATGAGATGATGGCTGTATGGTAATATGACGGATGAACAGGGAAAAAGTGTACAGAGAAAAAGAAGTATGCAGTATCAGAGAGGCGTGGGTTTTGAGTTAGCGATACTGATGATGAGTTGCTGGAGGACATTTTAAATTAAAGACCCCTTCCATATCAACAGGCTTCTGCGGTGGTGACACCAAATGCACCGCCAATGCAAACTGTGAAAAATCCAATCCCTGAACAATTTTTAGAAATAGATAGTTCAATTAATAGACAAAAATACCACGGACTGTGGAACCTGATAATCAAAATGCGACTGAACTAGCCAGAACAACCGGAGAATTGACTGAAAAGATAAGAGAATTGACAAAGAATGTAGAAGCTGTAACTGTGCCGGTAACTATAGGTCCAATAATACCAGTGTTTGAGAATAAAAGATAGATGAACATTCCTTAACCATTCCCTTGCATGCAAAATGTATGAGAAAAGATAATGCCGGAAGTCAGGGAGGCAAAATATTCGGTTAGATCAACTCCACCTATGAATTTGACAATAGATCAGAGTTGAATAAATACAATTCCTATTGGAACGGAGTCAGCAACTGAAACCCCAGAGAGAAGTGTAAATAGGGTAGAATTAAACACGACCCCAGTGGGTCCAACTGCGGGAGAATTAAATGAATGGGTAAAGATTTTGCAGAAGAAAGACACAGAACTACAACCTTTGGATGTGGTTCGGTTAAAGATAGATATGGAAGAATTGATTCTAGGGACAATTGGTACAGATCGACTAAAATCCTATCAAGATGATGAATTAATGTTTATATGTAAAAGTATTACTTGGAGAGCTAGGAACTTGCATGAAAAATTGGAAGAAACTGCAAATGAATAGGGAGTAGATTTTGTAAAAATCAGAGGATTACAGAAACCGTAGAGATGATTTTATTGAAATAAATATAGAAAACCTGAACACTTCAGGACGGTTAACACAGATAAAAGAGCTGATTGTGTTACTGAGAAAATGGGGAGACGTAGACAGGTGGAGAAGTAGGTGGATAAGGAGAAAAGAATGAACGGCTGATAAGGCAACATTAGCTTTCCCTGTAAAAGAAAAGGAACCAACGGTAATAGAATGTCCGATGAGAGGAATTCCAGGAGGAGGTTATGTAGACGACCCATGGTCCAGACAAGATACATTGTCGTTCACAAATGATTTTCCAAGGTTGAGAGAAAAGCCTGTAGAATGGTATAGCCAGGTGGCTATACCCCCACCCTGCCCCTCCCCCGACTCACCGCCCCGCAGCAAGCCCTATGCGAGCCGCTACTGGAAATCTTATATCAGAGAACTCAGATCCACGTCAGGACAACTCCTCTCCGACACTGCTGAGATCCGTGATGAATTTTTAGCATACTATGACACACTTTATGCATCCAAAGTCGCACATAATCCCACTGAACAGGAAAATTACCTGACCGAAATAGCCTTGTTATACCTCGAAAAATTCATGCAAGACTTTCTGGTGGAACCCTTCTCATCAGATGAGATTATCAGTGCGATTGAGGCGCTGAACAGCTCCACTGCACCAGGCCTCGATGGCTTCACTAGTGACTTTTACAAATCCTATAAGGAATTTCTGGCTCCCCGACTTCTGGAGGTTTATAGCGAGGCACTAGAACGAAATGAGTTACCGCCATCCCTTAGAGAAGCAGTGATTGTACTACTGCCCAAACCTGGGAAGGACCCCTCGCTCTGCGGATCGTACAGACCGCTTTCCCTGTTAAACTTAAAGTACAAAATCTTTGCAAAGATGATTGCTTTGCGGCTTTCTTTGTTACTTGACAGAATAATTTCCCCTGCCCAGTCTGGGTTCGTGTCCCATAGGTCCACTTCCCTAAATTTAAGAACCCTGTTTGCAGTGTTGCACAGAATCAATCCGGATACCCCAGCGGCAGCCATCCTTCTGGACATCGAGAAGGCTTTTGACTCCCTGGAGTGGCCCTTTTTTCTATCTGTTATGCGCAGGATGGGAATGCCCAAGGGATTCATTGCCGTTACTGCACTCCATGTACCGCGACCCGACTGCTAGGATACACCTAAATGGCACGTTGTCTTGCTCCTTCGCTCTGTCATGGGGCACCAGGCAGGGTTGCCCCCTATCGCCGCTATTATTTATACTGGCAATGGACCCACTTGTCAGGCATTTCCAGGAGCTGCACCTGCAGAGAGGGTTCCAGTTTCGCATGGGACCCCTTCTAGTATCTTTATACGTGGACAACGTCATTCTGGATGTTCGGGAACCGCAGGTAAACCTTGAACCCCTGATAAGGGAAATTATCTGGTTTGGTCGATTTTCGGGCTTGGGATCAATTGGCACAAATCAATGACATTTCCCTTTACCACAAGCACTAAAAAATGGAACTGTGAGTTTCCGCTAGAGTGGTGTGAGGACTCAACGAAATACTTAGGAATACACATCCACTTAGATGCTGTCCAAATAATCCGACTAAACTACGGCCAGGCTGTACACAAGCTCAAGTTGCAGGTGGAAAAATGGCTACAGCTCCCCCTCTCGATTGCAGGCTGTGTCGCTTTGATAAAGTTGATTATTCTCCCCAAATTTCTGTATTTGTTTAATAATATCCCTATACTGCTCCTGAAGAGTTTTTTCTCGACATTGAACACTCATCTCATCAGCCTTACCTGGGATGGAAAGAGGTCTAGGGTCCATTGGGAGGTTATGACATTATCTTACGGTAGAGGTGGATTTGGTGTTCCAAATCTTCAGTTATATTACTTAGTCGCACAGTGCAGCTACGCGCACTCCTGGTTCCACCCAGATGCCAGAATCCTGTAGCTACGGCCAGAGGCAGACTTAGTTCTTACCGGCACCCTCAACATGGTCCTGCCCCGGGGCTTTCCCCGAGACCCCAATGAAATGCAAACAGTCTCGACCACAAGTTGGGCTTGGAAAAAACTGATTAGAATTATGGGGGCCCCTATGTTATACTCTCCTGGTCTACCGATTATTAATAATCGTTGGATCCCAATCACTGGTGAAAAAATAGTACAAAGAATGCTCTCCAAATACGACATAGATAGACTTGGGGACGTGTTTACAGGAGGGCAGGTTTTCTCTATCTCAGAGGAGGAGAAATTTAATGAGGCAACGTTTATGGATAGATCCATTCTTAATTGGGTATGCTCGGCGCTGAGGCTGCTACTCCCAGGATTCCTGTTGGAACCTAAACCATTCGCTCCACTCACCACGGCTATTAAGTGCACCGGAGGGGAACATCTCACTTCCAAAATGTATAGAAAATGTGCAGACACTATCCCTGTTGAAGATGTCAAAATTCGGGAGGCCAGAGAGGCCGATCTGGGACATCCGATTCTAGATGACCAATGGAATGCCTGCTGTATGCAAATAAAAGAAATCTCCCTGAACAGCCGTCATAAATTGATACACTTCAAATTTCTATGGAGACTCTATATAACCCGAAAGACAACTCACAAGATATTCCCGGTCAGACCCCACTTTTACTTAAAATGCTGGGCTTCGCATGCAGACTTTGCTCACCTTACTTGGAATTTTGGTAAAATTAAAACATACTGGGCAGAAGTCTTTCAAACATTAGGGGAAAAGGTCAAGATGGACATTACAACCACTCCTGAGGTTGCATCTATGGGATATGTGGTTAATTTCCCTTGGGGGGGGTTGGAAATTTATTGCCATGGGGTTATTGTTGGCTAAGAGAGAAATTGCAATTAAATGAGGAGGAAAAACTTCACCAACATTGAAGAGCTGTTTAAAAAGTTTAGCATATTGTAATACAAATAGTGATCTGTATATCAGCACCTTGCCGAGGTCGTCCCATCCAAAAGACATTTCGGGCCCCCTAAAAGGTTACGTTGCAGCTTCAAGCTCACAAGCTGCTTCACAACAGGAACATGGGATTGTCCTAACAGGAGTGGGTTAATCATGATGTCCAACCTATTGCTGGTAGACACAACAATAAATGCATAACCAGAGATAAATGGGTGCTCTGTATGAACCAATGTAATGTGTATGGTGTGTTAAGTTGTACGGAATAGACGGTAGGAGAAGAATTATCTTTTTTATTCCAATATGCAATTGTTGTCAAGTCCGTATGGTACTGGTGATTTACTTTCCTCATTTTCGTACCCTAGACATTGCTATGTATTACGCAACATGTATTTATGGATCCAGTGTAATCCTTATGAAACTGGTAAATAAAATTAAAAAAAAACAACCAAGATGTAATTAGTTCAAAGGGCCACACAAAGACTACAGCACCCAGAATGCATCCGGTTCTTGCACAAAGCCCGGACTGGAAAATGTTTTTGTTTTGACAAGGAGAAAGGTAGCCACCCTGGAAAGTAACAGTTGTTTACATGTTACAATGATATGACCCTGCACTGCTGAGGGCGGCAGCCTGCCCATTAAAGACGGGGGGCACAGGGGCAACATTGTCACCTCACCCACAGGTTAAAAAGTTGCTATTATTTTAAATAGCATTGAAGTCTCCTTCAATGGTAACACATTCTCTACCATCACAGTGCAATACGTAAGCCAAGGTTGTCCCTCTCCTCCAGCTGCCACATTTATTCTTTGAATAACTTGAGGCAATTACTGAAATCCCTGCTCCTTCGACAAGCTGTGCATGAGCTGAGACCTGCTATTAATGTATTGCTTTCTGCTAATGCAAAGTCATGTATCCTCTTTCTGTGGTGTTGCTCTCGGGATTATTTCATAACTGGGGGCCAGATTGGGGCCTATAACTGTGTCGCTGCTTTACTTTGGGTATTTTTTCTGAAATAAATAACAGAACGTACACTGAAGCCTGGCAATGTATGTGAAAACAGTGCTGCTAACTCTGACATTCCAGATCCCATGTTGAGATAGCCAGCCTGTGCCTGTCTGTGTTAAAGAAGCCGTTCATGTAAAGTATCAGTTTCCTGTGGTCTTGCTGCAGGCAAGGGCTGTGGCTATGGAATTTTTGCAATTTGCAACTTCTAGTATCACCACATGCCATCAAAGTCACCTCAGGGACAGTCTCACCCCCTAGCCTACTCAGACTCTGCCAATTAATTGTGCTAGAATCGCTTTACCTGAAGTTGTGTAGCTCAGTCGCCAATCACCGCTCGTTCACATTTTCAAGTACACGCACAAAAGAGAGTACTGATGAACCAGTTACTTACCTTCAATAATACGCTGGCTGGTAGAGACTCTCTCTAACCACAGGTTCACCACCTGTTGAATATTACACAGGTGTCAGACTGGATCAGGAATATTTTAAGCAGTACCTCTGTGCTGGTTGGTGACACTGTGTGGTTGCACACTGATACCGTTTCACTCAGAAGTTGGAGTGCTGGGCCTATATAGGCACAACTCCCACATGCTGACATCAGTTGCTTTATGAGCTACCCATGACCCCAGACACAGAGCCCCAACAACAAACTGGCTTTGACCAGTATGTGGAATCTTAGACTTGGGATTGTATTAAAGGATAGAGTCCAATTCACAGAATGTGGAGGATGGGAGGGTCTGTGATGAATCTACAGTTGAATAGATTCTCTACCAGATAAAGCATTACCAATGGTAAGTAATTTTATCTTCTGAAAGACTCTTTTAACAGCAGATTCATCATTTTTTAAATAGGTACCAGAATATTACCTATTAGGAGGTAGGTCTGGTAATTGGCTCAAACCAGAACATACATTAGGACCAAGTGGGCAACATGCTACACTCTGAGGACATGGATGTCCAGACATTACTGTCTTGTGACTGTATGGAGTGATGCCCACATAGCTGCCTGGCAAATGTTCAAGACAGGAACTCCACATGCAAGCACAGTGCGAGTGAGGTACCATTTTTATAGGGAGACCTGGGGGAACGCTGGTTGGGATTGCAGGGATTGTGGGTTTCGGGAAATTTGGGGGACCCAAGCAAGCCATACCTTGCTGGACTCCCGCTGGTGTCTAGTTTTCAGAAATGTGTGGGTTTGGTAGGTTTCCCTACATCGCCGCCGAGCCCCTGGCCAAGAACTCATGGGACCCCCCTTGCAAAACCAGGTTGGTTTGTGATAGGTAATTTTGATGTCGCCTCACTAGGTTTTAGGCCATTGACTGTCGCGGGTCTTTGACCCACCCACGCAAGTGAGGTACCATTGTTATCGGGAGACCTAGGGGAACGCTGGGTAGGAGAATATTTGTGGATCCATGCAGATTCCAGAACTTTTCCACACAGACATTTGAGAAAAAAAGTGATTTCTTTCAGCTAAATTTAAGGTTTGCAGGGGAGTCTGGGTAGGAGAATGTTGGGGGACCCACACAAGTCATACATCGCTGGACTCCCCCGGGTGTCAAGATTTCAGAAATGTGTGGGGTTAATAGGTTTCCCTAGATGGCAGCCGAGCCTGTGGCCAAAAACTCATGAGACCCCCTTGCAAAACCAGGTTGGTTTGTCATAGGAAATTTTGATGTCACCTCAATAGGTTTTGGGCCCTTGCCTGTCGCGGGTACTTGACCCACCCACACAAGTGAGGTACCATTTTTCTCGGAAGACTTTGGGGAACACATTTTTAGGTCTGCAAGGGATTCTGGGTAACAGAACCTGGTGAGAGCCAGTCAAGTCACCCCATCCTGGATTCACCTCCTGGGTGTCTAGTTTTCAAAAATCTATAAGTTTGCTAGGTTTCCCTTGGTGCCGGCAGAGCTAGGGTTCAAAATCTACAGCTATGCATTTTGAAAAAAAGGGTGCGTTTTCACTGTGAAAATGTGGTGTGTCCACATTGTGTTTTGGGCCATTTCCTGTCACGGGCACTAGGCCTGCTCACACAAGTGAGGTACCATTTTTCTAAGAATACTTTGGTAAACATGGAGTGGGAGGAATTTTGTGGATCCACGCAGATTCCAGAACCTACCACCACAGAAATGTGAGGAAAATGTGTTTTTTTGATAAATCTTTAGGTTTGCAAGGGATTCTGGGTAACAGAACCTGGTGAGAGCCAGTCAAGTCACCCCATCCTGGATTTCTCTGGGTGTCTAGTTTTCAAAAATGTATAGGTTTTCTAGGTTTCCCTAGGTGCCGGCAGAGCTAGGGTTCAAAATCCACAGCTAGGCATTTTGCAAAAAAGGGTTCGTTTTCACTGTGAAAATGTGGTGTGTCCACATTGTGTTTTGGGCCATTTCCTGTCACGGGCACTAGGCCTGCTCACACAAGTGAGGTACCATTTTTCTAAGAATACTTTGGTAAACATGGAGTGGGTGGGATTTTGTGGATCCACGCAGATTCCAGAACCTTCCACAACAGAAATGTGAGGAAAATGTGTTTTTTTGACAAATCTTTAGGTTTGCAAGGGATTCTGGGTAACAGAACCTGGTGAGAGCCAGTCAAGTCACCCCATCCTGGATTTCTCTGCTTTTGCTAGGTAATATCTAACATGGGTTATTAGAATGGCAGGTGGTGAACATAAAGACTTATTTTCTATATCTAATTTCTGTTGTGTTTGTTCTTATATTAGTTTCATTCGGGCCTGGTAGGCCATGCCTGAAAATGGCTGCTGCAGAGGGATGGGATTGCGTGCGCCGAAAAAGATGGCCCCGCGCATGAGCAGAGTGAATGCTCCAGTCATGTGTATGCGGCCTATGCCCGGAGTGAGAGATGTCAAGGCCAGCCTGACCTGAAATGAGAGTAGTGGCAAGAGTTCAGCATGTATGCATGGGAACAGATGGGAGAACTGAGCTACAGAGGATGACCATCGGAGTTTGTTACAAATTTCATTAACAAGTTAAATTTCCCTTGGACATTGTGGATCACGAGAACTACTGAATGCATTTATTGTTTGCAAACCGGTTCAAACAAGGAGGGCAATGAGGTGACCATCACCACCCCTCCAATGGACCAATTAGAATGAATTCAGCCCCTAAAGATTTTAATTTTGAGTGTAGCGAGTTAGAGGAAAAGGTATAAATGAGTCTGCGTTTACATTATGAGAAGTCCTGAGGTTCGGTTTGGTTTAGTTCGGTTTGGTTCGATCAGATTCAATTTTTCTATCCGGATGCTACGAGAGACTCTGTCATTTTGGACTTCGAACTTTGATGGGGAGTAGGAACCAAACCGTTGCGGGAGTTGCCCCGTGAGGAGATTGCGTCCGAGGAGGTGAGAGGGACAGTCAGTCAGTATTGGGAGATCTATCCTGTGATCTGCGGTTCATTCTTCTTTCTGGTGAACCATTTTTTTCATCACCCTATGGCCAAGGGTAATCAGTATTTTCTGTTTCTATTTTAATTTTACTTAAATGCTTACGGATAATGTTAAATGTATTTGTCTAATAAAGCTTTACTTATTTACTTTCATTCAATGGATTGATTCAGATATCAAATGGTAACTCTAGAATTGAGTCTGTGATTCTTAAATTAAACAATGATCACTAAATGTTAAAAGTTTTAATCGTGATTAAGCTGGATTTAATTGCCATCAACTGATTCTACTAGCTGGTCCATCGACAGAATAGCGGAGTACCTTGATGTTTAGAATCGACAGTTTATAAGATGAATGTGTATCATGGGTATAATGTACATTCGGTCATATTAATAAGGTACCCCGTTCATCCTGCAGCTCGTCTACTTATCATTAATCCAGAAAACTGAGTAGATTTGTGTATTGGGTGTCATGGGCCCCACCGATGTAGGCTTAAATAAATAAATAGGTGTAGGGATTTTCTGGGTTGATGTCATAAGGAAAAGGGTTTTTTAATATCCGCGCTGCATCAGATTTCTTGGTAGCATGGTTCTGGTTACTATAAGTCAGTTTGGGGATTATTGTTTATTGATTTTCAATGTCTAACTCTTCATGTTGAGTTTGCATTACGTTATATGTAGTCAGAATTTTGAAGCTTCTGGGAAGTAGGAAGTGGACAAGTGTGACAAGAGAAGTCACATGGAATTGTGCATTGTCTGATTTCAACTTGGTGATAACACAGGACTGTGTCATGTTAGGGAAATCGATTTTGTCAAACCAACAAGTTAAGAATTAGTGCCAATAATTTTTGTAAAGGAGGGGTCAGCAGAAGCAAGAGTAGAGCTGACGTCAACAAGGACCGCGCTGGGATTGGTCAGTCGTGGTGGAACGAAGAGCTTTCTGATTGGTGTGCTGGCGTAAAGGCGAGCTGGAATAGGTCAATGTGAGAGTGACGTAGAACTTTCTGATTGGTGCTTTAGAGTGAGTTGCGCTGGGATAGGACAGAATAGTCGAGCAGATTGAAGGAGAATAGTGTGAATTTGCTTTGAGAAACAATAGTAAAAATATGGCTTATTATGATGAGCAGGATAGAGAGAAACCATCATGGTTTAAGAAGCTAAAGAATATTTTTAAGAAAGATAAAAAGGTTGTAACGAGGGAAGGAGAAGTGCTTCTTCCACCGAAAACACCAGCATCTTATATGATGATGAAATATGGCTATCATACTTGTATTTGGTTGGAAAATTGGGCGAAATATTCTCAAAATGATGGAGCAATGGCATTTCCAGAAACTGGTTCGTTTAGCACAGCTGTATGTCAAAATTTAAGAGTCCTAATTAATGATGAGACTTGAACCGAGACCTAGACCGACTCAGTTTGAAGCCCTAGGTGAATGGGAAGATGAGATGTATGAAAGAGAAAGACACAGAGGTACAAAGGATTATGGTTTTATCCCTGGAAGAGTATGGGGTTTGAGTCATGAAGACAGGATGAGAGTATGGCTGTATGCTAATATGACGGATGAACAGGGAAAAAGTGTACAGAGAAAAAGAAGTATGCAGTATCAGAGAGGCGTGGGTTTTGAGTTAGCGATACTGATGATGAGTTGCTGGAGGACATTTTAAATTAAAGACCCCTTCCATATCAACAGGCTTCTGCGGTGGTGACACCAAATGCACCGCCAATGCAAACTGTGAAAAATCCAATCCCTGAACAATTTTTAGAAATAGATAGTTCAATTAATAGACAAAAATACCACGGACTGTGGAACCTGATAATCAAAATGCGACTGAACTAGCCAGAACAACCGGAGAATTGACTGAAAAGATAAGAGAATTGACAAAGAATGTAGAAGCTGTAACTGTGCCGGTAACTATAGGTCCAATAATACCAGTGTTTGAGAATAAAAGATAGATGAACATTCCTTAACCATTCCCTTGCATGCAAAATGTATGAGAAAAGATAATGCCGGAGGTCAGGGAGGCAAAATATTCGGTTAGATCAACTCCACCTATGAATTTGACAATAGATCAGAGTTGAATAAATACAATTCCTATTGGAACTGAGTCAGCAACTGAAACCCCAGAGAGAAGTGTAAATAGGGTAGAATTAAACACGACCCCAGTGGGTCCAACTGCGGGAGAATTAAATGAATGGGTAAAGATTTTGCAGAAGAAAGACACAGAACTACAACCTTTGGATGTGGTTCGGTTAAAGATAGATATGGAAGAATTGATTTTAGGGACAATTGGTACAGATCGACTAAAATCCTATCAAGATGATGAATTAATGTTTATATGTAAAAGTATTACTTGGAGAGCTAGGAACTTGCATGAAAAATTGGAAGAAACTGCAAATGAATAGGGAGTAGATTTTGTAAAAATCAGAGGATTACAGAAACCGTAGAGATGATTTTATTGAAATAAATATAGAAAACCTGAACACTTCAGGACGGTTAACACAGATAAAAGAGCTGATTGTGTTACTGAGAAAATGGGGAGACGTAGACAGGTGGAGAAGTAGGTGGATAAGGAGAAAAGAATGAACGGCTGATAAGGCAACATTAGCTTTCCCTGTAAAAGAAAAGGAACCAACGGTAATAGAATGTCCGATGAGAGAAATTCCAGGAGGAGGTTATGTAGACGACCCATGGTCCAGACAAGATACATTGTCGTTCACAAATGATTTTCCAAGGTTGAGAGAAAAGCCTGTAGAATGGTATAGCCAGGTGGAAACGTTTGTAAACGTTTCAAAAGTATTGTGAGAAGATTTGGATGGATGATTTGAGATTGTTGTTCCTGATTTATGGACAGAATGTAAAATTACAATTGACTGGCCGAAGGAAGAATATCCTAGAGATGCAATAATAAGAGCCCCAGGTCCAGAAGTAATGAGAAAATATGAGCAGGCAATCACATTCCTGAAAAATAAGATTCCACAGAAAGAAACGGACTGGGTAAAGATTGCTAGAACGACTCAGGAGAATAAGGAGTCTGTGCATGCTTATTATGAAAGGTTGCTTTTAGTCTTTAAACAGTATAGTGGATACGAGAATTTGAGTGAAAAGGACATGATTCATTTTGTATACTGATTTGTGTATGGTTTGAGACCTGTGATAAGTGAAAGGATTTAGCAGCATATGTTTTGTTGGCAGTCTAGTACAGTAGATGAGGTACTACGGTATGCAAAATATTGTAGTGATGATATTGAGGCCAGACAACGTAAGCTCAAAAGAAAAGCAATGTGGGCACAAGTAAAGGTTGCAGAACAGCAAGAAGACCAGATAAGTAACCAGATTAGTGATGCAGGGCAGACCAATTCAGACCTAACATTGGTAAAGGAAAAGGTCAGATGAGCATAGAAGAAGCCAAAAAGAAATGGCCATGTCATAATTGTGGAAAATTAGGACACTGGAAAAACGAGTGTAAATTACCTCCAAAAGTTAATACCGAGAATCAATCATTAAATCCACACGTGCAGAATGAGGTGAGTTACCAACAGCCGCAACAGCAGCAGGTAGTTACTCAACAGGTGCCGCAACCACCTCTCCCAAAGAGTGTAAATCCTCAAAGATACAGTGCAGAGGCAGGATTCTACGGTGGAGAGCAGGTAACAAAATTGCCGTGCACAGCTGCTGTTTCACAATATTGGCTACAACCAGATGGAAGTGAATCGGATGAAAACTTATGACGGTGCCTAGGAGAGGAAGAGGAGTGTGTGCTTGGCGCAACTCTAGAGGTAGATCAGTCAGGTCCATTTGTGGATGGAAAGGTGAATGGTGTAAATGTTACTTTCCTTGTGGACACTGGTGCTACCCGTTCTATTGTAAGATCAGTGGAGATTTCAAACCTTCTTCTCTCAGGAGAATTCATCCAAGTTGTAGGTGTCTCTAACAAACAAATTAAAACCCCTCTTATAAAACCAGTAGAGGTGGAAATTGGTCCATTTAGAGATATGCATCGCTTTGTAGTGTGCGATTGCAGTTCTGTAAATTTACGAGGACGCAATATACTTTGTAAAATGAATTGCACCATCTATTGTACCCCAGATGGTATTGCTTTCCAGACACCAGACGATGATGTTCTGTATAAAGTGACTATGACAGAACTAGGACCAGAAATGTGTGATACGTTTCCTGTGTTTTATGCAGAGAAAATCCCTACTGAATTGAAAGGAATAGAGAGGACCGATGTGTAGGATTTCACCTGTGAAGATATAGGTCTACTGAAAGGAGTTGACCATGTAAAGATTACTGTAAAAGAAGGAACAAATTTCCCGAATACCCCGCAGTATAAATAGACGCCAGAGATTATTGAAGGAATAACCCCTGTGATTGATAAAATGATTGAACAGGGAATCTTGAGAGAGATAATGAGCAGTTTCTGTAATTCGCCTATAATGGGATTGAAGAAGCCTAATGAGACATATAGGATAGTGCAAGATTTAAGAAAAATGAACAAAATTGTTGTTCCTTGCTGCCCAATTGTGCCAAATCCTGCTGTAATACTGTACCAAATCCCTCATGATGCAGAATGGTACACAGTCACTGATTTGTGCCATGCATTCTTTTCTATTCCATTGCTCCCTGACAGCCAGCCATTATTTGCGTTTCGGTTTGGCAGGAGTATTTTGGCATGGTGCCGAATTCCTCAGGGGCATACTGAAAGTCCTTCCATTTTCAATCAAATTTTGAAAAAATCTTTAGAGAATTTGAAGATGGCTGAAAAATCTGCGATGGTCCAGTACATTAATGACCTACTGGTGGCAGGACAAGAGAAGCATGTGTCATTGACACAATTGCATTATTGAATCATTTGGCAGAAGGAGGACACAAGGTGTCCCCATCAAAATTGCAGTTTTGTCAACAGGAAGTACAGTATCTAGGTCATAAGATTGAAAAAGGAATGAGAAAAGTGACAACAGAAAGAATCAGGATTATTAAAGGAATGAGAGCCCCAATGACACAGAGAGAGGTAAAAATGTTCCTAGGAATGGTTGGTTATTGCGGACAGTGGATAAGAGAATTTTCATTGATTGCAAAACCTTTACAGCGATTAACAAAAAGTGATATAAAAGAACCGATTGTGTTGAATGAGGAAGAGATGGAAGCTTTTGAGCAACTGAGAACCAGTTTGTGTGAAGCCCCAGCATTGGGAATGCCTGATTATGAGAAATCATTTGAATTGTACTGTAGTGAAAGAGACGGATGTGCACTTTCAGTATTAGTACAAAGACATGGAAGAATGAGACAACCAATTGCTTACTTTTCAGCTGTTTTGGACCTAGTAGCAAAAGCGTTGCCTGGATGTCTGAAAGCAGTAGCTGCTACATGTGTGAGTCTGGAACAGAGAGAAGGCATTGTAATGGGATACCCTTTATGGGTATACGTCCCACATTCAGTTGAGGTTCTCCTGACCAGAACAAAAACAGAGTACATGTCAAATAGTTGGCTGACTAGGTATGGCAAGGTGATTTTGGATGCAGATAATGTGACAATTGTAAAATGCATAAGTGTGAATCCTTCCACCTTACTGCCTGATGCAGTAAATGCAGAGGTCAGAGATGATGTTGATCATAATTGTTTGAATGTGCTCAAATTCTGCACAAAGCCCCATCCTGACATTAGAGCTGAACCTCTAGAGGAGTCAGATTATGTGATGTTTGTGGATGGATCATGCCTGAGAACAAAAGGAGTTTTAAGCGCTGCGTGTGCTGTATGCACGGTGGCAGCCATAATGGAAGGGTCTTGTTTGAGAGAAATACGTTCAGCCCAAGTTGCTGAGCTGATCGCTTTAATCCGAGCTTGCAAACTGTGAAGAAATGTATCGAATCACTGTGATCACAGATAGCCAGTATGGCTTCAGAGTGGTCCATGATTTTGGACAGATCTGGTACCAGACGGGATTCCTGACTTCCTCAGGGTCTCCAATTAGGAATGGTGAGTTTGTAAGATGTTGCTTGAGGCGATACAGCTGCCTAAACAAATTGCAGTGGTGAAATGTGCTGCACACAAAAATGGAAATGACTACATTACAGAGGGAAACAAGTTTGCTGATGAGATAGCTCAATATTGTGCCAGAAATATTACCTCAATAAATCGCAGGAGGGAAAAAGAACATGTTTCATGTCCATTGCTGTTTACTAACGTAGTTGAAATGTAGGATGAGGTGAAACAATTGCAAGAAGAAGCAAGTGATGAGGAAAAAGATACATGGATAAAATCAGGCTGTAGACGAAGAGAGGAAGATGAAGTTTGGGTTTACAGAGATGAAAGACCAGTTATACCTGATAGCATGATCTCTAACATGGCACGATGTACCATGGACAGGCACACATAGGTAGAGATGCCATGATTACACTTTTCAAGCAGACTTGGTACAACCCCAAATTTAGGGCTATAGCTGAAAGCCTTTGCAAAAGATGTCTTATATGCCAACAGCTCAACCCTGGATGGAAGACAGTAGTGAGTTTGGGAACAATAGGACGTGAAGGAGGTCCTTTTACCAGAATGCAATTAGATTTTATTGAAATGCCCCCGAGTAACAGATTGAGGTATGTCTTGGTGGTTGTCTGTTTGTTCTCTCATTGGATGGAAGCCTATCTGACAAAAAGGAATGATGGAGTTTCTGTAGCTAAGCTCCTACTGAGAGAATTAATTCCTAGATATGGTTTTCCAGTAACGATAGAAACAGACAGAGGAAGCCATTTCCAGAATGAAATTATCCAGCTAATATGTGAAGCGCTGGATACTCAACAAAAGCTGCACTGTGCCGACAGACCAGTGGCTTCTGGGGTGGTTGAGCAAGTAAATGGCACCATCAAGAATAGGCTGGGAAAAATGTGTCAGGCCACAGGACTCAGATGGCAAGATGCCTTGCCCCTCGTGCTCATGAGCATAAGGAGCGTACCAGACAGAAAAACAGGTCTGAGTCCTCATGAAATAATAATGGGATGAGTAATGAGACAAGCACACGTACCTGTCAACAAACTGCTGACTATAACTGATGATCTCATTCTGGACTATTGCAAAGGATTGGCTGATGTGGTGCATTCTGTGTTTCTTAGTACAATAATAGAAAAAGGCTAGCACATCTTCTCTTTTTTTGATAATATATTTTGCCTGTTGCTGTTTATTAAGTTTCTCAATTTTTTCTCTGATTCTGCGTGCAATGCTCGTCTTATGCCTGCCAAGCACGTGTATAACTAATTAAACAGGTCAGGTTTAAATATCCTGAACACGAGCATGCACTGCTATTGATGCGATATACTGCCAAATTATTTAAACTTTTTGGTTTTTTAGCACCAACAAATTTGAATTCAATCAATTGGTGAGTAACGTCGCTTTTAACTCAAATGTTTTCAATACATCTGTATCACTCCAAAAATATATTCACAATATAACATTTATATAATACACAATACAAAACTTTCGTGAAAATTATACATGTGTAAATCACAATCAATAAACTTCATTGCTTGATCTTCACCCAATGCATTTCGGGACAACCTAGTCCCTTCATCAGGGGCAGTGTCTGTAAAAAACAAGTGTGTATGCAGTGAGCATGCTACGCATAATATGTGTTCTAATCACACAACAATATTAACTTCAGTTCAACTGCTCAATCTTTATATCTAGGTATGGTATGCAATCAACATCGCAAGTCAATAGAAACCAATGAGCCGTATAAAACATCACATCCAATCTCACCATCACCAAATCCAAGTGCCCTCCACCACAGCACTTACTTGAATGAACTTGGTGCGGTCTTGAAGTTAAAACAACCTGTTGGCCAGATACAAATTTCAATAACCCAATACAAAAGCTAGATCTAATTACTACTGCTGTAAACATGAAAATACATTCTAAACATAACTTGAATTAAAAAACATTTGGAAATACCGGGAAGCCGCATCATGTGATTTTTCAGGAATACTCCGTAAGAATTTCACCCACGTCTATGTACTACCACCGAATCTGTGACGATATAAATCAACTTAGTACCACCGACTTTCAACGCTGATTGTCAATTCAATCTCTAACTACGAGGTGAACCTTACCCGTCAGAGATGTTGTAAACCCGAAAGAAATCCAATCAATCGTACCACCAAGCTCTAAGTGTCATTGATTACCGGAACTGGCTGAATATCTCCCTTCTCACGCTATCGCGAGATTTCACAGTCAGGAAAACTAATTACGTCATCGCCATCTTGAAAAGTCCGATCAATAACCCAATAGTACACCTAAAACAATGCAACAAAACTAACACAAACTCCATGTGAATGGTGCCTGTCCACACAACTCGTTCAGACAGTCCAAAGAAATTCTGTAAAAAATGTGTTCGTGAATCCAATCTTCGTGATTGTGTGTGTGATGAATTTAAGCCCCAATAGTGCGAGTTCTCGCGAGATTATACAGCGTTCTAACATCGTCGCCATCTTGGAGTGTATATTCATTGGTTATGAACATAATGTAAAATATACATTGTCATATGTTTGCCAACGACACAAATACATAGCCTGTATAAATCAACACATATCATAAAAAACAAGACATCTCAAATTTGTCATTAAGCCCCAACGGTGTCAGGGAAATTAACCTCTTAAACCAAAAAGCTTCCCGTTGCTACACGATCCCGCAGACGTGGTTCACGCAAGTAAACGCCCTGCTGAACGGGTTCCTCTGGCAAGGGGGCGCCGTACGGGTGGCCCTGGCGACCTGTGTACAATCTACATACTGCGGGGGAATAGCTGCGGCGGATATGCGCGCCTATTACTGGGCATCCCAGCTGCTCGTGGTCAACGACTGGTGGTATGGGTCGCTCCAAGACCCGGCGTATGCGGTAGAGCGTTTGACTCTCCCTCACACACGGCTGCTACACTTACTATACGATTCCTCTTCAGTGGCCGGCCATCCTCCGGCATGCGGTACGGTGATTCAGATCTGGCGGCGCATGGTGCGTATGATGGGCTGGTGGGGGAAACTTACCAAAATGACACCCTTATGGCGCGGCGCCTTCATCCGGCCGGTGGCAGCCCTGGAGGGATTCCGGGAGTGGGATACAATAGGAATCTCCACGTTGGGGGATGTCATGCGAGGGCCCACAATTAAATCCTTCCAACAACTACAAACCGAATTTGACCTACACAAATCCCAGTTCTACCGATACTTACAGCTTCGACATGCGTTGATGCCGGCGGTGCGTTCCCTGACGTCCCTGCCAGAATATCACCCCCTAGAGAGTCGCCTTTTGACGGGGGACCTCGGCCCTCATAAGATCCGACAAATCTATCAAACCCTTACAACACGCGCGCAACACAATCTCCATAAGACACGTGAGCGTTGGCAGGCCGATCTCCCTGACCTTACAGATGATGATTGGGCGGAGGCGCTAGCGAGCCCCCGCTATACTGCAGTTTCCACTAGACATCGCCTGATCCAATATAAATACCTACACAGTGTCTACTACACTAGAACGCGATTGTGGAAAATGGGGGTGATTCAGTCCCCGATATGCTTACGTTGTGGCGCGACCGAAGGCACGTTCTTACATACAGTATGGCTCTGCGTAGTGATACAACCCTATTGGCGCAAGGTCCTTGGGTGTTTGGGGAGCGTTCTGGCCTGGGAGCTCCCGTTCGAGCCAAGACTCACACTACTCCATAGCACCGAGGACATTGGGGGGAACAGATATAAACAGCACTTACTGTTTCTGGGGCTCGTGTTGGCGAAGCGGGATATAGCGCAGAGCTGGAAGGAGACCTCTCCACCCCGCCTAGGCAAGTGGAAGAAAGCCATGGACCAATGTATGATGGCGGAGATTGCGGTCTTTGTGGCACGCGGCTGCCCCCGGAAACACGGGAGGATATGGGGGAAATGGGCCATATACAGGGGTGTGGACCTGCCACAACTTACTCCAGATGATTCAGGGGATCCCATAGAACGCCTGTTGAGACAGGAGAGATAAATACAAGGTGTGGGGTGACTGTGTACAAACATTTTAGGATAATAGTAACAATGCCATCCCGGAAACGGATGGGACTGCGTGTTGACACGGGGTGGGTGGGGTGGGTGTGGGAGTCTGATGTTTGCAGACTTGGGGTTGGGGCGGTAAATCAGCACAATGTGTATCCTGGGGGATGTACTTGCATCATAATCTCTGGATAACTGTGCTGGTTGTTTGTTTAACAAAATCAATAAAATATGTTGTTAAAAAAAAAAGCATCCCGTTGTAGAAGTCTTTTTGTGTTATCTATCCCTGGCGATTTATTGACTTGTTCAGTTATCTGCAATTTAAGTTGGGCTATATTATGTCTCATTTCAATCCAATGTTTAGCTATGCTCGAATTAAGATTTTGATTTCTGATGGTACTTTTATGTTCAGTGAGCCTGATTTTTAATTTTCTTTCTGTTTTTCCTACATATAATAGGCCGCAGGGACATTTTATTCAATACACAATGCGGCTAGAATTACAATCTGCCGAATGTTTCAGTAAAATGTGTTCGCCTGTACGTGGATGAGTCAGTGTGTTGCCGAGAATGATATTGTTGCAATGAATGCAGTTCTGACATTTGGTGGTCCCTCGAGGGTTACCCGTGGTTTTAGGTGGTGTTTTAGAGAGTATTTCTTTTAAGTTCCTTGATCTGGTAAATGCAAATACCGGTTTATCTTTGAATAGTCTGTGGAAATCGTCTTCTCCTTCTAACAATTCCCACCGATTTAGAATGATTTTCTTGATTTCTTTTGAGACTGTCGAATATTTTGAAATAAATACTTCTGACTATCCAAACTTAGTTGTCTTGATAATAAATCATCTTGTGTTTTTAATAAAGCTCTTTGCTTGTGAATCATTAATAATTCAGTGGGATAACCTCTGTCAATGAAATTGTTCATTTGTAAATTCATGGTTGCTATGCATGTATCTGTATCGGATGTGATCCGTCTGGTTCTTAGTAATTGTGAGTACGGAAGGTTCCTCACTAATGTGGGAGGATGAAAACTTTGAAAAAGTAGCCCAATGTTTCGGTCTGTGGATTTTCTGAATACTTTTGTACTCAATCTATTGTCTCCTGTTTCAATCCAGACATCCAAAAATGAAATGCCACTTTTGACTATTGTATGAGTGAATTGAATTCTGTCATCAACTCTGTTGAGTTCCCTGATATTCTCCAATAGAACTGTTTCTGAATCTTGCCAAATCAAAAATATGTCATCGGTCAAACGACAGAAGAACACTAAACCATCCATCCAGGTCTGGTTGGTTAAAATGTGATCATTTTCGAATTTCGCCATAAAGGTATTAGCGTAAGATGGGGCTCCAGGAAACCCCATTGTAGTTCCGTTCAATTGTATGTAAAATGTGCCGTTCCATTCAAAGTAGCTGTGCTTTAGGCAGAAGTCCAAAAGTTCCAAGATTAACAATTTTGGAATCATTCCATCAGCGTCTCTTAGTAGTGCCCATTCTACTGCTTCCTAACCCAAAATATGAGGAATGGATGTATATAATGCCACCACATCTAACGTGCATAGTATCCAATTCCCACAGGCCATTGTCTGCAGGATTTTCAATTTTCTCAAGAAATCGGTGGTGTCTTCTATATAGGTGGTCCAATTTTTCACCAGAGGCTGCAGATATGTGTCGATATATTTCCCAGGATTTTCAAAGATGGATCCACATTCTGAAACAATAGGTCTACATGGAGGATCTTTTAAATTTTTATGCACCTTCAGGAGCATGTACATTTTTGGTCTTCTGGGGAATTGAGTGATTAAATACCGTTTCGTGGTCTCATCAATCCAATTGGCTTCCAGCGCTTTAGCTAAAATATTGCTAAGATGCAATGCAATTTCGTTAGTGGGGTCATATTCCAATTTTCCATAGATGTTTTCATCATTAATGTGTTCTTGTACTTTCTGATTATACATGGTACGATCCATCATTACTAATCCTCCGCCTTTATCTGCTTTTTGAAAAACTAGATCTTCATCTTTGGCTAGATTATGTAATGCGCTTAATTCTGCTCTACTGAAATTACTTCGTTGTCTTAAAGCTTTCTTGTAGTTAATTTTTTCGAAATCTTTTTTCACCAATATTTCAAAAGTGTCCAGAATTTTGTGGGACATGGGTGCCATAAAAGTACTTTTGGGCTTAAATTAAATTTTCTGTGTTTCTTCAGGTTGGTCCGGATGTGACCACTCTTGAGAGAATACCAGCTCATGATCTGAGTCCAGGAGATTGGGTCCATATAAAAGTCCACAAAAGAAGAAATTGCTTGGTTCCTCGTTGGAATAAGCCACGACAGGTAATTCTGGTGACTACCACACCAGTAAAGTGTGCAGGCATGAAGAATTTGATTCATGCTAGCCATACAATCAGAGTTCCAGATCCTGAAGATCGACCTGTAAGTCGACATCTGGAAATATCAGACACCAGTTCGGCATCTGAAGCAGAAACTGAAGTAATCAGAGTTCCAGATTCTGAAGATTGACCTGTAAGTCAACATCTGGAAATATCGGATACCAGTTCGACATCTGAAACAGAACTATCTGAATCTAGTGAAAGACAAGTAGAAGAATTTGAAAGACAAATAATAGATACAAAAACAGGAGAGACAGAAATATTTCACAGTGATGGTGAACAACTAAGTACAAGTTTTGGGGAAATCCGTTCAGAAATAATTGAAACAACAGAAGAAAATCTAGATTCAGACCGAGGATCCGAGATCATAAAATTTAAAGTTAAAGAAGGTGAAGTGAGATCTGAAACAGAATAAAAGGAAAGTAAAGAAGAGATAAGGCAAAGACGAGGACCAAGAAAGAGAGCTTGGAAAGTGGAACGTGGGGAAAAGGAAAACGAACTAAAAAGGCCAAGGAAAGGAGACAATTAGGCTGATGAAAATAAAAGACTGAGATATAAAATAATACATTTGAACAAAAATAAAGAAGAACAAGTGAATGAAATAACAAGCCAGAGAAAACAAATAAAATTGAGCAAAGGACAATTGCAGAGACCCAAAAGAGTAATAAAACCTAATTTGATATACAAATCGCCTGGATGGACATACATAGCACTGCCTGACATTGATGAGGTGGATATCAGTCACAAAAACCGAAACGAGGACTGTAAACAAGTGGGTGAGAGTGAAGTGTGCACTTCTTGAGGGGACCAAAGAAACCAGAAAGGAAACATTAACTGATAAAGTCAAAAGAAATTTTTAAAGTACTAAAAAGTACGCTAAAAACATTTGACTCCAGTCAACAATAAAGAAAGGGGAAAGTGGCAAAGGTCAATCTGGGGGTGTGGAAAGATACATTTTTCCTGTACATATTTTAGATTATTAGTTCACTATGGTAGACACTAAGAGTAGAAGATCTAGATGTGAGTTCCTCCGTAGATGGTGTAAGATGTGTTTCTATTGTACAGGGTTGCTGATGCTTATTTGGTTTATTTTAGCAATAATTATTCCACTTAAATTAGTTGAAGAAAATACATCCAAAACCAACAATGACACGAATAGTGACAAGCCATCTAACACAAAGGACACCATAACACTGATAGATAGCACTGAACTTCATAGAGAAAAGTAAATGACTGATTTTTCCAAGAATGTTTTCACAAAACGTTTGTTTGAATATGTTGAGACAATGGACGTCAGGGATTGTTATGTCTGCATGCAGTTACCTGCGTCTGTGTCAGAAGGTGTAACATATCATCACCTTCCTTTGACATATGGAATAACTTGTAGTGTTCCAGCAAGATTATTTTATAAGACAGGCAAATTAGAATATTATTACACTGACAAAGATGCCGTTTTTGCTAAAGTTTCCGTAGTCCCTGAACCAAATAAGGTGAAACTTGCTAAGATTTTTGGAGAATTTTTCCTAGAAACAAAAGAATTAACATTAGATTACGCATTTAGACACAATCTTACTTGTAGATTGAGGAAAGAAGAAAAGGTCTTTTTAGACATGGTAGAAGACAAAAGGGTTACGTTTCAAAGAAAAGCAACAGGAGAAAAGATGAAAACTCCACCTTGGGTTTTTGAGGAAGGAAGTTACAATAAAGGTGAAAACAATGCTGCAAAATATTTTTGTACCCCATTGAAATTAATGACCTCATAACTTTAATGATACTAATTGTTTGAACGCATGTACTAATCAACAAAATGCACCTACAGTGTGGATTAAACAACATAGGTCTTGTGATTTACATAATAGATATAGTAACATTACATGGATTTTGTTCTGTAGTAGAATTATACTGTGGCAAAGAAAGCAGATGGTAAGTAAAATGGCTTTAAATTTCGCTTTTGCTAGGTAATATCTAACATGGGTTATTAGAATGGCGGGTGGTGAACAGAAAGGCTTATTTTCTATATCTAATTTCTGCTATGTTTGTTCCTATATTAGTTTCATTTGGGCCCGGCAGGCCATGCCTGAAAATGGCTGCTGGAGAGGGATGGGATTGCGTGCGCCGAAAAAAAAGGCCCCGCGCATGAGCAGAGTGAATGCTCCAGTCACGTGTATGCGGCCTATGCCCGGAGTGAGAGATGTCAAGGCCAGCCTGACCTGAAACGAGAGTAGTGCCAAGAGTTCAGCATGTATGCATTGGAACGGATGGGAGAACTGAGCTACAGAGGATGACCATCGGAGTTTGTTACAAATTTCATTAACAAGTTAAATTTCCCTTGGACATTGTGGATCACGAGAACTACTGTATGCATTTATTGTTTGCAACCCGGTTCGAACAAGAAGGGCGATGAGGTGACCATCACCGCCCCTCCAATGGACCAATTAGAATGAATTCAGCCCCTAAAGATTTTAATTTTGAGTGTAGCGAGTTAGAGGAAAAGATATAAATGAGTCTTCGCTTACATTATGAGAAGTTCTGAGGTTCGGTTCGGTTTGGTTTGATCAGATTCGATTCGATTCGACATTCCTTCATTTTTCTATCCTGATGCTACAAGAGACTCTGTCATTTTGGACTTAGTACTTTGATGGGGAGTAGGAACGAGACCGTCGCGGGAATTGCCCGGGAGGAGATTGCGTCCGAGGAGGTTAGAGGAACAGTCAGTCAGTATTGGAAGATCTATATTGTGATTTGCGGTTCATTCTTCTTTCTGGTGAACCATTCTCTTCATTGCCCTATGGCCAAGAGTAATGAGTATTTTCCGTTTCTATTTTAATTTTACTTAAATGATTATGGATAATGTTAAATGTATTTGTCTAATAAAGCTTTACTTATTTACTTTCATTCAATGGATTCAGATAAAATCATGCTAACTCTACGATTGAGTCTGTGATTCTTAAATTAAGCAATGATCAATAAATGTTAAAAGTTTTAATCATGATTCAGCTGGACTTAATCGCCATCAACTGATTCTACTAGTTGGTCTATCGTACCTTGATGTTTAGAATCGATAGTTTAAAAGATGAATGTATATAATGTGTATAATGTACATTCGGTCATTTTAATAGTGTACCCCGTTCATCCTGCAGCTCGTCTACTTATCATTAATCCAGAAAACTGAGTAGATTTGTGTATTCAGTGTCATGGGCCCCACCGACATAGGTTTATATGAATAAATAGGTGTAGGGGTTTTCTGGGTTGATGTCATAAGGAAAAGGGTTTTTTAATAGCCGCGCTGCATCATGGGCAATAGGCCTACCCACACAAGCAAGGTACCATTTTTCTTGGGAGACTCTAGGGAACGCGGGGTGGGTGGAATTTTGTGGATCCACAGAGATTCCAGAACTTTCCACCACAGAAATGTGAGGAAAATGTGTTTTATTGACAAATTTTTAGGTCTGCAAGGGATTCTGGGTAACAGAACCTGGTGAGAGCCAGTCAAGTCACCCCTCCTGGATTCCCCTGGGTGTCTAGTTTTTAAAAATGTATAGGTTTCAGTGAACCGGAGCCTAGGGTGGGACGGAAAACTCATGCTAGCCACCCCACTATGGGACTTGGAACAACTGGGTAACCTGGAGAGGTCAAAGGGGTTCGACAAATGGGACCTTATAGGGATTTCACAGATCGTCGACTTATGGGAATCAGGCATGGTGGTAAAGTTTACCTCCCTCCAACTCACACACCAACTGGCAGACACTGAATACTTTAGATACCTGCAAGTCCGACGCTCCCGACAAGAGAATCTGCCAGAGCGAACTTCCGCCCCCAGAATCCTCCCCTTTAGAGGACAGACTGCTTGATGATTACCTGCCGGATAAAGTAATCTCCCTTACCTACGAAAAGCTAATCAACAATACTGCAGATCCCCTTGTAGCACTGCAGGAGAGATGGGAGAGGGATGGGTTGGAACTGGACGACGAGAAGTGGCAGGACGCAGTGGTCTCCCCTCAGGAAGTGGCGATCTCATCCTGATTACGGCTTGTCCTACTGAAAATTCTACACAGAGTCTATGTCTCTGGACCTAGGTTGACACGAACGGGCAGGGCGACAGATGACCAATGCAAGAGATGGTGTGGCTTGGAGGGCTCTCATATGCACATTATATGAGAGTGTGGGTACATCCAGAAATATTGGAAGGGGGTGCACGATTGTATGAGCAAAGTTCTGGAAATAGTGATTAGGCCGGAAGCAAAGAGGTGCCTCTTGAGCCCACAGACCTCAACAGCAAAGATAAGCTATGGGCACCCTTGGGCCAAATGGTAGCAAAAAAGAACATTGTACAACTATGGGGGGCAGAAACAACGCCGAAGATCAAAGACTGGAAGACAGATCTGGTCTGGTTCATGATCATTGAAAAACAGTTTACATGGCACGAAGCTGCCCTAAAAAATAGACCGCGATCTGGGACAAATGGAATGCTTATTGGGGGGATATCTGTGAGCCACCTGTCCCTTCTTCCCAGGACGATCCAACAGCACTGTAACTTTAATAACTTCTCTAGTCCCAATGTAATGATGCTTTGTACAATGTCAGTGTCGTGTCCGCAGCACTGTAATATTCATCTAAGTGACAGTTTGAAGCGGTGATCCATCATTGGTTAATAAAAAGAATTATAAAAAATAAAAAAGAATGATAGATTTGCTAGGTTTCACTAGGTGCAGGCAGATCTAGGGTTCAAAATCTAGAGCTTGGGACTCTGCAAAAAAAAGGGTCAGTTTTCACTGTGAAAATGTGGTGTGTCCACGTTACGTTTTGGGCTGTTTCCTGTTGTGAGGTACCATTATTCTCGGAAGACTTTGGGGAATGCAAGGTGGCTGGAATTTTGTGGATCCACGCAGATTCCAGAACTTTCCACCACAGAAATGTGGCGAAAATGTGTTTTATTGGACCAGTTTTTAGGTTTGCAAGGGATTCTGGATAACAGAATCTGGTGGGAGCTAGTCAAGTCACCCCATCCTGGATTCCCCTGGGTGTCTAGTTTTCAAAAATGTATAGGTTTGCTTGGTTTCCCTAGGTGCCGGCAGAGCTAGGGTTCAAAATCTACAGCTTGGCACTTAGCAAAAAAAGGATCCGTTTTCACTGTGAAAATGTAGTGTGTCCGTGTTGTGTTTTGGGCCGTTTCCTGTCGCGGGCACTAGGCCTACCCACACAAGTAAGGTACCATTTTTCTCAGAAGACTTCTGGAAACGTGGGGTGGGTGGAATTTTGTGGGTCCACGCAGATTCCAGAACTTTCCACCACAGAAATGTGAGGAAAATGTGGTGTTTTTGACAAATACTGAGGTTTGCAAGGGATTCTGATTGACAGAAGCTGGTGAGAGCCAGTCAAGTGACCCCATCTAGGATTCCCCTGGGTGTCTAGTTTTAAAAAATGTATGGGTTTGCTAGGTTTCTCTAGGTGTCAGCAGAGCTAGGGTTCAAAATCTACAGCTAGGCACTTAGCAAAAAAAGTGTCAGTTTTCACTGTAAAAATAAAGTGAGTACATTTTGCGTTTTGGGCCATTTCCTGTCGCGAAAACTAGGCTTACCCACTCAAGTGAGGTACCATTTTTATCGGGAGACTTAGGGTAACACCGAATTTTAAATCAACTGTTATTACTTATAGACTTTCGAAGCATTTCTGCCTTCCAAGTGAAAGACAATGTGTAAAAAGAATTCATTTTGAAAAATGACCTATAATTCTCATGCTAGTATGGGTACTCACAATTTTGGAAATGTGCAAATATCTACTGTTTCTAAACTCTATATTTTGTTCCAATTTCAGAAATACATAGGTGTCTTTCATATCGATTTTTTCATGTATATATTTTCCCCAAATTAATTGCTATATCCCAGGTACATTATGAAAAACCATTGCAAGATGCTGCTCAGTTATTGGCTCTGGGTTCGCCGGGTTCTTGGTGAACCTACAAGTCCTATATATCACAACAACCAGAAACATCCAGCGAATGTAACGGTACATTGCTTTCAAACAGCTGTCACAATTAGGAGAAGTTACAGGTGAAAACATTGGCACAAATGGCTGTTTTGTTCAATTTTTCCTATATTTAACTGTTAGTTTCTTTAAAGAAGGATCTACACAAATGACCCCTTGCTGATTTCAGAATTGGGTCTACTTTTCTAAAAGGTATAGATTTCCAGGATCCTTTATTGCTTTCATACCCATTTGTACCATTAACTGGAAGAAAGCACAAAAAATAGCAAAAATAGGCTACATCCCTGTAAAATGCCAAAAACTGTGTGAAAAATGTTAGTTTTCTGACAAAAGTCTGTCATTCCCTAAAAGCTGGGGAAATGGTGATTTCAGCCCTACAAACTCTTTGTTGATACCATTTGCAGGGAAAAAAAACAGATGCTTTCATTTGCAACACTTTTTTTCCCAAAAAACTAAATGTAAATGTATTTTGGCTAATTCTTGGTCCCCTCCAGGGGAATCCACAAACCCTGGGTACCGTTAGAATTCCCATGATGTTGAAAGAAAACGACGTAAATTCATCGTGGATACCTTATGTGGTCAAAACGTTACAGGGGCTTAAGTGCGCACTACCCCAAATAGCCCAAAAAAGGCTTAGCACAGGGGGGGAAAGGCCTTGCAGCGAAGGGGTTAATATTCATATTCTATAGACGTGTTACCATATCAGCCCAATTGGAGCGATGCAACTGGATAAAGACTACAATTACCATACAGCATAGTCTTAATGAATGAGAGGCCAGGACTGGAATCGTTGTCCATGTGACATAGGGGTCACCTGATACATCTAGCCTTTGTTTCTCACTCACTACCTCTCTAAATATTGTAGGGGTTCATTACTTTTGAGAATCGAAGTGCTGCCTAGCATAGTAATGAGGCTGCGCCCTCAAGGATGAGAAATGTGCTAGACTGCAGGATTGGTCAGTAGTTCTGGGAACCATTGTACGTGCTTTCCCTATGGCACTTGTGTTCATATAAACTTCAGTCCAAATCTGAGGCCGACATAAAAGATGACAGCTTTTCGAGCTGTGGGGCGAATTACAAATATAGCTGCGATGTGCAGGCAATAAAACACAGCACATCAATGGAAACGACCACTAAACACCAGAGGCACATTCTGCAGTCAGTGCCTCGTGTTATTAACTTCTCATCTGCGTTTCCCAGCTCTGCGCTTATTGGGAGAGTTAAAGCAAACCGCACAAAGCTGCACATTTGTGACAGAGGTAAAATAAGGCTGTAAGACAAATATTATTGCAGATGATTAGATATTTTCTATCAGATTAAGTTGCAAGTCGAAAACAACTCTCTTGGTAGGTGTAATGCCTTTTATTTTTGTTTTCGTTTTTAAAAAATAAAAGGCATTGTCATTTACAATGCAAACACAAGGAGATGATGGACAGAGTGCTGAAACTTTTCAAACACTCACCCCCCAGTCACAGTTCTGGGTTGAATCCATCATCGTTCTTTAGATCACTCCTCCACCTAAGTTCAGACCCAGCTATATGCAAATCAGTCTTGACCCTGTGCCTCATGTGAACAGTCCAGCCCGAACTGCCAAGCCAGGTCTTCCCTGAACCGGAAACAAGCATCCTGGGACCGGTTTCGGGGTAACACCACTCATCAGCCAGGCTAGCTTGAATCCAGTGACAAAGTTCCCAATGAGGCACAGGGTCAAGACTGACTTGCACATATGGCTGGGTCTGAACTGGGGTGGCAAAGTGAGCTAAAGAATGATGATGGATTCAACCCAGATCTGTGACTGGGGGTGAGTGTTTGAAAAGTTTCAGCACTCCATCCATCATCTCCTTGTGTTTGCTTTATAGTAATTTACAATGCCGATAGCTTAAAGTCACATAAATATGAGACCTATTGCATTGCAAATGCTTGTTTGGTTTAAAGATATCGCATTTTCATCTAGATTAGACACAGAGGGAAGAGGTGAAGTTCCTGCTAACGCCCAGACAAGCTGCCCCAAGAAGTGGCTATGACGAAACCAAACGAGTTGACGCAAATTTGATACAAGGTGGTACGCAGTAGGGGGCGCAGGCATAACAAGTGGACTCTCCGATCCTCTTAAGTAGTAAAAGACAAATGTAATCGAGGTGATATGGGCCCCTCGCTCCCCTTTCCTAGATACAACAGTCCCTGATGCGCTCGCGGTAGTTCTTCCCCGGGCAAGGTAATTTATAGTAACATGGTCTTCCTTATATACTAGGTCTAAAGGCAGCAAAACTCGCCTCACATCTATGCAAACTGAAACCTAAGGGGAAATAACTGTTCGAAAGCCCACGTTTCCGGAAGCTAAGACATTCTACAAAAAATGACATTAATAAATGGTTAAAGAACAGCCGTGGTCACATCTGTCATCAAGCCTTCGGACTCCAACCCAAAATTGACTGTTTAAAGAAAGCTGATGTTACTTCTCAGGTTAGTGAGAGATGACTTTTTCCAATGCAAGCCGCTAAGCCAGCAGATAGAGCTGTTCGTGAGTATCCAATGCGGAAGACAGGGGATGCTCCTGACATTAGCCGAAGAGCCATAGTTGAACGCTACAGGGAGCTGAAACGTGTAAACGGATTGCACCCCATAGGGATGCTGGAAGAAAGAAGACAACCTCGACTGCATTATAAACTTATTTCAAACTCAGACAACCGCGGACAAGGCAAAATAAATAAAGAAGAGCACCCGAGGTGGACCGCACTCAAAGCGGATCGTGCTGAAAGTAAATTAAAAGAGTGGTTGTGATTCTGAGTCTCCTTTCTCGCAGCACCCTTCAAGATAACAATAATACCTCACCTCATATTCTCCCCGTTCCATGATGACCGGGCAACCTCGGACGAGGTGAAATAAATAAAGAAGCGCGCCCAAGGTGGACCACACTCAAAGCGGATCGCGCTGAAAGTAAACTAAAAGAGTGCTTACCGACTTTCAAAGGGCACCGTGTAACGCCACAAGTAAAAGATCCAGTCTGGGTGGGCGGGGCCAAAAGGAGACAGGGCGGTAACAAGGAGTGACTAAAAAGCCTCACTTACAAGGGAAAACCCACGTTTAGCATGCACGATGACGCAAGCCAATGGAAAGAGGGGGCGGAGCCTCCACTCCACTTCTGAAATCTGCTCGATTACAAGAAGCCTCGCAGAGCGAGCAACGCATGCGTGCTGCAACGCAGTCCTGCGAGACCTAAAAAATAGGAAAAAAAATAGAAAAGGTCTTAAGAAATATGCACACCTCTCCCTTTTTGATCTTTTAGCTGCTTTTGGCACACTTTACCACTCTTTACTTCTCAACAAGCTCATCTTGCACCATCTTTTGGATAGTCCTCATCTTGAGTTTTTCTTTTCATTTTCAGTTTTCTCTCACTACCCTGTCTCCTGGGCAAACACTCTGGGGTATATTCACAAGAACGTGTGATAACTACCGCAAGAGTAGCCTAATGCAACTTCCAACATCGCAGCTCATCGCGGGAAAATAACCTTGTGTCAACGTGGAATTCACAACAAGGCGGTACCATGCGATAGTCTGCCGAAACCGCGGACAATGTCCGCGACACAACTACTTCGATGGAGATAAAAACAAAAACCACAATACCAAAAAACCTGCGATGGGCCAAAGCGCGATGAGGAAATCAGCGATAAACAGCGCCAGGCCTGCATCACACACCTGGCCGGCGGGAAAAATCTCTATAAAAGTAGAAAAAAACACCCAAACTCAAACTGACCAACACCCAATCACCATGGAGGCAGCCGAAGCAGGCGCAGAGGACGAGCACAACCCTACAAGCACCCCGGACGACCAGCCCGGGACCTTAGGGACAGGGAAGGGCAAGGACAAGAAGAAGAGGAAGATGAAGTTCAGTCTGCAGGCGAACAGGATCATAGTCACGGAGGTGATGGAACACCATCAACAACTGTTCGTCATCTCCAACGTGTCATTGGGCACCAAAACTGGAATATGGCGGGACATCGTGGACAAGGTGAATGGCGTCGGAGAGCACAAGACGACAATGGACGAGGTCAAGAGGCGATGGAATGACATCAAGCGGAAGACCAAGGAGAAACTGCAAGCCAACCAGAAGGCAGCAATGCAGACTGGAGGTGAGTGTCCAGCGCCAGAGCTCGAGCTGGATGACATGGAGGAGCTGGTGTCGACAGTCATCAGTGTGGATACTGTGGCCGAGAGTCGGGGGACCGGACACTGCTCGACAGGACACAACACAACCACAACAGGGTGAGTGGCCACCAGGTACTGGGGGGACTGGTGGACATGGCCACGATGGCACACATGCACAATCAAGCACAGCACAGTGCACACCCTCAATGACTCTGGGTCATCGCCCAGATTCACAGACTGTCACTGATGACTAGGAGGACAAAGCCAGCATCGACACCCAAGCCCTCCTAGACATCATTGACATCCTCCGCGACTCACCTCCAAGATCAGGGCTGACCAGCTGCATCGAGGAGACCCCATCCACCACCCAAACCACTCAGCAGGAGACACCCACGGCCCCGCCAGTCTCCCAAGACCCCCAGGAACAACACATGGCCTTCCAATGCCATGTGCTGGAGGCCCAGAGGGAGACGGCTGAGCAGGTGCGGGTGGGGTTCGACCTCATGGCTACCAAACTGGACGCCATCCAGGTGTGTCTAGGTCCGTTCCATTGCCTCCAACGAGCCCTGACTGACATCGCTGGAGTCCTGACGTGGAGAGAAGAACACCTGTCTGCTCAGAGGGGCTCCAGCAATAGCAGCCGTGAGCTGGCACACATGCGAAGGCTCATGGAGGACATGGTGCAGATGGAGGCGGAAAGGGTGGCAGCCACCGCTGTACATCAGCGAAATGTAGCTGGGATCTACCATGACCTGCAGGCCATCATCATTGCATTGCTGCCACAAGGCGTGGCGCTGATAAATGCTGCTGACCCCACACCATCCACATCTCCACCTCCTGGTGTGTCAGTGCCCCACAGTGCGGCAGGCGTATCCCCTCCGGCACCTGATGTGTCACTGCCACACAGTGCGGCCGACAACCCTCCTCCAGCCCCTGATGTGTCAGTGGCACACAGTGCCCCAGCCGGTACTGCAACACCCAGTGATGGGGCAGTGCACACACACGGAGAAAAGGACGTGGATGGGTTTGTGAGCAGGAGGCACTAGCATTCATTTCCACCACCTGGCCTGTTCCTGCTTGGTGCCGCACATGGCCCATGACCTACCACTGACCCCCGATACACTCCGATGCACTCACCTTCGACAGCGACATGGACTGCCATATCCTGTTTGATGTCATCCCTGGATGGACTCTGGCTGGCCCTCCACGGGCCCATATTGTGTAGTGTGCTCGGCATTGCCCTGTACTGCTCCAGCTGCAGGACCGCACTGGATGTGCAATAAACATCCAGTGACTCACTGCTGTGTTATGTCGTTCATCTTCCATGTATGAATGTGTGGGTGAATGTAGGGACAGTGATGTCCCTTGCGTCAATGATGCTCATCCTGTGGGATGCCATTCAGAGAGTGCTACATAGCATATTGGGTACCGTGCCCCGTGAACACTACAACAGGGACACACTCATCAGTCACTTCCATGTCCGGACATGGACTTAACCACGCCCAGATCCCACGTGTCATTGTTGCAAGCCCTGCGCTGGTCTGGCGTACAGCAGGCCAGACCACTCCTCTTACGCTCTGAGGGGGGGCCCTCATTGCTACCCGTCACAGGCGTACTCGCTGGTCGTGTTCAGGTCACTGGTCTAGTTGTCAGCATGTCACAGCCACTCCCTGAGGGCAGGTTTGCCACACACCACACCCATCCGGCACAGGCGTCACAGGCCATGTGACTCCGCCAACATAAGGGCCGACGACATCACATTCCCCTCTGCCGGTGGTGACTGGATGACGGACGCTCCACGGTTCTCAATCATAAAGGGCCCATGAGTTGTTACACACAGGGTTAGTGGCACCCGAGGCCTTGCATCCGTCACGGGCCTACCACCACATGGCGCTGACTGGACTTGCACAGGGTTAGTGGCACCCGAGGCCTTGCGTCCATCACGGGCCTGCCACCACATGGCGCTGACTGGGTTTGCACAGGGTTAGTGGCAGCTGGAGCATTGCGGCCAGCACAGGCACCCCGCCACGGGACGGTGACTTTGGGTGCACTGAGTCAGTGGAACCTTAAGCTGCTGAGCGGGTGTGCAGGTTGCGATGATGCCCCGTCCTGGCGGACTGGACAGCTTAGGTTTTGTGTGCCCTGCTGGACCGCAGTGTAGGCCAGAGCCAGTGGGCAGTGTGAGCCTACGGCCACATGGCGTCACTTCCGGGATCACAGAGTTGGTGGCACCTATTGGGCTGAGCGGGTATGCAGCCTGCGATGAGGCCGGGTGTCCTGGTATGTCCTCTGCAATGGAGTAATCAAGACCCAGCAGCAAACCTGAGACCTGGTGGCCTGTGGAGCAGGGCGGCATGGTGTGGAGTGTGCCATGTCCGTGGGACCCGGGCTTGTGGCCTGCAGCGGCACGTGGGGGGACCTCCTGTCTGCACGCCGGTGGCAGAAGGTGAGCAGTGCGGCCTGGGTGTGCATGGGCAGGCATGCTCCGATGGGTGGCGGGAGGGTCTGGGGTGCCTCTGTCTGGGTGTGCATAGGCGGGCAGGCGATGTTGTCTTGTGCGATTGTGTGTTCTGTGCCAAACATGTATCTGGACTCTGTTTCAGATGACGGGTCTGTCTCAGATGTGTGACCTAATGGACTGCACTACATGCCGGTAAGTGGTTGGAAACACACCGGTGGCAGCAGGTGAGCAGTGTGGCCTGGGTGCATTGGGGCAGCGCTCACTCGCTCTCTCTCCCCCTCTCTCTCTCTCTCTCCCACTCTCTTCCTCTCTTGCTCTCACCCACTCGCTTCTTCTTCTCTCTCTCTCTCTCCCTCTTCCATCAGGACTGTTCCTTTTACTTCTGTTGCTACATGGTATGTTTTATTTAGTCTGTAAGCACTATTTTCTTTAATGAGTTTCTGCTACTGCAGGCGCGACATGCTTTCCGGCAACATTCAGTGCGCCATGCGCGCTTTCACTTCCCAGGCGGCCCGGGACAATGGCAGACGTTTCTTTACAATGAAATATGTCACTCATTTATAAGAGTTTGAGCTATTGGCATTGTAAATTCCAATGCCTTTTATATTTGTGTTAATTATCGAAACAGATAAATAAAAGTCATTGTCATTTGCAATGCCAATAGCTTAAACTCTCGCCAATGGGAGACCTATTGCATTGCAAATGCTTGTTTTTTCTTGGCGTTTTTGTAAAGAGCTGCATGGCAGCGTGTTTCCTGTTATTAATTTACTTTGTTCTTCATGCTTAAGCGTCAGCTTAATTATATATAACTTTGGCCAATGTTTAAAATATATGGCTCTTCACTCGCTCTGTCTCCTGGCACCTCGTTCCCCTTCCCATATGCCCCATCACAAACCAGCCAGATGCCCTCACTTTACCTGCCAGGAAATAAATCTTACAGCAATATCAAGACCCCGGTCTTCCTTCCATCGTGGCCTCTGGTACAGTCTGAGCTCTGCTCGCCCAGACAATCCACCTTGTTGTGTAATAGGCTGACATGTTGTGCACCAGTGGTTTATCAATTGACAATAATCTGTCAAAAGACATGTATTTTATGTGCATGGGCCAAATGCTGTACAGGAATAAATAGCATTACTTAAACAATCACAAGAGCAATGTTCACCAGAATAATGGTTCTAGGGGGATGGATATACAATCAGTGCTTAATTTGTAAAATATGAAGTGCAGGTGCTCAAATCTTTGTCGGAGGCCACACCTGCGTTTCTCTGGCTCCACCCACTTCCTCTGTTGGCTCTACCCGCTTCCTCTATTAGCTCCACCCACATCCTCAACTGGCACTGCGAAAAGTCAGATGAATTTCAGCAAGGGAGCCTTCCTCATAGTAAGGTTTTGATAGGAGGTTCCCCTGCCCTGTGAAAAAGTGCATTTAAAGCACAATTTTGAAATAAATTAGCTAAAATCACTAATGCATTGAAAAGACGACAATTCCAGTGCTCTATGTGCTGATTTGGGGAAAGGACAATACTGGGTTAGGGTATGCCCTTTTTAATAGTCTAGGAGATCAAAGAGACAACTTTTACATAGCTTATGTGACAAAATAAACCAAAATGTTGTGAAAACACTAGTCAAAACAGATAAGCTGAATATAATCATGAAATACACTTGAATGGGTCATTTTGTCACTTCCAATGGCCGAAGGGGTTTGGGATTCATAAATAGAGTTAGTATTCCGTTAAAGCAAATACTTATAGAGAAACAATTAAAAAGATTTTTAACAATTGGGCTTGTTACTATAACTTACTCCCTGGCATGGAGCTATATGTGCATTTATTAGACATTCAGAATAGTAAAAAACATGGAACTTAACTGGCATTTCCAAATGTAGTTCTGTATCACACAGACAAGACAGAGATTGTAAAAGAGGCATATATTCAAAATATGGCTTTTTAATTAAAGATTTGTACCTTAACATAAAGCACAGAAAAATGTCATCTCCCCCAGAAGTCCTATAGGTACCTAAGCCAAAAAAATATGTAGTGGCTGGCTGGGCAGTTTAAATTTCCATATCTCAAGTCATACCTATTAGTGCAAAATGACCATAGTGTCATTCAAAATATAAATAAAGACAAAATAACTAAAACTAAAATATTAATAAATACAGTCAAATAAATACATGTTCTAAAATGAAAAACAAAAGGCCATAAACCGTGGAAATGTCACACATAAGCACCCAGGCCACAAACCGTGGAAATGTCACATATAAGCACCCAGGCCATAAACCGTGGAAATATCACACATAGGCATCCATGCCAGAAAGCATGGAAATGTCACACATAAGCACCCTGGCAAGAAAGTATGGAAATCTCACACATAAGTACTCAGACCAGGAAGCATGGAAAAGTCACACAAAGCCACCCAGGCCAGAAAGCATGAAAACGGCAAATAAAGGCACCCAAGCCAGTGACGCTGGAACAATTTTCAGAGTGTTGGTGCTACCCTCAATGTTACATCACTGAAGTCAAAAGATTGTGAAAAATCCAAACATCACAGTAAGGATAAAGTGATGTGGTCACTGACTAGACTACAACGCAAGCGTCATCTTTTTTGCGCACACGCCCACACTACAAGCATAGATGTCCCTAGTTTCTGATGTACTAGTCACACATACTGCCCGTGTATGTTATGTTAAATGGGATTTATAAAGTGCACAGCTACTCAAGAGAGTGTCCTGGCACTAATGGAACAGTAAGGGCAAGGAAACACATGCATGAGTCAACCATTTACAGCAACATAGTCCCTCAATGTAGACATCCTGGCAAGCAGAGTCTTTGAAGATGGACGTACTTTTGGAAAACGTGTTGAGAAGTATTATTTTCATCCGAATAGAAGCTACAAAATTAGTCAGGAATAATTAAATTAATTCTAAACTATGTTAAAGGACAAAGAGTATTGGGCTATCATCCAAACTAATTACCACGCCGCAAAGGTCATTTTAGCATAATTAGTATAGAATGAAGTATATGAATACTGGTTGTTTATTTAGCTGTAGTTTTGTTTAGCGTGAACTAGGTCCATAAAGGTGTCAGAGTGCTTTACGCAAGTCGGACTATACACATTGGGGCTTATTTACATGCCCCTTGCGCCGAGGTGCTTCACTTTTTCCCATAATAAAAGTGACGCACCAACGACGCAAGGGGCTTGTAAATAAACCCCATAATTTCTTATGATTTATATAGTACAAGTGGTGAGAGAGAGAGAGAGAAATACACAGACTGAAATGGTTGTAGAAAACTGTAACCTTGACTTGTTTTTCAACTTGGGCTATTTTTCATGTTAGGGTTTATTTAAGCATCTGAACATTTGGACTGCCAGAACAGGAGGTCAAACTTCAATCCACTGACCTTTTGACATTTTTTCATAATTTTGATTACAACTCCAGACAACAAGGGTCTGGCTTCGTCTTCACCTCACCATAAAGTCTACCAGTTAAAAACACAATCTCCCAAAAACAGCAATTCCACCTTGTAGCACGTGTGGGAACACTTGTGTTTTCTTACTTAACTACAACTTGCAATGCATGCTGTTCAACGGAGGCCTCAAAGGGAGGCTGTGGTTGAACACGAACACCTATGTTTTTACTTGAATTTGTTGAAGTCACACAAGGACTCTAGAGAATCATCCAAGGTAACCCCTATTCCTTACTTGGTGGTATTTACAGACAGTTACGGACCCGGTTGGTTATGATTATAATTATTATACTCGAGTCACCCGAGGCTACGGGGCACTGCCTTTATTTATTACCCTAAATAGATTATAGACTCTGCCTGGTGCTGCGTGCTGCCTGCCTGCCCAGGATGCTCTGCCCGGGCCCCTCAACCCTGGCCTCAATAGCGTCCGGCTGATGGCTCGTGGGGTGCGGGAGTGGCGCGCGTGGTGGCAATCAGAACAAGCATTGGCATAGCCAATAGGTCTCGCTTTTGGGACCTTATAAGTGTTTAGCCATGCAGCAGTTGCATAACTAAATACGTATAAGGTCCCAAAAGCGAGACCTATTGGCTATGCCAATGCTTGTCCTGGTAGCACTTTTTTGAGCCCTCACAAAAAGTCTCGCCAGAGTCAGGCGAGACCTAAAAACATCTGCTTGCACCGCGCTGCCTGCCGCACAGCCCATACAACATCCGGCATACTGGCATTCAACAACTTAACCCAGGCAGGCGGGCGGGCGGCCTCAGCCAAAGCACACAGGGACTCGGGAGGGACGGACACTCACCCAGGCCAGAACAACACTCTGCGCCGGCTCCGACCCAGATAGCCACTAACGTTAAGCAGTAAACTGTTTAGGAGGGGAGAATTATTTATGATACTACTAAGTTCAAAGGCAGGAGCCGGGCAGGGCCTTTAACTTTAACTTTTTCAAAAATAATGATTTTCTGTTGGAAGCTGTTGCAACTTACTGCTCTTACACACTGATGGATTAATTTGGCGGTGCCACATGGGTTTTTTTGTTTTTCTCTCTCACCATGGTATTATTACATTTTTCTTTTTTCAACCCTGTTGACATTCTTCGCCTACTTCATTTTCCTATATTGAATATCTGCTCTTCTTGGCTCAGACATTTTGGACCCTGTGTTCTACTTTGCTCACTGTGCGTAGGACCGTCCAAAGGGGAGGGTGTCGCGGGGGTTAGGAGGTGCCAACGAACATTGCAAAGTTATCATGAGTTCGTACCTTGCATCACGGCCATTTTAGCCGTTTTTTCCACACGACTCTAAATGCATTGGTTCTCGTAAACACTTCTGTTTTTGCTGCTTCGCATGGGAACTGTCTGCCTTTCACAATTTCTGCCGTGCACTGAGTTCTCGTCTGTACGTCGTGTTCAAGAGCAGAAAACAACATTGCTGGTTATTCAGCTTTGGCCCGTCCCACGCACATACAGACATAACATGGAACAGACCTCCGCTTCTGAAAGTTTGAGTGCTTTTAATATTGCACAGGATGCAAATTACACACACTTGGAGAACAATCTTTCCCAGGGAAGAGCTGTGCTTATCCGGAGATGTAAATCCTATCATATTAGACTTGAGGTAGGGGGTTCCGCTGTCCAGGCCCAGAGGTCTTCCACTGATATAATAAACATAACTCGTAGCATGGGGAGGGTGGTAAGCGCCTCTTGGCTTAATCCACTGACATTATAATATGCTTTCCCAATTCGTACTTTATGCAATTGTAACTATGCTGATTGTATTGTTTACATGCATTTCTTTGCTCACCTTAGCACGTGTACCACATTACAGAGCTCGTTAGTTGAAATAAACATTTTAAACTATACAAAGTCTCTGTTTACTCACATTGTGAACAGGTATGAGTGTCTAAGCAAAAGAGTGTCTTCTTCCCACGAATTCTGAGAGGACCTAAGTCGCATTGTTCTAGGATATCTATTCATTGGTAGCTCCGCTGTAGTACGGAGAATGAATGAGCCAGAGGTCGTCCACTGATACAATAAACATAGCTCATACCATGGGACGGTGGTAAGCGCTATTTGGCTTAATCCACTGACATTGTAATATGCTTTCCCCATTCGTACTTTATGTAATTGTTAATAATGCTGATTGTATTGTTTACATGCATTTCTTTGTTCACTTTAGCACGTGTACTACATTACAGAGCTCGTTAGTTAAAATAAACATTTTAAGCTATACAAAGTCTCTGGTTACTCGCATTGTGAACAGTTATGAGTGTCTAAGCGAAAGAGTGTCTTCTTCCCACAAATTCTGAGAGGACCTGAGCCGCATTGTTCTAGGATAGCTAATCATTGGTAGCTCCGCTGTAGTACGGAAAACGAATGAGATAATATAGCTAGCCAGATAGGGGTTTCTGTGCACTGAGGCATGTTTTTAGTACACCACAACATACTGAGGTCCTGGTTTCCTGTGATATGGGGAGCGAGCCGCGAGGCGGTGATGTGGGGAGAGGGACCGTGGAAGGGGTATCTCGCACAGACAGAGCTGCGGTATATTTTCAGTGTTGCCTCACTGAGGTGGAACTACGGACCCTATGGCTTGTAGATGAAGAGATGCGAGCTGATGAACTGAATCACAAAATGGCTGCCAACACTTCCTAGTTTCAACCGTTCGCAGCCAATCAGCCTCAAGCTTTTGCTTGAAACCCCTCAGCCAATCAGATGTCAGAATTTCCAAATATCAATATCTGTCAAATTTGATATTTCTCAAAAACTACTGAACGGATTTACACCATTTAAACAAAAGAGTGCTTTCTGGACCAAGACCTTTCTCCCTGCCAAATTTGGCGTAATTCCGTTCAGCAGTTTGACCTGTGGCCTTGTCTAAAGTTTCCTATGGAAAATGCATTGAAAAAACACATTTTGGGACCCCCCTTTTTTCTCAGCCACCCGTTTCCAATTACCCCCAAACTTTCAAGATAGGAGCTGATCACAAAAGAGAAACGAGTTGGAATATTTCGTAAAGATTCGTCAAACGACGCCAAAGTTATAAGCACATGAAATAATGCTTTTCCTATGGAAACGTGGTCCTAACTATATATTTATATATACTTCTGAAATGAAAAGCGCTCCCACTGAGGATTTAATATTGGACTACATTATCCAGAAGGCCGTGTTGTCGGCCACGCCTTTGAGGCAGGTGATGTATATAGACTGTGCGTGAGCATTGGCGCTTCTTTTCAGTTAACCAAACGCCACTGAAGAAGAGAGCAAGGAGCTCTCGAAACGCGTCTGGCGTACGAACTTTGCAGTCGTTGGTTGTTCAGTTTAGCTGTCAGCATGCTGCCATTAAACGTGTGAAATATTAACTTCCAGTGGCTTTCTTCAATTGGGTACCCTGCATGCTTGGATTTAAAGGCGGCTTCTCCCGGTCGCGAAGACAGCCCACCACTGATTAGCGGGTCCTGGCAGGCTCCTACAGGCGTCCAGCCCTTGGGAAGGAAGGCGAGCAGGCGTCAATGCAGGATGGCGCTCGCTCTTTTCACTATGTCAGCAATGAAGCAGGGCAGCTGACTGAAGTTCGAGGGACTTCAACCCACTTGGGATATTAATTATGTTTTACTTCTGAAATGAAAAGCGCTCCCACTGAGGATTTAATATTGGACTACATTATCCAGAAGGCCGTGTTGTCGGCCACGCCTTTGAGGCAGGTGATGTATATAGGCTGTGCGTGAGCATTGGCGCTTCTTTTCAGTTAACCAAACGCCACTGAAGAAGAGAGCAAGGAGCTCTCGAAACGCGTCTGGCGTACGAACTTTGCAGTCGTTGGTTGTTCAGTTTAGCTGTCAGCATGCTGCCATTAAACGTGTGAAATATTAACTTCCAGTGGCTTTCTTCAATTGGGTACCCTGCATGCTTGGATATATATATATATATATATATATATATATATATATATATATATATATATATATATATATATATATATATATATATATATATATATATATATATATATATATATATATATATATATATATATATTCACTGAAAAAACCATAGGTTTCACACATGTTATAGTTAGCTGGACATTTTACTGATAAAAAACCAATGAAATTCCCCCGTTATAGTTACTGTAGGCAACTATAACTCACGCGACCGTAATCCTCTGCTGATGCTAATACTGTATTTAGACACTTATTTGCCCATATCTTCTTCCATTAAATTTTAGCTATACATATATTACAAATATTTTTTTTTCATAAAGACACATATGTCATCAGCAGAGGATTACGGTCGCGTGAGTTATAGTTGCCTACAGTAACTATAACGGGGGAATTTCATTGGTTTTTTATCAGTAAAATGTCCAGCTAACTATAACATGTGTGAAACCTATGGTTTTTTCAGTGAATTAGCAAGGTTTTTTAAATGCTATTTCCTAACTATAACGTGTGTGAAACCTATGGTTTTTTCAGTGAATTTGTACGGTTTTTTAAATGCTAAGTTACTTTACGCCATTTGTGGCGTGCGCGCCCACTTAACGCAGTTCGTTCCGTGCACGGTTTTTATCAACTTTAATAAGCCCTGTACATTTGGTGGCCTTCGGCCACCAAAAGCACAGGGGGTGAGGTCAATGTGGATAGTGTTTTTTTTATTTCGATTTTATAATTTCATGTTGCCAAAATTACGTTTTTTTTCTCTATTAATAAGCCCTGCACATTTGGTGGCCTGCGGCCACCAAAAGCACAGGGGGTGGGGTAAGTGTGGATAGTGTTTTTTTTATTTTTATTTTTTTACCGTAAGCGTACGGTAAGCTTACGGTAAGCGTACGGTAAGCGTACGGTAAGCGTACCCCGCGAAATTGCCGAAAAAAAAATAAAACCGTTTTTGCTCTTGGGGGATGTTTGGGGACTCCCTCAACATGACTATGTGGGAGGGAGTTGTCAAAACAGCCCCGTAACATGTTTTTGGCCATCATGTTTGATAAACAACACTCAGTGCGAGAGACAAAATGGCGGACGCCGCTTCCTGGTTTCGGCCGATTCGAATGTTTACTAAGATCTAAGAGCCAATCAGAATCGCGCTCGCGCACGCCACCGTAAGCTTACGGTAAGCGTACGGTAAGCGTACGGTAAGCGTACCGTAAGCGGGCTCAGATATATATATTGATTTAAAGGCTATTTTCTCAGAATCTACTGAACAGATTTACACCAAACCTACAAAAGGCACTTCCTTGACCTAGGGACTACCTCTCTGCCAAATTTCTAGTAATTCTGTTCAGCCGTTCGGGCTGTAGCTCGTTCTAAAGGTCCTATGGAAAAATGCATGGGAAAAACGCGTTTTGGGACCCCCCTTTTATCTCAGCCCCTGCTTGACGAATCCCCCCGAGACTTTCAGGGTAGGAGCGGAGCGTAGCGCCCCACCTATTTTGAGAAATTCGCGAGGATTCGTCGACCGGCGCCAAAGTTATTCAAAATAGAATGTTGAGGTTTTCCTATGGAAACGTGGTCCTAACTATAACTACCTACTGGCGACCGCCAGTAGGTAATATAATCTACTGGCGGTCGCCAGTAGATAGTTATAGTTAGGACCGAGTTTCCATAGGAAATCTCAAAATTCTATTTTGAATAACTTTGGCGCCGATTGACGAATCCTCGCGAAATTTTCAAAACTAATGGGGCCCTCCGCTCCGCTCCTACCCTGAAAGTCTCGGGGTGATTCGTCAAACGGGGGCCGAGAAAAAGGGGGGGTCCCAAAACGCGTTTTCCCCATGGATTTTTCCATAGGGACTTTAGTCGCAGCTACAGCCCGAACGGCTGAACAGAATTACGTGAAATTTGGCAGAGAGGTAGCCATAAGGTCCATGAAGTGCCTTTTGCAGGTTTGGTGTAAATCTGTTCAGTATTTCCAGAGAAAATAGCATTTAAATCAATATATATATCTGTACGCACGCACCGTGCGCGCTGGGTGCGCGCACCTCGCCGTGCGCGAGCGCAATTCTGATTGGTTGTTAGATCTTAGTAAACATTCGAATCGGTCGAAACCAGGAAGTGTCGGCCGCCATTTTGTCTCTCGCACTCTGAGGGGGTGAAAAACAAATGTGGAAAACGTGAAAAGGGGGCAGGGTGGACAGTTCCTGACTCCCTAGCCATGGTCAGGGGGTCCCAGAAGGACCCCCAAGGGCCAAAAAAAAAATTCTTTTTTTTTCAAAAAATCGCCGAGTGCGCGCACCCTGCGCGCACCAGCCAAACGGAAAAAATTCTGCGAAGTTCACGCAGCGTGCGCGCACTACGCGATTTATAGAAAAAAAAAATGTATCTGGCCCATGGGCGCGAAGCGCTCCGAGCGCGCACGGCACAAACTGCGTATAGTCGGCGCGCGATGCGCGAAGCGCACCGCGAGCCCACCGCGCGCGCACGGTGCGCGAAGCGCACCGGGCGCGCGCCGTGAAAAAATTTTGTTTAAAAAAATATATTAATAAATACATAACTTAGCATTTTAAAAAACGTACAAATTCACTGAAAAAACCATAGGTTTCACACACGTTATAGTTAGGAATTAGCATTTAAAAAACCTTGCAAATTCACTGAAAAAACCATAGGTTTCACACATGTTATAGTTAGCTAGGCATTTCCCTCGTAAAAAGCCAATGAAATTCCCCCGTTATAGTTAGTGCAGGCAACTATAACTCACGCGACCACAATCCTCTGCTGATGACGTCAGATATTACATCAATGATGACATATGTGTCTTTCTGAAAAAAAAAATATGTAATATATGTATAGCTAAAGATGAATGGAAGAAGACATGGGTAAATAAGTGTCTAAATACAGTGATGTAATATCTGACATCATCAGCAGAGGATTGCGGTCGCGTGAGTTATAGTTGCCTGCACTAACTATAACGGGGGAATTTCATTGGTTTTTTACGAGGGAAATGCCCAGCTAACTATAACACGTGTGAAACCTATGGTTTTTTCAGTGATATATATATAAATATAGAGATATATATATTCTGACCCCTCGGAATTTCTGAAACAAGCCCCTATCTAGCTGGCTGGCCTATATTAACACCAATAAAAAGATGTATATAAGACCGGGACTGTCCTGTATGTGTGTGTGACACTGTGTAGCAACACTTATTGCGAATGGCATGAATGAAAGAAATAATGCATGAATGTTCATCCCATTGAATATCTGGTTGTTTGAACAACCAGGGTTGTGTTTCAGTTTTATAATATTCATTTTTGATCACCAGATCAGATCACTGTCCTTTTCTGATGTTGCCTGCACAATACCAGGCACCTCCACGGCACCTTCCTAGGGGGACAAATAGAGTGAATTTTCTCAGCAACAATATGCTTCCTTCTGGCTCCACTACACAGATGTTACAAAGTATCTTTTTATATGTGTTTGCTTCATTTTCTTGTTTTCTTTTTCAGGTAATTACTCTTAGAAAATAGTGGCAAGTATTAGATGTGCTCCATGAAACTCTGCAGTGTGGTAAATGTAAATTGCATGCCCACTTTGCACGCACATTTTTGGGGGAAGTGACTTCTTTGCATCCCACCCTGACGAAAGCCCAGGACCATCAATAGGCCAATAGCAAGGACTGAAACATGTCGATGTCTAGCTTAGGGTGATAGGACAATCGTATCCTACCACCCTACTGTAGTTATTTTTAACCTTCCCTCCCTCTCCACTAATAAAGGACACTTTAGGAGTGGGGGAGGAATTTTGTCTTTAACGTTACGCCCCCTTACACAATATCTTCATAAGTGCTCCCTGAAATATAGTTGAGCCCACCCGACCTTTAGGAGTTGGGTTGAGCCCGGTGATGAAGCATGTCACTATTAGAGTTAGTGAGGGCTATAATAAGAGAAGGGTTTCTCCCCCTTACCACCCTTGAATTAGGGGTAATAATAGACTAGGGTGTTTGACCTCATAAGGTGTCCTCCTTCCTCAGGGAACACCCTCTCTATTTTGTTTCTCTCTCTCTCCACCTTCTTTTTGTAAGGAACCATCCTGGTTCTAGAAGGGATACTTAATCATTATTGCTGTTAAAGAGATATAACAGTCTTTTCTAAAAGTTGAGGAGTGATGACACAATGTAAGTAATGGCAAGCTTTAATTTCCAACTCAGGACTATGTAATAAACTGTTGTGCAGTATTAACATTTAAAAGAAATGAAGCTAGAAATAGGTTTGAACTCTTGTTTATTTCGCGATATCTCTGCAATCATCGCAAATACATCACGCACATATAAATAGGAAAGAGAGGGAATGGGTTAACCGATAATAACCATTCACAAGTGGAGATAGTGTAGTCTAAAATGAAAGGCATGATTTCATTTGCTGCTTTTCTCATGATCACAGACTGCAAAGTTGAAGAGGTTGGCATTTTATGGTTGCTTTGTATAAGAGTGATGTACCATTCTTGTGCTTAGTTTTTAGGTCTCACCTGGCGTAGGCTGCGCGCATGCGCAGTCTCGCTGGCGAGATTTAATGTTTACGGGTATTTTCTGTAAGGGGCTTTAAGCCCCGCCCCTCTTTTCCATTGTCTGGCAACACCGTTTATGGTAAACGGTGGCCAGCCATTGGAACAGAGCTGTACATGACATATTTGCTAGGCTTTTTGAGCCGTCCCACTTGGACGGCCTCGCCTGCTTTCCTTCTGAAGTAAAAGGTTTCTTATCTTTATGGGGCCAAACACATGGCCCCATAAAGATAAGAAACCTTTTAGCAGGTGAGGCCGTCCAAGTGGGACGGCAGAAAAAGCCGAACGAAAACGTCATGGCGAACGCTTGTTTAACGTGCCACCTGCTTTCCATAAGTAGCAGGAACACATCACCTGCTCTACCTCCGGTGATATGTTAGGTTGTCAGCACTGACACGACGTGTACCATTCTGCATCACCGCGCCTTCTGCGCTTTCCTCCTCTGGGTTCCCTGTCAAGTGCCCCCAATGTCCCACACACAGTGTCAGGACCCGCCTCCTTGCGGTAGCTAGGCCGGATGCCTCTCCATCCCATCTACCCATAGAGTTGGTGGCAGCATCTCTTCTCCTGGCGGTTCTTGCCTTGGCCACGGGTGCACTGTTCAATAGTGGCATGTGCATCCCAACCCTTGGCGCACCTTGACCGTGCACCCCATGGGCACCAAATTGGGAGCACCCCGGGCTCCTCTTATGTAGGATTAAAGCCACACAATATGTGAGCGCCGGTTCAAAGTGCCCTCTGCATCCCTAACCTAGGAGCAGCTTTCCCGTACGCGCACGGCGTACTGCACAGGAAGTGTCCCGTGCGCTCCCTGCCCTGAGATGCGCATATGTACCCTGGGTTTTCATGCCACACAGTCCGTAAGCACTGGTTCAAAGACTCCTCTGCCCCCGAATCCTAGTAGCAGCATTCCCCAATGCACCCTGCACACCAGACAGGAAGTGCCCCGTGCGCTCCCTGCTCAGATATGCGCCCTGTGCGCTCTCTGCCCAGAGATGCGCATACGCACACTGGGATTTCATGCCACATACTCCGGAAGCGCTGGTTCAAAGACCTCTCAGCACCCCACGCCTAGGAGCAACATTCCCTTACGCGCCCTGCGCACCTCGCAGGAAGAGCCCCATGCACTCCCTGTGCAGAGATATGCATACGTACCCCAAAGTTTCATGGCACACAATCCGGGAGGTCTGGTTCAAAGTGCCCTCTGCATCCCCCACCTATGAACAGCATGCCCTGTACACTCCCGGGGCACAATACCACATACTGAAAGCGCTCCGTGCCCCCCCCATTAGCAGAGATTGGCATGCCCCTGGGATTCATCCTACACAACCCGGGTGCGCTGGTTTCAATGTCCCCTCTGCATCTTAAGCCTACGAGCAAGATGCTCCCTACACTCCCGGGGCAACATACCACCATACTGGAATTGCTCAGTGCCCCTCCCCCCACCCCTCCAATATGCGCAGATAGACACATACCCCTGGTAGTTATGCCACACAACCCGGGTGGCGCTGGTTTCATTGAGCCCTCTGCCTCGCACACCTAGGAACAGCATGCCCCCTACACTCCCAGGGCACCATACCACAATACCGAAAGAGCCCTGTGCCCCCCCTTAGCACCCCGCCCCCATGCCCATAGATATGCATACCCCTGGGATTCATGTCACACAACCCGGGCACGCTGGCTTCAAAGTGCCCTCTGCAGCCCAAACCTACTATCAAGATGCCCCCTAGACTCCAGGGGCATCATACCACCATACTGGTCACACCCCCTCTGGTTCGAAGTGTCCTCTGCATCCTACATCTAGGAACATCATATCCTCTATACTCCGGGCATCATATCACCATACTGGAAGCGCCCCCCGCCACCCCTCCCCCATGCCCAGAGATACGCATACCCCTTGGATTCATGCCACAAAACCAGGATACGCTGATTTCAATGTGCCCCCTGAATGCCAAACCTACGAGTAAGATTCCCCCCTAGACTCCAGGGGTCTCGTGCGCTCCCTGCCCAGAGATGCGCATACCCCGGGGATTCATGCCAGACAGCGCGGGTGCACTAGTTTCAAAGTGCCCTCTGCAGCCCAAACCTAGAAGCTGCATTCCACCCAGCCCAGGGGGACTGGCCCTCAAGTCCGGTGGCCCTCGACCACCCCAGGTGCAGGCCACATACACCGGGTCTACTGGTTTCAAGGAGCCCCTTCACTCCAAAACTAGAAGCACCACGCTTCCTCCTCTCCCATCCCTACTGCCTATGTAGTGGGCAAAGACTAGTAGTATGTCCTGCCTCGGGTCAAAAGCGCTTGGAATCTCCTTCGAAAATAAGCGCTACCTCCATTTTCTGCACCCCCGCACACGCCTGCATGCCCATTCCCCACCGACCACACTTCTACCCAAGTGCAACGGGCCCCTCCCCCGCTTCTTTGAACACTGTCACTTCCACTTTCTATAGTCAGGGGTTACACACTTGCCTCCTAGTGCCCTGGACCTCATGCCCCTCCCCAGCCTCATTTATTGAGGGGCGATGTTTACGTTTCTGATGCCGGCGCTCTTATTATCAAAAATCGTATGTGCTGTTTTAGGCAGTTCCAGAATTCCGGCGCTGCAACTAAAGCGCCTCATTGTAGGCTGTAGCGCAGTGCTACTTCCAGGCAAAAAAAGTCACCTGCACTTCAGACAGCATGCGCCCATGTGCAGTAATGCCACTGCATGTGTTAAACAAGCATTTTTAGGTCTCGCCTTTGATTAAGTTAAAGCCATTTGCTTTGCTGATGGTATTGTATAGCAAAGCAAATGGCTTTAACTTAATGAAAGGCGAGACCTATTGCATTTTTAATGCTTGTTATAAATCCTAACAGTGTCAAAACTATCAACAAAGAGCTAAAACAACAATATAATCTACAAACTGAATTCACTAGTATGTACATACCGTTTTAATCCTTTATAACAATTACATTAGAAATGAAGATGTATATGGGAGTTTGATAAAAAAGAATATCACAGTGATATGAAAAAATATATCAGATAAATTGTATCTTTTAGAGGGTATGTGTTTAAGAGGTTAGTGGTGAATGTTTTAAGTAAGAGAAATGGGATTTAGTCTCTCTTTATTACATTGTGTACTTTATTGAAAAATAACAGTATAGTATTTGGAAAGGTGCAATGAGGAACTACATTTTTTTTTTAAATGTCTAAACATCATGTGTCGAATAGATACATCTGTTATTTGCATTCTGGGAGTTGTAGTACTTTTAGTAACATTATTAAACAGGAGTACTGTAGTCACAAATAAAAGATGAGAACATGATGTTCGCCTCCAGATGAATTAGAAAGAAGTAACACTTGCTAGGGATGTATTGGGAAGTGTTTGTCAATGTGGTTATTAACTTATATGACTGCTTTGCACATGCTTAGATGGTGAGATATGGTTTTTGTGGTTGAACGTAGTTATATATAGGGATGGGACTTTTGAGTTTACTTAAAGATGCAGAGAAGTATATATTTGTGGAAAGATGACTTGAAGGTGTACATCTATTAAGAAATTGCATAAATGTTTATATGGTGATCTATACTCAGTAAGTATAATGAATATTTCACAAATTTGGTGAGGTTTTTTGTCTTTGAACATGGTTTGTTTCAAATTGAGGAGGATTAATAGTGCAGAATGCCTCAAGAGTTCTTGTGCTTGTCATGACCCTCAAATCTCCTTCCACATATATCAACGCTGCTGGCATCTACACTGTCATTCCCCTGATAAGGCATTCCATATATACATTACAGATACTGTGTTGATTATGGCTGAACAAAATGCATAGTCATTTTGGGCTCAGGGGCTATTCTAAAGGGGCATGTGTTCTACACAACATTACTCAGACGTGCTGCCTCACATGGCACACAGTTCTAAGCCTCTGGCTCATAGCCTGAACAGTTCCCTGTCATTGTTATTGATGACTCATAGGAAGTTACACCATTATTGCCTCAGTTATTGTTAGACTTGGCATCTTTCGGCGTGTTTCCCCTGAGGTTCTGCTTGCTGACCTCCCGGTTTGTACTCGGTTTTTGCCGGCTTAGTGTCTCTCTGCACTTTTCTCACTGCTGATCGGTGGTAAAGTGCAAGTGCTCCTGTTGTAAACTGTGTTATGGATTGGTGTTTCCATGATTGACATATTTGATTTACCTGTCAGTCTCTAGTAAAGTGCACTGAGCGTGCCAGGGCCTGTAAATCAAATACTGTTATTGGACTGCAGCACTGGATTGTGCCACCCACACAAACAGCCTGTAAATGTAACTCTGGCATGCCATTGCAGAGCCTGTGTGCAGTCTGGGACTGCCATGTCAACTTGGCAAGTGTAGCCCTAACCTTTCCTTTTCTTACAAGTCAGTCACCCCTAAGGTAGGCCCAAGGTACCCCTGTGCGCAGGGTGCAGTGTATGTGAAAGGTAGGACATGCCCTGGTGTGTGTGTCCTGTCCTGATAGTGAATTACTGTCAATTTTGTGTTTCACGATTCCAAGGCTACCTGTTTCCATAGGACAGAATGGGGGGTTTGTTTATAACATCTTATAAACATAACTGGCCCTGGGAACTAGGTAGAAAAATAAAGTTTAGTATGCCTGAACTCAGAATCGAAAAATTCATCTTTTAGTTAAGGTGATTTTTACATTCTGTTAGAAAATACCACTTTTAGAAAGTAGGTATTTTCTTGCTCAGCCATCCAGTAGGCCTCTGCTGGGTTTATTGATTGACTGTCTAGGTTTTGGATGACAGGGGCTGGGGAGGAGCCTTGGCTCCAGATAGTCTAGGTGGGTCAGGGAAGGGCTGAATAGACCTGGGCTGCATTTAGAGTAGGGAGATGAGATTTCCTTTTACCTGAATGTGCCTGGTCTGCCTCTGACGATGCCGTCTCCACCTCCTGCCAGGAAGCCACACCAGAGAGGGCAGAACTGGCTCTGGCTGGACACAGACACTCTCTGCCTGAGAGGACAAAGGATTTTGGGCTATAAAAAGTGGGGCCCAAACCCCAGAACTTTAGAACTCGCTGGAATCAAGGAACCTGCCAAGAAGAAGAGCTGGAAGAGCTGCCAGGAGGAGTACTGCCCCTTTGCTGTGTTGTTGCTTTGTTAGGTTGGCCTGCAATTGCTGCTTCTGCCTTGGGTAGTGAAAGGACTGGACTGAACTTTCTTTACTTGTGCTGAGTATTTCCAATAGCCTGAAATCGAGCCAAAAGTAAAATTCAGGCCGATAAGAATTCACCAATTCCTTTGAATGGTCAAGATGTCCAATGTTTCTTGTGGTTAAAAATATCTACCCCTGGTTCATAGGTCATTTTTCAATGGTAGTGACTTCAATTACCGAAGTGCTGCACAAAAACCCTCCTTTGCTTGGTCTCCGGAGGCTAATGAAGCCGTCATCCATCTATAAAATGCATTCATGTCCGCACCAATTTTAGCACATCCTGTCCCAGACAAATCATTTATTGTTGAGGCAGATGCCTCCAATGGTGACATCGGGGCAGTCTTGTCCAAAAGAAAATCTCAAACTGGGCAATTACATCCTAATGCTTATATGTCTGTAAAATTGAATGAGGCAGAGAACCGCTTCACTATCGCTGAAAAGGAATTGCTTGCCATTTAATATGCCTTTTGTGAATGGAGGTGTTATTTACTAAGAGCCAAACATCCAATCAATGTGTACTCGAATCATACAATTCATTAGGTCTGCAAGGTTGCTGATTCCACGACAATTCCCCGGATGATATTTTTTGCCAAATTCAATTACTTACCAGCCAGGTTCGGAAAACAAAAAAGTAGGCGCTTTACCTAGACAAGGCAGTGAACATAGTTTGCCTGCTGAACAACCAAAAGCAATTATAGATCCAAGTAAAGTCATGTGTGCGACTCAAGCTCACAATTTCCTTCAACACCTACAAGCAGCTATGCAAAAGCCCTTGTGGAAAAAGTGGCTTTTGGGGCATATGAATTGGAAAGTAAAAAAAGGAATACCAACTAAGGGGTTTCAAATTCTAATTCCCACAAAAGATTTAAGAGACAGAGTCTGGGATTGGTTTTATTCTAGGCAATTTTGGTGGCCGCAGTGCAATACAAGATGTTGAACACTTTGTGCAAACGTGTCATTTGTACTCAGGCTAAATCTAACCATACTAAACCTCAGGGTGTTCTTCATTCTTTACCAAAGCCCAATTTACCTTTTGAGGTTCTGGACTTTTAAGAGTCCAGAGGTGTCAGGGAAACAACACCTGAAGACCCCTGAGTTCCTCCTGTCTCGGTGCACAAATAAACAGAGACACGGGCTTCTCGATGGCGGCGTCAAAGACCAAGGTTTATTTACTGCAGGGACACAGAAATCATAGGAACCACACAGAGGCAGAATCTACGAGACTGTTCAATTTGTATCAAGTGGGTCGTTTCTTAAATACAAGAAAAATGTCTCGGGGCAACATTACACAAATATTTCTCATGCCCAGCCCGGTATCCCAAACAGACAATAAATAAATATCAAACAATGATTAGTTGTAGGTTTTCGGTATTCGATCAGGTTCCCTCGACAGTTCTCCATTCTCCGCCCGATCCTCCCCATCATAAAAATCGTAACCTCCCCATTGTAAAAGCCCAGAAGGAAAGGAGCAGAGCCAGGTGCAAAGGATTGAAATGTAGGATAAGAGGTGTTTATGGATCATAAACGGGCATGGCTATCGTCTTCGGCCTTTCAGTCAGGACAACGGACACAAGAACCAGTATAGCAGGACTGGCCTCAGGCAAGGGAGGCAGCTTGATTCTGCCTAGTCATGCAGCGTCAGCCTTTCTCGGGCTCGAGCTTACGTGTCCTTAACAAGGTGACTCTGCCGGGGTCATCGTCCGTTCATTGACTATGTGAGGGCAAGAAACAAGATGGATGCCGTAACTAAAATGGATGCCATGGCTTTACAACAGAATGCCCTACTTCTCAGTGAATTCATGCTAGTTGCGCAGCGAAAACACTGTCATGCCTATAATGGATCATTTGCGGTTCATTGGTACCGAAATCGTGTCAGTACTACGATACCGAAATCACGGGTTCGGATCGCTACAGAACCTCAGACCGTCCTTTTGCCCTTAAATAGGCAATAACTCACTCTATGTCAGAGTCCAGTTCTATGTTCATCAGGTCACTGATATGTTGTTGTAGCATTACTCTATCCCGTGGCATATCTCTGGAAACAGGTGGTTTTCTTATGCATGATGAAACACAAACGCTACATAAGGCAGGGCCACACTGAATAATGAGACAGCACGAGAATAAAAATACCAACGCAACACCAATGACCATTAGAACCTTCCACCCCCATGCAGATAACAGATTCCAGAACCATCCCATAAGTGACCAGTCACCCTCCTCTACATGAATGGAGTCGGAGATTTTGTGTAGCTTAGAGATGGCCTTGTATACTGTTGGCGCATTATCTGGGATAAAAACGCAGCAACTTGATTGGATCATTTTGCATACCCCACCTCGATCTGCAAGTAACACATCAAGAACCATACGGTTCTGTAACGTCATGAGGCGATCCGCTTGAAGCTCGGCCGTTAGGTTACTAAGGGCACCCGCAGTTTCGGTAATGGTGGATTCAACTACTCGTCTTAGTTGACGCAGGTTCCTACTGTTGACCATAGGCCCCCAGAACGGAAGGTAACCTTTGAAAAAGTCTCCTGCTTCTTGGCCAGCAGTATCTTCTTTACTGAATACACCTCTCACAACTCTTGTTTTGTGATAGTCCGGTGCAGCAGTGTATGTCGGAGGTAACAGTCGAGCGATATAACATGAGCCTGAGAAGTCAGCGGGCAGCCATGTATATGCTCTGTCTTGACAAACAAAATAGGTACCCTTAGCGGCTAAGAATGCTGGGGAAGATTGTGACGGGAACACGTATGTTTCAATACAGTCACTCTTCCCCAGTCGAGCTTTCTGATTCCTCCCATTCCCTTGCAAACAGACCTGACCTTGGTGGGGTACGACCCAGATCGGAGTTGAGCTCTTACGTTTGTTCTCGCCCAGAGTAATGCCATATTCTGTAATGTTCCACCCCATGTAAACTCGCAACTCATCCTTGGGAATGTACGGAGTATTATTGACATCTCTCACCATGTCAGTGATTCCTTTTACCAAGGCTCTATTAGCAGAGTTATACCGGGTGGAACACGGAGGTCGTGGAGGGTAGGTCTCTAGAGCATAGGCGAACATGGTCTGAAATGCCCAGAATGATCCATTATAACTGAAAGGCAGGACCAAATAAGGGATGCCCTTGTCCATGGTATGTGGTATCAGGCCACATACCCAGCAGTTTGTTGTGTTAACCACTAGTTGATGTTGGTGCAAGAGCTGGATGAAAGTGTTATTTATAAACTCAGAGCGTCAAGCTTGTTCGTGAGCAGGAAAAGGGTGGAAAGAATGAATAGTACCAATAGTTGGGGAAACAGAAATATGGGGAGATACTGTAGACATAACAGGTGCAAAGATCAATTGAATACCAAAAATAATTCCGCCTACTAGAGTTATAAAAACAATCAGAAGTGTCAGAGCACATTGCATTAGGAAACATTTGCTATATAGTATATCATACAGTTTGGTCTTGTGCACATTTATGACTTTAACCCGTCGTAATTCAGGAAGCTCCATCTTCTATAACCGTTCGCAACGGATGGTTTGTACCTGTTAAAAACGTACCTCTGTCTATCCTGGGAGTTCCCAAGATAAACAGAAGAAACCGACCTAATGTCTGATTCCCTGTAAATTAAAACAAGGCACACGTTACGACCCTACGGTAACCCAGACGGCAAGGAAAGAGGATAGCAAAAACAAAAATTTTAAAAAAAAAAAAACTTCACTTCCTGACAGTACGGGATGCAATGCAATCAAAACAGTTTTACAGTTTTCAAACAAAAATGTAGTAATGCAATGTCATCAGTTCATCACATGAGAACGAAGATTGTATCTGTACTTTCCAGGTCTGGTTTGGTCTTGAAATAGCTGGTCCACAGGTGCAGAAATGTTCGACTCCACAGGTGACAAATGTTCACTTTGTGCAATACTTGGTTCAGGGTTCAACGGAACGGTTTCTGCTGAAGTGTCAAAGTTCTGCGTTTCAGTTCGTGGATGGTCCGTTATATACTCTGCATCACTGAATGGGATGTGTCTAGGAACAGGTTCTGTCTCGGATACACCAATTCCTCGTCTAACCCAGTTGTCATAGGGAAGTGGAATAGGGACACGCTTTGTGTGGCTGGCATGCACCCAATTCTTCCTGCCGGCCAGGCGTACTGCAGTTCTGGTTACAAGGAGGACCTGGAACGGGCCCACGAATCTCGGCTGAAGGTTTCGGGTGCGTTCAAAGTTCCGCACCACGACCTGGTCCCCAGGTTTCAACGTGTGGCCTGGACTCTCCGGCAGTTTAGGCAAGGATTCGAATACCTGTTGATGAATAAGGCTCAGTTTAGCAGTCAGATCATAAAGGTAATCAATCAGCATTGGGTATTCAATTTGTCTAAATTCCTTTGGCCTAGGGACTCCCCAAACATTAGCAGGGCGGCCGAACACAATCTCATATGGGCTAAGCCCTACTCGAGAGTGTACAGTCGCTCTTGTGGACAGTAAAGCTAAAGGCAGTGCGTCTGGCCAAGAGAGACCAGTGGAAGCTTGAATTTTCGCAAGCTTCAGCTTCAGGGTGCCATTGTACCCTTCCACCAAACCTGCTGACTGTGGATGATTCGCACTGTGGAATTTCTGTACAATTCCTAGACCTGCACACACACTTTTCATAACTTTCCCTACAAACTCACTTCCGTTGTCTGACCAAACAATCCGTGGCATACCATACCTAGGGAAATATTCTTTGAGGAGGATTTTGGCAGTGGACATGGCAGTGTTATCCTTTAATGGGTATGCCTCAATCCATCTTGAAAAGGCACATACTACCACTAGGACATACTTAAGATTGTTACACCAGTCCATGTGGATATAATCCAACTGAATCACTTCAAAGGGACAAGAAGGGGGAGCAAAATGACCGGTTGGGGTTCCCTTGCCAGGATTATGCATCAGGCATACCATGCAGTTTTTCACCACTCTTTCCGCACACTTTGTAATTCCATCATTCTTCCATACTGGAGCTAACATTTTACAGATCCCTTTCGAACTAATGTGCGCCGCTCCATGCGCCATCGTGACTACTGCAAGTATATACGCATTGGGTAACATCCAACGTTGCTGTTCAGACAGATCAACCCAACATCCACTCGAATCCATTTTACCCGTTTTCTCCTTCCATTCATTCTTCTCATCTTCAGTTGCCTCATTTTGGATTGCTTTCACACTGTCAATCGTATTCTCACACATTCCTGATTCAGCAATCCATCTTGCAGACGTTGCAACGTACATTCGGCTCATCATGTTCTTGGCCGTTTCTTTAGCGACCTCATCAGCAAACGCATTCCCTCGGCCAACATCATCCGTGATCTTTCGATGTGCACTGCACTTCACAATCGCAACTTCATTCGGTAGGGTCAGGGATTCTAATAGATCGCTGACTAACTGTCCATGTTGGATCTTAGTTCCATGGGACGTGAGAAAACCTCTTTCTTTCCAGAGACGTCCAAAACTATGTGCAACGCCGAAGGCGTACTGGCTGTCAGTAAACACATTCACTCTCTTTCCCTCAGCTAAAACACACGCTCTTGTCAATGCAATTAATTCTGCTGCTTGGGCAGAATTCTGACTCACTCTTGCAGTCTCAATAATCGTACTCAAAGTCGTAACTGCATACGTGGCCGTCACATCACCATTCTGGAGTTTGAAACAGGACCCATCGACATATAACGTGCCGTCTGGGTCTGATAACGGAGTATCTTTTAAATCGATTCTACCTTTTGTCTCTTCCTCAGTTCTGAAACAACAATCATGGGGTTCTGAATCACTCGACTCCTGGGCAATCGGCAACAGCGTTGCTGGATTCAATATGTTGCATCGCTTGATCTGAATGTGACTTGCCAAAAGTGTCAGCTCGTAGCCTGATAATCTAGCACTGGTGAGGTGCTGAGTTTTCGTTCGATTCATGAGTGTATCCACAGCATGAGGAACCATGACTACCAACATGTTGTTCATGACTAATCCAGCAGACTGTCGAATAGACACTGTGGCTGCTGCTGTGGCTCTCAAACAACTTGGCAATGCTCTGGCTACCGGATCTAACGTGGATGAAAAATATGCACAAGGCCGCTGTTTGTCGCCAAATTGTTGCGTTAATACGCTCAATGCACAACCTTCTCTTTCATGGACATATAGTGTAAACGGCTTACTGTAGTCAGGAGTACCCAACACAGGAGCTGAACACAGCGCATCACGTAAGTCAGAGAAACTCTGTTGACATTCATCAGACCATGGCAAAGGGCTCGGAACACCTTTTCCAGTCAGGGCCACCAATGGTTTTGCCATGAGAGAAAAATTTGGGATCCATTGCCTGCAGTATGACGTAATACCCAAAAACGCACGCACTTCTCTCTGTGTGCTTGGTACAGTCATCTGCGAGATTGCTTTGATTCTCTCTGGGGTCAACCTTCTTCCCTCCTTTGACAAAAGATGACCTAAGTAGGTCACTTCTTGGCAACAATATTGCAGTTTAGAAGGTGACACCTTGTGATGTAAGTCTGACAAATGACGCAATAAAGAAATTGTAGCTGCTTTGCAAGTTTCCTTGTCATCAGCGGCTAGTAGAAGATCGTCTACGTATTGGATCAGAGCAACACCAGGAGGAAGTACAAGAATATCTAGTTGACTTTTTAATGCTTGGCTGTAAATTGAAGGGCTTTCACAATAACCTTGTGGAGCGCGTTTGAATCTGAAACTGCGTCCTCCTAAGGAGAAACCAAAAATGTCTCTACTTTCTTCGGCTATCGGGATGCTGAAAAATGCATTTTTCAAGTCAATTACCGTGAACCATGATGCCGATGCAGGAATCAACGTCAATAATGCAGTGATATCTGGTACCACTGGAAACTGTGGAATTACAATTTTGTTAACCTCTCTGAGGTCAATCACAAATCTGTAGATTGGAGGTTTGGAAGGATCAGTGCGTTTCAAAATCGGCAGAACAGGACTATTACAAACGTTTCCTCTAGTTTCCTCAATCACATCTTTCTGTATCAAGTCCTTTACAATCAGTAAAAGTGCTTGTTCACCCTCATTTGAAATCCGATACTGTGGGATTCGTGGAAATTTAACATTCGCTTTTAGACTTACCACGTAAGGCGGAATTTCCAATAGACCTACATCGTTAGGACCAGTTGCCCAAAGAGTATCAGGGAGAGAACGCAGCTCCGGTGGGAGCTTGTCCATCGACATGTACATCGGAGAGATGACTCTTTTGCCTAATGTGAGCTGTACTCCCGAAGGAGAACAGTACAGTGTCGCATGCAGGCGTTTCAACAGGTCTAAACCAAGCAGATTCTCATTACAACCAGTAGTTAGGATAAGGGGTGCTTCTAGCTTGCATGGCCCAACCGAGATAGATAAAGGACTAGACACAGGATTGTGAATAGGGGCGCCTGAGAAACCTACTGAAATGTTCGTTAAGCCGGACAAAGGTGCGACAGGGAGTTTTGCACGCATGATTGAACTTTTTGCCGCACCAGTATCCAACAGAAACGGTTCGACCACGCCTGAGGTAGCTACTGCGACATAAGGTCCACTCTGATCAACTGGAACTGATACTACTCCCTCTCTCTGTCCTCGGCTGTCCTATTGCTCGCTTCTATGGATCTCTTCATTATGATCGTAGTAATCTTCAACATGGTACTGTGGAGATCTACCTAGTTGCGTAGGTTGTATATTTCGCTGGTCGAAATAATTCGATGGGCGATCAGCCTGTGGTGTCATCGTACCACGCCCTCTACCTCTAGGAGCTTGCGTAAATCCAACATTTCCTCTCTGAGCTGGGATACCACTAGTTTGAGGGTGTAGTACTGGACACTCGTTCTTATAATGACCCTCCTTTTTACAATAGGCACACTGATTCCATGCTAACTGTTGTCGGGGAAAGTTATAATTAAATCTTTGGGCCGTCCCTTGCTGAAATTGTGGCTGCGGTTGAAACTGAGGTCGCTGCTGTGAATCTGACTGATTCGAACGAGGCGGATATGCTTGTTGCAACAGAACTTTGGTTTTTAAATCTTTCGTTTTCTTTTCTGATTTTTCCTTCTCTTCTTTCTCTCTATTCCCGTAATACTGAGCAGTTGCAAGTATCTGTGCTGTCGTCGACACTGCCCATGCACTTTCTGAATCTTTTAACTTATTACTAAGCTCAGGTAATAAATTAAACACGAACTTATCAACAAACAACCTCTGACCTCCCTCGGTACTCATATCTTGCCCACTGTGATCTACGAAAGTCTCTTCAAATCTAGTGAAGAAGTCAGAGACGCTTTCGTCCTTCTTTTGCTTACATGCTGATAGTTTATCCCAATTTACTCGCAACGCTGGCATCAGTGTTTTCATCAGATTAATTATTCTGCCAGGTAAGTCAGCAATCAGGGGTTCAGGTTTAGCTCCGCCAACCTGTTGTGCATCTGCCGCTACGATAGCTGGCCAATCACCTCCTAAGGCGACTGGGTGGTTCTCTTGCCGAATCTTGGCCCATATAGGCTGTGGCACTACATTACCAAATAGCATTTCAATGTCTGCCAAATTCATGATACACGCATGAACTGTCTGCGTTAATTCTTTGTAATAACCAGCAGGATTTTTACGAGGATCTGGCAATGCTTGCTTTACTGCTAATACTTCAGCCCGTTTCCAAGGGATGTGTATCCATACTCTCTGGAATTGTGCCGGAGCAGCTACAATACCAAGGGCCGCATCAGCTTGAACTGCATCACGCCATATGGGCGGAACTTCCCTCATCGGATACTGACCTCGTCTTTTTCTAGTTATCGGTGTACCATCAGGGTCTCTTGTCGCCCTGAAGGGGGACTCATCCCTATAAGCTAAAATCAATTCTATCGCTCTCCCTACTTCTGAACCTATCACCATTCCTGCGGCGAATTTCTGCTGAATATTTATTAAATCAGAGGGAACTGTATCTAAGTCATCATCTTCCCATTCTTCACGCACAAGAGAACACATCACGTCAAAAACATAACGTTGAGTCGGTTCATTCCATTGCATAAATGTGTCTAACACTCTTCGTGCATCATACTTCGCAGCTTTCGACATCCACCTAAGAGCTGTCGAATCTAACGTGTCTCGTTCCTCGGGACCAGGAAGCTGGCTACGTCTCTGTATAGAGTCAGAAACGGGGGTCCCAATTAAAGACCTGTAGAGAGGAGTTAAGATATTAGTCACAGAGTCGGTTATCTTCCGACGAACGGAAAACGGAGTCAAAATGATAGGGCTTGGGGACAGGGCAGCTGAAGCAGATGAAATAGTAAGGGTGGGAGTAGTAGGTAAAGCAGTTTGTGAAACGATAGGCAAAGGCGGAACAGGCAACCCAGGGAGAGGGGGTGCCGTAGGATCATTGATCACGGGAAAGACAGGAGCTGGATTCAAAGGAAGTGGAGCACCTATTCCATGCTGACCAGCAGCTGGCTGTACAACAGGTAGTAACTGTGGTGCTGTAATACCCTGTGCATACGGTGGAGGTGAACTCAACAGATAAGACAACAGGGGATCCTTTTCGGGATCCTCTATCGGCTTAGCAGGACAAGATGGCAAGACAGGGTAGCATTTATCGATCGCCAGATTATGTTTTCTATTCGCTATTTCTATTGCTTTTTCGGTCTCGTTGACATGCAGCTGCCTAGCAGACTCCATTAAGGTCAACCCTTTCTCTTTCTGCTCTTTCTTCGTTTTCCTAATTTCTCTCTGTTTGGCTTCTTTGCGCCATACGCGAAAAGAATCAAACATTGCCGGCCGGGCTTTTTTCTTGAACAACTTCATTTCTAAATTATCTAAAATTTCCGTTTCGAAACTACCATGAGGTGGCCAACTAAGGACACCATCTTTCTTGGTATAACGGACCCATACTTCATTGTACGTAATAGGACCCACACCATGTTTACAATAGAGCTCATATGTAGGAGTTCCAATCGGAGGAACCAAACACGAATCCTCCAACCGGGAATCCCCGTTGCAACGTAATAAGGACAAGAAACAATTTTTACCCTTAATCATGATTATAAAGACAAATTCCAACCAAAATGCGCAGAGAACTTAGGCCTACCAAAAACGAACCAATACCAAATACAAAGATTATCCTAACAAGAGCAACCAATTATAATCTACAAATCCAAAAACAAACGTATCCAAATGACCAGACTGAGCACTACCCAATTAATACTTAACTGAAATGTGGAAGACGTCACCAAGGAGAACCCGTCTACGTCTCGCCGTACTAAGGTCTGCACCTCGGGTCCAAGACAGGGCGACAGTCAAGGCAGCGGTCCTCTGTAGCCGTCTGGGAACGGGAACCCTCGTGGAAGAGATCGTCGGGCCACTTTTACGACATGCAGGGATCGATGAAGCGGGGTACCTCCCTCCGGAATCTTCACACGAAACTTCTCGAACTTTTCAGGCTTTGGACCGGTACCGGATGACGTCGCCCCACGTTGGGCGCCAATTTGAGGTTCTGGACTTTTAAGAGTCCAGAGGTGTCAGGGAAACAACACCCGAAGACCCCTGAGTTCCTCCTGTCTCGGTGCACAAATAAACAGAGACACGGGCTTCTCGATGGCGGCGTCAAAGACCAAGGTTTATTTACTGCAGGGACACAGAAATCATAGGAACCACACAGAGGCAGAATCTACGAGACTGTTCAATTTGTATCAAGTGGGTCGTTTCTTAAATACAAGAAAAATGTCTCGGGGCAACATTACACAAATATTTCTCATGCCCAGCCCGGTATCCCAAACAGACAATAAATAAATATCAAACAATGATTAGTTGTAGGTTTTCGGTATTCGATCAGGTTCCCTCGACAGTTCTCCATTCTCCGCCCGATCCTCCCCATCATAAAAATCGTAACCTCCCCATTGTAAAAGCCCAGAAGGAAAGGAGCAGAGCCAGGTGCAAAGGATTGAAATGTAGGATAAGAGGTGTTTATGGATCATAAACGGGCATGGCTATCGTCTTCGGCCTTTCAGTCAGGACAACGGACACAAGAACCAGTATAGCAGGACTGGCCTCAGGCAAGGGAGGCAGCTTGATTCTGCCTAGTCATGCAGCGTCAGCCTTTCTCGGGCTCGAGCTTACGTGTCCTTAACAAGGTGACTCTGCCGGGGTCATCGTCCGTTCATTGACTATGTGAGGGCAAGAAACAAGATGGATGCCGTAACTAAAATGGATGCCATGGCTTTACAACAGAATGCCCTACTTCTCAGTGAATTCATGCTAGTTGCGCAGCGAAAACACTGTCATGCATATAATGGATCATTTGCGGTTCATTGGTACCGAAATCGTGTCAGTACTACGATACCGAAATCACGGGTTCGGATCGCTACAGAACCTCACTTTGGAGATCATTTTGTTGGATTTCATAGTTGGTCTTCCAAAAGACAAGGGTTACTCCGTAATTTTAGTAGTGGTTGACAGTCTAACCAAGATTGAACATTTCATTGCTTGTCTACAGGTACTAACTGCAGGACAAATAGCACATTTGCTATTGACTCATGTGGTTCATTTACATTGGTTACCAAAAGTAATCGTGTCTGATCGTGACCCACAGTTCATTGCAAGTGTTTGAAAAGAATGGTGTTCCTCCTTACAAATGTCTCCCGCACTGTCTACTAGCTTTCACCCACAAACTGATGGCCAGACTGAACATCTAAATCAAACCCTTAAACAATATCTATGATTCTACGTCGACTCCACCACTGAAGCTTGGGTAGATTGATTATGGTTGGCAGAAGTAGTGTATAACAGTGCTCAACATGCATCTACTCAATCCACCCCCTTTTACATCAACAATGGGTTTCATCCTTGATACATTCCCTTATATCATACGGCCAAACAGAATAAATTCCCTGGAATTCAAAAACAAAGTAAGCATATCCAAGATACATTTCTGAAAGTCAAAGGGCATAACCTAGAAGCTAAAAAAAAAAATGCAAACAGACAAACACCCACGAGAGAGCCCTATATATAAAAAAGGAGATAGGGTATGGTTATCTACACAAAATCACATTTCAAAAGTATTTTCCATCCTAGACTCATCAGGCCTTTTAAAGTGGTAAAACTAGTAAACCCTGTAGCAGTAATGTAGTCTTGACCTCATTCACTACGAATACATCCAGTTTACATTTCTTTGATACAACCTGCTTGAGGAATCAAGACAAAGAAATCAGAACCCAATGTAATCAATCAAACGTAGTCAAGGCAATCCTTGATTCCAAATGGAGGGATACCAGGTTGTATTACTTAATAGCTTGGAAAGGCTTCGGTCCAGAGGAAAACTCCAGGGAACCCTCCTCTGGTGTACATGCTCAATGTTTGAAGGAACAAAATCATGTCAAGTTCCCTTTTAAACCTGGACCCTGTCAGCATTCTCCTAAAGGGAGGGTTACTGTCATGACTCGCAAATCTTCTTCCACATATATGAACGCTGCAGGCATCTCCACTGCCATTCCCCTGACAAGGCATTTCATATGTACATTACAGATATTGTGTTGATTATGGCTGAACAAAATGCATAGCCATTTTGGGCTCAGGGGCTATTCTAAAGGGGCATGTGATCTTTTGTTTTACTTTCTATGTTGTATTTTTTAGTTGGGCTTTATCAAGACTACATTGCCCTGAAGTCTGTGCTGCCTCAAAGGGCGAACAGATTTAGGCTACTGACTCATAGCCTGAACAGTTTCCTCCCATTGTTATTGATGACTCATAGGAAGTTACACCTGATTGCCACAGTGATTAACGACTCATAAGAAATTACACTGTATTGCCTAAGTGATTGATGACTCATAGGAAGTTACATAGTGATTGCCACAGTGATAGATGACCCATAGAAAGTTCCATCATGATTGCTGTGTTTGCTGACTCACAGGATGTTCAACATTAGGAAAGACTGCTCTGTAAATATGACTGTGCCCTATCTTCCTTGCTTGTTATTCTCCAATGTCCTCAGGACCAGTCGAAGCCGCGGAAAACTCACAAATCCTGAGATAAGCATAAGACCGAGTGAGGAGGGTCCCGTCAGCACCTTCCAGGAATCACAGAACAAGAACAGTGAGTGATCATGGAACTGTAGCATCGTAAGTGGTAGAGAACCTGAACACTGCTCCAAGATTTTACCAAGAACATCACTTCAGTCAGAGCAGTGTGAGAGTCTTCACCAGTTGAACTTGCGAAGTTGGTGGCAGTTCAAACAGTGACAATCCACACTGGCACAACAAACAAAAGGCAATTGTGGGTCAGTTTTTAATGCGGGTGGAATCCGCTTTTGTACAAATCTTGTTTGCAAAAGAGCAGGTAGGATCCGCTACAGACTTGCTTAGATAATTTTGCTCAAAGTAAACAAAGGATTAGTGCGGAGTGAGGACACCACTTTAATCCAACATTGAACAATCCCGTAAACTGTGCAAGTAACAGTAATGCAGAGTGAGTGAACTCCACTATCAGCATACAGGAATAAAGAGTACTTGTTGTCAGATCACCTGCCTTTTGTCGCTTAACAGGAAAAGGGAGAGAAAAAGACATTTCCTGTGCTCTTTCAGTGATTAAGAGTCAAGGGGAGACTCCATCCCATTAAAGGCTCCTAGAACAGGTTCAGCTGAACTCATTTTCTTTTCAGGTAGGGTGGTAATGATCACAAGTCTGGAAACCGGCAAAGTACTTATAATGTGACTTTTAAATGTTGTTGTCACTTTTAGAAACTTAGTGATGCATGTGCAAGCTCAGTAACAAAACAATGAATGCTCTTAGAGAGCCATGTATGCAATTATATATCAAGTGGCATAGCTAGACTTCATGCACAAATAGCTCAGTAGAAAAGCATATATACAGTAAAACAGGTAGTTTGATACTGACAGGAGATAACCAATGAGCCAGAGATATAGTCACAACTGTTATATATCTAACAGCAATGAAGGACATTTTAAAGTCAGTCAGGCAGTATTCAGGCACTCATGCAATCATCCAGCCACTAGTCAGGCAGTCATCCATTCACTCAGGAGGTACTCATGCAGTGATCCATTCACTCAGGCACTACCCATGCACTTATCCAATGACCCAGGCAGTAAACTTGCACTCATCCATTCACTGATACTACCCATGCACTCATCAAATCACCCAGGCAATACTCATGCATTAATCCATTCACTCATGACACTACCCATGCACTCAATCATTCAACAAGACACTACTCATGCACTAATCCATTCACTCAGGCACTACCCATAATCTTATCCATTCAGTCATGCAGGATCCATACACTTATCTAATCACCCAGGCAATATCCTTACACTCAACCATTCACTCAGGCAGTACCCATGTACTCATCCGTTCACTCAGGCACTACCCATGCACTCATTTAATCAACCAGGCACTACTCATACCACTCATCCATTTACTAAGGCACTACCTATGCACTCATCCAATCACCCAGTCACAACTCATGCCCTTATCCAATCACCCAGTTACTACCCATACACTTATCCATTCACTTAGGCACTACTCATGCAGTGATCCATTAACACAGATACAACCCATGCACTTATCCAATAACCCAGGCAGTTCTATTGAACTCATACACTCACCCAGGCACTATTCATGCACTCATACATTCACTCAGGCACTACCCATAAACTAATCCATTCACTCAGGCAGTATCACACACTTATCAAAATACACACATGTGCTATCCTTGCACTCATCCATTTACTCAGGCAGTACCCATGTACTTGCCCATTCACTCAGGCACTACTCATGCGCTAATCCATTCACTCAGGCACTACTCATCCACTCGTCTAATCATCCAGACACTACCCATGCACTCGTTCAATCATCCAGACAACACCCATGCCCTCATCCATTCACTCAGGCACTACTCATGCAATCACCCAGTCACTCCCCGTGCATTCATCCTTTAACTCAGGAACTACTCATGCACTCATCCATTCACCCAAGCACTAATCATGCACTCATCCAATCACCCAGGCACTACTCATGCACTCATTCAATCACCCAGGCACTACGCTTGCCCTCACCCATTCAGTGATATACTACCCATGCACTCATCCAATCACCCAGGCACTAATCCATTCACTCAGGCACTATCCATGCATTTATTCACTAATCCAGGCAGTACCATTGCACTCATCCACTCACTCATGCTCTAATCCATTCACTCAGACACTACCCTGCACTCATTCATTCACTCAGTCACTACTCATGCACTCATGCACTCATCCAGGTACTACCCATGCACTCATCCATTCACTCAGGCACTACTCATGCACTCATCCATTTATTCAGGTACTACCCATGCACTCATCCAATCACCCAGGCACAACTCATGCCCTCATCCAATCACCCAGGCACTACCGTTGAACTCACCCATTCACTGATGCACTACCCATGCACTCATCCAGTCACTCAGGCACTGCTCATGCACTAATTCCTTCACTCAGGCACTACTCATGCACTAATCCTTTCATTCAGGCACTACCCATGCTCTCATCTATTCACTCAGGCACTACCCTGTACTCATTCCATTATCCATGTACCACTCTAACATTCATTTATTTTTCAATACACCACTCATCCAGTCATTCACGTTTGCAAACATGATAGACATACTTATACACTCTCATTCATTCAGTTCTTTTTATAACTATAAAAACGTTTTTTCGGGGAGGTTTTTGTTGTTGTGATTTTTCAACTTATTAATTTCTTTTTCATTTTTGAAGCAAAAATGAACTGCAACTGACAGTGGAAAACTTGAAGAAGCTCTCAAAAACATAAGAATACTGCAAGGGGCCAAAGACAAAATCAACATTTGTGAGTCTTTCGACTGTTGCAGAAAGCTGTTATGCTCTGCTCACCAGCACTAAACACAACTCCACAGTCCATACAATAAGTTGTCATCTGGCTACATTCAAGTGCGATATCTTGAGACTGTTGTTGAACTTCAGAATGCACACTTTGTCCAGGTGCTGATGCGCGTGCTAAAAATGCAGATGGACATTCAGCCTCTCGTCTCTTCGCAGCTTTCAATAGGTTGTTGTGGAAAGTTTTCAGATGGCAAGAGTATGTTTTATTTGAACCTCTCTACATTTTTTATCACAAATTTTGCATTGTCCAATTTTTGCCACAGTTTTCGATTCTGTAGGAGGAATTGTGAAGAACTCCCATGAGATGCTGTTTTTTTCTGTGTAGGCCCCTCATCTTCAGACTCTTCAGAATGTACTTCCTGGACATCCTGGTCTTCCTGTTGTTGCTGGTATTCCACCTGTAGTTGCTCTGTTGTCCGAGTTGCCATTTGTTTAACAAAGTTGTCAAATTAACACCAGATAATTACAAACACCTTCTCTCACTATAGTGCTCTCAGAGAATGAACCAGAAACGTGTGTGGGCGTGTTTTTCCCAATGTTATAGTTGAAGTGTATGATCCAATCCTATTTCTTTGTTTCCCGGTCACATGATTTTCACGATTATCAGTGTCATCAAAAAGACCGGAAATTGAACAGAATAATATTTAGCTTGAAAATAAGTAGTCGAACATAAATGTTACTCGACTGATATTAAAGCCCAAATGTACTGGCGTCATACGTACTTCTGGCGCAGCTGTGATCATGCAAAAGACCAAGTAAAAGGCTTTAAATTGAAAAATTCTTGCAAAAGTTAGATTTAAAGAGTATATTAATAAACACCTTATGTCAAATATTAATTGAAATAAAATAACTGTTGGATAGAAGAGGGGTGAACATTTTTATTCCCACTCCAGTGAATGCAACAGTAGAATAACTGTTGGATAGCAGAGGGGTGAAAATTGTTATTCCTACTCCAGTGAAAGCAACAGTAGGGAAAGTGTTGTGTAGCCGGGGGGGTACAAATTACTTTTCCCACTCCAAACAGTGCAATGCAACAGTAGGGAAAGTGTTGGATAGCGGATGGGTCAAAATTACTATTCCCATGCCAATAGGTGCAACAGTAGGCAGAGTGTTGGATAACGGAGGGGTAAAAATTACTACTCCCACTCCAGTGAGTGCAACAGTAGGGAAAGTGTTGGCTAGAGAAGAGACAAAAATTACTATTCACACTCAAACATTTAAAACAAAAATAAAACACATTAAACATTATAAAAAATCATAAAAACGAATAAACTATATTTAGAAATTAAAAATAAAATATATTAAATATATAAAAATACTATAATATTAATTACATATAAAAAACCTACAAATGAAATATAATATAAAATAATAAATACATGTATAAAATGCAATTATTTTAATATAGAAAATATTTACAAACACATAAATTAATTAATACATAAATGTATTTATTGTGTTTCCTACCCTATAACACCACACCAATAACAAAACACTTCAACATTTTAAATAAAAAAATCCCCAAAATTAACATAATTAATAATCAATTTTAATTATATTATTAATAAGAAACAAATAAACATTATTGGCTACACACAAATTAACACTATGATATCCACAACACACACCTAATTTAAACTCTAAAATAATAAAACACAATTAAAATGTATTTATAAATTAAAAACTATTACTATTAAGAAATAATAAGAAAGTAATTAAAATATATTTAATACCCATCCTTTACCCTTTTAAAAGGAAAAACAACAGACAAAAATGTATACAAATACCCAAAATACAAATCAACTAATTAACATTAAAAACTATATAGTAATTAATTCAGTGCAAATTACTTCTGTCCCTTTACTCCTAAAACACCAAAACACACACCTAAAATTAATTACACTATTACCAAAACTAATTACCAATTCATTAATTAAAATTAATTAACATCCAATTATTAATTCATTAATTTAAAATAAATTACTTCCTGCCCTTAACACCTATAAACACCACAACACCCACCTAACATTAATTGCACAATTACCATAATTAAATACCAATTAATTAATTGAAATCAATTAACAACCAATTATTAATTAATTAATAATACATTACTTTACACATTTAACACTATAACATCTCAATTAAACAAATGTAAGAAACAAAAAATAATCAATACATCTAATATAATTGAATTACTTCCCACCCAATTCCCCTATAAACCCACAAACCACTACGGAACTAAAAATGCAAAATTCAAATAAACACAAATCAATAACTACTAAGAATTTAACACATATATTAAAAATACAAAAATTCTTATACAAAAAAACATACAACACATACATATAAAAATACTAAAATACATAACAATAATAAACAAACAATATTTTTAACAACTATATTTTTGCAAACGATATTAAACACTTCGATATTTTTAACATCGATATTACTTACCTAAAATCGATATTCTTGACCACGAGAATCTGTATGTCAATATTTCTGACCCACAATATTTACAACTCGATATTTGTGCAACTGGATATTTTTGGATTGATATTCTGTCTCTGCACCGTCTTCACGGATTGTCCCTGGTTGTTGTGTGCGAAGGAACAATGCTGGAGACACTCAAGGAATAAAGATTTCAAAGTTTCTTTCTTAGAATAGCAGGAGCATTCTGGCAGCGGGTCTGCTCTACATGAAATCCCAACCATAACCGGAAACACGGTTGCAGATACCATGGCGAAGGAATGCGGCCAGGAGCTTAATGTCAGTCATTACGTAACAAAAGTAAACAGTAAGCGTGATCACGCACGTGATGTGCAAATATCATCACTCATGTGATCACACTCCGACCACACAATACATGAAAGGGGACACACTATACTTGTGCTCAGGTGCGTCTGTCTGTGATCGGAAATCAGTAAAATGCAACGAGATGACACGCCTAGCTAATGCATCCATGCTGCGGCACTCAGCAAGAATTAAAAGCTCAATAATTTACAGAGCTTTTTTGTCTAATTTTGCAAATTATTTTTGCTTGTTTTGCCATTTTCTTCAGTACTTGGAAGGTCGAGATGGAGAAGAAGAAGCAAGGAACTGCAAGAAAAATACAGTATCAGCCAAACATATACTTTACTTACTTTTTAAACTGAAAAGAGGCTTAACGCCAGGAAAGCCTATGAGGTTGATCCCTGCTAACAAGTGAACAGGATATGATGATGCACATATGAGAGCCTAGGGTTATTGTCCCCTGTTCTTTTTAAAGTGCCTGATTACCCACCTGCACAACCACACAATCCCACAGTATTGGTGCCCCAGAACAGTTTAATCAATGAAGCACTAAATCCATCGAAACAGCAAATCATCAAACTGCAGGAGACAATTTTGCTTTCTCGGATCCCGCAAAACACCACCATGTTTGGAACAGCAACAAGCGTGTAACGCAAATATGCGGTGTACAGGGAATTGAAGCTTTTTTTTGTTTTTCAAAAGAGTTTTCAATGGTTTATTGGGTACAATAATGACATAAACATTGACACTAAGGGGGTCTATAATGGCGGATGGACTTCAGTCTGCCCGCCATCGTCACGGTGATAGGGACCGACCACATATAAGGCAGCAGTCCTGCACCTGAGATTACAATGCGGCTGCCACCACGGCGTCCGCAAAAGCCAGTGTTAACATTGCACCCGCCGCAATGGTAAAAATGCAGATTTTGCTTTTCCCTGCAATAAGCAGAAGGCAAGTGCCAAATCCACCTGCCCCTGCACAAGGGGGGCCCGCAACAGACCCCCAAAGAACATCCGTGCCAGCTTTTCCATAGCGGTTGAACCACTATGGAAAGGCTGGCGGGGATCCAGCATCAAAATCTGGAGGACGGTGCCTGTTAGGTACCGCCACCATTCACCTTACGATTGCCTCTATCGAACCAGTGGCGGTCGGGCTTTCTGCCCACCAGCACACCACCCGCCAGAATTACCCTTGCGATGGCGGTGAACCTGCCACCGGCAGTCTGTCAGTGGTGAGTTCACCACCATCATAATCAGCCCCATGTAAGAAGTATTGCACCTTGTTGCATTATATCGCACAACAATATTTTCACAAATGAAAAAAAAAATGATTTGTTCTCATAGGACTTTTTAAAATAATATTATTATTATTATTATTATTATTATTATTATTATTATGATCCAAACTTACATTTCATATATATACATTCAAAGTAATTTTCATCTTGCACAATGCATATGAATATAAAAACCTATCTCATATTATATAGCCTAGTAGCTGCTCAGAGTATACAAGATCACAATAAATAGATGTCAACAGGGCAAAAAGACACTAAATACAAAAATATTCTTGCCCTAAAATCAAATAGAAAAAGTTCATAAAGTGCTTAAGAGCTAATATGGCAGAGGTACCAAAGTGGTTTCATCCAAACATTCAATCAAACCCTGGATTTTCAGACAACAAATATTGTCCCCAGAGTTTTTCGAATTTCTTTACTTCCCCAATTCGCATTGCGTATAGTTGTTCGCTAATTCTAACTCTCCCCATTTTCTGTAGCCAGTCCCTCATTGTAGGGATCAGCTGAGTTTGCCATTTTTGGACTAAGAGGACCAAGCTACCGCTTTTGCTATATCTAATAGCTTGACCCATTTATCAGATAGGCCCAGTGCAGGATCAGAACTCTCAGCCACGTGGTCGAAGACATTTTGACCTGCCATTCCCTCGCAAGACACTAGAGAATTGAATCCCTGAATGGATGAACAGTGATTGTTTACATGCACCCAGTTAGCAGCCGATCGGTCTGTGCATTGAAAACACTGGCCTGAGAGACTGGAGTTAATTTGTATTAAAAGGACGGGGTTCCATATAGGAGCCATAGGTAAAAAATAGCGTTCGGCATCAATTGGCCCCTCTCAACACACTAAAATTCCATTTATTGACTTCCTCTTGTTTGTCAATTCCAGGCCTTCATATTTGCCCCATTTTGTGGTGGCTTTTTGTGCGCGGTTGGAGCTTTTGATAGAAGGAAATATTATTTTCCACTCCTCTGGCTTTTCCAATACCCCATCTTCAGTTAGTGCAAAAACCACATCTCTGCTGCTGATAATCTAACCAAGGTCTAAATTAGAGAAAATTGTATTGAACGCCCTGAAGCAAAAAGTTGTCTTGTATACGTTGTCAGACTTCCACTGTACTGAGCCATCTATCCCCCTGAAGAAAATCCGAGATTTCTCTAGATCCTGCTTTTTCCCACTTTTGGACAAATTCGGGTTCAAGCTTCACTCCTGGTTCGATGTTTAATGCGGCCAGGGGTGTCGCCGCATTAATATGGGGACTGTAATATCTCCTATAGAGATCCCCCCCACTTCCGGAAAAAGCACTTCAAGCTCTTATAGCGAGCTCTTTTAGGTGAATTAACAGACTTTAGCAGATCCAAAATATGATATTCTTTAAAGATCAGCTGCATAAAATTATTCATAAAAATGCCTATGTGACGCTTTAAATAAAACCCAGACATGTATTGTTAAAAATAGGCAATATAGTAAGATTTAAGATTGGGAAGCACCAACCCTCCTTTCTCCCGCCATTCCTATAAAGTGCCTAGTGCTACCCTGGCCATTTTTTTTTTACAAAAAAAAGATGAGAACATGAACTCTACAGATTTTTTAAAAGGGGCAGTTAAAAAGTATGGAAGAGCTGAAAACAGAAAGTTGAATAATGGAATGACTGACATTTTAATCAGGGAGACACTCCCTAGAATGGTCAACGGGAGAGGATTTCATTGAGAAAATAGATCTTGTACTTTTGAGAGGAGAGGAGCAAAGTTAAGGGCATACAAATCCTCGATCTTTGATGGAACCTGATGCCGAGGTATCGCTTTGCATGCAAATTAACACATGAGACTATGTCCGAACTTCAGGATTGCAGCCACACAATATTATTTCTGTCTTCTTCTTGTCAATTTTTACCCTCCCAGCTTCTCATATTGGACAAAAATCTTGAAGGCCTTTTCTTGGGTCTTCTTTATACTATCCAAAATTAACATAATATCATAGGTGTATAATTTTATCTTATCCATATGTGGGAGAGGGGTTGGATGCTGTTCTTTCCTCAGATTGCTCTAGCTGATGGCTCAATGAAGAAGGCAAATAAAATGGGGGATATCGGACACCCTTGTTGTGTTCCGTGCAGCACCTTTATTTGCCCCACTTCTATTGTGTTAATGATAATACTGGCTTCTGCTTTACAGTACATCTTGTATATAAGCCCTGTGAACTGGGATCAGATCAGACTAATAAATAAGGTTTCCTAGACCACGAGTCCAAAAGCTTTTTCTGCATCTAGCAAAAGCACCAAAGTTTGTATATCAATAACTATAAAATAGTCCAAGGCTTCTGCAAAATAGTGTGTATTTGTCCCTAACTGCCGTCCAGCCATAAAGCCATTCTGATCTGTATGAACTAATCCAGAGGCTATTGAATTAAATCTAGTGGCTTTGTGATAATTTTATAATCAGTATTTAGTAATGTAATAGGGCGGTATGAGTTTGGTTCCTCTGCATCCTTACCTTTCTTTAAAAAGCTAATTACATTCCCATTGAAAAAAGAAGGCAGTATAGGACCCTCTAGTAGCAATTTATTAGTGAGCAATAAGAGGTAATCAAATGGACTGAGTTTGTGTATAAATCGGTTTATAATTTTCCAACATGATTTCTCCCACCTTCTCTGATTCCTTACTCCTGATTCCTGAGACTGGGCATTTCAAAGCCTTTATACTGTTATTGGCCGTTTCTTCACATGTCTGTCAAGCTAGAAATTTCCCAGTAAAGTTGCTTTCCTCATATACATTTTGGAACTGGCGCACTTTACATAATATACTTCGCTCATTGCCTGTCTGGCAGTGTTGAATTGTTTTTTATTAACTCTGGATGAATACTACTAAAATCTATCATAGCTCTGCTGTACCTTTTGTTCTAAAATGTGCGTATTTTTTTGCTTTTAAGCAATTTTCTGTGTCCTTGCTTATCACCCCCGCTAATAAATGTCTTTAGGGCATCCCATATGATACAAGGCAAAACGGTCTCATCATTACTTTTACAAAATTCCCTTTTCTTGTCTTTGCAAATTTGTATCCACCCTTCCTCCTGCAGATATTGTTTGTTAAGAACCAAACGTCTAGGACGCAATGGGGATTTACCCACCACTATCTCAAGAATAATCATTGCGTGATCTGAAAACCTGTTAGGTACGGTGCTTTGTGTTTTAAAATTCAAAGCTTTGGATCCTAAGAAAAAGATTTATGCATGAATAGCTACCAGATCTCCCTGAAGAGCAAGTGTATATAGTTTTTATAGGACAGGCCACCCTCTAAGGGTCTACTAATCCAAGTATCTCCTCAAGGTTCCTAATGACTTTCAGAGATTTTGGTTTTGCCTGTTTTTTTTTTACTTCACCGGGGAATCTACTTTTGTGTTCTGCAGCACATCAAAACCACCCCCGATTATCAATTCATCAGGGTTTTGTAATACCGACTGGAACAAATCCTCGTATGGTGTAATATTATCGTCGACTGGAACGTAAAAGCTCAAGAATGCTAAAAGCCTTGACCATTCCAAGCAGCTCACCCACCGCCAGTGACCCCCTTTTTTGCTTGCACTGATTACAACTTCAGCACCAGCCCTTTTATCGCAAAGATAGCAGTGCCCCAGTGGGCCGCTTGGGAGGAAGGAAACCCTCTATATTCTGCCCAACTTTTAAACATCGAAACATCGAAATTCCAACCGGCATATGGGTCTCCTGAACAAAATTGCCCGCATTTTCTTACAATTATTATGGCTATTTACATTGAAGGAGACTACCTTCAGGGTGTTATTCATATTGATATAATACTTTTGAATAGCCTTTAAGAAATATTTTGTTTTACTGATCCACCTCCCAGACCTACCAATCAGGGTTACACCAACCATATAACTACCTTTCACACATATAGAGACTTGAGCTCCATCTTTAGTCCCATCTTTATCTTGCCATAGACTAATGAAGAAATCAACTCAATAGTTGGCCCTCCTTACAAACAAGATTACCATTCTACTCTGCCATCCTTGGGGTATAAACTAATCAACTGAATATTTGGAATATTGGATCCCTTTATATCACCCCCACTCTCCACCTTTCCCCGCCCCCAATTGCTAACTACCTCACCCCCCAAAAGCCATGGTGAGTGGTGAGCCATCATAATCACACCTAACATGCTTCCCCACCCCCAAAAAACTGGCACCCTGACCTTGTGCCAAGATCAAGCGGCCCCGAAAACCACAAAATATCCAAACTCTGGTCGTACACTGTTTAGCTAAGACTCATTTGACATTTAAATAGTGACTTCTGGGTCTTAAAGACATAATAAACAAGGCCCCAGGCCTGAAAGCCAGTATTCGGTGGCTATAAAAAAAAACAGACAACGTTGTATGATAAAAATCTTCGGCCCTAGAAAGTCAGAATAGCAAGGAGTCTAATATCTGATCGTGCAATATTAAGCTAAGGCTCGTTCGATATTTGCTGCAATACTTCCTGAGCTTCAGAGACATCACAGGACACATGAAATCGCCCTTTTACTATCACCTCCAGTTTCGACTGCTTCTCGATCATTGCCTGGGCCCCCTGTGATTTAAAAAGGTGAAGCATCTTTACAGATTCTTTCCTCTGCGACTGATACGCCAGAGAATACATGGCAGAGAGGGATTTGGTGGACTCAACTGTTTCTGCTTGACAGCATTAGATAATACTTGCTCCTTCACCCACTAGTCTCCGCAATTCACGAGTATTCGGATTTCAGGGCTGGTACTTGATGGGCACTTCTGAGTGTAAGGTCTCCAGAGTATTCAGGGAGAACATATGTTTTGATGAAAGTGTTCGCCCACTGGAGCATTTGATGTCCCTTGAGTCCTCCTGAACCCCAACAATTCATAAATTAGTGTGTCAAGAATGATTTTCCAGTTCCTCCAACTTGTACTCAATTGAAGATTTCTGTTTCTGAAAGGTGACAGCCTTTTCCTGCAAAATAGATATCTAATCCTTCAGCTGAGAGATCCTTACTTACACTTCTTTTAACCTCTCTGGGATCTGGGCAACGGTAACCTCGATCTTAGAGAGTCGTACATGTAAAACTGCAATTTCGGTAGTTTGTGAGGCTTTCAGGCCCCTTATTTCCTCCAGGATTAGATTTAACATAGTCTTAGCGCACCATTGCATAGTGGGTGCGAGATCCCCTGAAGTGTCTCATTACCCTAGGTCCTTTTGCGTCTTTCCGCATCCTAAGTCATCCTGCCCAGTATCTGATGAATGAAGGGCTGTTGCTGACTTAGTTGGGGACACCAATGATTGAAATATTACCAAATTGCCCCTAGGGGAAAGAGCAGAGGATGGTTGTGGGAGTAGTGGCTTCTCATACATATCAGCCTTGGAGCACGCGCCTGGCCACAAACCCAGTTTGGCCTTCATAAATAGACAATATTCCAGGACTTCTCTAACTTTTGGAAGAGTAACCTCCGGTTCCAGATTAACCTCTACTGAGTTTTGCGCTAAGGCCTGACTGGGTAAAACTGAACCAGCTTGTGGACTAATGGCGGTCTGAATGCAGCTCATAGCTACTGTCTCTGAAGCCCCCTCCTGGTAATGCCGGTCCTCACAGATGCTTTTGTCTTCTTTTTGCTCTTCAGTATTGCAAAGGAGGGTTCTGTTTTTACATGCCAAGGCAGTATGGTTCGCTGATGCTGTAGGTTGCCCCACTTGTTTTTTAACCCATTGGGTCAGAGCAGATGCATCAAAGTGGGTATATTTATAGTGCCAGAGACCTTAGAATGGCTTCGAATTTTTATACCCACACCCCCAGCCTAGGATTTTGCTACTCTACTCTGTTTATCCACAATATTGCAGTGAACTGACGACCTCCCAAAAAAACCAAGAAATGATACTGCTGTCACCCTACCCAGCGACCGTCTACCGGGTAGCACCACGAAACCCTGCAAAGCTAGCAAGCAGAGTGGTTGCATTTACACCCCATCGAGAGACCTGGAGACCATGGCAAGGATGAAATTAATCTTCTCAGCAGACTGGGCACCACTGATCATCGGGAATGCAGAGAGAGAGTAAAGGTAATGCCCATCTGCGTAGCTTGTTCCTCAAAAGTATCAAATCAGGGGGGCGCAACTCCCTCACGGCTCCCTATGCCACAAATCAGCAGTGAATTGCCTCCAGTCACAATCCAAAGGAGCTCCTTATGGCTCCTCACAGCCAACAGCCGACCGCCTCCAGCCGTGACCCCGATCGTTTCCTGACTTTAAGGCCGCACGTGCCACCTAATTGTAGCCGACAACCAGCAACGGGCAGCCAACAGCCACCATGAAGTGCTGAATCTGATGCAGAGTATGGCGTCCTGACATGGCAAGAAGGAGGAGTGTTGGCGTCTCACCCGACTACCATCTCCACTGTCAGTGAAGGTGAAGTGAATGCTTGGTTTGATAGACATATTGATTATTCTGGCCTTGCTCCGTCTTCTGATGCTGTTTATACTCAAACTGAAATACTCGACTATTGAGGCAGCATAAAATATCTTATATCAGGATTTTAATTTTGGACACTATTTAAAGTATGTTGTTTTTCACCTATATATGGTGGCTATCAGGTGTGTTGGTCTAATTCAGGGATGTGCTACATTGGTCTCGAGGTATTAGATCTATGTTAGATTTTTAAGGCAACCAGTGATTGTGTAATTGAGCTCCGTTTATGTTCAGTGCAGTTATTACTAGTTTTTAGGTCGAGCTTCGATTGACCTGTTGCATCTCTTTTGAGGGGTTTGGAACACCCACCAATTGCCATTGGTTGTTTCATGTGGCATTCAGAAATGCAGGGTTGTTATTGGTGCATTTCTGTAAATGTCCCTCCTCTGCCCACTTAGCTCTCTTTCTGGTGATTTCACTCGGAGAACATTTTGGTTGGCCATCACACTGTACAACATGTGATGGCCCCTCCTCCTTGCTCTCTAACTTGTCTTAGTTTGCCTGCCCCACCCATGTTTCTGCAGGCCTCCTACCCCCACCCACCATACACACAGAGGAATGCTGACTGGATTGAAAGCTGTAAATTGAAATAATGGCAGAGCAGAGTCAAAGTGCTCTGGGACTCAGCTCTGCCATCATTTCAATGTACGACTTTCAAGCTCATGTCGCCAGAGTTTTTGTAAGTGCATCTGTTTTCTTTCAAACAAGGAGATCATGCTTGTTGAAAAGTGTCACATATATACTGGGGCTCCACAGCAACATAAAGCGTCATGACTACGAGTTACTTTCCTACTGGAAAAAAAAATAAGGAAACCGCCGCCCTTGTGCTCCGTCAACTTAATTCACATGATCGCTTCTGAGACATAGTTTAAAAACTCACACCAATCGGTTGGTTCTTAACTTCAGCGCAATTATATTTATCTTTTTTTTAGACCTTTTATAGTAATGTTATAGTCTTGAGGATTGAAAGAAATAACCAGCCTGGGCCGCCTTGTACTGTATAACTTGCACAGCAGGGACAGGAGGTGGTGACAGAAAGAGGCTTGGAAAACAAGGGAGGGTCTAAACAAGAATGCCCAAAAGTTGACTAGCACTCGAGCTAGCCAATGGCCTACGAACACGTAGGATGAGTCAAATTTCCTCTCTTCTTCAGTCTGTGTTGAGAGCGTGTGGGCCAAAGTGAATGCGTGAGGTAAAACAGAAGATAACATTTTTGTTGGAAATGTTTTGGCAGGGCAATGAAAGAGGAAAAAGTTGAACACAAAATTGCCCTAATCCGAATGCTGAAGTAGACTTTAGCAAACTCACAAAGGCGTGTTTCTTTACTTGTGCTTGAGTAATACATTGTCGGTATCTGAGGCTGGATGATGCTCCTTTTATTCAATGTTTTCCTCCTTGTTTTGTTTGACTTTTGTTGTTGATAAGAATGCGAGGGCAGTAATTGGAAAAGGAGGCAAAAACATGAAAGCACTAAGGACAGACGTGAGTACTTAGTAATTACCTGTTTAGGGCATACCTACTGTTGGAAACGTGGCTAGTTAGCATAGAAATGAGTTGCATGAATCTAATTTCTCAAACATGGTAGATATCCTTGAACCTGAGGGCGATAGAATATCTGTTGTTCATACCGCTCATAGAAAGATCCATTATCGTTAATTGTACTCGGAACTAAGGTGAGCACTCTTTTGTAATGTAAAACATTATTTAAGGGTGGTACAGTTAGCTGTGGTAAGGTTACTGAAAAACTACCAGCATTACAACTAGTCCTTTCTGTTGCCGATAGTCGTGCGCTGCACTGCAAGCAGACTGCATACTCGAGTGTACCTCAGATTAATTACCATTACCCTCAGCAACTTAACCTGTAACCGATCATACATGGGCGTAGAACTTGTGCTTGCTGACCTCGTTGGAGCGTAAGCAATGCGCAGGTCATATGCGAGGTCATCAAACCGATTCTTCAGTTGTCGTTGGGTTTTGCTCTTACATGTACATCTTGTGAAGGGGCACTATACCTGACAACTTCTGAAAACCCATACCCAATACCAACATCCACGACCGCCAATGACCAATGCCAGGGTTTCAGTCCCAGACAGTGATGTCACCGAGCGGTACCTCCCACAGTTTATGATTCACTGCCCGATTAGCAAGAGAAATGTGTTTTATTATTACCTGATTTTATTATTAAATTTTAACCCCATATAAAAATGTTATTGTTTTTTTTATCGATTTTGTCTATTTCTCTCATAAGTCTATATATTGTCACTGAACTTTTATCGCGTAAGTTTCCCACCGAAGATCCACTAATTTCAGTAAAAGGAGCACAGTTTGAGGTATTGTATTTTGCTGCATCTTACATCACATTATTTCTATATTTTCTTGTTCTGGGGCTGATTCTGATCAGGGTCGGGAGGGCACCGAACGTGATCCGGCCGGAAAAACTATAAGCCATACTCGTGTTTTCCGGCCGACTCATACAGATGTACGAGCGAGCAAGTACGATGCGAGCTACATGAAATTCACCGACCGAGTCGTTTCCGGGTCCGAACTGCTCCGTACGTCTCGGTCGTAAGCTAACCGTGGCGTGCAATTGATGCGATTCACGACCGAGCCAGTACGATGCACGCGTTGGACAGCCTGTACGAGCCGGAGTGTCCGGCTCACAAATCGTCTGGGTGGTTGCCTTTGAGGGTCCGCGTCGGACCCCCTGTCACCCGCAGCCCTACGACTGGGACACAGGGGGAGACCCATGGGTCTCCCCAACACAGGCATGTATGGTGGGGATGGCACCAACGCGCACCCACTGTAGGGGGCGCTCTTGTCCGTGACGTACCCATTCAATCAATGGGAGCCCATGTACGCGTCGTACGACCGGCTCACATTGACTTCTATGGGAGTCCGACCGAACCGAGTCCGGCAGCATACGGTCGCATCGTACTTGCTCGGTCGGACTGCAGGACTCCGGCTCGGTAGGAAAACACTCCGGATACGGCTCGGTCGGAGTGCTTTCCGACCCGGATTGGAATCGGCACCTCTGTGTTTGTGGCCCACCTTCCTCTCCCTCCCAATATCTTTTCTGACAAATTCTAAGTCTGGTACACTTTCACGACTCATGTTTGTTTGTCTTGTGTCATGTTCTTGCAGAGCCCATTAGTTACCTATTTTTTAACTGATCTCCATTTTCGTGCTCGAGATTTAGGAGCTGATTATGATGTCGGGTGGATCGCCCAACATTTTCCTCCGCCCGCCACCCATTTCCCCTCCGCCATATTAGTATGGCAGGGGGGACCCCCGGCGGGCGGAAAGACCATCTGCCGGTTTTCCGCCGGTCGACCAGTCGACCAGGTGGAAAAGGGGCTGGATATGGTGGCAGTGTCTGCTAGACACCGCCATCCATATTAGAATGGGCAGCGGTGCAGCGCTTTCCATGGTGGAGACCCCGCCATGGAAAGCCAGGCAGAGTTTGTTTTCGGGGGCCTGTTGCGGGCCCCCAGGGCATAGGGTGGGTGGGGGGTGCACATAGGGGGTACCTATGGTACCCCCCTAGATTGTAATGGACAAGGTGTCAGGCACTGCGCGGTGCCTGTCACTTTGTGCATGACAATGCACAACATGCATTCCCAGCACTGTGAGCACTGCCCGCCACAATGCTGGGAATAGAGAATGCCACGGTGGGGGTGGCATCCTAATTGCCGGTGTGGGACCGCCACACCACTGGCGGCCGGTCCCAGCACCGCTAGGGTGGCTGGCGGACGGAAGTCCGCCCACCATCCTAATGGGCCCCATAACATTCTGTTCGCTACTTCCATATTCCAGTTATATATAACTTGTCAGGTGTGCCAATGGTAGTAAGGTTGGAATTCTGATTTAGTAAAGGGGAAATGAATAATCGCTGCCTTTTAGTTCTGCACTAGTTTATTGCCCATTTAATCTTAGCCCTTCCACAAATATTCCTAACTATAGAGCCATGTAGGTGCTAATAGTGCATGTTCTAGGCTTCCGGATGGGCGATAAATTATTGGTTGTGACACGTGAAAAAGCTGCTTGCTGCAAACTTACTTTTTTCTGTCCTGCTTAATGATGCTTTCCATTTTCAGCATATTGAGCATCAGTGCGGACATACAAACAATTGGAGAAATACTAAGAAAAAAATATTTTCACCTTGGAAGAGGTAGGTTTTAAATATCGTACATGTGTAAACTGCCATAATGCCTTAGGTTGCATTAATAAAAGTGTTACCTGTCAGTTTTTGTTTTGCAGTTGTGTATGAAATGAGCTGTATATTGATGGGGAGTTTTACCTTTTTTTTACCAACTAACTTTCTAATAGTCTTTATTTAATCTGCAGTACCAACACTTCAAATGAAGCGACTTGGATTGTGAACTAAGGCTATTGATTCAGCAGAATCTCGCATGTGAAATTATTGGTGTGAAGGGTGAGAAAATCAAGGAGCTCAGAGACGTACTGAGCTGTTACTTTAACTCGTTTTTTGTTTATTTGTCACTGGTCCAGCCCACATTGGTAACGTTGCATCGGGTTGGAGACGTTGAGGCTATTGTGTAATGTTAAGCGACACTGGTTTAAGCTTCATTAGCCTTGTTTTTGCATATCATTTACTTAGAAGACCTCAAACTTAAATGTCTCCTGCATTGGATACTGTTTGTTAAGCATTAGGCTCTATTTAGGTCATTCCTAATTTGGCATACTTTGCAAGTAGCCCCGTTATTATTTTTTTAACCACCACTACTTCTTCTCAAAGGTTAGCAATGTATTTTTATTTTTGTACTAAGTCTATTAAAATCAACGTCCATTTACTTTTTAGTGTTCCATGTTTAAATATCGAATTAAAAATTATAGTTTACAAAAATATCGATGTAAAATATTGAAAACAAAAATATCAATTCCCTATACTTAAACAGGTAAGTACAATAATATTGAATCAAAAATATGGAAGTAAAAAATATAGATGTAAAAAATATATCGACTTAAAAAATATAGATAACAAACAAAATATATTAAATAATATCAATAGCAGGGAAAATATTGGATAGTGGAGGGGTATAAATTACTATTCCCACTCCAGTAAGTGCAACAGTAGGGAAAGTGTTGGATAGCGGAGGGGTAAAAATGACTATTCACACTCCAGTGAGTGCAACAGTAGGGAAAGTGTGGGATAGCAGAGGGGTAAAAATTACTATTCCCACTCCAGTGAGTGCAACAGTAGGGAAAGAGCTGGATACCTCACCAATGAAAAAAGAAAAACATCAAGATTTTTATTAAATTTAATTTCCATTATTAACATAAATAATATTGAAATTTAAATATATTATTATAAAAGATAATACACATTAATTAATTACACATTGTTTAACACTATAACATCCACAACACACACCTAAAATTAATTACACAATTACAATTACTAATTACTAATTAATTAATACAAATTAATTAACAAATAATTAATAATTCATCAATAAAAAATAAATTACTTCCCACCCTTCTCACCATTTACACCTATAAACACCACAACACACATCTAAAATGAATTAAACAATTACCATAAGTAATTAATAATTAATTATTTTAAATTAATTAACAACTAATTATCAAACAATTATTAATTATTAATGTACACATTTCACTCAATAACATCACAATTATACAATTATGAATGAATATAAATTATCGAATAAATGTCATATGATTAAATTACTTCCCACCCTATTCCCCTATAAACCCACAACCCGCAACGGAACTAAAAACGCAAAATTGCATTAAAAAAAGAAATATTTTACTATTAAAGTTTTAACACATATAATACGAATACAAACAATTCTCATACAAAATACTAAAATACATAACATTAATACTAAATTGATATTTTAACAACTATATTTTTGTAAACGATATTTAACACTTCAATATTTTTGCAATCGATATTACTTACCTAACAATCAATATTCGTGTCCACAATATTTTTTCCATCGACATTTCTGACCCACGATATTTTTACCTCGATATTTATGTATATCAATATTTACACATGGATATTCTAGCTCTGTACCAGTTTTTAGAACACCCAAGCTATCATTAAGCTCTTCCAGGAGTGCTTCTCTAATTCATCTGATCGCGTTGTTCTAGGTGGGAAACCTGACAGTGCCTTTTATGTGCAAGACCTGCAAGCGGTGCTTAAACACGACCTTTGTACACATAGTCCTTGCTTACCAGAAGAGGTGCAGTTACTGCCAGCACTGCTTCTCGTAAGCAACATACATGCTTATGCACCCCTTGCAGGTTTTCAAAACATATTAAAAAAAGGCATTGCCATTTATAATGCCAATATCTCAAACTCGCAAATGCGAGACCAATTGCATTGTAAATGCTTGTTCTATATTGCTACATATCTCATTTCTGCTATTTAAAAGATCTAGAAATAGCAGATGATGCTACAACCCAATCTATTTGCATTCTAATGTCACATGTCAATGGTGCTGGAAAAATTGCAGAGCACCTGTTTGAGCTCTCACCCTTCTCTCACCCAGCTAACTCTCAGAGCCAGGTAGCATTTTCGAGCATGCCCTTGTATCCTTCCCTGGAAGACATGAAGATCTTTAAAATAATCCAGACACAAACTGCATTTTCGGCCAATCCTGCTTATGCAGCAACTCTATCCGAAGCCTCCGCTCCAGTTCCTCGTGATGGATGATTCTATCCCAAATGATAGCCCGAGCTTGCTCAGAGCATGTGGTTGTGTCTGAATGAAAAAGCAACACATCGAATCCTGTCTGTGGTGCCATCAAAGGGGCCACAACCTGCTACAAGACCTTCTTCGATGAAATACACAGCGGCTCTTATAACAGTTAAATGATGTTGGGATTCGCAGAGCAGTAAACAAACAAGTTGTCGTGAAGTAATCCCGTGCAAAGATCGAGATGGCAGAATTGGTCCCCGAATTCAGGCTGTTGAGAATGGAATATTTGTTCCGTTGATGCAAGTTAATCCCCAGCACCTTCAGTGGTTATGAAGTTCAAAGATTGGATTTTGCAAATAAAAGGGAAAAACTGTGCCGGATGGAGTTCCTAGAAGTCTCACAAAATCCTTGCACATGCTGCTGGAGATAAACTCAGAGGTCACAAGTGAGACCTCAGTCAGAGTTTCTGGTAGCATCCAGGGTGGGCACTAGAACAACCACAGTCACTGTTGTTTTATTTAACATGGACATATCCTGGATTTGGTGTATACCTGAAGGCTTGTCAGTCATGGCAGTGAATTATTTAAACCAAGGTTGCACCTCACTTCCTCCTGCCACATTCATTAGGTCTCGCCTATGCAGCGCGCATGCGCTGAATAGGCAAAAAGACCTTTAGCGATCGCTTCGGCTTTTCAGCCAAAAACGTGCACGCGTTCCATTGCCTTCAATGGCAACTCGTGCACGTCTAGAGATTCACTTGCGGGAGCAAGTGGCTGGTGCCATATGTTATCAATTATCGCGGTACCAGTCGCTCGCTCCCGCAAGTGAATCGCGCAGGCCCCCCCCTCTCTCCCCCTCCCCCTGGTGCCGCGCGAGGCGCACGTGCTTGTGCTTGTTAACCTTGATGTGGAGAAGGCTCTCTGATTTGACTCTGGTATATCAGACCAGCGTCTATAAACTCACATCAGTGCCAGATTACACTGTAACCTCTGCCAACCTACAGGATTCTCATTGTCATTCATTGTATTTCAATTAATCTCAGGCTGTTTCTCTGAAAATCTGGAATGGATTCGCCCCTCATGAATCAGCAGTAGATTTCTATTCATTAGCCCAAAGGTCTTAGATTTTCTCCTATAGCGGTGCCTGTACCTCACTAAGAATTTTCTTTATGTTATGTTGAAAAATATGCCCTTGAAAAGTCTGTAATACCCAGGTGAGATAAAATCTTGACAGACATGCAAATGGTGGAATTTACTTCACTCGAGCAGCAAATCCATTTTTATGTAGATTTTTGCTCATGTCTCCGCACCGTCCATATGGAAACGGGCTTTGGGGAGCTATAAAAAACCCACACCAGTTAAGCGCACTCCACCTAATATCTGGGAGAAAAGAGACAATTCTAGTGGGCATCTGTGTTTATTGGCTCCCTCCTAATCTCTCTTTAATTAACTTTTTATGTAAAGGGTAGATTTATTGGAGGCAGTGAATGTGGCTGGGCACACCGGTAAATCTTCGGAAGCTAAGGCTTTTGTCGCATTACTTTGTTAGGACGCAAATAACTGATAATTAATGATAGCGGTGACCGGGGAGTAAATATGAAATCCTGGGTCCACGTGACACCCCGAAAAATACGAGAATTATGTGCTTCGGCTCCATGAGTGTTGCGGCGAAAGTCTGATGAGAAGCAGGTGATGGAACGGAGAGGGTGAACCTTAGCATGGTGCCTTGGCCCCCCAAAGAACCCTTGGTTGCCAGAACCGTGGAAGCCAAGTAAATAAAAGCGGAAGTGCTGGTAGAGTTCAGAAATGTCTACTTGTGATCAGATGGCATTTTTTAATTGTTGGAGTAAATGAAGAACTATTAACAGTGGGGTGACCAATGTAGGTACTAGATGGACGGATCCATGCCACACTTTAGTCCCTTGAATGCCCATGACGAGCTGGACTCGTCATGGCACACAGTTCTCGTGTGCCCATGACGAGTCCAGCTCGTCATGAGGCATCCCCTGCGAAATTTCCTTTAAAGCAAAATAGCCTTGGGAGCTGGGGAAGAGCTTCCCCAGCTCCCGAGCCCCCCCACCCTGCTATCACTGTAATGACGATCGGCGCGCACGTCGCGCCAACGTCATTACAGTGAAACCGAAACTGAAATGAGCCAAGAGGCTCATTTCAGTTTCACTTTCTACGTGCTCAGGGGGCTATCTCAGCCCATGCCCCCACTCCACCCCCCCAATTATTACAGTCTTTCTGCCCCCCCCTGGGGGGCAGATGGGGCAGTGGCCCCTAATCTGCCCCTTCGGGGGGGCAGAAAGCACACTAAACACCAGGGATTTGTTTTTAGTTTTTTTTTAGGGTGGGGGGTGCCCGAAATGGGCACTCCAATGCCCCCACCCACCTGCCACCATTACAGCCTTTCTGCCCCCCCTGGGGGGCAGATGGGGCATTGGCCACTAATCTGCTCCTTTAGTGGGCGGAAAGCCCACTAGACACTAGGGACTTTTTTTAGAAACTATAAATAAGGGTGGGGGCTGCCCAAAACGGGCATGCCCATGACCCCAACCCCCCAATTATTACAGTCTTTCTGCCCCCCTGGGGGGCAGATGGGGCATTGGCCCAAATCTGCCCCTTCGGGGGGGCAGAAAGCCCACTAAACACCAGGGATTTGTTTTTAGTTTTTTTTTTAGAGTGGGGGCTGCCCGAAATGAGCGCGCCAATGCCCCCACCCACCCGCCATCATTACAGCCTTTCTACCCCCCAGGGGGCAGATGGGGCATTGGCCCCTAATCTTCCCCTTCGGGGAGGGGCGGAAAGCCCACTTGACGCCAGGGATTTTTTTTGCGCAATTTTATTTAGGGTGGTGGATTTTATTTAGGGTGGTGGCTGCCCACCCCCCGCCACCATTACAGCCGTTTTGCCCCCTCTGGGGGGCAGATGGGTCAGTAGCCCCCAATCTGCCCCCCCCGGGGGGCAGAAAACCCACTAAATGCCAGGGATTTTATTTTGTACAATTTGTTTTAGGGTGGGGGCTGCCCAAAATGGGCATGCCAATGCCGCCAACCCCGCACCACCATTACAGCCTTTTTGCCCCCCCTGGGGGGCATATGGGGACAATAGTACCCAATCTGCTCCCGGGGGATGGCAGAAAGCCCACTTGACGTGAGGGATTTTTTTGCGCATTTTATTTTAGGGTGGGGGCTGCCTAAAATGGGCACCCAAATGCCCCCAGCCCCTGCCACCATTACAGCCTTTCTGCCCCCCCAGAGGGGCAGAAGCCCACTATCCACCAGGGATTTGTTTTGCATGCAAATGCCCCCACCCTCCCCCATCACAAAAATGACAGTCTTTCTGCCCCCCAGGCGGCAGATGGGAGCTGTAGCCCCCAATCTGGCCCCCCTGGGGGATTCAGAAAGCCCACTAGAAACCATGGATGTTTTTGTTTTATTAGTGTAGGGGTAGGGGCTCCCCAAAATGGGCATGACAATACCCCACCCCACCCCCAGATAAATTCCAGTCTTTCTGCCCCCCCGGGAGGGCAGATGGTGGCAGTGGCCCCTGATCTGCCCCCTGGGGGGGCAAAAAGCCCACTAGGTGCCAGCGAGTACGCAGGCTTTTTTTATGCATGGTGGTGGGGGCTGCCCAAAATGGTCATACCAATGCCCCCACTCCCACAAAAAAAGCCACAGTCTTTCTCCCCTTTTAGGGGCATATCGGGATGAAACCACCTTCCCCGATTCTCCCCCAGGGCGGCAGAAAGCCCACTGGGCTCAGACTTTTTTTTAGCAATGTGCCTACCTGTGGATTTTGGGCCCTAGCGCAGTTGGCACGTAGGGAAACCTAGCAAACCTGTACATTTTTGAAAACTGGACACCAAGGAGAATCCAGGATGAGGTGACTTGACTGGCTCTCACCAGATTCTGGAATCCCCCGGGTGTCTAGTTTTCAGAAATGTGTGAGTTTGGTAGGTTTCCCTAGGTGGCCGCCGAGCACCGGGCCAAAAAACCAAGTGAACCCCCTTGCAAAACCAGGTTGTTTTGAGATAGGCAATTTTCATGGTGCCTCAATACGTTGTGGGCCCTTGCCTGTCGCGGGTACTTGGGCCTCCCACACGAGTGAGGCACCGTTTTTATCGGGAGACCCGGGGGAACGCTGGGTGGTAGGAAATTTGTGTCAGCCCGGTGATACCACAACTTTCCAACACAAAAATGTGTGAAAAAGATGATTTTTTCGGCTAATTTTGAGGTTTGCAGGGCATTCTGGGTAAGGAAACGTTGGGGGATCCACGCAAGCCATACCTCCCTGGAATCCTCCGGGTGTCTAGTTTTCAGAAATGTGTGGGTTTGGTAGGTTTCCCTAGATGGCCGCCGAGCACAGGGCCAAAAAACCAAGTGACCCCCCTTGCAAAACCATGTCGTTTTGAGATAGGCAATTTTCATGTCGCCTCACTACGTTGTGGGCCTTTGCCTGGCGTGGGTACTTGGGCCTCCCACACGAGTGAGGCACCGTTTTTATCAGGAGACCCGGGGGAACGCTGGGTGGTAGTAAATTTGTGTCAGCCCGGTGATGCCACAACTTTCCCACACAAAAATGTGTGAAAAAGGTGATTTTTTCAGCTAACTTTGAGGTTTGCAGGGCATTCTGGGTAAGGAAACGTTGGGGGATCCACACACGCCATACCTCCCTGGAATCCCCCGGGTGTTTAGTTTTCAGAAAGGTTTGGGTTTGGTAGGTTTCCCTAGGTGCCGGCAGAGCTAGGGTTCAAAAACTACAGCTAGGCATTTTGTCAAATTCATTTTCATTTTTCGCTGCGAAATTGAGGTGTGTCCACGATGCGTTTTGTGCCGTTTCCTGTCACGGGCACTAGGCCGACCCACACAAGTGAGGTACCATTTTTCTCAGAATACTTTGGGGAACGCGGGGTGGGTGGAAATTTGTGGATCCACGCAGATTCCAGAACTTTCCTCCACAGAAATGTGGGGAAAATGTGGGGGGTTTTCACAATTTTTTAGGTTTGCAAGGGATTCTGGGTAACAGAACCTGGTGGGAGGCAGTCAAGTCACCCCATCCTGGATTCCCCTGGGTGTCTAGTTTTCAAAAATGTATAGGTTTGCTTGTTTTCCCTAGGTGCCGGCAGAGCTATGGTTCAAAAACTACAGCTAGGCACTTTGCCAAAAAAGGGTCATTTTTCACTGCGAAATTGAGGTGTGTCTACGTTACGTTTTGCGCCGTTTCCTGTCGTGGGCACTAAGCCGACCCACACAAGTGAGGTACCATTTTTCTCGGAAGAATTTGGGGAACGCGGGGTTGGTGGAAATTTGTTGATCCACACAAATTCCAGAACTTTACACCACAGAAATTTGAGGAAAATGGTTTTCTTTTTACAAAAGTTTAGGTTTGCAAGGGATTCTGGGTAATAGAACCTAGTGAGAGGCAGTCAAGTAACCCCATCCTGGATTCCCCTGGGTGTCTAGTTTTCAAAAATGTATACGTTTGCTAGGTTTCCCTAGGTGCCGGCAGAGCTAGGGTTAAAAAACTACAGCTAGGCACTTTGCTAAAAAAAGGGTAATTTTGCATTGTGAAAATGTGGTGTGTTCACGTTGGGTTTTGAGCCATTTCCTGACGTGGGCACTATGCCTGCCCATACAAGTGAGGTACCATTTTTATCAGGAGACCTAGGGTAATTCATATTTGTAAAGGAACTGTTATTACCTATTGACTTTCGATGCATTTCTGCCTTCCAAATGAAAGACATTGTGTAAAAAAGAAGTCATTTTAAAAAATGACTGATAATTCTCATGCTAGTATGAGTATTCCCAATTTCGGAAATGTGCAAATATCTACTGTTTCTAAACTCTATATTTTGTTCCCATTTCAGAAATATATAGGTGTCTTTCATACCGATTTTTCCGTGTACACATTTTGACAGAATAATTACTAAATACCGGGTACACAATAAAAAACCATTGCAAGTTGCTGCTCAGTTTTTGGCTCTGGGTTTGTCGGGTTCTTGGTGAACCTACAAGTCCTATATATCCCCACAACCAGTAATGTCCAGCGGATGTAACGGTATATTGCTTTCAAAGAGCTGTCATAATTAGAAGAAGTTACAGGTGAAAACGTTGACAGAAAAGGCTGTTTTTTTCAACTAATTTTCAATTTATCCTATATTTAACTGTTAGTTTCCATAAAGAAACCTTGATGGATCTACACAAATGACCCCTTGCTGAATTCAGAACTTTATCTACTTCTATATAATGTATAGCTTTCCAGGATCCATTATTGCTTTTGTACCCATTTCTACCATTAACTGGAAGGAGGTCGAAAGCACAAAAAATAGCAAAAATAGGCTATGTCCCAGAAAAATGCCAAAACTGTGTAAAACATGTTGGGTTTCTGACAGAAGTCTGGTATCCCCTAAAAGCTGGGAAAATGGTGATTTGAGCCCCACAAACCCTTTTTGAATAACATTTTCAGGGAAAAACCCAGATGCTTTCATTTGCAGCCCGTTTTTCCTCTTTTTCCCAAAATAACCAAAATTTTGCTGTATTTTGGGTCATTTCTGTGACCCCTCCAGGGGAATCCACAAACCCTGAGTGCCTTTAGAGTCCCCATTATGTTGGAAGAACAGGACGCAAATTTGACGTGGATACCTTATGTGGTCAAAAAGTTACAGGGGCTCAGCGTGCACTACCCCAAATAGCCAAAAAAGGCGTGGCACAGGAGGGGGAAAGGGCCTGGCAGCGAAGGGGTTAAAGATAACTGCATACTGTGTACATGAGGTTTGTTTAGATGCAATGTATACAGAATAATTTCATGTGGATAGCCTGAAAATCTGGCACAGATCTAGGACCACCTGGATCTATGCGGATGCCCTCCATTGTTTACCATAAAGTTACATACGCTAAAACTGACTCAAACAGTGCCACCCTAAGCCTAGAGATGTCTCAGTTTGCAGTGAGTTTTAATAATATCTTAGGATAGGGTGCACTGTGGCAGGCCAAAGGGTTAAATCCATATCAAAGTAAATGGAAATAATATACATGGCCAATACTTAGAAATCTGCCTAGTATCTGGCCAAAACTGAACATGCCTGCCTTAAAGAAGGAATAAATAGGATTGAAACAGTCGCAAGTGGTGATCTTTGAAAGTGGTAGCATGTGATATTTGTCCCAAACTGTCAGTGAGTCACAATTCTTGTAGGGAAGTTTGGTGGTGGGGGCTCCTCCCTGAATGTTCTCATAAATTTGCAAAAAAAAGTCTTTTCATGGTGTGGCAAGTCAATCAAACCTGACACTTGCCATATGAGTAGACCCCATTTTTTTAAAAATGTGAAATGGATGCCACCATATGTCAAAAATGCATCCATTGTACTGGTACCAGCATTTTGTCATGGTTGTCCTCCATATGCCATGGATTCCCCTTATGTTAACAGTTACACTCAATGTGCCAGTGCCAGAATCTTGTCATTGATGCCATCCATAAATCATGTGTGACCCCTATGTCAATATTTACCTCTAGTATGTCACATTCAGCATTTTGTCATGTGTGTCTTCCCTTATATGCCAGGAATTACCTCAAATGTGCAAGCATTAGCATTTTGCCATGGTTGCCATATATGTAAATAATTATCTCCAGTATACCAATGTCAGCATTTTCTCATGGTTGTTCCATGTGCCAAGTATTACCCCTCGTGGGTAAGGGCCAGTATTCGGTCACAAGTGTCCATTATACTAAGAATTCCCTCAAGTATGCCAGCACCAGGATTTTGCCATAGGTGCCGCTGGGCCCACAGGCAGACTCAGCAGCATAATATCACTTTCTCACTAATTCTTACTTATATCCACTTTGACACACTCTCAATCATTATCACTCACTCACTCTTTATATTTATTCTCACTCACAGTCATTTACTCTCACACACTATTTTGCACTCACAGTTTTACTGTTATTTCCTCATTGTCAATCACACTCACTCACACTGACGTGCACTCACTGTTACTCCTACTCTCCCACTCTTACTTGAACTCAGTCTTACTCTCACTCCATCATTCTTGCTCAGTCTAACCTATTCTCACTTACTCCAACACCCTATTCTCACTCTTTTACACACACTCAATCACACTTTCACTCATTCATACTTTCCCCTCACTTGTAATACTTTTACTCACACTCAGTCATTCTCACTCATTGTCACACATTCTCACTCACTCTGACACTCATCCTCACTCACAGCTACATTAACTCATTGTCACTCACTCCCACAGACTCCCTCACTCTTACTTCCTCACACTCATTCATATTCATTCTCAAGCACTTGCCTTCACTCTTACTCTCACTCACCAATTATTACTCACTCAGTCACTAACTGATTCTCAGCCACTCTTTCTATGTCACTCACTCTCTCACTTTCACGAACACACACACTCACATGCAAAGGCACACATGCTCACACTTACATATGCTCTCTTTCTCTCAGGAACACACAAAACTCCCACCCCACACACATGCACTCACACACATTCTCACTGTATACATGCATTCAAGATATATTTTTTACTTCCCTCATTTGACTGTGAAAATCCTGTTCTAGGTTCTGATCACTGACCTTGCGTAGACACACAATTAAAACAGGAAACTAAAATGTCAAACCTGCTCTTGTTGCTGGTTCCAGGTCTCAGTCTCTTACTCTTTCACTCCACCCTTTCCTATTTCAGTGATGAGTTAGGAAGGGAAGTGGTAATAGCAGTGCTTAATTTGTAAAAAATGAAGAGCCAGAATCCTTCTCGGAAGGCCACTGCAGCATGCACCACCCACACCCTGCCAGTGCTGCCAATGGCAGTACCAACATAACACCTAACCATCACACTCCTACAAGAGTGACAATTCAGACTATTTCAGGACACACACAGCTATAATATTGGCATGAGAGGCTAGTATTATTAATTTTCAATGTATTGACCTAATTATCCTCATCTCAAAATTAAAAGAAGACAGCCCCACCATGTGGTGGACTGTCACTAGAGCTGATGCTGCCAATTAAGTGCCGGTGCTGAGCACCGGAAACCACAGGCACAAATTAAGCAATGGGTGATAGGCTGATTTGCATGTAACCCTGTGCAATGAAAGAGATTAAACTTAAGGTACCCAGGGCTTCTTTTCCCAGTGACACTGCAGCATGTCACAAATGGGAAGGAACTAAGGTGTGACTGTCCTCCTTGGACAGTAATATGTATGTTCAGAGTTCAGATGAGTTTCTTCTCTCACCTCTGGCCTCAAGCCCACCATGTGTTGCCTGTGTACAATTACTGATGGGACACATCCACAGTCCTCAATAGGTAGCCTTTCTGCATGCTCAACTGTTTCTGTGCTTTGGAGGGTATCCATCTATGTGTGTGTTCTCTTATGGAAAAACTGCCTTTACCAGCACAAGAATCCCCTGGCTGGTGGTTGCACCCAAAGTGTGACCTCACTCATAGCTGAGGATTGCTAGTACTGGCTTACCGAACTATAGGGAGACTAAGAGTGGCAGCTGGCTTTAGTTCTTTGGCAAGGGCCCTTTCAAGCGACCCCCTTGTGGGTAAGGGGGCTATCCACTCTCCACTGCGAAATCTACTCAGTGTCCTCAAGTGGAGTCCTTTCTTGCACCCCCCTTCCATACAGCATGTACTGTATTCCGTCTGTGTTTGTGAGTGACAGGTTACCAATTTGTTTGTGTGGAAGGAAACCATGTGAGGCATCTAGGCAAAATTTTAATTACACCTGCATAGTTTGAATAGTTTTGGTCATTTACCATAGCAAAATGTACACAAAATTAGAGATATTGTATCATTACACCACATTGCATACATTTGTAGAGAACTTTTAATGTGAGATGTAGTGTTAGGGTAGCTTTTGAACCTGAGTGGCATTTCAGGTAGGTTTTTTGGTGCGCTGCTGCGAGGCATGCAGTAGTGGAGTATGGCTTTGAAGCCCTGCCCACTCTCCGCACATATTTTTAATTGGCTTGTGTCATTGTCCTTCGTAAACGCTGGCTTTCGAGCTGTTATTAGGCTGGTTAGTCCATCCTTGGTACCGCCTTGTCTGCATTTGCTACCTACCAAAAAGGCTATACCTTTTACTGGTGTTGTTGCATGGTCTGCTTTATAAGTAGGTGGGCACTATTTTATGTAATGCTCTCCCCCTATTCCACCCACTATCTCGCAGCACACCGCCCGCTTTTATTTTAATTTTTACTAATGGCGGTCTGCTTTAACTATAGCGGCCATGTTTTATTTATTTATTTATTTTAGCAGTGCGGTCCACATTTAGCGGCCTCACTTGCTTCTTTATTCATTTATTTTGTTTACTAGCGCCCATTCGACGCTTTCACATATCTTTACACAAACAGCGTCTCCAGAAAGGTACGTGGCCGACATTTAAGTGAAAGCGCGGCATGGGCGCTTTTACCAAAAAAAAACATTTGTTTGTCAACTTGACAAACAGATGCTTTTTTTGTCAAAGCCTCCATGCAGCGGTTTCACTTTAATGTCGAACATGCCCCTTTCTTTAGACGCAGCTTGTCTAAAGAAAGGGGCGTGGCCTTCATGAATGTGAAAGCACCGCATGGGTGCTGGTAAAAAAACTAATATTTGCAATGCAATAGGTCTCACATTTGCGAGAGTTTAAGCAATTGCATTGCCTTTTAATGCAAGACCTATTGCATTGCAAATGCTTGTTTTTAAAGTCACAGAAACTTTGTTGAAATCCCCGCTAATTTGGCAATCAATTTATTGATTTCTGTGCTAATGAGATTGCTCTTAGAGGCCACAAATCTTCTTTCTTAAAAGTCAAATCAAATGTTTCCGATAAATCAGTCCATTTCTTTCTGAATGTTGTCAAGCTCCCTGGTTCCAAAAAAACCAAAGTATTTGTTCCACAAGGGTTTCTTTCTCCGCTCTCACTGTGAGCTAGGTAGGCATTGTTAGTTGTGACCTTAATTACCGTATTGTGGGGCACCGATTGCTTTCTGTGTTGTAAGTGGTGGGCACTATTGACTTTCAATTCGTACCCGAAGTCTGCCCAAGTTTGTGCAAACAGTGCTGCTGGATCCCATGTGGTGATAGGTCCGCCTGTGCCTGTCTGTGCTGAGGAGACTGTTCATGGAAACTATCACTTTACTGTGGTCTTGTTGCAGGCCTAGGGTGTGGCTGTGGAATTTTCAAATTTGCAGCTTCTCGAATCACTGCATACCATCAAAGTCTTCTCAGGGCTCAATGGTCTCGGCCCCTCGCTTACTGAGATCCCTTTCACTGATTGCTTTTAGGTGAACTTTACCTAGAGTTGTGTAGCTCAGGCGCCACCACCCTTCCCAAGCTTTATTCAAGTGTGTGCGCAAAGGGGAGCAGCGACAAGACACTGTGATCAATAACTGTGACCACCCTTCCCACCTGTACTCAAGTGTGTGCGCGAAGGGGAGCAGTGATAAGACACTGTGAGCAATGACTGTGACCACCCTTCCCACCTTTACACAAGTGTGTGCGCGCAGGGTAGCAGCGATAAGGCACTGTGAGCAATGACTGTGACCACCCTTCCCACCTTTACACAAGTGTGCGCGCGCAGGGGAGCAGCGATAAGACACTGTGAGCAATCACTGTGATCACCCTTCCCACCTTTATTCAAGTGTGTGTGCAAAGGCGAGTAGTGATAAGACACTGTGAGCAATCACTGTGACCACCCTTCCCACCTTTATTCAAGTGTGTGCGCAAAGTCAAGTAATGGTAAGACACTGTGAGCAATCACTGTGACCACCCTTCCCACCTGTATTCCCTTTGTGCGCAAAGGCGAGTAGTGATTAGACACCGTTAGCAATTACTGTGACCACCCTTCCTACCTATATTCCATGTGTGCGGAAAGGCGAGTAGTGATTAGACACTGTGAGCAATTACTGTGACCACTCTTCTCACCTTTACAGAAGTGTGTGCGCAAAGGCGAGTAGTGATGAGATACTGTGAGCAATCACTGTGACCACCCTTCCCACCTTTATTCAAGTGTGTGCGCAAAGGCGAGTAGTGATTAGACACTGTGAGCAATTACTGTGATCACCCTTCCCAACTTCACTCAAGTGTGTGCGCAAAGGCGAGTAGTAATAAGACACTGTGGGCAATCACTGTGACCACCCTTCTCACCTTTATTCAAGTGTGTGCGCAAAGGCGAGTAGTGATAAGACACTGTGAGCAATCATTGTGACCACCCTTCCTACCTTTATTCAAGTGTGTGCGCAAAGGCGAGTAGTGATTAGACACTGGGAGCCATCACTGTGACCACCCTTCCAATGCTTTATTCAAGTGTGTGCGCAAAGGCAAGTAGTGATAAGACACTGTGAGCAATCGCTGTGGCCACCCTTCCCACCTTTATTCAAGTGTGTGCGCAAAGGCGAGTAGTGATAAGACACTGTGAGCAATCCCTGTGACCACCCTTCCAATGCTTTATTCAAGTGTGTGCACAAAGGTGAGTAGTGATAAGACACTGTGAGCAATCACTGTGACCACCCTTCCCACCGTTAGTCAAGTGTGTGTGCAAAAGCGAGGAGTGATAAGACACTGTGAGCAATCACTGTGATCACCCCTCCCTCCTTTATTCAAGTGTGTGCAGACAGGCGAGTAGTGATAAGACACTGTGAGCAATCACTGTGACCACCCTTCCATTGCTTTATTCAAGTGTGTGCAAAAAAGGTGAGTAGTGATAATACACTGTGAGCAATCACTGTGACCACCCTTCTCACCGTTATTCAGGTGTGTGCGCAAAGGCGAGTAGTGATAAGACAATGTGAGCAATCACTGTGACCACCCTTCCTACCTTTAATCAAGTGTGTGTGCAAAGGCGAGTAGTGATAAGACACTGTGATCAATCACTGTGACCACCCTTCCCTCCTTTATTCAAGTGTGTGAAGACAGGCGAGTAGTGATAAGACCCTGTGAGCAATCACTGTGACCACCCTTCCCACCTTTACTTAAGTGTGTGTCAAAGGCATACCTGCTCACTTGAACAAATATCTCACTGTGTGAGATGTGGGTGGGGCCTAGGATGGGGAGGGGCCTTGTGTCAAGAAATACCTAGGAGGCCCTTTTGCCCCCACCCTGCCCCCAAATCCCCTAATACAAAAACAAAAAAAACTTGCTGAGGCTTGTGCCTTTGTTCTGGGTTGTTTTCACACCCCTTAATGGACGTCAGCAGTTCAAAGCCTCAGAAATGTGTGGGGGTTTTCAGCTCATTTTCCCTGCCATGTGTGATATCAGCTACCCACCGGGTGACTGTGTAATGGGTGCTGATATCGTGTGTCACACGGTGGCACCACCACTGTGTGAGTTGGCAGGTCTCCAAAGGCAAGAAGTGATGAAACACTGTGAGTAATCATTGTGAGTGAGATGTCACTTCTGATGGGTGTTGGTTGCTGTCTGTAGGAGAGTAAGCAGTCAGAGGCGGAAAAGTCCTAGCCACGGAGCACATTAAAAAAACTGTCCGCAACAGTGGACAAGGGAGGGGATGTGGCCTAATGTCCAGAGCTGCCGACTTTGGACTTGGGGAACTAGGGGGCATATTAGCAAGGGCTTTATTACCGCTTTAGCGGCACTTTTTGCCGCTAAAGCGGCGATTGTTTTTCCACCCTATTGACAAGCTGTCGCTAACAGGCGTTAGTGACAGCTTTCTGGCGATAGCGGCCGGTTTGGGGCCCGCTTTGCATGTCAGCGATATTTATCGCTAATGACATGCAAAGTGGGCGTACCCAAACTGGTAGCGACTGAAAGCAGTCGGTAACACAGCTATCGCCTAATAGCAATACCCGCGGCGCGATAAAAAAACGCGCTCTACCCACGATTAGCACCAGGATTTTACACCTGGTAAAAACCTGACTTAGCCATAATAGTCAATGAGAGGTGGATTCTACGGCTAAGTCCCAACCTGCCTATTAGCGAGATTTTCCTTAGCGATAGGATTTTTATCGCTGGAAATCTCACGTTAAAGATGGGATTCGCCGCTATCACTGGATTGTTTATCGCCGTGGAGATAAACGTTGGTAATACTGCGTTATCTCCACGATAGAATCCAGCGATAGGAAGCAATAAAAAAAATCGCGCTAAGCGCGGTTTGTGATAATTATCGCAAGTTGTTGCTAATATGCCCCTAGGTTTGACTCCAGCATTGGCTCAACATCCTGTGATTCTTGCCAAATCACTTAATATGTCCATGCCTAGAAAAGAAAACAAATGAATCCTGCCTTGTATAACTTAGTCGGGTGCTCATGTAAAGCGCTCCAAAGCCCTCGAGTTGGAAGTCTGGCGCTAAGATTGGGCAGTGTGGGAGGCATCCCGGGGCTTCGCACTCAGCCCACCAACATGAAACCCCACACGATTAAGACACAGCCATGCCATGTACCACAATCCCCTTGTGAGCCATGCCCATCCAATGAAACGAGCGGTGTCTCATTGCTTTTGCGCCCACCGGATACCTCCCTTCCCCCCAGTCCTCGCAGACATTTATTTTATTTATTTAGTGCATTTTTATAAAGCACAGACATTACCCGAGGTGTCAGAGTGCTGTACAATAGAACCAGTTACGTTTCAAGAGAAAAGAGTTACACAATAGAAAATTACAAAGATAAAAGGAGACTTTAAAGGAAGGGTACACAAACACAAAATCCAACACAGCAAGCAAGGGTGAGGACTGTACAAGGAAAAATAGAAATTTACAATGATGAGCGAACTTACTAGAGGGACCTGAGAATGAAAGTATTAGTTCTGAAAGTGTTTTTGGAAGAGAAAAGATTTGAGGTCAGCTTTGAAGATCCGGGTAGAGGAGGTGGTGCGGAGCAATGGGGAAAGTGAGTTTCAGATTCTCACCGCATTACCAGAGAAGGATTGTGCCATTGATCTTTCCCTTTTGAAGGAGGGGGGCTCAAGCAGAAGCTTTTCTGCGTTGCGAGAGGGCTGAGAGCCTCCGGACAATTTTAATTTATTCGCCAGGTAACAAGGTGAGGAAGTGTGCAAGGTTTTGTGTGTGATGCAGGCAGTTTTGTAAATAGATCTTTCCTCGATGGGAAGCCATCGAAGAGAAGGCAGGATAGGAGTGACGTGGTCACTTCGTTTAGACCCTGAAATAAAGCGAGCTGCTGAATGGAGGATGGATTTGAGAGGGGAGAGGTGGGATTTGGGGAGGCCCATCAGAAGAGAATTGCAATAATCCAGTCTAGAGAGAACCAGTGATTGTACCAAGGTTTTTAGGTCTTTCTCTGGGAAGAACCGACGAATCCCCCACAGAAGGCGCAACTGGTACCGTGCGTTTTCAGCAATAGAGTTGTTGTGGGAGATTAGGTTGAGTCTTTTGTCAAGAATGACACCTAGGGTTTTACCACTGTCGGCAATGATGGGTTTATTGTTGAGTAAGTTCAACTGATCCATCCAAGATTGAACAGGAGGAGGGGAAAGAGAGGTCGAAAGGAGGAGGAATTCAGTTTTGGCGGTATTTAGAATAAGTTGGTGAACTAACATCCAGTTGTGAATAGAGTTGAGAGTAGAGTTAAGTAGTGAGAGATTGTGTGCGGAAGACACCTGGAGGTAGATTTGAGTGTCATCCACATAAAGATGGTAATAGATACCAGATTTACTTAGGAGGTTCCCCAATGGTTTCAAATAGAGATTAAACAAAGTGGGTGCAAGGATAGAACCTTGAGGGACGCCTTGACCTACAGCCAATGGAGACGAAAGACTGTTCACTATCTTGATCATTTGGGATCTGTCCGAGAGGAATGATGCAAACCATTTAAGCACTGTGCCATCCAAGCCCATCCTCTGTTGAAGAATGTTAAGGAGGGTGTTATGATTAACAGTGTCAAAGGCTGCAGAGAGGTCTAGAAGAATCAGAAGACAGGATTCCCCAGAGTCGAGTATATGCAGCGCATCATCAATCACTTGCAGCAGGGCTGTTTCAGTGCTGCAATTTTGGATGAAGCCAGACTGGAAAATGTTGAGGAGATTATTGTCCATAATATGTAGGGAAAGTTGTTTCGCAACACATTTTTCTGTGATTTTCGAAAGAAAAGGGAGGTTGGTGATAGGGCGGACGTTGTTGAGGTTGTTCACATCAGCAGAGGTTTTTTTTTAGAAGAGGGTTAACCTGTCCTGATTTGAGGGCAACAGGGAGGGAGCCTTGATTGAGGAAGAGATTAACTAGCCTGGTCCAGTAAGAGAGAGTATGGGTGTAGAACTCGATGGCGATGTCACTAGGGATGGGGTCAGAAGAATGGCTGGAGGGTTTAGTTTCCAGGATGCATTTGAGGAGGTCATCTTCCGAGATGACATCAAAGTTCTGCCAAGTGACTAAGGATTTCCGCTCCTCAATGGGGGTGGGGTGGGTGACCTGATCTACCAGTGCTTTGACCTTTTCATCAAAGAATATAGCGAATTCTGCTGCTTTCTTTGTGGAATCCTCAGGGTTAATGGTTAGGGGAGAACAGTTTGGGTTTTTGATGAGGTCAAAAAGTTTCTTGGGCCTGTTTTTGGCTGAGTCAAGGAGGGATCTAAAATGTGATGCTTTTTCATGGAAGATGTGGTTGTTGTATTTGGATCTTGCTGAACGTAAAAGAGAAAGATTGGAGGTGGAGGGAGATTTTCTCCAATGTTTCTCCAAGATTCTAAGTTTCTTCCTTTCTTCGTAGAGAGCTTTATTGAACCAAGGTGCTGAGGGGATGGGTCATTTCCTTTTGCTTTGGAGTGGAGCGACATTATCAATTTAGACTGCTAGGACTGAGAGGCAATGAGAGGTGAGATCGTTGACATCCACGTTAGGGTCTAGTGTAGGAAGTGAACGAATAGCCGATTCACAAAGAGTGTCAAGATCAATGTTTTTAGTGTTGCGGAACCAGGTAGTAGCTCTTTTAGGTTGGCCGAGAGATATAACGTGCGATAGGTGAAAACAAAAGGGAATGAGGAAGTGGTCAGACCAGTCTACATGGATGGGGGGGAGCAACAGTAAGCAGGTCTGCTTTGGATATAACAAGGTCCAGAATTGAGCCCTTGGAGTGTATAGTTTCCGAGCATTGTTGGAAGAGATCATTGGCTGAGAGAGAGGTGGCAAGCTTGTTGGCAGCCGAGTCTTCCAAAGAGCCCCAGTGGAGATTAAAGTCACCCAGGAAGATCTGTTTGTCACTTTGGGAAAATTGGTCATTGATGAAATCCGTGAGTTTCTCCAAAAAGAAAGAGCAGTTACCGGGCGGGTGGAAGATGGCATGGAATCTGAAGGGTGAGCCGTGACATATTTGAAGTTCTAGGGATAGGCATTCGAATGTACGGAAGAAGGTGGTAGGGAAGGCTTTAATTTGAAGGGAATTTCTGAAGATGATAGCGACACCGCCCCCAATTTTGTCTGTTCTGTCATTTCTGAGGATAGAGTAGTCAGTGGGTACCAGAAGATCAAACAAAGTATGAGAGGAGTCATTAAACAATGTCTCAGTGAGGAAGAACATGTCAAGATTATGGTGGGTAATAGTGTCAGAAATTTCCAGTTTGTGTTTGATTGCAGATCTGCAGTTGTGAAGCAAACAGTGCAGCTCTGACGCAACTGTTTTGATGATTTGGGAGTTAGGGCTGTTAAGGGAGATTGGGATAAGATTCTTGAATGAGAGTGCCCGGTACGAGGGAGGCTGGTAAGTTCTGACAGAGGAGATGGTCTGAATAGGGAACTGAGTAGAATTATTAGGAGAGGAAGGTGGAGGGGGAGTAACGTTTGTAGTCTTGTAGCTGGCCAATTAAGTTGGTGATGTCTGCAGAGGACAGACTGTGGTTGGCTTTATTGGGGCGAGGGAGCAAGGAACTCCTCGGGAGGATATTAGGGAAGGGGAATATCTTGGTGCTTAAAAGTGAGAGGGACGCTACAAGCTGGGAAATGGAAGAGATGAGAGAATCAAGTTTATTTTCCAGGGAGAGGAGGGCTGGGCACGGAGTGCTGGGTGGCTCGATAGATAAGGGAGGGAGTGCAGAGGGTGAGGGAGGACGGGGAGGGGTGGGGGAACTGGGGAGGGAGGGGAGGGGTGGGGGAATGGGGGAATTGGGGAGCAAGGGTAGAAGGTGGGGAAAGATGGTGAAAGGTGACATGTTGTAAGGCAGCGAGGTATAGGGGAGGGGGCGCTCCTATGGGCCCAGTTGCTAGAAGACATATTCTGCAGGTTTCTCCTACCCTGCTGCCCATAAAAAGGCACCACAGAATGCCCATTGTCCTACAGTTTAGTGTCCCAGCCGTTTACACTCGGAAGAAAAACCACCCTCACAGCTGCAGCCTTTTATGGGCTCATAAAGAGGGGCTTGTAGGGGCTGAGAGGGAGCCCAGGAGGGGTTCCCATAAAGAAGCTTCATGACCTTTGGGAGAGGGGGGGGGGGGGCAAAATCCCAAATCCTCGACAATAGTTTTCGCTGCATTAAACTGCAAAAAACACGGAGAAAGAGGTTTGTCATCTGCTGCTTCTCACGGACATCGAGTTACACCATTTGGACAATTATTTCGAGCAAAATGGCCTGTCAGTTTAGAAGTCTATTTTTTCACATTAAAACCTTTGAAAATATGGGCAAATTTAGAGTCTGGCAGGGCATCTACCTAAAAATGGTCTCTCGTTTATAGTGTGTGTGCGCGTGCGTGTGTGTGTGTGTGTGTGTGTATATCAGATGCTTAGTGGTGGGTGCCCTGCTTCTGCCAAATTCTAACCTATATGTGTCTTCCTAGATTAAACTTCTGTTACTGACTTCAATTCCATCCCCCAGGTTTGCCCATTGCAGCTAGCGCCCAGTACAGCGCTCCTTTCTAAGGAGCTAGATTCGCGCTTCGGAGATACCGAGACACACTTGCACACAGAAGTGTTACCCTAATATGAAGGATTATTAATGTCCAAAGATAAACCTTTATAGCAACAGCTCACTCACTTCACATGAAACTTGAAAGCCCTTGCGGCTGAGATCAGCGAGGGAGTCTGTGTAGCTCCTGCTGAGCCGCTTCTGTAGTAGACCCAGCGACCTTTGCCCTCTGGGCCCCTTCGGAGTCAGACAAGGGTACGCTGTCTGCGCCTGTGTGCCGAGGGTGTGCTCTGCAAAAGCTCTTAAAATGCCTCTTGAATTGACCAGACAACAGTCAGTCACTAAGCCGGTTTAATGATGGGTTGCGGGGAGAGAAGGGGGTTGTTGCCGAGGGGCTGAATTGACCCGGAGGCCACGGAGGGGCCGGTGTCCTGTCTGATATAAACAGGATGTCCGATGTAAGGGCGCAGTGAGACAGACGAGGGACATCTCCTGGTGAGTGCTCTGCCTGGGAGACTGCACTTGGCTCTACGAACTATCTCAGAGAGTAAGAGATATTATCTAGGGAATTTGTTCGAATTGATACCTGTTGTTATTGAGATGAAGCGGAGACTTGTGTACACTGGCATTTTGACACATCCCACCAGCACGTACACACAGACACACACATCACATCCATAAACATCAGACACATAAACCTTAGCCAGACATCTAAACACACGCACATATGCACACAACATATACACAGCAGACACATAAACCTTAGGCAAACACCTAAACACACACACAAACACACAAGCACACACACACACACACAACACATCCTTACAGTTCAGACAAACACGCAAACAACACATCCATACACTTCAGACACATACACATACACACACAACACATCCATACACATCAGAAACATAAACCTTAGGCAAACACATAAACACACACACAAACACACGCACAACACATCCATACAGTTCAGACAAACACGCACACACAACACATCCATACACTTCAGACACACACATATACACACACAACACATCCATACACATCAGACACATAAACCTTAGGCAAAAACGAACGCCACACACACATACACAAACACACACAACACATCCATAAACATCAGGCACATGCACCTTAGGCAAACACCAGCCATTGAATTGGGACCGCACTGAGTCCCTGGGGTGGGGCTCCGGGCAACAAGCAGCCAGTCACCTGTAAGACGTCAAAGTAAAGTTCCTGGACTCTTGGCGGCCACACCCCAGAATTCACCCCTCTGTATCAGTATCTGCCACTGAGTGCTCGTTTCATCGCGGGACGACGAGTGTCTTGTGCAGCCTGTGTGCTTGCCTGTGTATGTGTGCATGCGCTTCAATCCTGCAGTCACCCAGCGGTTTTAACACATGTTGTGCCTGTAGGTGACCCCTGGGTGCTATTTAGTGTCATCCTTCAGTCACATCTTGGGATTCTGTGTGAGTTTACAGTTATTTGAGTACACGTGTTTTAGCTGTCAGCCATACCTATGTGACATATCCCTGGTGCAGGCGGTGCCTCGTGCTGTTGGGAATGCGGCTGTTTGAGAGGATCTCACAGTCATGGGCAGACCTAGGACAACAGTGAGAGCTGTTTTTAAATGAAAAATTAACACCACAGCTCCTCTGCATATATAAGAGTGCATCTTACTCCTTGCAGAACACATGCACCCTGACCTTGGGTGGAGTATGGGGGATGTGTGCACAATCTGGAGCACGGATGACATTACATAGGATCGGAAAGGCTTAGAAATGCCCTTTTATGACATTTACAAAGTGAACGCAGTTCCCTTCACACATCAAAAGGTCATTCGTCACTTCCGAGAGGATTCATCAAACTCAAACACCCTTTTGCTACCGTCTTACAACTGTTGTGAGGCTCTTGTCATTCTCTATGATCAGCAATATTTCCAATGGCAAATCTGTTGAATGTGTATTTTATTTAATTATATTAACTTTAAATATCAGATATTTATTTTCCCTACACAGTAATTGCTCAGTTAGGTGCCATTGTATTTTCTGTCTGCTTTTGGAACTGCTGATATAAAAGTGACATTATAACATTGTGGCTGCATGTGATTTGAATGGTTGGTTAGTGGTATATTATTGTCTCCTAAATAATAATAATGCATGGCACAAATACAAAGCTCAATATTTAAAATAAACCATCAACAGTAACAGTTACATCAGTGACTATTGGTTTAATGTTCGCTTTGCAAACATTTGGCTGCCCTGTTTATGCGGCTGCATATTTGTTTTCTGTTTATTTTGGTGGTATATGCTTGTATTAAATAAAAACGCTCTCATCAGCACGACGTGGCCAGACCTATTGGCTTTTCCAGTGCTTGGTTGTGTTTGAAGTGTCTAATGTTAATGCATACGAGTCCGAATTTTTCAGAATTAATGCATGACTTGGGAATAGCATGAGTCAGAATCATCGAGCAGGGATAGCCTCTTTCTGTTTGCGAAACAACCTTTGCATCTCAGACATTACACCGCATTACCTTCACAACGCGGTCGTTACAACGACCGCCTTGTAACCACGCAATGCCATTACAATGCAAGTCAATACATCGGCTTGCAGTAGATGGCACTCTAACATAAGGAACAGTATAGTTTACTATTCCAACACCTTCCCTACTGTTGCGTAGGCTTGAGTTGGAATAGTAAATTATACATTCCTAATGTTACGGCGCCATCTACTGCAAGTCGATGTAATGACTTGCGTAGTAATGGCATTGCGTGGTAACAAGGCGGTCATTGTAACAACCGCGTTGTGAAGGCACAAGATTTAATGACTCACGTAGTAAAGAGTCATATTCTATATGAGACTGCATCCAGAGATGTAGCATCTTATGAGGTTATCACCTCCTCACAATGTGCTTAATAGATGTGTCCAGTTCACTCGATTACTGGCTCTGAACTGGTACTCAAGTGCCCTGTGCCCCTTTAATGGCATATACAGCCATGTCTGGGCACAGGGGGTGAGTACAGTACTCAAAGGCGAGGTCTGATCTTGACATAAATCATGAGCACTTTCTGAGGGTCGCAACAAATTTGCGGTGTCTCACTGTTTTGAAATGTTGAGCCTAATCAATGTCACATAGTTAGTTCTGAAGCACTGATGTCCAGTTACACTGGTCTGAATCTAGTAGATGTGTTGTATTGGTTCCCTCTTGAACATTCCACAGCAGGCAGCAGGACTTCTGCTGTGAGGCTGTTGAATGCACTTATTCAACTTCGATAAACTTTAATTAACATTTTACGTTGTCTACATGGTTTCTCTTCTCTTTGTAGATCCAGCCACAATTGTCATCTGCCTGCTGTGAGACTTGTTAAGAGCCAGCAGGAGTCCACTGGAAGCCAACTAGTTGTGTTTGGAAAACCAGTTTGTGAAGAGGTGAGTGTAGTAGCTTTAGGTTGTGTCATAAGTTTCTTATTAGGAAGCAAATGCTCCGGGAGGTATGAGGCCAAAAGGGCCCTGGTTTCCATGTCAACTGCCTAAGTCTCACAAGAGGACCACCTCTTGGGACACTTGAGAGAAAGTGTAGTAGGATCTACCAGACCTCGAATGAGAGGATGTCGATAAACTGCAGCGATGCCACTCTTTTTTGAGTACATTGCCACAGGAGGGTTGCTTTCTTTTATGTTCCACTGGCATGGTTTGCTATTTGCTGTTGCATGTTTTGGCCGATTGTCAGGTGCTTTGTTTTGCTTCACAGTGTTAACTCACCATTAGAAATGGACTTTGTGCTAACACCACAGTGTTGGCTACATGTATGCATGCTAGGCTTGGTTACCAGCACTACTGTAACCAGATGGCACTGGATTAGGTGATACCTGAACCCTCCCCAATTTCTATGCTGTGACTGAGGAGGGCACTGGTGGAAGTGCTGTGTACTGCAGCCCCTCCAGGACAAACCTAGCATCTTACACGGAATAGACTTCGTAGTGCAGGTCAGACACCGTGGGTCAGACATCATGCAAAGAGGCATGGAAGGGAAGGATAACCATGTCCCAGGTTTCAAAGGTTTTAACAAAGAAGTTTGCAGAACTGGATGGATGCGAACCATGGTGACAAGAAATTGGAAACAAACCAATTCAAGGAGGCTGAAACTTACTTTTCCTGAAACTGCATAGGGGCTAAATGTATACATGATACATGATATATTCCAAAGAATTCCTTAGATTTAGGCTGCTATAAATCAGTTCTTTGTTTCTGCTTAGTTCCCCAAATCTCAGTTCAGTTAAGTCTCTAGACCAAATGCATGTAAACACTTCTTTTGTTCAGTGCATGCTTTTTGATCATGTAATTGATTCCTCAGGTCTATAGATTATCGCTTTTCTCAACATTTATAGATCAGACTTAATCCGGAAAATACCCTGATCACTGTTCATCCTTTAGGCATAATACTAGGACACGGTTTTCCGCCTCTATCCACAGCATGATGTCCAAATGCTTCAAAAGTCCACTTTGTTGATAAGTTGTTCAGTGAGTTGGCTTCCAACATTGGTAAGAACTAGTATGCTTTTGTTGTTATGTAAGAATTTTGGTAGCCCTAAGTGAGCTGCCGATTTTGTCTGCTCTAACAGAAAAGAATTCTGGAATCTCTGCAGTTCCTTGTCTGTCCACCAGTTGAGGAATGATGGACCTAGGGTAGATTTATATCAATGTCAAGTGCAGAGCAAAAGCTGAGCACACCTTTACCAAGAACTGTGATCTACTTTCAAATACTGACCCTGAGAGCAAGCCATGGTGGAGTGATGATTGTTGTATGATTTGACAGAGATTATATGACACTGCATGGAGCATATCCATTACTACTCTAACAATGTAGAGCTGCGGTCAGAGCTTAGGCAAAGGCAGTAGAAGACCCATGAGTCTTGCTTGACAACCATGACAATGATGCAGAATGCACAAGTGGTAACATAGCAAGAAACATCGGCTCGTATGTTATCTCTCTAGAAGTGCTGGTAAAATAAACCTATGGTCTTTGATATACCTGGATGTTCTGCCGGTCTTGAACATCAAATAGGGTCTATTTTTGCAGCAATCATATTAGTAGGAATTACCACATTTTGTGCTAAGTTAGATCACACTTGTTCTCTCTGCCAGTCCCTAATGTTGTCCACATCAGGTCAGCTTTTAGTTTCACACCCGCAGTCACTTTTTGCATCATGCTGTGAGTCTGCCTACATGTTGGAATTATCATGTACAACAAAACGGTGGAATCAGCCTTTCCAGGCTCATATTCAAAGTATCTTGGACTCGGCATCTGCCTTATGATGACTTGAAAAATATCAGGATCCTGTGGTCGATGGATGCCATTACTGGAGAAGGCGAGCCCAATAAAAATTTCCATCTATCCTCAGATGAGTTATTATAGCTTATCCATCCTGGAAACATCGGTTACATCGCAGTGTGTACACCGCAATACCTTTACAATGCGGGTATTACAACGCAAGCCATTACAATGACTTGCGCTGGATGGTGCTCTAAGGTAAGGAATAGTATGATTTACTATTCCAACATCTTCCCTACTGTAACGTAGGCTGGAGTTGGAATAGTAAACCATACTATTCCTAAGTCCAGCGCCCTCCAGCGCAAGTCGTTGTAATGACTTGTGTTGTAATGCCTGCATTGTAAAGGTATCGCGGTGTAAACACCGCGATGTAACGTGGTATATTCATCCATCCTCACCCACTATTGTGTAATTGTGTGAGGCTGGTCTTAAATTCTGCATGAAGAAAGTTACTTATCATCCCATGCCCTGGTGATGCTTGAAAATAATTGTGCCAACCACCACATAGATAGTGTGGGTGAGCACTGTGAGGATATTGCAAAATCTGTGCAGTGGTGCATTTCTTGATTGGCAAATGGAATGTTTCTATTGATTTTTGTGTCCACTGAAAGGATTTTTCATTCTTTAGTAGAAAAGGCAAGGCTGTCATTATAGGTAGAGGAAGATGTTCAGGATAAGCTACATTAGTGAAATCTGTCCTCATTTGTAATCATCCTGCAGAACAAAATGTGTTCTGCAGGAGTATTAGAGATACGACTGTATTTTGTGCTTAAACCACCTGTGTTTGGCTGCTTGCTCCATCAAACTCCGTTCAAGGAGGCAGGCATACCAACACCCATACAGTTTGGCTGCCTTCAGCCAATCAGAATGTTTTAAGGAAAAAGGCCTGTTTTTCAAAGAGTTGCCCACCAGATTGCCAAGGTTTCAACAATCTGATTGGTTACCCTTTCAACCATTAAAGAGAACTCTTGTGAGGATTATACTGAATGGTGGCTGGCAGCCAGTCAGGATAGATATTGGAAGAAGTTCCACCCTACTCGGGTGTGGGCTTTGGATTGCTGTACAATATGTTCAGCTGTTTGCATTGTGCGCCTCTCCCTGTAAAATGCAGACTTGTAATTTAATTGACCAGCCATAATTGAGGCTATCTTTGAAAAGCAAAACAACAAATACACATTTTGGAAAGCCTCTGAACCTCTGTACTTCTTGGACTGCCAAAAGATAATCGACCTTGTCCATCCCTTTGCTGAATCCATGAAGAGAATGTATTGTTAAAGAAGAAGTCAAAAAAATCCACTGGACAGTAATATGCAAATTGGCATTTCCCTGCCTGATGTACAGCTCATACTTCCATAATAATAATACCAGGTGGGCGTGGTGGACATGCTCTGGCACTGTATCACAAAGTTGTTAATGTAGACCACTGTTGCACTCCATCTTTCACAAAGAACTGGAAGTTAGTAAGGGGAATTACAAAGAGGAACTTTTTTCTTGAGATTTTACCTTAGTTCTGGAACCAAAATTAGATTTGTCACTTGATTTAGAATGTTGAAATACAAGGTATAATAAAAACATCTAAGTATAAAAACATACCTAGGTTTAGATATTAGGAGAATAACAAACTAAGATGAAAAGTAGTGCACCTATTTTTTGCCTCAAAACACAGGATTTGACACGGTAGCTGATTTTCCCCCTCCCTTTCACAAACATTGAAATGTCTAGGTTGTGCACTGGCCACCTCACCTTATTTCAAAATCCCACATAAACTTGTGAAAAATGTACATTTCTTTCTCCACTCTCTCATAAAAACACACCTCTAGTCATCTACCTGTCCCTGAACAGCCACCCCCACTGGTGACTTCATGATTGGGCATTGGCAATGATATCCTAGCATGGGCTACCTAATCATAACTCACTCCACAGAGGTCCATACTGAATTCAGCAGCTGGACTCTTATCTTTCACCAAAATGTTTGACCTCATCAATGCTATCCTCCTCAGCCCTCATAGTTTGTCGATCAAAGCAAGGATCACATCTACAATAGCACGATCAACCTTCAGCGCTCTTCATCTCAACAAACCCCATCATTTCTCCAAGCCTGCAACACATCTGTTGCACATAGAGGAGTAAAAAGCAGAAATTCTCTTTACTGGGAAGTCAAAAAATTAAAATGACCCAGGCTCAGCATCATTCCTTCTGTGCAGTCTCAAGGTAAACCTTACCTCAGGTCCTTCAGAATACACTTACAACCATTCTTGTTTCAATGATATCTGTTCTAGGTAAAAAGTGTGGATACATTATTCTAAAATGGCGCCTTCTTAATCCAGGTTTTGCATGCATGAGATGCAATTCAAATGTATAATATACTGTTCCATTATCATGAATGTTTGAAACTGTTGTTAAAATGTAAGATATCCTAATACTTATTTTGTGCAGAAGTGTCAAAGAAAGGTGTTTACTAAGTAATCAAATAAACATTCCAGAATTTACTTCTTTTAAACTTCTATGCGGTTATTAATTGATACAGAAATAAATACACGTGGGGAGTTTATATTTTCATGATTACACAGATCTCACTCTAGATTTTATTTAGGGCAATCTGGCATTAAGAAAAAAAAACAAATGGCATTATGTGGTATTTATAAAATTACAACATGTAGTTCAAGCTTAAGTAGTACTGTGATATTATGTTTTAGATCAGGTAATGTCATTATTAATGGTAGCTAGCATGTCTTCTTTATTATTATCCAGATCGAAGCCTCAATGTGAATGCACATGCTCAATGCACAGCCATTCCCTGGCACAAAAAACAATGGTGATGCCACAGGTATAAGTTGGCAAATAAGATACTGACAGAAGTTTGTTTTCTTTCTCAGTTAGTTCACAGATTTCCCAGTTCCCCAAATTCTCAAATTGATGCAGCAGTTGTATCAATGTTGGGGATGGTATAAGAGCGTATAAACCCTCTTGAAGAAACACGTACATAGACTTGAGATAAGGGATCTGAAAACAATGGGCAGGTCACAAATATTCCGTGGCTCCATAAGATACTCAAGAAGGTAGATACAGTGGAGCTTCATGAGTATATGGAGATGAAGGGTGCCCTTGGTGGCAAACCATCATCTTTTCCCCTGCGCAAAGGAAAAGAGACTGCATTGTATATCCAGTCTACTATTTCAAACATTATCGACTATTAAGATTGAGCACTTTACAACTCCCTTGCCAAACTCAATATCTCAGACAGACCAGCAAGGAAGGCAGGGGAGGTCAGTAGTGTTTCTGAATAGGTTGGAGGGTTTCTGGTGTGAAAGTTAGGCTAGATTTGTATTGCAGCAAGAATCAACAAGACCTGTGAAGGTTCAATGTGGGTGGTGCTAGGATCATGCTTGTGTCCACTCTTAACATTGATGACTCTTTACCACCGACTCTTAAATCTGAGCACCAGTTTCTGAAGCTATCCTGAATACACTTAAATAGTGGCTTGTATGTCTGAACATCAACAACACACATATGGCGTGACATGAATATCATGGTCTACATATTCTCAGAAATATATCTCCATTAACTGTAGATTTCTATTAGTAACTCCACCGGAGATAGAGTTTTAGAACACAGTAGTCTTGTTAGGCAATATTTCAAATATGATATTCTGGCAACATGCCTTAGTGGTGTTGTTGTCCACTGCTAGAGAGCAGCTGATGAACCACAAAAGGTAGCAGACATTTCCAACACTATTGGGTAATAGATGAATGAGAGACTCCTGAGCTTGACTGTTTCTCAGACTAAGTTCCTGCTCATTGGCTCTTTGGTTGAAGAACTAAACAGTCCGCTCCTTAATGGTGGGTTACAATGACATGCTGGTGAAAATAAGCAAACATTTTTTTGATGCGTGCATATGACACAAAATTATCACTCATCACTTCTAAAGGCACATCATCTTGGTAATGGGAGGAGGTCAACCACTCCGAGAGCCAAATATGGTACTACAATCGATTATGGCAGTGCCCCGGAGGTATGAACTTCATAACCCAATGTCAACAATTTGCATGTCCTGTGAAACTCCTCAGTGAGAACAGTTCATTGCTCGCCTAAGATTGTCCATACCTCTCGTGCCATACAACAACCGCATTGCTTCCTAGCAGCCACCTGAATGTCATTGAATACCCTCACAAACAAATAATGGTAAGGCCTCTCATTATTTAAAGCAAAGATGGATCCCTGGGGGCCCTCAAAGATCAGCCAGTAAACCTCTTCTGGTGTTTAACAAAAGTGCTAGAAAAAGGCAGGAAACTATTGCAAGCTCATCGTGGAACTCTCTGCAGACAGCTCTTACTATCTGGGATGGCTTAAGAAGCCATATAGATAATTTCCATTCATGCATGCTTTAACAAGACGTCATTTAAGTTTTCGGCTCTGTATTAATGAGCAAATAAATTCATTTGTTTATTTATGTATTACATTTATATAGTGCTACAGCTGTCATGGAACTCGATTTCAGGTGCTTCACTAAACAAACTCTGGCAGAGAGAACTAAGCAGAAGATCAACATTTAGGAAAATCCCTATGACTAAGAGAAATACGCGTGGCTTGAGGTTCTTCATACCGTCAAGGGATTGAGGGGCATAGTTATGAAATTTCCATGAAACGCAGCAAGCCATCTTGGTGCGCTGCACTGCATGAAAGGGAGAGGGCAGGAATGTGCAGTTTTTACCATTATACGGTGCATTCCTGATCTCTGCCTGCACTGGCGCACAAACCGCTGCCTAGTGCCACCGCAGGCACCCTTGCATCATGGTGCAAGGGTGCCTGCTTTGTAGGCGGAATTGTTTTTATGCAGGAATGGACACCTAAATGCACAACAACTATCCTCTTCGGCATTTTCCACTTCCTATGTGTGCTGCAGAATGCAGCACAAGCAGAAAGAGGAACAATGTGAGGAGACATAAGCATATTTCCCCTAATTATGCCTCCCCTGGGGAGGTGTAGCATTTTGATGCACTCCCAGGACTACAACTAATGGTGAATCTGGGAATATGCCACAATACATAGGTGAATGCGTGGGAACATCCACGCTCCACCTATGTCACACCTCCCTGTGGCAGAGTAACGCAAGGCAATAACTTGATGGTAGGAAAGCCTCGGTCGTTCTTAACATCTTATTACGTAGAAGCAGCTAGAAACTATCTAATAGATATGTTCTTAAAAACTCAGAAGGTATTAAATGTCACTCCCAGATTGCAGGCTTTTGGACTGATATTGTGAGGAGGGTTTAGATTAGATGGTCAAAGACCATTGGATCAGGGTGAACTGATGTTTCTAAATGCAAGTATCTGTGTAGCTAGATTTAAGGCCGACAGCTTGAACATCCATCTAAGTCTTAATGGGATTAGGAGAGTGTGAAAGAGCAATTGATGCTCTGCTACATCCTCAGTCTGTTGTATGACCAGAAAGGTGTCATCTGCATAGTCATCAAAGCTCAGTCCAAATCATCTTATCCGACATGCAAGTGGAGCCACATATGTCTAAACAAAACACAACTGAGTGCTGATCCAGGCAAGGCACAGACATGAAAGCGACTGTGAGGTCATCGCTCCAGAGCTCCCTAACGGTCCATCTACATGACAGGCTTGGCATGGAGCTTCTTTCTGGAAATCCTAATGCATTCTGACATGGGTGTGATCTAATATTGAGGGCTGGCCACATATCCAGGATAGTGAAGGATCATCCACAGAGCTTCAAAACAGTTTGAACTGCAATTTATCATCTGCACATGAATATGCTAGTTTAGTTTCTAATGACTCCTATCCATCCTTTTGCATTATTCTTATACTCTACATTTAATGAGGATATCATTGATGAATCTGCCTTTTAGAAACTCAGAACTAGCCTAGTCTTAAATCAAATTGTCCTAACATCCCTAAATGGTCAAGGCTGTCTTCCCTCAAGGGCCTTCTTCTATCGAGTGTCCCAATAAAGGGTGTTTTTTGCTCCTGCCTAATCCCTGTGCAGTGCTGTGTACAGCTAAGGCCTGGCATGAGAATATAAGGCCTTTGTTATATCTAGACTAGAATATGGAACTTCAATTGCCAAAGTAACTGAAGGAATGTTTACACTGTCCAAAATGCTGCTGCTCGCCTTCTGATGGCTTCTAGCTGGCTGGAGTATTCCACATACCTCTTTAAGCAAAGACATATGGCTTTCAGCTTCAAACGTGCTTTTCCTTCTCGTAAGTCTATCTATGGCAAAGCTTCCATTTTCATTCACAGAGAGTTTGTCCAGTACAGGCCAACTTGTGCTCTGAGATCAGCATCTCTAGTACTGTAGTTGAAAATTAAAATGTAATTGCAAAGCTAAGGCCAAGGCCAGTTTAGTTTTTGGTCAGTTATACTGTGCTCACTGGACCACTTTCTACCTGCACTATTTGATATCACATTGGGACCAAGACAAAAATGAAGAAATGGCTGTTTTCCAGGCCTTGACTCCCCCTGTTTTCTTCTGATCCTGATATGTCAACAGTATTCAGTGGCATAAAGTGCTTTACAAATAACATAAAGAAATATACTAAATAAATATGGTTTCTAGACCTGACAGCAGACAATAAATACAGTTGAAATGTAGAATACCAGCTTATTTCTCGAAACTACTCTTTCACAGACAATGAGGAACTTCAGTGAACTGTGGTACAAGTTACCACCAAAACCAAATATACTGCCCTTACGCAGGTAGTTATCATACACTCAACACAATGTTTTCAAGGATTTGTATAAAACTGGCTTCCAGAGTATAGGCCTACTCCATCTGATTGGTATGGTTGATATGATGTGAGTTGATAGTGTGGGCTAATCAGGGTTGGGTTTCATGCGTGTAGTTCAGTGGGGTGCTCCATTCATGTCACAGTGAACATGTGGCCACACTTGGGTATTAGGTAATGATGACAGACATGAGAAAGACAGTTCTACTGCAGATACTTGTCATATTATTAGTAATTGGCTACAAAACTATCCTGCTTGTTCTTCTTGATTGATATGGTGTAGATTTTTAATGTATATGTGGGAAGTGTTTATTGCTGTATGTGAAGATTAGGAGAAGTGCTAAGATCCTGATGAGGCTTTCATATTGCTGTGCATATGCATAGTGTGCGGCGAAGAGTTGTAAGATATATAGATGCATACATAGGATGATACAATCCCCGTTGAAACTTACCTGTACCTGATCAGGTCATCTATTTGCTATCAATCAATCAAGCAACTAGGATTTGAAGACCGCTGTTCATCACCCACGAGGTTATCCAGATTCTACGTTCTCGCTGAGATCAGTCAAAAAGCCAGGTCTTGAATCCCTTTCTGAATTCAGTGAGAGAGGATGATGTTCAGAGGGGAAGAGGAAGATTGTTCTAGGACTTGGCGGCGAGGTGGAAGCTTCCACTGTAGCTTATGCGGATTCAGGAAATATGTGCGAGGGCAAGGGAGATGGACTGCAGGTGTCTGGAAGCTTTGTAGGCATTTAACAGTGTCTAGAATTGGCATCTATTCTGGATGGGGATCCAGTGGAAGCTTCTGAGGTGGGGTTGATGTGGGTCCACTTGGGGAGGTGGAGGATGAGTCTGGATGCTGAGTTCTATATCGACTGGAGTCTTTTCAGGAGTTGGGTGGTGATTCCTGCGTAGAGCGTATTGCCGTAGTCCAGCCGGCTGGTGACTAGGGCTTGAGTGATGGTTTTTTCTTATTGGCACAAGGTGTAATCTGAAGATCTTTCAAAGCATGTGGAGGCCGTGAAAACATGGGAAAGAGACTGCGTTGATCTGGCATTTCATGGTGAGTTTACTCTCCAGGATGATGCCAAGGTTACAGACCTGGTCTGTCAGTGTGGGTGTGGGTCTGAGTTCGGAGGTCCAGCAGGTGGCGTCCCACGGGGAGGTGTTGTTCCCAAAAATCAGCACCTCAGTCTTGTCCCATGTTGAATTTCAGGCAGTTGGTCTACATTCAGTCAGCAACATTCCTCATGCAGTTTTGGAAGTTGGTTCTTGTGGTCTTCTGAGAGCGAGAGGACGAGCTTGGTGTAGTCTGCATTGGATATGATGTTTAGGCCATGGGTTCTGACAATGCTGGCTAGGGGCATCATGTACATGTTGAACAGGGTGGGACTGAGGAATAAACCTTGAGGGACAGCATAGATGATAATCCAGGGTTCCAAAGTGAAGGGAGGAATATGGATTCTCTGAGTTTGTGATGTGTGCGGCGTTAGTGTGTCTAGTGTAGAAGTGCCACTTCTAGAAGCTGGCACGTCTGTGGAATAAATGTGAAGTGACTGTCTGAAGTGTGATTGGCTGGTGTGCCTGGCTCCAGGAGTCAGGATGGGTCTGCCCCAGTGGTGAGTGGAGAGATCTGCATGTTGATGAGTGGGAGGAGTACACCTGGGACCTGAATAGGGCTGGGCTTTCCCCACACAATGCTGGTTCCGCCCCCTGTGGTGCGACTGATGACCCTGGCCTGTTCTGTGGATAGGGAGAGGGGCTGAGCAAAACAAAGTGCTCAGGAACCAGTTGCATCTGGTTCGCCCCTTCCCTGCACCTTGAAACCAAGGAAACCTGTGTATAAAAAGGGGCTGTGACCCCATGTAAAATGTTCTGCTTATCCTAACTGAAGGGGGGGGCCTGCTGCTGCTGCTGGGCGCCAGGAGGACCGCCACTGGGGACTGCCTCCCTGCCTGGAGGGCCCTGTGAGCTGGCCCCTGGGCCCAGCCCTTGCCCCCCTGCCTTCCTAAGGACTTTGTCCCTGGACCTTGTCCTCAGGCACCTGGGAAGCGCTAAATCTTGGGCCTGGGAAGCGCTGTATTTTTATTTCTAAGGAGCGGTTTATTATCCTGAGGAGCAGCGCTCCTAATTACATTGGCAGTATGGAACGGCGATCCTTTTCAGGAGGGAATCCCCCGGCATGGAGATTCCCCCCAGGACCGCGAAACCGAGCGGGTGCCTACCCCGCGTTAGTTGCCGCCCATTGGTGTTTAAAGTCAAACCGAGCGGGAGCCCACCCCACATCGGAGCCTTCGCGGCGGGTGCCCACCCCCCTTGTCCTTAATTCTTGTCCTTGCGGGTGCCCACCCCGCTTTGGGATCTATTTACAACGGAAGCCTACACCGTATTGCCTCCGCTGTGGAAGAAATCACCGCAGACTGGCCCAGGAGCCGCGGAAGCACTGTGAGGACTCTCCCGGAGCGTAAGGGAAAAGCCACGCTGGGATTGGTGCTCCCTGCTCGCGCCGGGAGTTGCCCGGCTACAGGAGAGCGTCCTAGCGGACATGAGGCCTCATAGCTCGATCGGGGCTGAGGCGCATGCCCCAGGACTGTCCAAAAAAGCCGGAAGTCAGTGCCGGCTGACGCAGGGCTCCCGCGAGGAGAGGAGAGCCCCGCACGACGAAGACTGAAACCGGAGCAGAGAGGCCGCGACGCGACCCACAGAGGTTTCAGGCAGGACCCCCGTAGGGAAGAGGGAGTCCCGCAGGCCGCCAAAGCATGTCCAGAAGTGCTGCCGGCAAAGGAGAGAGCGGGGACATCGCAGCAGAGAGCGCGGTGAGTGGGGCTCCGTGCATGTGGTTGGGGGTGTGTCGGGGCACGTTTTTCGGTGCCCGCCACCGTGACTAAGTCGGACACTGCGGGCACAGTGCTCACTCCTCCTTCCCGCTGCCCCGCCTGACAGTGGGCAGCGGCGGCGCTTGGGGGGCATTTATTGGCGCCCTCAGTTTTTGTGACAGTGAAGGCACAGTGCGTGAGCGGCCCCGTCTGCCAGAGGGCCGCTCCATCGTTGGGGGCATTATTCTTTCAGAGCCTAGAGAGGCTCCAATGTTTGGGGGCCCTAGCGTTTTCAGAGTCCCAGAGCAGGACTCCAATGTGCACCTGGTTGGTGCTGGTATTTCCCCCAGCTGCCCCGTGTGATAGAGGGCAGCTGCAATGTGGCGCAGTTCTGTTAGAACGGACACAGTGAATGCCCGGGCCCATCTTTGAGTCTACAGCTGCCCAGCAAGTAGTGGGCAGCTGCAACGTTTAGGCCTGATCTTTTGTGCCTTCTGCCTTGGCTGCCTGCGCAGCCCAGCCCTGACATTTTGGACAAAGGGCATTTGAGCCCCTGAGAGGCTAAGTTGGCCTGGGGACAGTTTTCCTGTGTTGTGCCCTCACCTAGGGTACAAGGTTATTTCTACCTGTGTACGTTTGCGCAATGTGCATTGCCTTTATGCTATGTTATTCCTAACTGTGTCTATGCATAGGAGACTGTTTTCGTAGTTTAGGATATGCTAGTGAGTTCATGGTTCCCTGCGTGATATATGCCTAAGGTGTTTAGGATTGCGTAGGGTGTACTTACCTTTTACCAGTGGTTACTGGTTATGCGCTACATTTAATATTTGTTCTACATTCCTACAGTTACAATTGGTGATTTGTGCTAATTCTGACAGTGGTCCATGTGGCCCTGTCTTGTGTATATAGTCCCCTGTAAATTCTGCCAGTGCCAGTTGGCACAGTGTAAATTGTGTGAATATTATCTAATGTGTTTTGGTATAATACAAAGGCTATTTTTATATAACCTTGTGTGGAGTTTATTTTCTGGTGGGCCTTGGGTGTTGTTTCTGGGTGCGCGCACAAACGCTTTACACATTGCCTCCGGGATAAGCCTGACTGCTCGTGCCAAGCTACCAAGGGGGTGAGCAGGGGTTATCTTTGGCGTGTAACTCCCCAGCCCTAATTAGAATGGTGGTTTCCGCCTGGCTTTGGCGCAAGCCCTAGCCAACCAGAAATCCTTTCTAACAGTCTGCTAGGGAGTCTCTTTTTGTGTGTTTTAGGTGTTGGTGGTTTCTGTTGGGGGATGACTTGAAGGTGGCTCAATCTGTAGGATCTTTGCTGGTACGCACTTTTCTTTCCAGCCATTTGCAGTTGTGTTTCATTACCTTGATTTCTGGTAGCACCACCCTCAAAGGAAGGTTTTTATAGATGATTTTAGTCTGGCTACAAATGTGTTTCAGAGCTTGGTTTTATTTACAGAGAAGTAAGGAGAACTGACAGGTTTCCTGGAGACAGAGATGATCAGCAGTGGACTCCCATCAGAAATGAAGCATCCTTGTTGAAAAACATAGCTGATATTTTAATTGGAGGAATGTAGGTCCAGCAAAACTTAGAGTCATAAAGAAGCTACTTCTGGCCATTCGCAGTCATTGGGTAGCGAACATGGCTGGAGACATGTGTTTGCATATACTTAGATATAGGAGATGTGTGGAGACTACATTGTAGATTTACTAGGACCTTTACAATTAGTAGAGGGGGCTTTATGGTGAATTCTGCTGGCCTAACCTCAGTGTGGCAGGACCAACATTATGGTGGCATGAGCCCTTTGAAGGAAGTTCAATTGATGCAAAAGGTAATTTTGGCTACAGAATCACTGAAGAAAAGCCCAGAACAGAAACAGTGTGACTCCATTTGTGTGTATATTGCTTATGTAAGACAGAGATTGATACTGGTTCAATTGATGCAAAAGGTAATTTGGGCTACGGAATCACTGAAGAAAAGCCCAGAACAGAAACAGTGTGACTCCATTTGTGTGTATATTGCTTATGTAAGACAGAGATTGATACTGGTTCAATGAGGACAACAGAGGTCTGGTGAAGAGGGACACTTCAAGAAATTTACCAAGAAAGAACCATTTGAGAAGGGTCAGAAAAGGTCGGGTCTCCTAGTTTAAGGTCCTGCGTTCTTTTGGCCACTTTAGAAGGCATTAGGATCACTGTAGATCATGCCTGATGGGTTTCTTGATGAGGACTTTGGTAGGGTAGGCAGAAGAGGGAGGGAAAAAGATGTTCTTCAAGTGACCCGGGGTGACTATGACGGAAGAGAGGTGAGGTTCATTCAGCTGGTGTTAGTGGTGTAATAGTAGTGGAAGTTAAAGAGCGAAGTGATTGTTGATCCATATGGCAGGCTGGTTTGCTATTATGGTGATTTGTCCAGGTGTGACAAAGGTGCCGACATGGATGTATACATATTTATATGTGGGACTGGTAAGATGAGATGGGTGACATCCAAGTTAGGTTCGCAGACAGGGTGTGGTGTTGTGAGACTGAACTAGTTTTTCAAACCAAAAGTTCTGGTCACCCAGTTGCAAAGATAGTGATGTCTGTACTGGGATGAACGAAGGCTGGATTGTTTAGTGGCAGTGTGTAAATCAACAGAAATCAAGAAATGTAGGTTGGAAAAGCGGAACAGCTGAATAGTAAAGCTTTGCATTCTGTGGATAAAACACTCTAAGCAGATGGAGATGGGTGAGAGGTTCTTAAGCATGACAGTTACTTTGCTGCAAGACGTCATAGTAAGTATTTTCATATGAGGATTGATTAGCCTCGAGGGTCAATCTCAGAAATTCAGGAAAGTGAAATTGGTTAAAGTTTTTTCCAGTAATGAAGAGGGAGGGCCCGATTCACAGAACTAACTTAAGACAAAATCCTAAACTTACTACCATTTTGGTATTCACAGAAGGCACTTACTCATTTTGGTATTCACAGAAGGCACTTACTCACTTCGATATTCACAGAAGTTAGGAGTCCTAACTTTAGGACTCCTAAATGCCTTCTGTGAATACCGAAAGTCTTAAAATTAGGATTTTTCTCAGTTTAGTAGTAGTATAGTTAGGACTATGTTTTAGGCAAGTCAGGTTTGGAAGAGCAGAAAAATGTTAAATAATAACTGGGGTATAGGGATTAAAGGGGAGTGAGTGCAAGTAGAAAGAGACAATGTATGTGGAGTTCGTAGAGCTGTCTGGTGGAAATAAGAGATGTGAAGAGTAAATTCACCTGCTTCTCTTGGGTAGTGGTTTCATGGGTGGTTGAGATGGGTTGATACTCTGAGAGTGTGGAAGGAGGCAGCTAGAGAGTTGAAGACAACTAGAGGGAATTTATTAGAGGGATGAACATGAGCTGGCCAAGTGGAGAGAAAGGCTAGGATGATGAGAAAAGGGGAATTAATGACAGCAGTGGGAGAGCTGCAGGGCATGAATGGGGTTACTATTACAAGAAGAAAGGTTGTGGAGGAGGACTCTTAAATTCAGTAGAAGACGGACAGTGGAAAACATGACATGAGATGAGGAGTAGAAGGGACAACCGAAGGTTATATGGCAAGAGGAATTTGTGTCTCAAGAAATGACCTCTCTGAAAAGTAACCTAGCATGCAGCACTGTTTTGAAAATAATGGCTATTCTCCCAAGCTGATTGATGTTGGAGCTCTGGATACTTTTGGGAGAAAGGGAAAGGGAGATGGCACAACCACTTGAAAGGCACAGTCTTCCAAAACCAACAGTAAGAGTTGGTATGGTATGGTCCTGAAATAATACAGGCCAAACCCCCAAGATGGAGTAGTTTACCAAAAAGATCAGCTAAATACAGTCAATAGGATCCATTCAGGGGTGTTTAAATACAACACACTAGAAGGCACAGCCATCCCAAACCACTTGTAATTATGCGACAGTGAAGTCCACCGAGATGTATATAGGTATAATGCATTGGAAGATGCATCTTCTCCAAACCACAAATTAATGAGAATTTATGAAGTTCACCAATAGCAGAGTAGCTCCAGCAAACTTTAAAGCATGTGTTGCAAAGCCGGGATCTTAGCTGCGAGCCATTTCAGCTAAAAGAACATTTTTAATTGTGGTAAATATCTTACAATTGTACTGCAATACTAGGCTCAGTCTGCCAGCAAGGTATGGTAGCATGATAAGCATGCATTGTCAAAGCCAACAGGTCTCGCCTTTTGGCCATCTGTGTCAATGCTTGTTTTACCAACATTGTGCACTCTGTTGAAAAGAGACGGATCAGTTCCCAAAAGACGAACATATTGCAGCACAAAAGCAAACATTACAATAACAGCTCTGCAACTATTCACGCTTCAGGTGAAAAGTTCTTCATGTTACGTTACGCGTCGTGGAAACAACAAGTGTACTTAGGAGGAGCATGATAAATATTACATATAACAAGCAAGGATAGAGGCAACGTAGACTGTCTCGTAGGGGAGAAACAGACACGAGGGCGACGGAGCGGAGCTGGATTAGGCAGTGATGGGTGGGTGGGGGCTTGATTAATGCCAGGCGCCTGTGTTTTAGTAAAAGTGGGCGCCCATGTTATTGAAAGTTGCCTGCAGTAAGAGAAACTCAACAAAAAAAAAGAGGGCTTACAGACTTAAGAAGATGGACCATGTAACAACCAAAGTAAAAGGACCAGTGACCATGGAAGGGGACAAGTGAAGGCAATACTACGGAGGGACTAACAAGGCTGCTGAGGAATCAGAAGCCATGGGAAAACAACAATGAAGCAGCAGAATAGATCAAAAGGGGATTATTTCTGGAGGGAAATTTAAATTAGTCCCTCTCGAGGACTTAAATTAATGTCCAATTGCTAATTTTACCAAAGAAACCAACTCCCAGATGTAGTCCAAAACGGATATTTTTATATATATACTTTTTTTTAATAGGACAATATAAACAATTGTATATACACAAATTATATATAAAAGAAAAACAACAAAAACAATACATATACATATATCTGTGCATGGACATCATTCCTTATTACCCTTATTTGATATTAAGGATGCGGAAAAATCCCAAACAATGATTAATAATGGCAATCCGTAAAAAGAAGAAGAAGATAGCCCTAAAAGATAATACACAACCGAGGGAAACTTTTTTTTAACTCTCTATCTGAATTGGGATGTGCAATAGTTTTTTTCAATTCATTAAAACTTTTGCAGGGCTTCTCCAGATTGTGAAGTTAACACGTTTCAGCTCATATGTTTTGGGCCTCATCAGGACTGGGACAAAAGGAAACCTTTTATTATTCCAATGACAGGTAAAAAGGGACTATCCGTATGAATTTTTTTAATTTTGCTTAAATAAATGTTGTAGCAGCACTTCCGAAAACGATTTGACTTCGTAGCAGCGTACCATTAATCCCAGGGTCGATATGTCTCTATAATTCCTGGCAAGTTGCAATACTGACAAACGCAGAGGGAAAAGCTAGTCGTCTGCACCGGTATGACTCAATTTCATGAGTCACGTCAGAAGCAAGCATTTGCGAAGGACACTGACACAAGCCAATGACAAATATGGGAGGAGAGTGTGTGGGGCTTCCATTCCATACTCCACTGCAACAAGTCTCACAGAGCAGGGCATGCATGCTGACTCAGGCTCAACCTAAAGAATGGTAATATCGCTTCTGAGTGGGATGTGGGTTATAGGTCCAGGTTTATGTGCTTCTCAAGTTCAGGGATGAGCTCTGTACTCTGGTATAATTCAAGCCCTGTCTTTCTCTTTCCTTCTATCCAGCAAAAGCTACGGTTCACCACCTTGGGTTAATCCCCAGTTGAGTATTTTGCTAGAAACTAAATACTAAAAGAAATGTGTGCCCATTGCAGAGACCCAAGGTCACTGGTATCCTGAGCAGAACAACATATGTGGACAGAAGAACGGCACATGGGTATTCCACCAGTATCTTATGGCCCTGCACATCCTTAGGGGAATTTGTGTGCCAATGTGGTTTGGCATCTCTGTAGTTTCGAGAGAATAATATTGGTGAGACTGAAGACTAGGAAATAACATCTATCTAACATACATGAATCAGGTTTTGTCCTTTCTTTTACTATATTCTGTTCAAAATGTGCCTTTGATCTGCTGCCTGTTTTCCTTACATTCTTGTTGTATTCTTCTTTGCCAACCTGAGATTGAGTTATTGTGCTTTAAAATTGAAATATGTAATCTCTTTCCATCTCACACAGATTTATTAAGAAACACTATTATACTACGTTGTTTCTCCAAACTCACTTCACATTTACTTCTGTGCTGAGTCAGAGAGAAGAAAATAGAAACAAATTGTGTGATTATTTGCACTAATTTTGCTTTATGTAATTTATAGGATTACATTTACTGCAAAGAAAAACGTTATTGGCACATACTGTCATGCTACAAGCAGGTGGCAGCATGTTTGTTGTTAGAGGGGATCTGTAAAAGAATTCTTGCCAATCCATTGGCTTTCTCACTTTTCTATTACTTTTTCTGATATTCACGCTTAATGCACCTAGAAGAAATGCAGTAGCAAACTGCTTTATCCTTTGTGCCCCACAATTATTGGTAAATGAAGCACCTATTCTGAAAATCCAAAGCATGCAGCAGAATGCATCTTTCTTAGTGCCAGAAGCTTTGTCTGAGTAGTGAACCTTAGTGCTGTGCATTTGCACAAACCCTGCTTCATGTACCTTTACTAAGTGGCTTTTATTTTGTGTTACAGGGTCAAATAAGCGACCACATTGAAACCCACATAGCTGATGACCATGAATACAATCACTGTCTATGAACACAGCAACTTCCAAGGACTCCATAAGACGTTTACTGCAGATGTTCCAAATCTGGTAAATGAAAACTTCAATGACTGCATCTCATCAGTGAAGATCGTCGGCCAGCCTTGGATCCTGTATCAGGATATTAACTATAGGGGACAGTGCCTAGCCCTAGAGGAGGGAGCATACTCAGGGCTTAGCATGAATGATGGGGCATCTTCTCTTAGGCTGATCACTGATGACCTGAGCAATCCCCAGATCACAGTCTATGAGCATATCAATGGAGGGGGGAAGGCGTTAGTGCTGACTGCGGAGTCCAATCTAGCGTTTGGAGGCATGCATGATAATATATCCTCCCACAGAGTTCAGAGAGGAGCCTGGGCTCTGTATGAGCATATAAACAGAGGTGGAAGGTGCATTGTAGCCAGGGCAGGTGAATATTTGGCGAATTACTGTGATATCGGTTTCAATGATCAAGTCTCCCATGTTTATCCTCTGCTTGCTGGAAAATGCTCTGTGACAGCCACAATTCTGTGGGACAAGAAAAAGGTAGAAAGTGAAAGGAACGTTCAGATAGATCAGTATTTTTACACCAACAACACAGGTATTGAGCAGCAGTTCACCGCCACTTCTACCAAAGAGTTTGAAAAATATGTCTCCCATAGCTTTGAATTCAGTAATTCAACGTCAATCAAGGTGGGTACCTCATTTACCTTGAAAGGAGTGGTCAATATTGAGACAGAGGTGTCCAACACCTTCACAGTGACGAAAGGGCAGACTGAGTCATTCACCACAAAGAAAAAGGCAGAGTTGAGCATGCCGGTGAAGGCCCCGCCACGCACAAAATTAACTGTCAATTTCATGTGCAAGGAGGTCACAATCTCAGTGCCGGTGGAGCTGAAAATTGTCCGGGGCAGTAAAACTGACATTGAAACTGGAACATACCGATGTGAGTCTGGCACAGAAACATACATTGATCTGCAGTCCCTTCCCATACATTGATCCTAGTGGCAGAATTTCTTCTCTTCCGTGGCCATATCTTAACATATATTAGCTATTCTTTGGCTGATCATGATTGTATTTTGCTAAAACTTGAGAAATCTAAGAATCCATTCCTTCATAGCTGCCATTTTACCAGATCTTACATCAAAAATCATCCTTAGGCAGCAGACAGTCATCCTGTGACCCAACTCTTATGATTTCTACCTTTCTACCTTCAAGAAATGGCAACGGATAAGGTACTAGACCAAACATTGACAGTTTCACTTGTTTCACATGTTTATGGTTTTGATGGTTAAAAATAATAATTAAATCAAGTTATCCTAATAATTGCTATAAAGATATTTGTTCCATAAGCTTCCAAAAAGTGACTGTAAGGTACAGGCTTCGTTAGCATCATGAATGTGCTGCAGTATACATTAAATCATTTATGTGAAGCTCTATATAGCCTGTACTGAATTTTTTTTCCTTTTCATTGTTTCCTTTTTAAACGCTGGCTTTCATTGAATTGCAGCTCAATCTGATACATGTAGAATTTCTATGTTCTCATATGAAGTCTGGCCAATTATTTGAAATCACTGAATCAACCTACCATTAATATACAGTTAACAAGGTTAACTAATGTAATTATGCATTGATTTTGGCTCCGTGCTTCCCTTCCATATACAAAAGAAGTCAATGATTGGTGTTTGCTTTTTTGTATGATTATTTTTTTATAGGCCTTATGCCTAAATAAATCTCAATTATAAGCAGTTCTAACGTGCACCTGTCTCTTTAGTCTGTTCGCATTTTGAATCCATCAATGTCAATATCACAGCTCTGATATGTGTTCACAAGGATGGTTTGAGGAGAACAGTCTCTTGCTAGCTTTCAATGGCTAAACCATCCAAGAAGTCACAGCCTAAAAGAAGGTAACAGATGCCTATCTTCAAGAATACCTATCCCACATACCCTGTTTGGAGTTTCCATATACCTCTGACTTTGCTACTTATATATCATGGGAAATCTTAATGAAGATAGACCAGCCTCCTTGCTGCAAAGAAGCCCATTTAAGCCTATCCATACAAACATAGACACAAACTTAATCACACATACAACCTACTTGGAACTTTGCTCAAGAGAACAGCATCAAGATTCACCAGTATACTGATAATACATAACTCTACCTGAACGTCTCCTCAGCTGCAGATTTCCAATGGTTCAAACTCTGCCTGCCCATCACCCAGACCTGAATGTTTAGTTCCTACCTGAAGCTCAACCCACCCAATACAGAATTCCTGTCAATTGGCAAGAACAAAAACTAGACACAGTATAAGCCTCAAGGAACACTTTGCCAAAAAATATGGACGACTGGGTACCAGCTCTCTGGAAGTGAAAGTGAAACCTTTTTCTTCCACAAAGGGACTTTAGAACTGCTGTTCAAGCCCTGGTGCTCTCACATCTGGATGGTGCTAACAAACTGCTCAATGGTCTCCCAAACACTCTACTGGCACTCCTTAAGAGGATCCCACACACCGAAGCACCTGTCATCCAAGGCCTAAAGAAATATGATGGCATAACCCCCATCCTGATTAAACTATTTTGGCTCCTCTTGCAGGACACATCATATTCAGCTGCACCATTTACAAAACTGAAGAACCAGGCTGAATTAGGCCTGGCGGCGCAGGGTACGCCTGAAATCTTCTGAGTTCGCCTTCCAAATTGTACAGAGACACGGAACACTCTGTTGGCAGAGGAACTTCAATTTATTAGCTGCAGCTAGGTACAGTTGTCCTAGAAGTACATCAGTGGTAGGTTCTCAGGAGACTGCCACTTCAATCCGTGGCTCACAGTCTTTTATAGCGCTTGAATCCCCTAAAGCAACAACCCCCTCAATGAGCAATAAAAACAAACATGTCATCCACTAGCAAACATTCCTTGTACAAGATACAGGATAGGTAATAGAAATTCCTTCCCTAGGGTCGTGTTCTCTACCTGACCCTATAGGCCAGGTGGCATGAGCATTCCTAAGTTTAATTCATTTACAACAGGACGTGTTTGCGTGATGCAGGTGGTGATTCGTAAAACAAAAAGTAGAGGCAGAGAAGGATCACCAAGGGTCAATAGATGGTTATCACGGGAATTAGTTGCTTCGAGCCGGGTCCCAGAATGTACTTTTCTCAGAGAGACAGGAAAAAGGTTATTTAACATGTTACAGCTCAGAGTACGGAGAAACGCTACGAAGGTCGTTGGCGCCTGAGTGAGGGCAACATGAAAATGGTGTCAATGCGCAAGATGGAGCCGTAATCAAATTTCCTCAGACCCTCCTTTTGCCATTACTCAGGCAAAAACACACAGGCTGTTGTCAATCAGAATCGACTTCAATAGCCATGAAATCTACAAGCTGTTGTTGCAGCATTATTTTCGTGTTCTCTGCTTTCTGGGATACAGGATTTGGAACACACAGGGTGGCGCAGAGCCCGCATATAGTGGGACCACATTGTAGGCAAAGGCAACATGAGAAGAGAATAGCCAAAGTCGCTCCGACAAAGGTAAGAATCTTCCATCCCCATGTAGACAGTAGTCCCCCAAACCATCCCATCAGAGACCAATTCCCTTCATCCTGGTGAACGGACTAAAGCGATCTTATGTAGTTTAGAGATGGCTTGGTAAACTGTAATGTCTGGAATATAAATGCAACAGCTAGATCCGATCAATTTGCATACGCCCCCACGGTCAGCAAGAATAATATCTAATACCATCCTGTTCTGAAGCATGACAAGGCGGTCAGCAATGAGTTCTGCAGTGAGATTACTCAAAGCTCCAGCTGTTTCATTGACAGTGGCTTCTACAACTCGAATTAGTTGTCTTATGTCTCTACTGTTGGCTTTTGGGCCCCAGAATGGAAGGAGTCCTTTCAAGACTTCCCCGACTTCTTGTCCTGACGTATCCTGGTCAGACACCACCCTTCTTTTCTGTAAATGATGCTTGGCATCCGCTATATATGTAAGGGGGCAACAACCAAGCGATATAACAAGTGCCTCTCCAATTACCAGGTAGAGAAGTGTAAGCCTTATTTCCACACACGAAGTATGTATTACGTGAGGGAAACATGCGAGGCCAATCTGTCCCATTCAAGGTCACAATATGCTGGCATTTGCTTGTACCTTTATATTCTAACCCTCCTTTCCTAATGCAAAATGGTGCTTGTCCAGGTGCCACTAGAAAAGTTTGTCCTTTTCGAGAGGTTTTATTAGAGGGCAGGAAATACAAATCCGTAGATCTGGTTTGGCGATCAGCATATTCTGACTTCTCACTATTCGTCCCATATATCCTTTTTCTGTCCCGCCAACATAAATGGTATAGGTGTACTCCCAAGCTCCTTACGTCTCGGGTATCACCATCTCCAGAAAATACCCAACTGGCACTTAATTCCCACCATGCACTACAAGAACCATTAAATGAAAAAGGAAGGGTAATGTGTGGTATTCCAGTATTCACTGAACTTGGCAGAAGACCACAAACCCAACAGTTCGTCGCATTAGTAGCCAATTGATGTTGGTGTAGCATAGAAACAAATGTGTTGTTACGGAATTCACTCCTTCTCGACTCAACATGAGGGGGTAGAGCGACATGTGTATGCATTTCAACTGTAACTTTGGGAATAGGCTGCGTAAAAATTACATGTAGTCCCCATCCTATGCAGCTCAATATAATACACATTAAAATCAATATTATTAAAACCACTACAAAACGATTATGCAATAATTTACAATGCTTCATGCTCATTGTTTGTATTTTGTCCATTCCCTTTTGAACAGTCATTTCCATCTCTAAATGTTGCCCGTGACGGGAGGTTGCTTCACTCAGCTGTGATTGTCTGTAGTTCTTTTTATTTTCCTACAAGTCCCACAGGCCTAGAGCCACACCTTGGGTCACAATTCTGAGACTACGATCACGGCCCTGCAACATGTGGTAATCGGGATAAAGACAAAGTCGATGAGGCACTATTGAGGTAGTTTTGTTCAGTCTGGGCCTCAAATCGTACCTCTGGGAACCAGGTACAGTTTGTTCTTGGAAAAGGAGGTGTGGTTCAGTAGTGTCCAACTTCAATGCCGGTGGTATAGCTGCTTGGAGGACCTCGTCATCTTCTTTCTCTGATCTGGCAAAGTCTAGGTGTGCATCGTTAAACAGCCCAAATCTTGGTATCCTTTCGCTTTCAGAATCGCCAATTTGGTTACGAACCCACTGATCATAGGGCAAGGGTAGGGGCACTTTCTTGCAATGTACCCCATGTACCCAGTTCTTTTTGCCGACCACCTTCACTGCAGTACGCGTCGTTAATAATACTTGACGAGGCTCTCTCCAGCGAGGTTCCAAGTTCTTCGACCTCTGGAAGTTTTTAATGCAGACCCAATCTCCGGGCCGTATGGTATGACCAGGATCCGTTGAAGCCTGAGGCAAAGTATCTTGTGCCTGTTGGTGAAGGACACGTAACTTAGTGGTGAGATCATGCAAATAGTCAATTAACAATGGATGCTCTATCTCGGAGTATTTCTTTGGCCTTGGGACTCCCCAAACATTTGCAGGGCGTCCAAACACAACCTCATAAGGACTAAGCCCCATACGGGAATGGGTGGTCGTTCTAGTGGATAAGAGAGCCAAGGGCAAAGCATCAGGCCAAGCAAGACCCGTGCTGGCTTGTATTTTTGCGAGTTTAAGCTTAAGAGTGCCATTATAGCATTCTACCAAACCCGCTGACTGAGGATGGTTTGCTGCGTGGAACTTTTGTTTGATGCCAAGGCCTGTACATACTTTCTGCATGATCTGACCCACAAATTCACTTCCGTTGTCACTCCAAATAATTCTGGGTAACCCAAATCTCGGCAGAAACTCCTTCAAAAGGACTTTTGCCGTGGATAGAGCAGTATTATCTTTCAGGGGATAGGCCTCTATCCATCGGGAGAAGGCACATACCACAACAAGAACATACTTCAGATTGTTACATCGTTCCATGTGAATGTAATCTATTTGCAACACCTCAAAAGGGTACATTGGGGGAGCAAAGTGGCCTGCCGGTGTTGGTGTTCCCTTCCCCGGGTTATGCATCAAGCATATAATACAATGCTTAACCAGATTGTCTGCGCATTTAGGGATCCCCACATTCTGCCATACCGGAGCCAGAAGTTTGCATATACCTTTAGTGCTAATGTGGGCTGGACCATGTGCCATGGTAACTACTGGGAGTACATAAGCATCTGGTAACAACCAGCGTTGATGTTCCGACAAGTCTGTCCAGCACCCTGTCACATCCAACCTTCCTATACTCTCTTTCCACTTACTCAATTCTTTCTCTGTGGCTTCTGCCTGGATCATTTTCACACTGTCCACAGTATTCTCACACATCCCTCCTTGTGCAACCCATCTAGCAGAGCCCGCAACATACATGCGGCTTGTAGTGTCTCTAGCTGTCTCTTTCGCTATCTGCTCTGCGAAAGCATTTACTTGACCTACATTATCAGTAATCTTCTTATGTGCACTACACTTCACAATTGCTATCTGAGTGGGCAAGGTAAGCGATTCAAGAAGGTCATTTACCAATTGGCCATGCTGTATCTTAGTGCCATGGGATGTGAGAAACCCTCTTTCCTTCCACAGGCGGCCAAAACTATGGGCCACTCCAAACACATACTGACTATCAGTATACACATTTACCCTTTTTCTTTCAGCCAACACACAAGCTCTAGTCAGTGCTATCAATTCGGCTGCCTGAGCTGAATTATGCATAATACGCGCTGTTTCCACAACAGTGTACAAGGTAGTGACTGCATAGGCTGAGGTCGTTTCACCATTGGGAAGCTTAAAACAAGAACTGTCCACCCATAGGATCCCATCCGGGTCCGGGAGTGGAGTATTCTTTAAATCAACTCTGCCTCTTGGCTCTTCCTCCGTGCGGAGGAAACAATCATGCTGCTCCTGAGTACCATGTTCTACTGGAATTGGCAGCAATGTTGCCGGGTTCAGGGCATTACATCGCTTAATGTGTATGTGGCTAGCCAAGAGCGTCAATTCGTACCCCGAAATACGGGCACTCGTGAGGTGTTGACTCTTCGTTCTATTTAGGAGGGTGTCTACTGCATGCGGCACCATGACAATGAGGGTATTATCTAATACCAATCCAGCAGACTGGCGAATGGAAACTGCCACTGCTGCTGTAGCCCTCAAACAGCTAGGTAATGCCTTGGCCACTGGATCTAACGTGGCCGAAAAATAGGCAGAGGGACGTTGCTTGTCCCCAAATCGTTGCGTTAAAACTGATAATGCGCAACCTTCTTTCTCATGAACATAGAGTGTGAAAGGCTTACTGTAATCAGGAGTACCTAACACAGGAGCAGAGCACAAGGCAGTACGTAAATCAGTGAAACTTTTCTGACATTCCGCAGTCCATGGGAGAGGGTGCGGCGTATCTTTAAGAGTAAGTGACAACAAGGGTTTCGACAGAAGGGAAAAATTGGGGATCCATTGTCTACAATAAGAGGTAATACCTAAGAAGGCACGCACTTTTTTTTGCGTACATGGAATAGGCATTTGGGCAATTGCTTGAATACGTTCTGGGGTCAATCGCCGTCCCTCCTTTGACAAGAGATGACCTAGATAGGTAACCTCTTGGCAGCAATATTGCAATTTAGATGGTGAAACCTTGTGGTGGTGGTCAGATAAGTGGCTTAACAGTGAAATAGTAACCTTTTTACAAGTGTCCTCAGAATCTGCTGCAACCAACAGGTCATCCACATATTGAATGAGAGTGGCCCCTGGTGGTAAAGACATAGTATCGAGCTGTGATTTTAATGCTTGACTATAAATGGAGGGGCTCTCACAATAACCTTGAGGGGCCCGCTTGAACCGGAAGCTTCGGCCTGCTAAGGAGAAGCCAAAAATATCCCTACTTTCCTCAGCAATGGGAATGCTGAAGAAAGCATTTTTGAGGTCAATGACAGAAAATCAGGAAGCTGAAGCAGGTATCATTGTCAATAGGGCATTGATATCCGGGACAACAGGGAATTGAGGTACTACAATCTTGTTGACCTCTCTGAGATCGATCACAAAATGATAGACAGGTGGCTGAGAGGGGTCGGTTCGTTTAAAAACAGGCAGAACAGGGCTATTGCATACATTTCCCCTAGTTTCTTCAACCACACCATTTTGTACCAAATCATGAGCTATAGTCAAAAGAGCTTTCTCGCCGTCACTGGAAATTCTATACTGTGGAATGCGAGGAAATTTAACAGTAGGCTTGAGGGTAACAATGTAGGGCGGAATCCGCAGGAGGCCCACATCATTGGGGCCGGTGGCCCAGAGGGTGGCGGGAAGAGAGTGTAATTCAGGGGAAAGCTGTTCTTTAGACAAATACATCGGTGAGGTCAATTTATTGCCTAAGGTAAGACGTACACCAGAAGGGGAACAGTGTAATGTCGCACACAATCTCTTCAATAAATCCAAACCCAGCATAATTTCGCCACAACCAGTTGTTAAAAGGAGCGGGGCCTCCAATTTGTAAGGATCTATTGAAATGGGCAAAGGGCATGAAACTGGGTTTTGAACTGGGGCGCCAGAAAAACCTACAGAAACATTTGTACAGCCAGACAAAGGTGCCCCAGGGAGTTTAGAGTGAATCATAGAGCTCTTCGTCGCACCAGTGTATAATAGGAATGGCTCTGTAACACCTAGTGCTACCACATCAACATAAGGCCCGCTTTGGTCCACTGGAACTGATACTACTCCCTTACTTTGTCCATGGCTGTCCTAGCTAGATTGGGAATTCTGACTCTCATCCTCGGTATAATAATCATCATTGTAATAGTTGGTAGACTGAACATTTGGCTGATCAAAATAATTCGTGGAGTTTCCAGGGGGCATGGAACGTTGGTTATTAGGCGGCGTACCTCGTCCTCTACCTCTGGGTGCTGACTGATAACCACCCCGGCCTCGTGACCCGGAAATGCTGCCCATACGCTGTAACAAAACCGGACAATTATACTTTAAATGGCCTTCTTCTTTACAGGATGCGCATTGATTCTGGCCCAGTGGGAGTCGGGGAACAAAAGGCCCAGACCTCTGCAACTGTCTCTGAAATTGTGGAGGCGGCTGAAATTCGCGTTGGGCAGGGCGAGGAGGATAAGCTTGTTGCAAAAGAACTTTTGTTTTCAGCTCTTTAGTCTTTTTATCAAGTTTCTCTCTTTCCTCTTTATCCCTATTTTCATAATACTGAGCAGTAGCCAATATCTGGGCAGAAGAGGAGACCGCCCACGCACTTTCGGAATTCTTCAATTTATTAGATATTTCCGGGACCAAATTAGACACAAATGTAGCTACAAACAGTCGTTGGCCACCTTCCGTGCTCATATCCTGACCACTATGATCGATAAACGTCTCCTCGAAACGAGTGAAGAAATCAGAGACGTTTTCATCCGCTTTCTGCTTACAAGCTGCTAACTTATCCCAATTAACTCGCAGAGGGGGCATCATAGTTTTCAGTAAGGCAATGATCCTAGCTGGTAGTTCTGTAATTAAAGCCTCAGGTTTGGCACCACCCACTTGGAGTCTGTCCGCGGCAAGTATGGCAGCCCAATCACCCCCCAATTCCCCGGGATGGTCCTCCTTCCGAATCCTAGCCCATAATGGTTGTGGGACCACATTACCCATTAGCATGTCTATATCGGCCAAATTCATAATACATGCATCGATAGTTTGGGACAACTCTTTGTAGTACCCAGCAGGATTTTTACGGGGGTCCGGTAAGGACTGTTTAAGGGCCAATACCTCAGATCGTTTCCAAGGAACGTGCACCCACACCCGTTGAAAGTGAGCAGGTATAAGAGGATTACCACCTTGAGCTGCAACCTCCTCTCTCCACACTGGGGGAACCTCCCTCATAGGATAGTGTTTTAATTTTCGCCTAACAGAGGAATCGCGTTTTGGCAGAGACCGGCAAGCAAACATCATTCTAAATGTGACAAGCGTCCCTACCGCATCCACAACCTCTGCGCCCACAATCAGCCCTTTATCAAACTCGGCCTGAACATCTAGCAGGCCTTGAGAGGCTGGTCCCAATCCCATATCCTCCCACTCTTGACCTAAAATGTTACACATAGTATCAAAAACATATCTCTGCGTTGGTGCCTCCCACTGCTGAAAGATGACCATAATGTCTTGCACACTATACTGGGGGCCATTCGTGATCCACCTTCGGGCAAGAAGATCTAACACTTCCCGTTCATCTGGACCTGGGAACTGACTACGAGTTTGTCTACGAGGAGGAAAAGGGGTCATTTGAAGTGTCCCAAAGAGAGGGGACAGAAGGCCAGAAACGGTATCAACCATTCGCCTCCGAACGGAGGGAGAATTCATCATTAGGACAGGAGACAGAATATTAGGCGGAGCAGAAGAGGGAGTACTAGGTACAAAGGGAGACGAAGGTAAGGGAGAGCTCAGTAATACCGGAAGAGGCTGTGATGGGGGTGCAGGAACCGATTGAAGAGCGACAGGTGGAACAGGTGGGACAGGTGCTAATAATAAAGGCGCATTCGCCCCCGGGACAGGCGGTAGAGTAAAAGGTACATTAGCCCCCTGCGCATAGGGCGGAGGTAATCTCAACAGATGGGACATTAAAGGATCCTTCTCAGGCGCCACATTTTTCTCTGTAGGGGAAATTGGCAACACTGGATCACATTTATCTACCGCCATACGATGTTGCCTATCTGAAACCTCAATCGCATGATCGGTCTCATTATTTTTAAACTGTTGGGCAGCTTGTAAAATAGACATATCCCTCCTATCTCTTTTAGCTTGTTTTATTTCTTTCTGTTTGGCCTCCTTACGCCATAAGCGAAAAGAGTCAAACATAGCCGGCCGGGCTTTTCGTTTAAACAAAGTGTCCTCCAAATTATCTAAGATATTGAACTCAAAGCTGCCGTAAAACACCATCTTTCCTAGTATTGAAGTACTGGGTATTTTAGACCCAGCGGTGCAGGGGCACACACCCTATGACTTCTGGGTTCACCCTGTTCCGGACCTACAGAAACACAGAGTCTTCTGGGTGAAGTCAAAGATTCGTTTATTGGCTGCAGACCAATGACAGGTATCCTAGAAGTACAACAGCGTGTATGTTCTCAGGAGACTGCTGAAAATCATAGGAACGGACTTCTCCTTAAGTACAAAATATCATGCTCCAGGCACACATTCCTTGGTTTACGATATGGCCATATAAAGGTATACATTACAAATGAAAAAGCAGAGTCATGATGACCATCCCACATTCCAGTTCGGCCAGCCCACAATGATTTACACAGTAAGGTTCAGATCCCACGTTTGATGTAAATAGACCCCCCAATAAACATGAGCATCTCCTGTTTTGGGAAACAAGTCATAAAGCAGGAACAAGCAGGTGTGGAAGAGATTAGCCGGGGGATTGTGTAGAATGAAAGGGTTTTATGACGGGTCAAGCCCTGATGCTAATCACAGGTGGACGGAGGAAGGGGAGCTCGTGAGACTGGTTTGGCCCGGGGCAGCAGAGCCAGCTGCCCAGGTCACAGAGAAGTCCGAGGGAAAGCCCATGTACTGTGAGGCCCGTATTTACTCCATTATAGCCTATGTGAGGGCAATGACAAGATGGCCACTGCTTCCAAAATGGAACCCGCGTAGTGAAGCTGAATAACGTGTACACAGTGCATTCATAGCTAGAACGGTATATAAAGCACTCGTACATGCCGCATTTACCATTTGCGGTTCGCTAATACCAAGATAGACAGGGGTAGGGCCCTGTCCCCTACGCGGTCCCGAATATTAAAGTACGACAGACCCTCCTTTTGCCCTTACATAGGCAATCACTATACTCATCTTAATCCGAGTCTAGGTCAATGTCCACGAAGTCATGGAGATGTTGCTGTAGCATCATCCTATTACTTAGCTCGTCCCTCGATACAGGTTTCCTTACACATAAGGTAGTACAGAGACCACATATCGCGGGAGCACACTGTATACACAGGCAGAACAGGAAAAGAATGGCTGAGATCATTCCAATGACCATCAGAACTTTCCAACCCCAGGCAGATATCAATTCCCAGAACCACCCCACCAGTGACCAATCTCCCTTATCCACGTGTATGGCTTCAGATATTTTATGGAGTTTGGAGATGGCTTGATACACTGTTGGAGCATTATCTGGTATGAAAATGCAGCAACTGGATTGGATGACCTTGCATACCCCATCGCGGTCTGCAAGAATAACGTCTAGAACCATGCGGTTCTGCAAAGTCATAAGGCGATCCGCTTGGAGCTCAGCTGTCAGATTACTAAGGGCACCAGCCGTTACATTGACAGTGGATTCAACCACACGTGTCAGTTGTCTCAGGTTCCTACTATTGACCATAGGTCCCCAAAACGGCAGGAAACCCAAGAAGAAGTCTCCCGCTTCCTGACCGGCAGTGTCCTCCTTACTAATCACACCTCTCACAACTCTGGTCTTGTGATAGTCAGAGGCAGCAGTAAATGTCGGCGGTAGCAAGTTCGCAATATAACATGTGCCCGAGAAATCAGGGGGCAGCCATGTATATGCTCGGTCATGACAGATGAAATATGTGCCCTTGGCAGCCAAAAACGCAGGGGAAAACTGTGACGGGAAGGTGTACGTTTCAGTACAGTCACTTCTTCCCAGTTGAGCCCTAGGATTCTGACCATTACCCTGTAAGCAGAACCGACCCATGTGGGGTACGACCCAGATTGGAGATGAGATTTTTCGCTGTCTTTCACCCAGACTAATACTATACCCCGTCGCGTTCCATCCTACATAAGGTCTCAACTCTTCTTTGGGAATGGATGAGTATGCATCGATATCCCTACTCATATCGGCAACTCCTTTCATCAAAGCCTTATTATTGGTGATAGGTCTGATGGAACGTGGTTGGCGAGGGGAGTATGTATCTAGAGCATAGAGAAACATGGTTTGGAATGCCCCTGACGATCCATTGTAACTGTACGGCAGCACCAGGTAGGGAATACCCTTGTTAATGGTATGTGGCATTAACCCACACACCCAGCAATTGGTCGTATTCATTACCAGTTGGTGCTGGTGCAAGAGCTGGATAAACGAGTTATTTACGAACTCTGATCGTCTGGTCTGTTCGTGCTCAGGCAAAGGGTAAAAAGAGTGAGAGGAGGCAGTAGAAAGAGGTATAGGCTGTTGAGTGGGTGCAATGGGCTTTTGAGCGGAGAAAAACACAAATCCTACAATAAACATTATGATACTACACAGTATAAAAAGACACAAAAAGACAAAACATTTACTTTTTACAATTCTACACATCCTTACGTTAGAGTTCATTTCCTCAATCGGTCTCTCCATCTTAAAAAAACTCCATCCTCTACTCGGGCCGCTCGCGGTGGATGAGTTTCTTCTGCTAAGGAGCACGCCTGTCAGTCCAGGGAAACGCCCTAGACCAACCAGAACCGTTGACCTAGCGTCTTCGGCCTGTACCCCAAAGTCTTGGCACCGCGACCCTGCGGCAGAACCCGGATGGTGGTTCGAAAAACAAAAATCAAGAAAGTCCTTCAGATGGGAGAGCAAAAAATGTCAAAAGGGAAATAGTGAGAAAATCTTCATTTGTCCATGGGCCTAGGTCTCAAATTATAGCGGAGACGGACAGGTGCTGTTTGGTCTTGAAACAAAAGTTCAGGCTCAGTGGTGTCCAGTCGATTTGATGGTGGCACAGCTTCCTGTAGAATATTGTCACTCTCTTGGTCTGAAACTGTGCCTCTTATGCGTGCGTCACTGAATGGTACAAAGCGAGGTACAATGTCTGTCTCTGAGTCGGCGGTACCCTCCTTGACCCACTGGTCATATGGCAGAGGCAAGGGGACTACCTTGCAGTGGGTACCATGAATCCAGTGCTTCTTCCCTTTCACTCGCACTGCTGATCTTGTCGAAAGAAGAACAAGATGAGGGCCGATCCAGCGAGGCTCGTCGTTGCTCTTGCGCTGAAAATTTCGGACTAGCACCCACGTACCAGGGTTGATAGGGTGTCCAGGAGGTTCAGAAGCTTGGGGAAGAGTATCATGTACCTGTTGGTGCAAAACACGCAGTTTAACAGTCAAATCATACAGGTAATCGAGCAGTACTGGATGCTCTATCTCACTAAATTTCGCCGGTCTTGGCACGCCCCATACATTAGCCGGGCGGCCAAAGACGACCTCATAAGGGCTAAGCCCCACTCGTGAGTGTATGGTCATTCTGGTGGACAGGAGTGCTAGAGGCAGAGCGTCAGGCCATTTAAGACCGGTGCTCGCCTGGATTTTGGCCAGCTTGAGCTTTAAGGCTCCATTGTAGCGTTCTACTAATCCAGCTGATTGGGGGTGATTTGCAGCGTGGAACTTCTGCTTTATCCCTAGCCCTTCACATACATTCTTCATCACTTTACCCACAAACTCACTTCCGTTATCACACCACACCATTCTTGGCATCCCAAACCTAGGGAAAAATTCCTTCACAAGGGCTTTGGCTGTGGATAGGGCAGTGTTATCTTTCAGAGGATAAGCCTCTATCCATTTTGAGAAAGCACAAACAACCACCAGTACATATTTCAGGTTGTTGCATCTTTCCATGTGAATAAAGTCCAGCTGCAAAACTTCGAATGGACATGATGGGGGTGCGAAGTGACCAGCCGGAGTTGGGGTTCCCCTACCAGGGTTGTATTTCAAGCATACTATGCAATTCTTGACCACGTTCTCTGCACACTTGGGAATCCCAGCATTCTGCCATACTGGAGCCAACAACTTACATATACCTTTCGTACTGATATGTGCCATTCCATGTGCCATAGTAACCACTGGAAGCACATATGCATCAGGCAACAACCATCGCCTATGTTCTGTCAGATCAATCCAACAACCATTCTCATCCAACTTACCCATACTTTCTCTCCACTTGCTTAACTCTTCCTCTGTGGCTTCAGCTTGAAGCGACTTCACACTCTCTATTGTGTTCTCACACATTCCCACATCATTAACCCATCTTGCGGGACCTGCAACATACATTCTAGTCTTCACATTCTGTGCTGTTTCTTTCGCGGTCTCATCAGCAAACGCATTCCCACGTCCAACATCATCTGTGACTTTCCTGTGCGCACTGCATTTCATGATCGCAACTTGCAACGGTAGGGTCAGTGACTCAAGGAGATCATTTACCAACTTGCCATTCTGAATTTTAGCTCCATGCGACGTCAGGAACCCACGCTCCTTCCACAGTCGCCCAAAATTATGAGCCACGCCAAAGGCGTACTGGCTATCTGTGTATATGTTCACTCTCATTCCTTCAGACAACACACATGCTCTCGTGAGGGCGATTAATTCTGCTGCTTGGGCCGAATTATGTGGCACTCGTGCAGTTTCCACGACCGTGTGCAAAGTCGTGATAGCATATGCAGCAGTCGTGTCACCATTAGGGAGCTTGAAACATGACCCATCTACCCATAAAGTGCCATCACACTCAGTCAGGGGAGTATCTTTTAGATCTACTCTCCCTTTCGTCTCTTCTTCTGTCCTGAACAGACAATCATGTTGCTCAATCTCATCTGAGTCTGCTGGAATTGGCAACAATGTGGCTGGATTCAGCGTATTGCATCTCTTTATGTGTATGTGATTAGCTAACAGTGTAAGTTCATAACCTGATAGCCGCGCACTAGTCAAGTGTTGTGTCTTGGTCCTATTTAATAATGTGTCTACAGCGTGTGGAACCATAACAATCAATGTGTTGTCCATTACCAAACCAGCAGATTGTCGGATAGACATTGCTGCAGCAGCTGTCGCTCTCAGACAGCTTGGCAATGCCCTCGCTACAGGGTCCAAGGTTGATGAAAAATATGCGCATGGGCGCGGTCTGTCGCCAAAAGGCTGTGTTAACACTGATAACGCACAACCATCTTTCTCGTGAACATACAATGTAAAAGGCTTACTGTAGTCGGGGGTACCCAACACAGGTGCTGAACATAATGCATTACGCAATTCCACAAAACTTTTCTGGCACTCTTCAGACCATGGGATAGGATTCGGTGTGTCTTTGCATGTTAAGGCTAACAAAGGTTTTGCCAATAAAGAAAAACTAGGGATCCAATGCCTACAGTATGAAGTGATGCCCAAGAAAGCACGTACTTCTCTCTGTGTTTTTGGCACACTCAACTGTGCAATGGCTTGAATTCTTTCTGGGGTCAGTTTCCTTCCCTCCTTCGATAAGAGATGACCTAAGTAGGTCACTTCTTGTCGACAATATTGCAGCTTAGAGAGAGACACTTTGTGATGGAAAGCGGATAAATGGCGCAACAGTGACAATGTGGCTTCTTTACAAATCTTCTCAGTATCCGCAGCGATCAATAAATCGTCCACGTACTGAATCAAGATAGCGCCTCAGCTGCAAGGCAGTGAGTACTTTCGGTACTTACAAGTCCGCCACGCGCTGGGCTCCGTCTTCCCTGATGTCGCGTCCATTCCGGAGTCTTCCCCCCTGGAGGACAGAGTGCTGGATGGCCATGTCCCAGACAGCACGATCTCCCTTATATATAAAAAACTGATCAACGACAGATCGTGCCTGCTGACTAGTCTCCGCGAGGCCTGGGTTGCCGACGGGCTGGAACTGGACGACGAGGACTGGATTTCCGCGGTGGCCTCTCCGAAGGAGGTGGCCATCCCGGCTCGCCTTCGCTTCGTCCAGCTTAAGATCCTCCACCGGGTCTACGTGACGGGGCCAAGGCTTCTACGTATGGGCTTTGTTGGTGACGGATTGTGTAAGCGTGGCTGTGGTGCCTTGGCAACTTTCATGCATATTCTGTGGGAATGCCCACAGGTGGAGCGATTCTGGCGTGGTGTGCATGAGGTCCTGCGTGTGGTGACGCGTGTTGCGCTGTTGCCTGAAGCGAGGAGATGCTTGCTGAATGTGTGGGAACCAAATGACTATTCGGTCCCGCAGACGCGGTGGGTGACTCTGGGATACATGATAGCTAAGCGCGACATTGCTCAATTGTGGGGATCCCGGTGGCCCCCAGCGTTGTTGGCCTGGAAAGAACATATGGATTGGTGTATGTTTCGTGAAAAGGTAGTGTATGTGGCGAGGGGTAAGCCTGGGGCGTGGGTGAAAATCTGGGGCCCCTGGAACGCCTATCGCGGGGGTATTTGTGAGCCGCCACTGCTACCGGCCGCCTCACCAGCTCCGTCCCCCTAGCCGACCCCCTCCCCCAGCCGCGGGCATGTGGTTCCCCTGTCCCTGATCTATTCCCATTCCCCTCTTCAGAGTTTGGCTGCTGGTTGGGATCCCCCACTTAAGGAGCACGTGCCGTCACTTTGGATGGCGGGTTGCCTTGCGGGTGTGGTTTTTTGTGTTGTTCTGTTTTGAAAAAAGGAAACCGTATTGTGGGCTTGGAGTTATGGGGCCTGCGCTATTGATATCTCCTGATTTACCGATCTGCACCGCCAAGAGACTCTTACTGTAGGTATGTCATATGCTTCTGCCACTCTAGCGGCCGGCCGGATGGTTGTAGGCCCATACTTGTAACCTTTTTTAACATGTAATAAACGGTTTCAAAAAAAAAAAAAAAAAAGATAGCGCCACTAGGTAAAACAAGTGCATCAAGCTGCGCTTTCAAAGCCTGACTATATATGGATGGACTCTCACAGTAGCCCTGTGGAGCGCGTTTGAAGCGGAAGCTTCGGCCTCCCAAACTAAAACCAAAAATGTCCCTGCTCTCTTCTGCAATTGGGATACTAAAGAAAGCATTCTTTAAATCAATCACTGAAAACCATGCAGCAGAGGCTGGAATCATCGTTAACAAGGCAGTTATATCGGGGACAACCGGAAACTGTGGCACAACAATCTTATTAACCTCTCTAAGATCAATCACAAATCTGTAAACAGGTGGCTGTGAAGGGTCCGTTCGTTTTAAGACAGGTAAAATCGGGCTATTGCAAACGTTGCCTCTTGTCTCTTCAATCACACCCTTATTGATCAAGTCACTGACAATGTCTAACAATGCTTTCTGCCCTTCATTAGAGATCTTGTACTGGGGAATACGTGGCAGTCTGACATTAGCCTTTAAAGTCACCAGATATGGCGGTATCTCCAAGAGGCCCACATCATTGGGACCAGTAGCCCAAAGGGCATCCGGAAGGGATGACAATTCAGGTGGCATTGTGTTTTTAGACAAGTACATTGGGGAAATCACTTTCTTACCTAATGTAAGTTGTACTCCTGAAGGAGAACAATACAGTGTAGCGTGCAATCTTTTCAACAAATCTAATCCTAGCAAATTCTCACCACAACCTGTGGTCAGAATCAGGGGTGCTTTCAGCTCGCAAGGTCCAACAGAAAGTGACATGGGACTGGAAATCGGGTTCCTAACTGGGGTGCCAGAAAAACCTACTGAAACATTTATATCGCCGGACAAAGGTGCGCCAGGGAGTTTTGAATGCATGATTGAACTCTTTGCAGCACCAGTGTCTAGCAGAAAAGGCTCCGTTACATTTGCTGTAGTCACCTCAACATACGGTCCACTCTGATCCACTGGCACTGAAACAACTCCCTCTCTTTGTCTACGGCTGTCCTAGTAATCATTATTCTCTGCATCACCGTCCTCTGCATAATAATCATTATTATAATACTGGGCCGTATTACTTATCGCGTTAGCTTGCTGATCAAAGCTATTGATGGTATTTTGAGGCGGCAGAGGACGCGCGTTCTGAGGAACACTTCCACGCCCTCTGCCTCTAGGAGCTTGCTGACCACCCCTTCCTCTTGCGCCATACGCATTACCGTTTCGCTGCATTAATTTAGGGCAACCGTATTTAAAATGACCTTCCTCTTTACAGTATGAACATTGGTTGGGACCTACAGGGACACGTGGTTGGTAATACCCATTCATTTGCTGATTGTTCTGAAACTGTTGGGGTTGGTGATAGACACCTTGGGGTTGCCTATAATTATTCTGACCTCCACGTGGCGGATAGGCCTGCTGTAAAAGGACCTTTGTTTTTAGTTCCTTCGTTTTCTTCTCTGTTCTATCTTTCTCGTCTTTATCTCTATTTTCATAATACTGTGCAGTAGCCAGTATTTGCGCGGAAGAAGAAACAGCCCAAGAACTTTCTGAATCTTTTAACTTTTTACACAGGTCAGGAAGTAAATTCTGCACAAACTTATCCACAAACAGCCGTTGGCCACCCTCAGTACTCATATCTTGCCCACTGTGATCAATAAACGTTTCTTCAAACCTAGTAAAGAAGTCTGACACTGTCTCATCTTTCTTCTGCTTGCATGCAGATAACTTGTCCCAATTTACGCGCATCGCAGGCATTATTGTCTTCATATACGTAATGATTCTACCAGGCAATTCAGCTACTAAAGGTTCTGGTTTCGCACCACCAGTTTGTCTAGCATCAGCAGCAACAATGTTAGCCCATGTATCCCCTAGTTCTGCATTGTGATCTACATTACGAATTGATCCCCATAGAGGCTGTGGAACAACATTACCAAACAACATGTCTATGTCGGCCAGATTCATAATGCATGACCCTGCCGTCTGTGACAACTCTTTATAGTAACCTGCTGGGTTTTTACGGGGATCAGGCAAGGACTGCTTAAGCGCTAACACCTCAGAGCGCTTCCATGGAACATGCACCCAAACACGCTGGAAATGCGCTGCCACAGCGGGGTTACCACCGGCAGCTGCAACCGCTTCCTTCCATACCGGGGGAACTTCTCTCATAGGGTATTGGCGCGCTTTTGCCTTTTTCCCCACAAGGACATCCTGTTCAAACAATGATTGTTGACAATCATCATTCCTAAAGGACAATACAACCGCAACTGCTTTATCTACTTCGCGGTCCACAATTATACCAGTTCCAAAATCGAACCTCACTCTACACAACTCCTGCGGGTTCGGATTTTTACCACTATCCTCCAATTCTTCACAGAGAATTTCGCACATTTTCTCAAACACATATCTCTGTTTAGGGGCATCCCATTGATGTAAAACATTGACAACTGATTCCACATCATACAGTGAAGGAAAAACGATCCATCTACGCGCCATGTTATCTATTACCTTTTTCTCATCGGGGTTAGGCAATTGGCTGCGCAACTGCTTACGCTGTAAACCAGGAGTCGCACCAGATGACTCAAAGAGAGGAGACATTAATGTAGTAACCACATTAGCTAAGCGCTGTCGCGCCGAAGGAGAAGCTGAGGCGAGAACAGGGGGAAAAACAGAGGGAAGAAAAGAGGATGTAGAGACGGGTACTGGAGTGGTGGAAGGAAGAGTGTTAGGGGAGGCAGTTGCTGAATTAGGCAAAGTCGCAGGAAGTACGGGGGCAGTTGGAAGCACAACTGGCGGCGCTTGAGAGGGCTGCGCTACAGGGATAGGAACTGGCTGCAAAGCAACTGGCGGTTGCGGCAAGGCTTGCAGTATATGCACTGGAGGCGGCATATTTACAAGCTGGGGAGGCGCCGTGGCAGTTTGAGCATACGGGGGTGGCGAACTCAACAAATGTGACATCAGGGGATCTTTCTCCTTTTCTTCGGACTCATTCTGCTTAGAATGTGGTAAAGCTGGGTAACATTTGTCAATCCCTAACTTATGCTGCCTGTGCAATTGCTCATTCATTTGCTCCTCTTCATTGTCTTTAAATTGTACAGCTGCTTGCATTACTGTCATACCTTTCTCTCTCTTATTCTTTTTCGCTAACTTAATTTCCTTTTGTTTGGCTTCCTTTCGCCATAAGCGGAAAGAGTCAAACATCGCCGGCCGGGCTTTCTTCTTAAACAATTTAATTTCCAAATTATCTAAAATATCGGTATCAAAACTACCATTTTGGGGCCATTTTAAAACACCATCTTTCCTGGTGTAGTGGATCCACACTTCATTATATGTAATGGGGCCTACGCCATGTTTTACATAGAGCTCATAAGTTGGAGTTCCAACCGGAGGAACCGGACATGATTCCTCTAGTTGGAAATCTTTTCCACCGATTACGATAGCCTCGTGAATACACGAGTCCTCTGGTTTTGGCGTTTGCAAACTCCAAAGTATCAAATTACCAAATTAAACGATCCCGAAGGATACCAAAAACAAATAGGAGACGCTCCACTTATACTTAACTGAATATTGTTGATCGATGGCGTCACCAGAAGACTCTCTCGATTGTTTCGCTCTCTCAAAACTCGTCAAGGGTCCAAAACAGGTCGATTAATCAGGGCAGCAGTCCTTCGTAGCCGTCGGGACGCGGAGAACCTCGCAGAAAAGACTTTCGGACCACGTCGACATGCAGGGGTCGATGAAGTGGCGGCCTTCCTCCGGAATTTCCACACGAAGCTCCTCACGAACCTCTGGCTTGGACTGGTACCGCTGAAATCGCCCCACGTTGGGCGCCAAACTGAAGTACTGGGTATTTTAGACCCAGCGGTGCAGGGGCACACACCCTATGACTTCTGGGTTCACCCTGTTCTGGACCTACAGAAACACAGAGTCTTCTGGGTGAAGTCAAAGATTCGTTTATTGGCTGCAGACCAATGACAGGTATCCTAGAAGTACAACAGCGTGTATGTTCTCAGGAGACTGCTGAAAATCATAGGAACGGACTTCTCCTTAAGTACAAAATATCATGCTCCAGGCACACATTCCTTGGTTTACGATATGGCCATATAAAGGTATACATTACAAATGAAAAAGCAGAGTCATGATGACCATCCCACATTCCAGTTCGGCCAGCCCACAATGATTTACACAGTAAGGTTCAGATCCCACGTTTGATGTAAATAGACCCCCCAATAAACATGAGCATCTCCTGTTTTGGGAAACAAGTCATAAAGCAGGAACAAGCAGGTGTGGAAGAGATTAGCCGGGGGATTGTGTAGAATGAAAGGGTTTTATGATGGGTCAAGCCCTGATGCTAATCACAGGTGGACGGAGGAAGGGGAGCTCGTGAGACCGGTTTGGCCCGGGGCAGCAGAGCCAGCTGCCCAGGTCACAGAGAAGTCAGAGGGAAAGCCCATGTACTGTGAGGCCCGTATTTACTCCATTATAGCCTATGTGAGGGCAATGACAAGATGGCCACTGCTTCCAAAATGGAACCCGCGTAGTGAAGCTGAATAACGTGTACACAGTGCATTCATAGCTAGAACGGTATATAAAGCACTCGTACATGCCGCATTTACCATTTGCGGTTCGCTAATACCAAGATAGACAGGGGTAGGGCCCTGTCCCCTACGCGGTCCCGAATATTAAAGTACGACAGTATAGCGAAACCACGCCTCATTAAAGGCTATGGGGCCAATACCATGTTTAGAATATGCTTCATAAGTGAGAGTCCCGGCCGGAGGAATTGGACAAGAGTCCTCCAGTCGGGAATCCCTATCGCAACAACAACAAAACCATCTTCCAAACTTACTGAAACCAGGCATCGCTATCACATTAGTTTCCTCACAAACTTCAAGGGGTTAATTAGTCACTTTATAGTACAAAAACTGCACTCACCCCTCGGTTTCGGCTTTTGCAAAAGTCGAACAAAGACAAGACAAAGACAAAGGAGTGGCCACTATACTTAACTTAACCAGATGTTTTCCTTCGCCAACAGAGGTCCGTCCAATGTCTCGCAATACCAATCACCAAGGGAGCCAAAGCATGACGGCAGTCAGGGCAGCAGGTCTTCGCAGCCGTTGGAAAGGAGAAGCCACACTGTAAAAACCTTCGGTCCACTTACGACATGCAGGGGTCGATCACGTGGTGCGCGTCCTCCGGAATTTCCTTGCGGGGCTCCTCACGATCCTCGGGCTGGACCCACGACCTCTGAAGCCGCCTCACAGAGGGCACCATTTGAAGAACCAGGCTGAATTAGGCCTGGCGGCGCAGGGTACGCCTGAAATCTTCTGAGTTCGCCTTCCAAATTGTACAGAGACACGGAACACTCTGTTGGCATCGGAACTTCAATTTATTAGCTGCAGCTAGGTACAGTTGTCCTAGAAGTACATCAGTGGTAGGTTCTCAGGAGACTGCCACTTCAATCCGTGGCTCACAGTCTTTTATAGCGCTTGAATCCCCTAAAGCAACAACCCCCTCAATGTGCAATAAAAACAAACATGTCATCCACTAGCAAACATTCCTTGTACAAGATACAGGATAATAGGTAATAGAAATTCCTTCCCTAGGGTCGTGTTCTCTACCTGACCCTATAGGCCAGGTGGCATGAGCATTCCTAAGTTTAATTAATTTACAACAGGACGTGTTTGCGTGATGCAGGTGGTGATTCGTAAAACAAAAAGGAGAGGCAGAGAAGGATCACCAATTGTCAATAGATGGTTATCACGGGAATTAGTTGCTTCGAGCCGGGTCCCAGAATGTACTTTTCTCAGAGAGACAGGAAAAAGGTTATTTAACATGTTACAGCTCAGAGTACGAAGAAACGCTACGAAGGTCGTTGGCGCCTGAGTGAGGGCAACATGAAAATGGTGTCAATGCGCAAGATGGAGCCGTAATCAAATTTCCTCAAAACCATCATGACCAGGTTCCCCGCTTATATTGGAGACAAGCTTAACATATCTGGTGGTTTTCAGAATACCTGCTGCCAGGTTAACTTTACAGTACAGACTGCAGTCTTAAAGGGGTATAACACATTAACACCTCAGTCAACAATGCCCCATATACAGCAGTTGAGTAAGACTATCATACCATATCAGATTAACCAATGTGAATATTCATACATCACATAAGCTCTTCACCACCACCGCAGGTGTATCACTCTCTATACCTCGTCTGGCATAGAGAGCAGGCACCCTGTTAATGGACCCCAAATGTCTTTATGTCTTGAAGGCCTCTGCAGTTCCTCCTTGTAAAGTTCCAGTTAAGAATTACCGTGTACCATGTCTTCCACCCATTTCTGCTTGGTGGGTACCACTCATTTGCCTACGTGGGTGGCCACTCTCTTCTTTGCTAATAATAGTAGAGCAACTGGCATACATTTGAGATTTGCAGGTTTCAGGCTGTAAACCAGTGCGAACAAGCATACTGCAGGCTCACAGCATACCCTGTCCAACACCGTGTTCGTCAGTATCTGTGTGACTTGAGCCCAATAGCATGAAAGAGAGTTGCATTGCCATGCTAAGTGAACAAAATCCGCTTTCATCTCTCAATATCGTACACACCTTGTATCTGACCAAAGCCCAAATTATATTAACTTATCAGGAGAGTGATATATTTGATGTAGATACATAAAGTGGATTATACATGAATTACAGTTAAATGTGAGGGTATCAAGCTGCGCAGAGCAAAACCTTCGGTTAGCTATTTCTATGGGTTGTTCAAATGCAGTAGTCCATCCCTCTAGAGCCCTGCCGTCAGTCTGCAGTGATAGAGATCAGAATCCCACATCCTCTCCTGTAAAATCCCAAACTGCTCTTTTCACTGTGTCTCTCAACTCTTGAGGCAAATCCTCTGGATTAAACACAGCAAATGCACCAATTAACTCACTTTCTCTATTTTCTAGAGTCATTCGGTAGAAAACATCATCATCTGGTGTCTCAAAAGCTATTCCATCTGGTGTACAAAAAATTGTGCAGTTCATCTTACACAATAAGTCCCTACCTAACAGGTTCACTGGACTCGTGTCACAGACAATAAATCTGTGCATGTCTGAAAATTTCCCTATCTGTACTCTTACTGGTTCAGTAAGACGTGTTCTGATTTGTGTATTTGCTACACCAACTACTTGGATTGCTTCATCCGAGAGAGGAAGATTTCTAACATCTGTTGACCTGACAGTTGATCTTGTCGCACCTGTGTCTACCAAAAAAGTAACACTCTCCTCATTTATTTTCCCATCCACAAATGGTCCTGCCTGGTCTATTTCTAGAGTTGCACCAAGTATGCACTCTTCCTCCTCTCTTCGGCACCGTCAATAATCACCCTCAGACTCACTCCCTTCACTCTTTAACAAGTACTGCTGTACTTTGTTAGAACGTCTTGGTTTGTTTACCTGCTCATCATTGTAGAATCCTGAGTCCTGATTATATTTTTGTACCCCTCTATTCTGCGGCAAGGGCGGTTTTGGCTCTTGACTCTGCTGTCTCACAACTTTCTGTTGTTGCTGTTGATTATTCCCTTCGTTCTGGTTCTGCACCTGTTGATTTAAAGGTTTACTCTCATTACTCACTAATGGTGGATTAGGACATTCAGATCTCCAATGTCCCAGCTGGCCACAGTTGTGACAAGGGAACTTTTTCTTTGCTTCCTCAAGACTTCCTTTCCCTTTTCCTGCATATCTGGGTCTATTTCCTGCATTATTTCCTGGATTATTCGCCTGTTCCACTAACTGTGCTTCCTGTCTTTCTGCAACTTTCACTTGTGCCCACATTGCTTTCTCTTTCAGCTTTCTTTGTTTTGCTTCAATTTCATCACTGAAGTATTTTGCATGTATCAGGATCTCATCTACCTTTTTACTCTGCCAATCCACTGTGTGTTCACGAATTCTCTCACCAATTTCAGGTCTTAAACCATATACAAATCTGTATACAAAGTGACTCAAATCTTTATCACCCAGGTGTTCGTCTCCACTGAATTGTTTAAAAGCCAGTATCAGCCTCTCGTAAAAAGCATGAACTGATTCTTTTGCTTCCTGTTGTGTTCGATCTATCTTAACCCAGTCTGTCTCTTTCGGAGGAACTTTACTCTTCAGGTATACCATCACCTGATCATACTTCCTAATTACTTCTGGATCTGGTGCCCCTGTTCTTGAATCTCTTGGATATTCCTCAGTAGGCCAACTCACAACTATTTTACACTCAGTCCACAAGACTGCTGGAACAATTATATCAAACAGACTATTCAGGTCAACCCACAGCACTTTTGACAATTTCACAAACCTATCTACCTGCCTATACCACTCGACTGGCTTTTCTCTCAATCGAGGGAAATCATTCGTAAATGATAAAATATCTTGTCTGGTCCATGGAACATGTACATATCCTCCTCCAGGTATTTCTCTCATAGGATAATTATCCACTGGTTTCTCCTTTTCTCTCACTGGAAATGCTGAATAAATTGTTCTATCTACAGATTCCTCTCTTTTCTTATACCACCTATCCTTCCACTTTTCAACATCACCCCATCTTCGCAGTAATGCCACCATTTCTTTAATCTGTCCTGTTCTACCAGAAGCATTCAAATTTTCAATGTCCTTCTCTGTAAAATCCATCCTGTAAGTTCTCTGTAAAGCTTTCACTTTATCAATGTCAACTCCTTGTTCATTTGCTATTGCTCTTAGCCTGTCATGTGTATTCCTTGCTCTCCAGGTAACACTTTTGCACATAAACAACAGCTCACCATCATGATGACTCTTCAGGATTTCTGCTGGAACTGTTCCTGTCACAAGCTCTTCTAATTCTATACGTAACCTAGCCACATCAATAACTTGTGAATCCTTATCCTTTTTCTGAAGAACCTTCATCCAATCATTCAAATCATCAACTGTTATTTCAGCAGTTTTTCTCACTGGAACCACTCTTTTCTGCGGTTCTAAAATTGGCATCCCTGAACAACTAGGTTCACTAGTATCCAATAGTTCACTACATGTGTCATGTCTTGTTTGTCTCAGGTCACTTCTTTCTGCTCTTTTATCTGAATCTCTTGAAGGACCAACTGAATTTGTCAGATTATTCCCAACATATGGAATCACTAGTCCATTCTCACCTGCTCTCTGTTTGTCAAACACAGGCATAACTGGACCTATTGTTACAGGCACTGTAACAGCTTCCAGATTCTTCGTTAACTCCCTAATTTTCTCAGTCAGTTCTGTTGTCGTTTTTGCTAATTTTCTGGCATTTTCCTCACTACTTCGATTCTCTCTCTCCCTGAAAGAACTACTACTTCTTGATTCAGGTGTCACTTTTTCTTTCTCAATAATACAGACTGTATCTCTTATCGGAGAAACAACTGGTGTACTCTCATCTGGTTCTGGTCTATATGGAGGTGGTCTCTTGTAAATCATGTCATTTAAGACCTCATCATCATACTCATTAACTCCAACTGCTCCCTCTTCAATTGTTCTCATAGGATATAATCCCTCTGACATATTAACATCTCGCCATCTTTTCATCCGATCATGATGTGTTTCACGATCATGTCTCCTCCCAAACATATTCCTGTAATACCCTCCAGATCTTTGCTTTTCTCGCTCATGAACTTCCTCTTCCCATTCCACTAAAGCCTCGAACTGCGTAGGTCTCGGCTTCGGGTCCAGACGTACCATCTTTTCCCGTAAATTTCTCAACACGGCCAAATTAAATGAACCATGTTCTGGAAATGCTAGAACACCATCTTCTTTAGTATACCTAACCCAATTCTGCAACCATATACAGGTATGTAATCCATATTTCGCAACCATAAAGGATGCAGGTGTTTTTGCTGGAGGTAGCAACTCACCCTCTCTTGTTTTAACCTCTTTATCCTTGGTAAACCACTTTTTAACTTTCCCAAAGAATGTTTTTTTCTTTTTCTCCTCTTGATAATACATTTTAGCGCTTACCAAACTCTCTACTCTCTCCGTATTATAAATATACAATACGAGCTTTTCAACCAATAGCAGCGCGACTCACACTAACGCACCAATCCTGGAGCATCTACGTCACTAAACAGCCCTTCCAATCCCTGCGCGACTCACACCAACGCACCAATCCTAGCGCGAACCCTATTCTGATCCACTATCCAATCAGAGCGCGGACTTTCTGACGTCAACAGTCGCTGCAGTTTGTCTCTGTCTTCTGTCTCTCGTCTACCCCTCCTTTACAAAATTTCTCAGTAGACTTCGTGTCAAGATTTCTACAAAATCTATTAGTTACAACATTAAAACATCTCCATTGTCTGCTTCGCTAACCACAGGATAGTAAAAAAGAGTCTATTTTCATAAGAAACCTTTCATTGACACAGTAGCACTTCTTCTACTCTGCCCTACTAACATACATTCATTAACTGTTTCCTCTAGGACTTGTCCAAAGAGTCTTACAATCAACTAAATGTACAAACTTTCACGCACATTCATGCAAGAAAAATATAGTACATGCACACAGAATCCTGTTCTCGGGAAACAGCGCACAATCTGTCCCACTACAGAATTATAACATACATTAACTAAGCAACTTCGCCCAGTTCCTCAAACAAGCTCAGAGAATACCTATTACTCCTCCCGCGATAAGCTTTAACGGAAATCCTTACGGATCCCTGGGACTTAAGACCAGAGTTTCAAAGATAACCTTCACTACGATACACACTCCTTACATACCAGAAATATCTAATAGTAACATACGACGATGTCACTGATTCCGAACCCAGACAATGTGAACGCGCAACTTCAATTATCACACGTTATTCCTTACAATCCCGTCTTTCCCGAGAGCAGCATATACTTCCCTCTGCCCTACTACGGAACTGCTACAACAGCTTCCAAGTTCCAGAAGCACTACATATAACTCAACATGACGACTTCAACGTATAATATTAGTACATATACCAATATTGACAAAATAAAATCAATAATCAATAAGCCAATGTACAAGCAATCTTATCAGATCAAGACAACCATCAAAAACCATCAATCTCTGCTACTAGGAAATTGATAGAGATCAGGGTATCTAAAATATGCCCACTACCACGGATAGAGTAATCACACAGTTGCACGCACATACATTCATCATACGCTAGGGCCCATTTCACTAACATACGCTCAAATACTCTACCAGCAATAAACCTGTGGAAAAAAACACCTAAACACCCTGCATCAATATCAGGTCGATCAGATCTGGTTTAGTGACTGTCCTAATCAATAACATAATCTACACAATATATACAATAATGATCAAAAATATAAACCCAATAATTGACAAGAAAGAAAATTCAACACCATGTTTAAAATTATATTGCTTTATCTAAAATTAGTCAAAGTTAAATCTATCAGAATAAATCATTTCTCATAGTTACCTATTCTAACTAAGTGTCAGAACGGGTCAGGACAAGTCTCTCGGTAAAGTCTTTCAAGACGAAGTCCTCAGCACGATCCTCAGCAACGCAACCTCACGCAGCAAAGGTAAAATGGCAAGTGGCAAAAGGGTGGCAAGAACCCTCTCTAAGCTGACAGTTTTTATAGTGAAAATTACAATGGAAACTCACATTAAGTTTGCAGAATACACTGAATCACTGAGCAGAGCGAGAAGGAAAGGATGCAACATTGCAACATTTATGAACCTCCGCTCAGGAAAAATACACATAGCGAAGACTACGGAACAGGAACCAAGAAAATAAAACATGTATCACATTTAATCCGGTTTCTCCTCGGCCATCGAGCCACAGTTCAGAGTTTCCCTCTAAGGCTCCTTTGTCTTTCGAGATTGCCAAGGACGCTTTCACTTTTCTTGGAGAACTCCCAAAAACTGCTGCTGTCCTCATGGAAAGTTTCGTAGAAGGACCATGGTCAGTCAACTTCAAGACCATTTCCAGCAGGGGTCTCCCTCGTCACGTCTTTCACATATTCACTCGAGGCCAGGCTTCAAAATTAGCCATCATGGATTAGGCCCCCATAGGCCACAATAGACCATCTCAATTAAAGGAAATAAAAACAACGTTACTACAGCATAATGATTAAACAGTGTTAACCCCACTAATACCCTTACGTGTATGCATTTATCTAGCTTTTGCAACATAAAAAAGCATTAATTCAGACAGCGTTTTGTGCTCAAAATAAACAGCACACAGCAACGTTTAAACATGAAAACTTGCACATTATTTTAGAAAACAGAAACAGCACACACATGCTAACCCTCGTGTAACTTTCTCTTATGTTAAGACAAACGGATTGATTAATTAAAACACACTTGCACAAGACAAATAATTAATTTGTTATTTATTAATAATTAATAAAACGCATAGACATACTAGAGCTTCAAAAGCCCCTGAATTTTCTAAATGAAAACTCTGCTCCAGCAGCAGTTTATCAATTTGCGCTGCATTATATAGCTTAATGATCAAGTGCCTAACCATGTCACTAGTAAGTAGCATCTGTAGTGTGGTCAACACTGGTGGTTCTGCTGTTAATTGGGGATAAAACCAATGCAGGGCGGCTGTAAGGGGATAATACATAAATGTCAACAGTGGGTTGTGTGGCATATCGTTATGGGCTATAAAAGTGAAATTAGCGTATGCATCTCCCATAGTGTATAAACCTGCACCAGTGAGCAGCTGCAAGTCAGTAGTCTGACTAGATACAAGTATTGCAGGGTGGTATCACAGTGGTAGCACCAACGCATACAGAGGGGTCCTCTCTGCTTGCTCCCCCAGTAACGTCCCGACAGTAGCAGTAGCTGTAGGATATTCTGTGTTTCTTTCTGTGTGTGCTATCCCTTCCTGTTTGTGTGGCAGGGTTCGGAGTGGAGTAGGAAAGGAGTCATCATTTTCCAATGCAACGTATGGCATGTACTCATGTGGTGCATACCAACAGTGTTCAAAGTGGGTCTGTGCACATAGGTAATATAGGTAAAAGCTGCATTAAATCCACCGATTATATATGATAATGTTAGTATATCCCAATTGATTCTGGGCTGCTTCTCAGCCCATACCAATGCATTTTGAAGAAATAATTTGGTAACACAATTGGTATGTTTACAAATAGATGTAGACACTTGGGTAGTATAACCATTTTTTAGATCGAGCTAGACAGCGCATGCACTGTCTATTCGAGACCTGCTGTAATCAGTCTGTGGGCTTCAAGTCCTTCCCCTTCTTGTCATTGCTTTTCGTTTGTCTTGTTAGTGGTCAGTCCTGCCTCTTTATCCCTCCTTTCTCTCTTCTGTTCCTCCCACAGAGCAGGGACTTAGCACTGTCTCATTCTGCTATGGTTCTTTATATATTTTATTAGGGGCTATTTTATTCTTGGTTTTTTGCTTTGTCTGTGTTCAGCTTCGGCGCCCTAGCAGCTTACATTTAAATATAGAATTCTTCCTCCCACCACCTCTGAATGTCACAGTTGTGTTACTGCTGCCTTCCCTTCCGTGCCTCCCATTCCATTGCTTGTTTACTTTATCAGCACTGCTGCTGTTGTTTTTACATTCTATTTATCTTATTTTTTATTGGCACCATTTTGCTGATGTCTAGATTTGAACCCGGTTCCCCATGTTCGAAGTCAGCAGCTGTGGAGGTTACGTCACAGTCTTTTTCCTGCTGGTTTACTTTTCCTTGTTTTATATTAATATTTACATGAAACACTTTGGGCCCGAATATGATGTTGGTTGGAGTTGCCTCCGACTGACATCATTGCGGAATCGGGACCGATGGTCGCATACTCCCGGTCGTAGCACTAGCTCCGATTGAGAAATGGGAGATTGTGTTTATCACTGCACCGTGTGGCAGGCACAGGTCATTGGGTGCATAGATGGTACCCCATGTGCCGTTATATCCCCCATCTCATATTGAATACAAATTCCGTAATAGAAAAAGCACACATTCCCTCAACATTCAAGTTGTCTGTGATGCAAACAACATCATCACGGACATTATGGCCAAATTTCCTGGGAACACCCATGACTCATACATCTTCAGATACAGTGGCATTTACCATAAATTAGAAAGAGGTGACTTTGATGAAGGATACCTACTAGGTACTCATATTTCATGTCCACACTGAAATGTATTGGCATTTTCATGTCTGTCTGGATGTTGTCTTGCCATCAGATTTAGCTTACTAGGTGCGTTATGCCCTGCAGCCATGGATACTCACACCGTACCTGTTGCCCAACAACCCTCAAGAGAGGCGTTACAACATGGCACACATGTGCACCCGCTCAGTGATTGAGCGCACATTTGGCATTCTGAAATTGCGCTTCCGATGTCTTCACAAGAGTGGGGGAGCCTTGCAGTATGCACCTTAGACTGTAAGCAAAATAGTGGCAACATGTGACATGCTCCACATCATGGCCTGCAGGGGTGGCTTGTCCATGGTTGTGCCTGGATCAGATTTGGTGGAAGATGACCTAGGACCACCTGCCTAACAGCAAAAGGGAGGAAGCCCTTCAGCAGAGGGGAGAAGGCGCACGTACCAGATAGCCAACAATTATTTTGCAAGGTATGTCAAAAACACTGACACACTACCCTCCATAAATGACAATACAAAATGTAATTCCAACTATGATTCTTTAACTTTACAGTGCAAGTTTGCAAAAACAAATCCTGAACAACCTGTCCAACTACAAATGCAGAACAGAACAAAAGCATAAATGTAATGTGGTTACAGCATCACAAAATTATAAAAGAAGTTGGGCCACTGAATGTAACGTTAGTGCTAACATGTCACTTCCTGCCTCCACGTCCAGCATGGGTAGAGCTGTCAGTTGGAATTCAAGCCTAGGGGCTGATGCTTCTCCTCATCATTGGTGTGTGTGCAGCAAAACATACTACTGCAGCTGGAAACATTGCTACCTGTACCCTCTTTTGCTCCCTCACTGGCAAACGTTTGTTTGGATTGTCTCCACTGCTGCAGTGGTCTGTTGCAGCCCTCGTGCCACACACCACATTAGTGGCCCATCTCCACCTAAAGACCCAGGGTGTGCTTAGTGTGTTAGGTGGTTGCCTGCACTAGCCTCCCGATTGCCCCGATCAGAGCACCTATCCTGTGTCCCCTGCTGTGCTCCAAAAACCTTTGCTATCCTCTCTACTCAGACCATTCTTTGCAGAGCTCCCCAATAACCCCTGTAAGGGCAGCAAATGTATGATCATGCAGCCCTGGTTCTCAGCCATCTGTTGGGTAATGTTCGTGAATCTCTGGCTCAGCTTGATGTTCTTTAGCCTTACTTCTTTCTGTTGCAGGCGCTGAATCCTCAGCATCGCCTGTTGTAGGCCGCCAAACATAACCTGATCGTCTGCTCCAGCAGTAGGGAGAGTTTGCAGACTTGCTTGCATCCACCTTCCTGACTGCTGGGTTGGGCGCACCTGCTGGACCCTGGTGATGGGAGTGTGTTGTGATGGTACTGGCTGCTGTGATGCTGGTATTTCACCAGCAGGAGCCTGTGTTGAGGTAGATTCAGCAGTAGCCAAGACTTCAGAAAAACTAGGCCCACTTGATGGTCCCCCATCCTGCCTTTCCTCCATCTGGACCTCATCTAGGATTTCTTCAGTGTCATCTGCACTTTGCTGTCCTCCCCGAGGTGTATCTATGTGGCAAAAATGTAAATAAAAATAAAAATATGTGATCCATTATCTCAGTGGTGTTGCAATGTTGTTCAGCTCATCTCAGTCTGTAACTACACTGTTTATGTCACTGACTACTTTTCCCATAATGCACCACCTGGGATTTTTGGTTCATGTAGATGGACTATTTGGGTGTGGATGTGTTGCATGCATGCAGAGAGCAGGCTTTGGGGTGAACTGAAAATACTGTACACATGTCACAGTTACCAGGGTTTGGTGGAGGCTAAGATGTATCGAGTGTACCAAATCCAACCACTGCCTCCCTCTACAGGGTACTCTCCACCATAGCCTCTGCTACAGATGGTGCCGATACAGTAGATGGCCTTCCTCCAGTCAGGCTGACACCCTCTCCTTGGCCCTGGAGCACAGGGCATACCACATATTTTTAATGTCGTCCAGGGACCTGGGTGCCACACCAAGGGCTTTAATGTGCTGCTGCATCTCTTGCCATATTTTGCGTTTGTCCGCTTCCTGGGCAGTGTGGGATGCCGTCGCAACAGCTGCTCATGATTTTTGCAGCGTTCCTCAATGATGATGTCAATTTCCTTTTCTGAGGATTCTAGCTTCCGCAGACGATCCTTTCCTGCCATTTCACTGTCCTGGATGCGCCTCCTCTACACCGACCCAGTAGCCCTGATACGCATGAACGGGCACACCTCAGAAGTGTTTCCTATTGGCAGTAGTACCCACCATCACCCCTGTTGCCTGCTCTTAGACTTGAGCCGCTGGCTTGTGAAATTAGGCAAAGATACGCTGTATTGGCACTGAATTTCCATCTGCGCTCGATCAGCATTTAAGTGTATGTGGATGATATGGTGTTGTATTTTAGAAATCCACCAGTGCACCTGTCACCTGTAATGAGAGAGTATGTCTGATTCAAGGTTTGAATCTCACACAAGACAGGTGAGTTCACTACCCCCCATGTCTTGATTTTGCAGTGTTACATCTTAACATGTGACAATCAGAGACAAGTAAGATGCAAGGAACAACAGAACCATTATCTAGCCCATATACAAAGAATATACATGTTTGTATTTTGATCTTTTACAGGAGTGAAGAGTACCCTGCTTGTTCAGATATCTCACCATATCAGGTTGTACTGTTTGACAACTTTTAGAGCACATTTTTTCATTTCACATGTTTTTGCAGTAGCTGTTTAATCTGTGGGTCCTGAAGAAAGCCGGGAGCAAAATCCCTTTAGGCTGAAACTAGTCGACCAATCTGTGAGGCAACCTATTTGCTAAAAGTTGCCGTTGCACGTTTTTAACTGGATTGGCAGAGAGATGTGTATTAAAGTTTCTTTTCTCTCTCCCAACTCCCTTTTTAACCTTCACATATATGCACTGCTCTAGAATTTTCATCATACAAGAGATGATTCATGAAAACAGGACCACTTCGGTCAGTTTCCTTCTCTGAATGTTTTTTCTTCTGGCTCTATCCTTATTGTCCAGTTGCAATCTTTGCTACTTTGTTTACCTCTAGGCTTAGAGGAGTAGTAGCAAGATTAAAGGATGACCAAGTGATGACACAGGCCTCTCTTGGCAGTTGATGGAAATCCTATCATTTTTTTCTTTTTTTTGTCGTTATCTCAGTTCCTGAGTGTATGTTGTAGTAAGGGTAGTCTTCTTGGGTGTCACGATATAGGTTCTCGTTTCCTTGCATAAGTTCTTTTGACCACCAGTTCCTCTTGGAGTTTTTTCATATTGAATTGGGGATTTGAACTGTAAATTGGTCGTTAAACTGCTCCCTAAGACCCCCCTTATCCCGTCAGGGAGATGTTCTTTGATGATTCAAATACTACTCAGGGCTGAGCATTAATTGGTCAAAATCAGTCATAATCTTCCTCACACCTAGCACTCTGAAGTGCCCACTCGAGTTTCCACTTTTGTGGACTTCAGATCCTGTTAAATATTTAGGGATAAGGGTGCACAGAGCTCCTGAATAAGTTCTCAGGGATTATTATGGCAAGGAGATCTCAACCCTGGAAGAGAAGGTCACCCAGTGGGTGTGGCTGCCATTGTCATTTGCAGATAGGATGCAATCTCAACAAGCATTTGCAGTGCAATAGGTCCTATTGAATTACAAATGCTTGTTTTTAGGAGCCTCACCAATTTTTATTAGACTTGGATCGAGAGCAAAGAGAGAGATAGAAAAAGAGAATGAAAGGCAGAAGAAAGGAGATTGAGAAAGACAGGAATACAATGAGAAAGAGGTAAAGCAGTGATGAATAAGAAAGAAGCAGGAGGTATGAGGGGGAGTCAAGAGAAATCAGCCTTGGTATTTGGTAACCATGATACTGTGCAGATCTAGCTGTGAGCTCTTAAGAAAACCTTTGGGGCCTTGAATGTATGTTTCTTTTTTTTTATAAATTAGGCACAGGCTGCATGATATCAATCAGATTAACCATTTTATTAACTGAATTTAACTTAGCCAGGCCCCTTGGCATATTGGATTGCACCCCCACGTTTGAACGAGGTGGCAGCTCCCTGTGCTAGTCAGCCATAACTGAAAACCCCAGTGATAAAATGGATTCAAGAAATGAGGTTGATAGGATGCTGCATTTGTAAAACAGACTTCAAAGTGCCGGGTCGCTTTTAGCTGGTTTATTTTAGTATTTGCTGTGCAAAGTTCTGATAACTGACACATGCTGCGTGCTTGATAACAATGCCGCACTCAAGCAATAAACATGAAAGTCTCCCAGTAACCACACAGAGTTCTTTAAAGGATGAGACTGTTAGTGGTCTGAGTAGAAAGGCTATTCATTTAACAGGTTTCTAATTACATTTGCAGAAGCATACAGGAAAGGAGGAAGGAACTGTAACCTTTGACACTTTTTTCCAGTTGGCAAACATACCGATGGTGTGTATACAGCATGTGCCCGCCCGACCACGGCTACATCGGGTACATCATGATGCTGAATATAAACAGTGACCCGTATATGTCGAAGGGATCCCTGTGGGTAGGAGTAGGCGGGAGGGGAAGAAACAGACATGGGGGTGGGGTAGTGAAATGAAGCAGGGCTGGAGCTTGTGGGGAGCAAGAGAAAGCCGGGGTTTTAAAAGAGCAATAGGAATGCTGCTAACAGCAAGCCGCCAGCATTCACAGTTGACATATATATGCAGGGTGGGGCGGGGCGGGGAGCAAGAGAAACAAAACACACAAAGGGGCCGATTACGATCTCGGTCAGAAAGTGCACTCCGCGACACACCTCCAGCCACTGAAGAGACATCCTGGTTGCTACCAGTGGCCAATAGGTGGAGTGAGCCCAACACCTGCACATGTGTAGGGATTGCATTGCTGCGCTGGGTTCTGCTATCCATTTGTGCCTTCAAGGTGTCTATTAGATCTAGGATGACAGTGCTACTCATCCTGTACTGCTCATATATCTCTTCCTCTGTTGCAGAATATCCTTTCCTATCTCTGCCTCCTCTGCTGAGCAGCCAGTATCTGCATCATCCTCGCTATCACGTACAGGGCAGCCATTGTGGAAAGAATTATGATGCATTCTGGGCCTGTTTTTATAGGTTGGGCCTGGGTGCCACCTTTTCTGATTCATGGTAAACTTCAAGTACCGCTTTGAGCATGCTTACTATTTTCAACTGGTCTGTACATTGTAATTAGCGAGTCGCAATTTGCAAGTCGCTGATTTGGAGACGAAATACCAGTCACTTTTATTGCGAGTCGGTATTCAGTCGCATTGCAAAATTTGGTTTTGTGAATGCCTTTCGTACATTGCGTATGGCCGATTTTGCATACGCAAATCGGTTTGCGACCAACTTTGACCTCGCAAATTGGTCATACATCTGGCCCTATGACAGCTCATAGTCATAAAGGGCTGCTGCGTCATCTCCCAGCACACTATTAGGTCACCAGTAGATCATGCTGTTACCTGCCGGCGCAGCTACAGTCCTAGCAGTCTTCTCCATTAACATCGGATCGGCCTTGCATTTCGTTTCATGCACTCAGGTCAGTCTCTTACCACGGGCTGGACCGCAACACACCACTCCACCAGTGCAGGACAACTTCACCTCCACTCTGGCCTGGAGCTGAGAGGCGCGCCCCCCTTTCACTCATGACATCCACTGGCCTCTTGGAGTTGCCCGCAGGGCTGACTCTGTCATACGCTGCAGCAGGGCCAGTGTCCACATGGAACCGGTTGCCTCACAGGACTCTACTACACAGTCACACTTTCGGCCACACCTCTCTAGTCCGCTTCGTGGTTTTGCCTTTCCATGCCTCAGTCAATATGGGCTGTAGTTGGCATGCAGGATGATAAAAGCAACCAAGATGGATCCAACGATGTATTCCTCACTGCCTGATTTACCTGGGTGCCAGTTTACAGTATTCAGGATAAGGGATGGAGAGAAAAAGATAGATTATTACACCCACCTGGCAGAGCTGCACTAGAGTGCGGCCATCTTGCCGTGGGCTCTCTAGCGCCCCCTAAAAGACACACCTCTTCAAAGAACACTACATAACAATGCATTAACAGTCCACAAACTATCTACCTCATATCATTCATTAACATTTTGCTGAACGTTTACCAAGGACATCACTCTGCTGCATTTTTGGCCAGGTTTTATGTTAGTTAGCTAATATATCAACAAAGGCAATAAACAAACTCCACCAAATAGCACAAACACACATCTATATACACCATCTAAAACACATACATCCAAACTGGCAAATGCAGCCGGAAATATACACGCATAGATTAAGACTTCTGTGCAACACACAAATGCATAGACAGATATGCACAGACAAATGCATAAAATCCCAAAATACACACATATTCACACATCCCAAAAAACACACACACAAAAAAGAAAAAGAAAAGCACGGATATAAAACTCAAAATACAAACTTGTAAAACTCTGAGTAGGTTTTAGGTTGCAGCTTGGAAAGAAATCTTGGAAATCATACACTAGGAGTCTGCCAAAAGCTGGTATTAAATGGCCTGATTATCTAAACTTTTTCCCTCACTAGAGACTGTCCTAAAATTGTTTAAGCTCTGAAAGATAGACTTGCTTATGAAGGATGTTGTTCTGGTTTAGCAGAATCATATTGACATTTGAGGGCTCTCCAATGTGGCTATAAACATGCTTATAACTGTGTATAAACGTTAGTAAGTCAAATGCATAGTGGCACATTTACTAAGCTTTCACAAAAACCATGGCAGCAAACTGTGTTGCGAGTAAGAGAGAGAGCGGAAATGCTCCATATTTACAAGTCCTGCTCTCTCCCTGCACTGCCGTTGTCCAGCAGGGTCCTGATGGCAGACACAGTGTCTGCCTAACGCCAATGTAGGTGCTTGCTTAACAGACTCTGGGGCATATCAGCAACAACCGGCGATAATTATCGCTAAGCGCACTTAGCGCTAGGATAATTATCGCCGGCTAGCGTGGATTTTTATCGCTGAGATAGCGTGCTATTAGCAACGCCTATCTCAAAAGCGATCAAAATCCTAGCGCTAACTGACAAACGTGAGATTATCGCTGGAAACCCAGCGATAATCCCACGAAGTAAGACGATAGCTTGCTGATAGGGCCTCACATACTTAGCCATGATATCCACCTTCCATAGGATATCATGGCTAAGTCAGTTTCAAAGCAGGCGTTAGGAAATTAGCGATAACAGAGGTTATCGCTACTTTTCTTGTGTTATGCTGCTTTGCGTGAGGCTTGATAATAGGAGAAATGTTGCTTAGCGACATTTCTCCCGTTATCCTGGGGAGGAACGCCCACTTTGCATCTCATTACAGATGCAAAGATGGGCGTTAAGGGAAATGAAGATAAGGCAAGGTTTCACGCGACAGCGTGACCTTGCTGATAAGGCGATAAAATTATCGCCGTTTTTGTCCGAAAACGGACGCAAAAGCGGCGATAATTTTCTATCGCCTGCTTGCTGAGATGCCCCAGGATTCTTCATTAAAAGTATTTCACTCTTTCTGCAGCACATTAAAATAGGAAATAAAGAGGATAAAAAAGATATTTCTTCTCATTACGCATCACTTGGGACGGTAAATCATTTTGATGCATTCCCAGGTTTGTAGGCCTTTGTAAATGTGGTAAAGGTCCACAGGTGGATGCACAGAAGCACCCATGCTCAACCCATTAAATGCCTCACAAGTTGAAATGTAAAATAATGCAACCTAAGCAGCTGCCTTGAGTTTCATATCTTAACAACGCCATGCAAGACCACTCAAATCAAGCCTTACGTGGCTTAGTAAATATTACTGAAGCCTTCGTATTGTCCTTGTGTCACCTTGCATGAGACAATGACAATGCAAAGGATTCACGAATATGGGCCTTGATACTTAGAGTGTGAGGGAATCTAGTAAAAAAGCACCAGGGTGCTGTTTTACAAACAAGAGTTTTTGTCTGAAGATTAACTAAGATTTTTTTCCAAGCTTAAGAAAGCGGTATTGGAGAGGGCGGCACACTGCTTGCAATAGTAGCACCAGTTAATCAAGTTATATGCTTCATAGTAGATTCCATACATGAATAGAACCACTTTAATATACTCACAAAGTTGAAGAGTGTTTACCACTGTTGGAATGCCAGCACTTGTATTTCTGAACACAGCTTTTCTAGCTTTTTGTTCTTCATCAGAAGAGAGTAAGATGTGGGTTTTTGGGTGATTGGGATGCTGCTCACTGAGTCTCAGGTTAAGTACCACTCTAGAGCACAAATAAACCCACAAGGGCTCTGTAGTAATGTAGTATATAAGAGTTTACTATTATTGCAGTAATGTATCTTTAAGGCACTGTGTATATTTCAATTACGTGACATCACTAGGTTCTGGAATGTAAACTGTAGTATTCAGATGCCTCTTGTGTTTTACTGCGATCAGTCGTGGGTTTTCCTCACGGATTAAACTACCTGCTTCAACCATATCTCTCGTCTTTGGATTGATTGAATCTTTAACGTGAGGATACTACTACATTAATTGGCGACGCTTGGATAGGATTGATGATCTGAAACCACGCATATTTTTGTTTAAGAAGACATTGTGACCCACCGACCTTAGAAGATCGTCAGTTATTGGAGAAATGTTAATGAAATTGATGTTCCAATTCTAATCGAGGCCGTGTAAGTACTGTTTACTCTATATGGACTTTGTTTGGTGCCTCGCTACAATAGTTTTCTTACCGGTGCAAAGTCGCGCGCTGCTTTCTTTTAAACACGCAAGCATTCCGGCACCCGCTCTGCCCCGCGCTCATTCGTCTGGCATCTACGCGTGCGGATGACATCAATCGTTTCATAACGCGATGATGTCAGCATGTTTTGGGCAGCCATTTTGAAGGATTGGGAAGGATTACCTTCACAGCAATAGCAGATACGCGCTATTTAAAGCAACATAACGATCTTCACAACCAGAGATAGTTGTTTGTGCAAATTCGATCTTGTTCTACAATTAAGAAGGATCTACATATAAACGATATTTTTTTTTTGGACCCTTTAAAATAAAAAGTGGTGCATATATATATATATATATATATATATATATATATATATATATATAAAAGACATTTTTTTTATTTTTTTTTTAGTTATATTTCATTTTAAACATGGATAACTCCAACAATAGTATTTTAGCACCACCGTGTTTCTTGAAAGTTCCTGGCAAGCCACCCGCACCATGGCATAAGTGGTTAAGAGTTTTTACGAACTATTTAGAAGCTATAGATGCCTTGGATTATTCTCCTTCCAGAAAGAGAGCGATTTTATTTAATCATCTTGGAGATGCTGGTCAGCAACTTTTTGATAGTCTATCAATTGTGCAAAATTCGACCTCAGATGATTCATGGAATGTCTTTACGGAAGCTTTAGCCCGTCTTGGGAAACAATTTAAAGATGAACCATCCATTATGGTGGAACGTCATGTTTTTGTGAAACGTAGACAGTTACCAGAGGAATCTATTGAGGATTATCTTGCCATCCTCAAAGTTCTTGCTACAAAATGTGATTATGGTCCCTACCTTGACACTGCACTCCGAGATCAGCTGGTTTTCAATTGTTACAACAAAAAGATCCAAGAACGTATTTTGACTTGCAAGAATCCTACACTTGATGAAGTTATGGTCATTGCACGAAGTATAGAATGTTCTGTCACCTCACAAAAAATTATTGCAGAATCTTCAGCAACGAATCCTACCAGTAGTGTTATGTCTTTATCTACGAATGACTCTAATGAATGTAACATTAGTGCTGTCAATGCTCGTTATAAAGATAGGAAATATGTTGACCGTAAAAATAATATTTTTTGTTACAGGTGCGGCTCAAAATTTCATGTTGGCAATAATCCTAATTGCCCAGCTCTAGGGAAAAGATGTAATAATTGTAAAAAAGTTGGTCATTTTTTTACGGTTTGCAAAGTACCAAAAGACAAAAGCAAAGTTAACTTTGTATATACAGAAGATGAAATTTGTGAAGCTCTTTATGTGGCTTCTTTATCTGTTGAGGTCAACGCTTTGGATGGTAGTGCTGTTAAAGGACCTAATTGTAGTATATTAATTGGTCCTGTTGCTGTTGATGTAAAGGCTGACTCGGGTTCGCCAATTACTATTTTGGATGAGAAAACTTTTTACAACTTATGGCCTAACACTAAGTTATTGTCCACTGACATTAATCCTAAAGCATTTGGTTGATATGGTATCATTATGCTAGGTTATTTTAATGACACGATTGACTTCAAAAATCGAATGATTCACACTAAAATTTATGTAGCTGTAAATGGCAGAGACATTTTAGGGTGGCGTGACCAAGCTAGTTTAGGTATACTACTCAAACCAGGACATCCTGAACCTGTTGTTTTAGGTGATTTTCCTGTAATGTCTATTTCTGACAACATGACACAAGATTCCACTTTAAACTTATTGTTTAAGGAGTACAAAAGTGTGTTCAATGATAATGTAGGACTTGTTAAAAACTTTGAACACACAATTAAGTTGAGAGATAATGTTACTCCTGTGGTTCAAAAAGTACGTCCTGTTCCTCTTTCTGTTAGAGACGATCTTAAGAAACACCTTGACACATTGTGCTCTCAGGATATTATATGTCATGTTGATTCTTCAGAATGAATTTCGGCCGCTGTAGTTGCTCGAAAACATTCTGGCGAAATTCGTTTATGTGCAGACTTAAGAGTTCTGAATCGCAATATTGTTGTTGATGCTCATCCACTTCCTAAAATCCATGATATGTTGGCTAAATTAGGTGGTAGTAAGTTTTTCTCCACAATTGACTTACGTTCAGCATACCATCAAATTCCTTTATCGAATGAATCGCAATCACTCACTACATTTGTTACCCCATTTGGAGTTTACATGTATAAAAGACTCCCATTTGGACTAGCATCTGCTGCTAGTATATTTCAAAGATTAATGGACAAAATGTTTGGTTACTGTCCTGGCATTCAAGCTTTTCAAGATGATATCCTTGTTCATTCTGAGAGTGTAGAACAACATTATGTTCTGTTAAAGGAGGTTTTGAACATTTTACATACACATGGCATGACCGTCAATATGCATAAATGCAAATTTCTGTCTCAAGATGTTGACTATTTAGGTCATAATTTATCAGCATCTGGTTTCAAGCCCAAAACTGCTCTTCTGGATGCCATTAAATGTGCTCCACCCCCTACCGGTAAAGATTCCTTAAGAGCATTTCTACGTTTGAGTGAGTACTATGCTCGCTTCGTTCAAGGGTATGCCTTGATAGTACAACCCCTTAGAGATATATTAAAGAAACATGCTAGATTTGATTGGTCAATCGCTACTCAAAATGCCTTCATGTCGGTAAAAGATTTGATCGTAAATGCTCCTGTCATTAAACCATTCACTTATGGGGTTCAAAGCATCATTACAGTAGATGCAAGCGCAAAAGATCTTGGGGCTGTTCTTAGTCAAATTGTAGATGGACGTGAAGGCACTATCACGTTTGCATCTCGTATGTTGACTTCAGCTGAAATAAATTACAGCACAATAGATCGTGAAGCTTTAGCGTGCACTTGGTCTGTGGAAAAATTTAAAACTTATATTTGGGGAACAAAATTTTTGTTGTACACTGACCACAAACCTTTGATATACATGTTGGGTGACAGCTGCTCTAATAGAGCATCTTCACGTTTAATTAGACTCCTAGCAAGATTACAGGAATATAATTTTGACATTAAATACATTCCTGGCGGGATAAATGTACGGGCCGATTGTCTTTCTCGGATTCCACTTTCAAATATGCAAGAATCTTTCAAATCGGAGGATGAATTTGAATGTGTATATTCGATTCAGGATGTAATACAAAATTATAAAATCATTCAGGATGATTGGATTCGTAATTCTGAGGAGGATAGTTGTTTACAAAACGTAAAAAAATATTTAATTAACGGTTGGCCTTCAGATCGTAATTTATCTTTGGAAGAAAAAACTTTTGCTCAAATTGCAGCAGAGTTATCATTTTCTAATGATATCTTGCTTCGTCAAGATAAATTTGTTCCTCCAAGAGGTATTAGAGATACAATCATTAGGTTAGCTCATGAAGGGCATCCTGGCACAACCGGAACCATCAATAACATCAAACAAACTTATTGGTGGCCTGGAATTGACAATCAGGTTAGAACACATGTTAACAAGTGTCCCCAATGCCTTTGCTCTGACAAGCATTGGAAGACTTCAAACTCGCCTCTTTGTCCTGTTCAGTGGCCTAGTGGAGCTTGGAAAAAAATTGGTTTGGATTTTCCCGGACCGTTCTCAGCTCTGAATACAGAGAAGAAATATTTGGTTGTTGCTGTTGACTATTTTTCTAAATGGATCTATTTTTCTTTCGTGAAAAATGCTGACTCTAACTCTGTTATTTTGTTTTTGCAACGATTATTTTTTACTGAAGGCACTCCTGAACAGATTGTAACAGACAATGTGTCACACTTTACAGCTTGTGACTTAGACTCATTTTTAAGTGCTTTAGATGTCAAACATATTCTTGTTCCATTGTACAGTCCATCCTCAAATGGCCTTGTGGAGCGTGCTAATCGCTTACTCAAGGAAGCAGTACAATCTGCTATTTCAAATGGCTTAAACATTCCTTCCTTTTTACTTCAGAAAGTATGGAATTATAACATCACACCCCATAGCACAACAGGTGTTGCACCTTTCATGTTGTTAAGGGGTCGCATGTCTTCTTCTAAACTTAATCCTGCCTGGCTTATGGAGAAATCTATTCAGTCTCCTATTGATTTGGATAGAATCAGGGATCAGGTTAGGAAAAAGCAAGAAATCTACAAATATAATTATGATAATAGAATGCATGTTTCTGACAAACCTTTACAGCCTGGAGACTGGGTTATTATCAAAAAACCTATTAAAGTTCCAAAAGGACAGTCTAAATTCTCTGCCCCAGTTCAGGTCTCAAGAGTGTCACACATGGCGGTTCTGTTACATGATCGAGGGTGGTGGAACAAAAATGCTCTTATTAAAATAACAAATACACAAGCCAAAATTATTCTGGAAAATAAACAGGATACTGTTGCTGAGGACAATTGTCGTTCAGATTGGTTTGGTGTTTGTGATAATTTCACTACTTCTCATGTTCCTCAGTCTGTACATAGTACTTCTCCTATTCCTTTATCATCAGGCCAAGGGGATTCACTGTTTGCCTCTTCTCATTCCATTCCAAACACGTTGCGTTATGATAGAGGGGAAGGTGATGGCATTCGTAGAATGAACTGTGAAGGAAGAGTGAGAAGGATGCCCACACGTTTTCGTGACTACGTCATGAATTAAAGTTGTTTCATTTTTTTTTTTGTTTTTTTTTTTATGTTCATTATCTGATTTAGCAATCAGTAATATTTTGATTTTATAGTTTGTCTTTTCTCCTAAAAGAGGAAGGAGGTGTAGTAATGTAGTATATAAGAATTTACTATTATTGCAGTAATGTATCTTTAAGGCTCTGTGTATATTTCAATTACGTGACATCACTAGGTTCTGGAATGTAAACTGTAGTATTCAGATGCCTCTTGTGTTTTACTGCGATCAGTCATGGGTTTTCCTCATGGATTAAACTACCTGCTTCAACCATATCCCTCGTCTTTGGATTGATTGAATCTTTAACGTGAGGATACTACTACAGGCTCATCAGTTGAATACCTTCAAGGAGGAGCTCAAAGACAAACACAGTGCTAACATAGTTTTAAACCCAATAAACTGTTTTACGTCTGCATCAAGCCAGTAAAAAACCGGTCTAAATCAGTCCTGCCAGCCTTTTAACTGTCTGGCGCCCTAAAACTGTTTTACCCATAGGCGTTAAAAGTAGGGGTCCAGGGGGTGCTGCAGCATCCCTAAACAACCAAGATGAGGTTCCAAGAGTGAATGAGAATTAAAGATGCCTGTAAAACTTGTTTTTTACTTGTTACATTTTCTGTTCATCCAAACACAGAGGTCAAATGTCAGACTATGGGGTCTATTACGAAATCGGCAGCTTCTTAGAAATGGGACAGTCCGACCTCTGGTCGGTGGTCCCGACCTCCTGATTAGGATGCAACCGAACAGTGTTCGGTCGCATTCCGTAATTTTCCTATAGGAGCATGTGTTACAGCCGTAAACCGGCCGTAGTAAATGTTCCTATAGGGAAATGAGAGGTGGTGTTAATCCCTGCACCCTGTAGCAGGCACCTCAAGGTGCCTACCACAGGGTGCAGGGATTAACAGGGGGGCACCATAGTTGCCCCATATACCCCCAAGCAGAGGCCGCAGAGGCAAGGGGACCCTGCTGAGGACCCCCATACTCGCTCTCTGACAAGCTTTCCATGTCAGAAAGCCCAACATTGAAAGCCTGCCTGAGACCGAGCATCATAATCCCAAGGGTGGAAAGGCCACCCTTTGGGATTACGGGCCTCGGACTGTCTAACGGGCTCCTTGAGCCCGTCGAAGCTAGCCTGAATGACCGGCCAGTTTAATTTCCAACCACCAGCATTGTAATGCGGCGGTCAGAAATTAAACTAGATGAGGCCCGGAAAGGCTTCAACCGTTTCCGGGGCACATTAGAATTGGCCCCAAAGTCATTCTGACAAATTTCTGCTTACTCTTTTAACATTGCTTACTTTTCTTTCTCTGAATGTAAAGGTAGAGGATTGTGCAAAGTGAGAAAAGTTTGTAAAACTAACAATATGACTGTTTTTTAAGTGAAAGGAATAGCTGCAGGAAGTCATATTTTATAACACACAACAAAAATGTAGTACCTATAAATGGACTGAGGAATATGCTGCCTCTCAATGACAGTGCGCTACCACACATTGCTTTAGTAATGTGTTTACAAAAGCCTGCTCCAAAATGCACCGGCAGCTACATACTACACCCTTACCACTCTCTTGCTGAATGAGGGATGTAACGTTATTGGAAACACCCCCACTTCGAAAATTGTTTCAGACCACTGGATTTATCCCATAAGTAACCCTTCGAGGTAGGGTCCTGAATGTTTTGTTTCCAATTTCCATAGTTGCAAGATGACAGTGAGCACATGAGTAAAAGTAAAACAAATCTTCCACGCAAAAAAAGCTGAACAAGTGGTTTGCATGTATGCTCATAGAAAGTTCTATCCATTTTCTAAAGTCCCTTAAAGGTACGCTTGAAAGCATTTACCATTATAATTTCATGTATATATTATACATGTACATATTTCAAGAGAAAAAGGTTAATATTTAAAAGTATAATAACAACATCTTTAAAAAAATTGCACCTCAATTCTAAGTTAAATTCCACATATTAAACTAATTTATAGGAATCCATTATTCAAATTCTTCATATTTTCATAACATTTACAAGAATAATGTAGACCATGGTACCACCCTCACAGCTATTTTCATGACAACATTGTAGAGTGACACTTTTTATATTTCTGACCTGTCTCCAAATCTCGAATTAATACATTCACAGAACAGGAGATTACAATGAAACTTGTGTGCAACATAGCAAATTTTTCAATGCTGGTGCATTTTCACGATTCCTTTGAAGATATTGAGACCGATATTATTAACAAATATCTTTAATGTTATTTAACTCAGCAGCAATCACAGAAACATTACTGTGCAAGAATGGTCATTTCATAAAGGAAATCCATCAAAGAAGAGATGGTGTAGGCCAGGTAGATTACTTTTTAGGTCTCACCTATAGACACCTTCGGGCCGATTTCGATCCTGTATTCTTTTTCCCGTCCGACTCGTATCGGTAAATTTTTCCATACAAATCGTACAAGTCCCGTCCGACCCGTGAAGTACGATTCGTACGGGAAAAATACAACTTTTCCCGATCCGATTTGTACGGATTGGCCCGATCCTTACAATTTGGATCGGGAAAAATTGTACGAGACGGACCCGGACACTTTTCCGTACAAATTGTAAAAATGCAGTCCGACCGTACTAGTACGATCCTGACCGGCTTTCCGATTTACGATTTGTACGGAAAACGTCCCGTACACGGGGAATGCCATTACCCACTACGAAGCGAACTTTGTACGACTCATATCCTGGGAAAAGTTGTTCCCGGGGTGAGAATCGTACAGGGGTACGAGTCGTACAGGCATACACCCCCGTGTGTTGTGTATGTGCGGTGCGTACCCCAACATCGCGTATGTACTGTGCGTACCCCCAACATCGCGTACCCCAACATCGCATACCCCAATATCGCGTGTGTATGGTGCGTACATATGCGATGTTGGGGTACGCGATGTTGGGGTACGCGATGTTGGGGTACGTGATGTTGGGGTATGCGATGTTGGGGTACACGATGTTGGGGGTACGCACAGTACATACGCGATGTTGGGGTACGCACCATACATACACAACGCACGGGGGTGTATGCCTGTACGACTCGTACCCCTGGGGACTCTGCTTTTATGGCTGTTTTTGGCTCCCGTAAGAAAAGAGCCGTACAGAGTGCTGTAGGGATGAATCGTACTTGCTGGGCTGGAAACCGCTGCTTAAATACATACAGAAGTCGCGTGCAAGCTGTTCCGGATCAGAATCGTTGGTTTATTTTAGCTGTACGGTCTTTTGTACGATTTGTATGGAAAGAGGCTTTCTGTACGAATCGTACTTCCTAGGTTGTAAGAAAAGTTTACCGGGTACGAGTTGTACGGGAAAAACGCTCCATACAACGATTTGTACAGCCTTTTTCCAGGATTGGAATCGGCCCCCTTGTAGTCAAAGTCTCATTCTTGGCAATCTTATTTGCTTGCTTCTTATTCCATGGTTGTCCTTCCTCTTTTTGTGCCTGTCTCTCTCCTGGTGCATAGCTTCTATTGAAACCTTCCATTAAATTACTTCTTACCATCCATCGCTTACATTCACAGAACTACTTTTTAGGCATTGCTTAACAGCATGAATGTGCTGTTTGCCGTGAGGGGTATTGTATGTAGCAAAGAGCTTGGAGCCCATCCATACTTACCATTGGTTTGCTCCCTCTTCACTTTTCAATACAACCTTTTAATTGGGCATCACAGGCCATTGCATGAGTTCTGTTCCTTCATTGGAGTATGGACGAAGTCCATATTTAACAAACTTAATTAGTGGACTTCCCACCTTTGGATTTCTCAGTGTATAGTTGGGAAATGTGTTGACTTGATGATTGCTTTAGTATTCCAAATAATCACAACTAATTGGAAAGATACAACTAGAATTTCCTACATGGCATAGTGGAATCTGTTGTGTCAACACCATCATCTTAATCGAGCCCATGCTACTTCCCGTCCTTCAAAAATTAAAGCAGGTTTATTATGGTCACCCCTTACTTCATTTCTATCCAGATGTACCGCTCGACCCAGTATCTATGGTCCGTAACTATTATCCTCCTTAAGGATTAGAATTGTTTATTTAGGTGCCGATTCCAATCCTGTAAAACCCGGGTACGAATGGTCGTACGAGCGTATTCTCCGTACGACTCGTACCCGGGAAATCCATCTTACAAACCAGCAAGTACGATTCGTACAGAAATACCATTTCCGTACGATTCGTAACAAACTACGTGCGGCTAAAAGATACCCACAATTCTGATCCAGTACATCGCGTACGTGACGTCCGTACGGAGTCAGGCAGTGTTTTACGGACCAGCAAGTACGATTCGTGCCTACGTCACTCCGCACGGCTCATTTTTTACGGCAGCCAAAAACTCCCGGGAAATTGAGTACGACGCGATTAAGGAGCACCGGTACGCGACGGACAGCCATGGACCCCATCCTACGTGTCATCCCGGCCCTCCTAGCCTACGACCTGGTGCACCGAACCAGATGCACACGCCGCAGAAGGTGAGAACAACACCCATGGGTCAAGGGGGGGTGAGGGGCATGAAACATACCCCCTACACAAATTAAAACATACAATATGGAGGACATACATTACCTCCAGGGTCTGGTCACTTTGGGGGGCGTGTCCAACAATCCCTGCGTACCGCAACAATGGAAGTGGACGTGTACGCGTACCCGTCACTACTACAATGGTGGGACAGACCGTACCCATGCCCTCAGAGCGTGGGTACGGTCCGTACCACCGTTGTAGTGGTGCCGTAGGGGTACGCATGGTACGGCCCGTACCCACGCTCTGAGGGCGTGGGTACGGTCCATACCACGTGTACCCCTACGTCACCACTACAATGGTGGTATGGACTGTACCCACGCTCTGAGGGCGTGTGTACAGTCCGTACCACACGTACCCCTACATCACCACTACAATGGTGGTTCGGACCGTACCCACGCCCTCAGAGCGTGGGTACGGTCTGTACCACCATTGTAGTGGTGACGTAGGGGTACGCGTGGTACGGACCGTACACACGCCCTCAGAGTGTGGGTATTGTCCGTACCACGCGTACCCCTACGTCACCACTACAATGGTGGTACGGACCATACCCACGCTCTGAGGGCGTGGGTACGGTCCGTACCACGCGTACCCCTACATCACCACTACAAAGGTGGTACGGACCGTACCCACGCTCTGAGGGCGTGGGTACGGTCCGTACCACCATTGTAGTGGTTATGTAGGGGTACGCGTGGTACGGACCGTACCCACCCTATGAATGCAGGGGTACGGACCGCATTACCAGTACCCCTGGGGGACCAGTACATTTGTGATACAAGGCGTACACACGCCATGAATGTCGGCTTTGGGCCTGGTGCAGCATATAACCAGTATATCGGGGTCTGTGTATGCCCAGGACAGCAGTGTATTGCACCAAGGGTGCAGGTGGGTGGGTGGCTGCCTAGGATTCCCAGCAGTGGACAAAGACATGTGAGGGGTGGGTGCCTATCACTCCCAGCAGTGGACAGAGACATGGGGGTGGGTGCCTATCACTCCCATCAGTGGACAGAGATATGTGAGGGGTGGGTGCAGAGGAATACCAGCAGTGGACAGAGACATGGGGGTGGGTGCCTATCACTCCCATCAGTGGACAGAGACATGTGAGGGGTGGGTGCCTATCACTCCCAGCAGTGGACAGAAACATGTGAGGGGTGGGTGCCTATCACTCCCAGCTGTGGACAGAGACATGTGAGGGGTGGGTGCAGAGGAATACCAGCAGTGGACAGAGACATGTAAGTGGTGGGTGCCTATCACTCCCAGCAGTGGACAGAGACATGTGAGGGGTGGGTGCCTATCACTCCCATCAGTGGACAGAGACATGTGAGGGGTGGGTGCCTATCACTCCCAGCAGTGGACAAAGACATGTGAGGGGTGGGTGCCTATCACTCCCAGCAGTGGACAGAGACATGGGGGTGGGTGCCTATCACTCCCATCAGTGGACAGAGATATGTGAGGGGTGGGTGCAGAGGAATACCAGCAGTGGACAGAGACATGGGGGTGGGTGCCTATCACTCCCATCAGTGGACAGAGACATGTGAGGGGTGGGTGCCTATCACTCCCAGCTGTGGACAGAGACATGTGAGGGGTGGGTGCAGAGGAATACCAGCAGTGGACAGAGACATGTAAGTGGTGGGTGCCTATCACTCCCATCAGTGGACAGAGACATGTGAGGGGTGGGTGCCTATCACTCCCAGCAGTGGACAGAGACATGAGGGTGGGTGCCTATCACTCCCATCAGTGGACAGAGACATGTGAGGGGTGGGTACAGAGGAATACCAGCAGTGGACAGAGACATGTAAGTGGTGGGTGCCTATCACTCCCAGCAGTGGACAGAGTCATGTGAGGGGTGGGTGCCTATCACTCCCATCAGTGGACAGAGACATGTGAGGGGTGGGTGCCTATCACTCCCATCAGTGGACAGAGACGTGTGAGGGGTGGGTGCCTATCACTCCCAGCAGTGGACAGAGATGTGGGGGTGTGTGCCTATCACTCCCATCAGTGGACAGAGACATGTGAGGGGTGGGTGCCTATCACTCCCAGCAGTGGACAGAGACATGGGGGTGGGTGCCTATCACTCCCATCAGTGGACAGAGACATGTGAGGGGTGGGTGCCTATCACTCCCATCAGTGGACAGAGACATGTGAGGGGTAGGTGCCTATCACTCCCATCAGTGGACAGAGACATGTGAGGGGTGGGTGCCTATCACTCCCAGCAGTGGACAGAGACATGGGGGTGGGTGCCTATCACTCCCATCAGTGGACAGAGACATGTGAGGGGTGGGTGCCTATCACTCCCATCAGTGGACAGAGACATGTGAGGGGTGGGTGCAGAGGAATACCAGCAGCGGACAGAGACTTGGGGTGGGTGCCTATCACTCCCATCAGTGGACAGAGACATGTGAGGGGTGGGTGCGCATCACTCCCAGCAGTGGACAGAGACATGTGAGGGGTGGGTGCCTATCACTCCCAGCAGTGGACACAGACATGTGAGGGGTGGGTGCAGAGGAATACCAGCAGTGGACAGAGACATGGTGGTGTGTACATCATTATCAGATCACCACAACTCCATGGGTGTATGTACGCATCCCTAATTTTCGACTATGTTGATAGTGCCATAACAACACATCACTGACAGCAGTGCCCCACTCCCATGAGGATGGATGTCTTTCCCCCACTGCATGACACACCACATGTGTGTGTGAGGACAAATGACACATGCATACCCACCCCTGGTGGATGCAGCACAATACACACACAGAGATCATGCCACAAGACTGTATAGTCATGTCAATACCTACTAAACTAAGCGAGCCAAAGGGAACACACACTGTCACGCAACCTCGGACCAGTCATTGTATGAGCTGCCAGCCTTTTTCAAAGAAGCCACTGTTAGAAAGAAATGGGGTTTCAGTAAGTACATATACATGGCACCACGGCGGTCTTGATGACTTGACACTCGTAAGTTGGTATCAGCAAGAACCAAGGACTTACCCAAATGCCACCACACTGTGGGAACATGGATATGTATAATCTGAAAAACAGTCTTATTCGAACTGTGCCTTTCTTTAAAATGTGCCAGCATGTCCCCTGAAAGTGTAAAGGTGGTTTCTTGTGCACTTCCTTGGGAGACATCTGTCATGCAGGCACATTATTGTCCTTCACAACAAAACATCAAAGTCAAGCATTTAAAACATGAAGACATGTTGACTAGTGTAGTGAGTGCCAAGGTACAAGACTTCTTGACTAACAACTTGAATCATGCCACCTGTCACATGGCCATCCATACCATGATGACACAGTTGGCAACACATCTGACCCACTGCCTGTCATGTGGAGTGGCACACATGTCCAAACACAGGACAATGCATAAGCTAATGAGCCTGCAATTGTGTCGGAATAAGGCACACCTGAACTGAGGAGACACCCTCATGGCAAGCAAGAATGTCCACACAGATGTCAGCACACAAAGACCAAACTACGTAGCATCTGGACCACACACTGGTGCCAAAAATGGAGGAACAGGAATCATGTATTTAAACTTTTGACACATGCTGCAAAGCACAAACATTAAAGCCTGCACAACATCACTGGGTCACTGCATGTTGAGTGTCTGTCCAGACAATTATCACACACAGGTCAGACCTGGCAAGGAGACATAAGGTTTGGACATGTAGGCCTCGTCCGCACAAACCCCCCTACCTGAGACAATGTGATTGAGACAGATCATGAAGTGACACCTCTTAATCAGGGTTTACAAAAATGTGCAGCAAGAATTCCAAAATGTACTCCACATCACCTTGTGAGGCTGCCAACACATATTTTTGACAAACAACCATCAACAAATAGTTGTAAATAGACACACAGGCACTGCCCAGTGTGAGTATGCACAAACCAAATGGGGTCACCCTGTCCAGTGGACACATGTAGCACACTTAAATACAAATGAGGCCAGGGAACAATGCCACAGAGGCCAACCTATGCTGAACACACAGAGAATGGGCACAGTGTTGAATGACACACAGGATTCCGAGGCAAGGGTGTCTCAGGGGACTGTAGTGGGCACACTGCTCCATGGTCCTGGAATGATCTGACTGTAACATGAGCAACCGTCCCGGCACTCTGCATATCTCCCACTCATGCACATCATGTCTGAGGCCATAACATCGGTCATGTATGCTGCAAGTCTGTTAATTTGAAACCTCACAGTCCTATGTTGAGACTCAGCATCAGTGCCAACAAATATGGACCCCCAAATGACTGAACAGGACAGGGCACAGGCAAGGTACCAACACATGTCACAGACCACCCCCACACATGATGCAGAAAGCAATGTGCACTTGGATTAACTGGCAGCCTAGATGACCATGTGCAATAGTGATTACACACATACCAGGGAACACATGTCAAGGAGGGGAAGGGAGGAAGAACAGCACTGGTTGACTTGGGGGAACAGGATATGCACTGCACATATAAACCCTGGCAGTGTATCCAGGCGACTGAGCACTTCCAAAACCTGGTGACACACAACAAACACACATGTACCTACCCCCTCCTTGCTGCTGTCTCTCCTGTAACCGCCTATCCATGTCAGGGAATACCACCACCAGGACACGCCTCATCTGGTGGGTCAGGCGTCGGCGCCCGCCGTGGGGGTGTGGAGGTGAGTCCCCCAGCAGGACCCGGGCGATCCTCCGGGTCCAGCATCGGATGTCCTGCCACCGTTTTCTGACTTGGGCTAGGCGCCGACTGCGACCCTCCACCAATCTCACGGCCCTGACGGCCCGCTTCCAGATCTCCCCCTTCGCGTAGGAAGTTACCTGTGAGGATGACAAAGTGAGACAACATCACTACACCTGCTCCATGTCAGAGAGACACACATTTGAACATCTTTGATATGTTGAACAGGGCATAGGATGCTGCCAAGGAATAGCATCTTTGTCATATGGACATTGGCCTCTGTGGAAGCCCCAATGCACTACATGGCATTGAAAGAACACAGGTGGCATGAGGGGTGTGACACACTCCATGATCATGGCACACACTGTGCATCACAAGCAACACCAGGCTGATGGACAGCACCTCCAAGCAGTTACATGCCCCAGGCCACTGACGCAACCTCAGCAGGGTACACAGACACACACAGGCACAGATCAATCACATGCCATTGGCAACAGCGGATACAAACCTCACTCTGCACATGTGACATTTGCCTGTGGGGTGTCACAGATATGGGGCGAGCTCAGCAAGTCAGACACACAGCACGGCTTACTTATCACATCAGATGGGTAGAGCTGTTGCCTCCTCCATGCAGCTGTGGTGCAACAATTCACATAGACACTCACCCACATGACAAGGAACATTCCCACACATCAATGTCCAGGGGGCGTACACATCACTTGGACACTCTCACCACAGCTCCACTCAACTCACACACATCTGTGGGTACAGTCACCTGTCACACCGGGGGGACCACTGAATCACCTCAGGACTAGAGACAAAAAAAGCCACAAAGGATTAGCCAGGCTGAATGTGTCATGCACTATGCAATGAATGTCACAGTAAGCACAATGCAAGTGAGGAGTGCACACATGAACTACATCATGCTCTGCATGGGAGACATAAGCCATTTCCCCCCCTGGGACCCACTCTCAACAACATTGCATGTCTGTCACACCTGGACACAATGCCAGAAGTGACAGTCACAAAAAAGGTGCACAGTCAAAGGTAGTGGAGTCAGCACTCACCTGCCCCCCTGGTCTCCCATACAGGCTGGTGTACTGTGGGAGGATGACATCCAGCAATGCCTCATTCTCCTCATGGGTGAATGGCTGGGCCCTCTCCACAGACCTTGACATGGTGCCAGAGAAAGCACAGACAGCACTAGTGTTGTCAACAGGAACGTTGTGCAGGCAAGTGCCCTCTCATGGGCTCTGCCTGACTTATATCTGTCTTGCTGAGGGGCATTCATTTGGAGGAGTACATAGTGATTGGTCAGATTCATTCACATCTTACGTTTACTCCAATCCCTTTCCACATACACCAGTGACAGCATTTGCATCGTTCAAATTTTGAGCATCATGTCAAGTCAACAACTATTTTGCAACATTGTATTTTGTGGCCAACTGACTTTTCCAGGACACCTGATGGAAAAAATTGAACTGAAAACTCTGTATCCATGACAACCAGCATGCATTTAGTGCCTAATACTTGTCCCTTGTGTGTCCCCTATGTAATTTTCAAATCCACACACAGGTACGGTGCGTTTCACACATACCCCTACGGCACCAGTTGCACAGTGCGTTTGACACGTACGTGTATGCACTGGTAGTACATGTACCCGTACGTGTACTACCAGTGCCTACACGTACGTGTACTACCAGTGCCTACACGTACGTGTAGGCACTGGTAGTACACATACATGTGTACGGTTCATACCACGCATGCTCCTACGGCACCACAACTCTAGTGATACGGACCGTACACACGCCCTCAGAGCGTGTGTACGGTGCGTTTCACATGCTTACACTGTTGATAGGATGCGCTCACGAAAGGAATGGAGGTCTCAGAGTTGCACAAGGATGTACATCAAGTCATTGTCATTGCTGTCCTACATGTGCAGGGTCTTGGTGTGTCAGGCAGTGAAATTGCACATGTCTCCTCATGTATTTGCCCAATTGATGTGTGATGACCTGTGTACACATGTCATGTGTGATGGGGCACTATATGGCACACTTCCCCTTCACACTTTGCACATGTGTGCATGTAGTACATACGTGTCAAGCACAGCATCACTGGTATGGCACAGTCACCACCACCTGCAACTGTCCCCTGATGCCAGGGACAGGGACACTAATTTCTGACATTTAACGACCAGCGTGCACCGATGTGACTATGTCATGTGTGTGTCATGTGTTCCCATGAGCTTGCTGTTGGTGTTCCGTCAACTGCATCTGCTGTTGCTGCATCCAACATGTGTCTGTGTGTAGATGGGCATGGCACACATCTACGCACACCATGCCACATGTGGATTTCCACGTAACGTGTGTCTGTATGTATCGAACATGATATTTTGACATGAGGACATATCTGCGTCGTCTCAATGTCTGTGTTTTCTGTTTTCACGTGTACCCCTTCATCGCAATGTGTGTGATCTGTACATTTGACATTTTATGTGATCTGTGCGTCTAGCTTGCCGTCAGCTGTCTGTATGAGATGACATCCTTCAAATGCTGATATGTGGATGTATCTCACTCTTGTGATGTCTCTGGCTGTTCACCGACACTGGTCCACAGCTCATTTCAGGGCATGTCATGTAGACTTGACAATCAACGGGTGTAGCTGGCTTTTCGTAGGAGTATCACCTGGCTGGCATACGTGTCCTGGATGTATTGCACAGACCAGACTCTTTAGCAGATGTGTATTAGCAGTTGAGCATGTGGTCAGTTCATTGACATTGATGGATGGCATGTTCTCACTGTTCGTTACTCATTCCAATTTTCTGCAGGGCACCGCCTGTCCCCAGACCAATGCCAGACTTGGGTGTCATGAGGGAACGTGACTGCATACGCCGTTACAGATTCAGCCAACAGTTGATTGAGGACTTGACCACCAAGCTGGCACCACACCTCCAACCACGACACATGTATACTACTGCGCTGACCCCCAAGGTGAAGGTGATGGCAGCCCTACATTTTTTTGCCACAGGTACGTTTCAATTTACCATTGCTGATGTTGGTGGCATGTCACAGACTATGTTCAGCCGTGTCCTGCATGATGTTTTGGCAGCCATGTTGGAGCACCTGGATGAATTCATCCATTTTCCGACTCCTGAGGAGTTGACAGGTGTCAAGGGTGATTTCTATGCCCTGGGAGGGATGCCCCATGTCATTGGGTCCATTGATGGGACACATGTGGCTTTGGTACCACCACAGGCACAGGAGGTCGCCTATCGCAACCGTAAACATTACCACTCTATAAATGCCCTTGTGGTGTGTCTTGCTAACATGCTGATTTCCCATGTCTGTGCACGTTTTCCAGGGTCGGCACATGATGCCTACATCATGAGGCATAGCAGGGTGCCACAAATGATGCTGCGGCTGCACAACGAACGAGCATGTCTTGTTGGTGGGTATACTCTGTTGGTCCTGTGTTTTGCGGTATCTTTGTATCTTACAGCATCTCCTGACCCACTTATTTACATGATGTTTCCATGTAGGGGACTCTGGCTATCCCAACATGCCATGGCTGATGACGCCTCTCCGCAACCCAAGATCAGCTGCAGATCACCGTTACTACGATGCACACGGCCAGACCAGGCGAGTGATTGAGAGGATGTTTGGCCTCCTGAAGAGCCGATTCCAGTGCCTTCACAAGATCGGCGGGTCCCTCCCATATGCACCGGCAAATGTCTGCAAAATCTTCCTCGTGTGCTGCATGCTGCACAACATGGCAGTGGAGAAGGCAGTGCCACTCATCCTGGAGCAGCATGAGCAGGAACATCCACCCATGGAGGATGAAGGGCTTGCTCACGAGGCAAGTGAGGACGAGGAGGAGGAGGAGCATATCCGGAGTCAGCTCATACGCAAATTCTTCTCATAATGGTGAGTCACTGGGTCTGAGTGTGCACGCTTGGAGCCTTGTGTGGCATGTGTTGCAATGTGTGTGTCCAGCTGACTCTATGCTAAGTGACTTAGATGTGTGTTCTGATGTGTCACTCGAGTAATGATGTCATTCCACTCATTTTAGCTGAGACACAAAATGTTCAAATCGCATGGTGACAACATTATTCCTGTAGAGTAAATGACCATGTATGCGGATACCAATCTTTTAGCTGACTTCTTGTGTGTCTGTCATCCACAGGTTCTTGCGCATGTTGTCTGGTCGTGTCATCGTTGGCCTCCTGCTATTCCTCATGAGTATTGCAACGTGTGCTGAATCAGCGTTCCATGCTCGGACATGGGGAAAAGTCATTTTGGGTGAGGATTGTAGCAAGGCTTTTTGGGGGTGTTACGTGTTTGGAATGTGTGGGGGCTGCTCCTGTGCATGTTGGGTTACCATGCCTACATGTCGACTCAGCATGGGGCACATGACATGTAGCATGACTCCCATGAATTGATAGTCAACCTTCGTGACAGTCATCTGTTATGGTTTGTGGATTCTGATGAAGGCATCAATGTGTGTAAAACTTGCCTCAGAAACATACGGGATGCTACGGGTGGACATAGTGTGTGACATCCCCAGAAGAGGCTCAATGGGGAATTGCAGCCTCTCCGTGTGCAGCAGGGGGTGTTTGGCTCATCCCCTTAACTTGTGTGCCAGGCCATTTGGATTTACTACATCTGTGTTGTGAAGGGGGTGTCCAGTGTAGGTCCCACATGTTCAGCCAAAATACCTGTGAGTCTGTTCATATTGATGCATTTCTCTTAGTGTGAGCCTGAGTAATAAAGGGGTTCCTCACCCTCCAAGGTGCCTCATCTCTGTCAATGCAGGTCTCTTGCCACTTTTCATGCGGCATCTCTGGCATAGTTGTCAAAGATTGTGCATATGAGTCTATGTGTAGTTTGGCTACATGCATGCAGTTCTTCATGGGTTAAAATCTCGATTGTGCATGAAGTCCATGGTTGTGTATGTATTTGGGCATGTTGATCCCCACAACGGGCCGTCAACGCCTGCTGAGGGTGTGCCTCCTGTGCGCGGCTCGGCATTCTGTTTCCTGATCCTGTGTCAGTCATCTTTGGTGATTGTGCATCCATTTTCTCTGGGTGTGCCATGGGTTACCGGACACTCCTTCCTTTACATACGCCTGTTGCAGTTGTCCTTTCTGACATCCTTGTCTTTGTGTGCGACTTTTGGCATAGTTTCCAGGACATTCCGCCTGCTGCTGCAGCCCCTGCAGCAAGGGCACACAAAGTAGCGGAATTCAGCAACACACACGCCTCAAAGATTCTCCTCCCTGCCTCCCTCCACCCATTCATTTGGCTGTCATCATCTTGTCTGTGCCACTGTTGCGGCCACGCGGTGCCAAAGGCAGGACCGTCAGCACATGCAACGTGCACATTGCACGACCCTCATGTCCTTGCATGACCCACATCACACTACAGTCTGATGTTGCAGCCACCCTCCAAGCAATGTCTATCCAAAAATCAACCGCCGGCTCTCAGGCATAACCTAAGCGCACACACGACACCTTTGCATGCTGAGTGTGCAACTCCAACTGCCTACACTGCGCTGCCCCGCCTTCCAGGCCCTGTCACACCAACCAGATCGTGTCCCTCCTGCTCCTCCCCGGCTCCGTCCACCAGCAAGGCCATGGGAGTGGGACTCAAGCCTTCAGCATGTAGTATAGTGGCGTCATCTGGCACATGGCCCAGGGATCATCTCTCAGCGCGTCAATCTTCAATGTGTCCAGGACCCCCTCTCCACCATCATATGCGCACACAACCTCATCATCATGTCGTATGCCATTGACACCCAGGTGCTCTTCACCCTCACCAAAGACGCAGCCATTGCCAGTTCCAACATTCAAGAAGGCATGAGGTCCGTGGATGAACATCAGCCACCTGAGGCTGGACTTGTACAGGACTGAGGTAAGCATCTGAGGATTGTCCCCTTACAGCTGGCTCAACTCCTTGTGTCCCACCCGCAGGGGCCCTACACAAGCACCCAGTGGCCACGCACACAAGATGGTGTGCATCATGGATTTGTCACTCACATTTGCCATGCAAATCACCAGCATCTGTACCTCATGCCGCAACACCCTCTGCATGATGCACATGACAGAAGGCTTCCTGTAGAGTTCTATGCGGCTTATGCCGATCTCCTAGCCCCTAGGTTGTTGGTGGTATATAGAGAGGCGAGGAGGCTGGGGCGCCTTCCAGGCTCGATGTGTGAGGCATTGGTGGTCCCGCTCCTCAAGCCCGGCAGGGACTCATCCGATCCGGGCTCCTACCGTCCCTTATCGATGCTGACGGTGGATTATAAAATACTTAGCAGCATCTTGGCCACGAGGCTGCTTGGGCACATGAGTTCCTTAGTGCATGAGGACCAGGCTGGCTTTATCCCCAGGCGTAACACGACCATGAACATTCGCAGGTTGTGCCGCTTGCTTGGGGAACCGCTTGTGGACGCCCCATGCCCGGTTGTCCTCTCAGTGGACTTAGAGAAGGCCTTTGATAGCCTGGAATGGGACTACCTCTGCACTGTGTTGCGGAGGTTCGGCCTCGGGGAGGGTTTCGTCAGCTGGACCAGGGTGCTGTACGCCTCGGCGTCAGCCAGGGTTCGGGCGGGACCGCTGATTTCCTCACGATACCCGGTGGAACGGGGCACGAGGCAGGGCTGCTCGCTCTCCCCACTGCTTTTTGCGCTGGCGGTGGAGCCTCTTGCGTTGCATCTCTGGTCGGGAGCCCATTACGCGGGCCTGTGGACCCTGTCGGGCCCGCACTACGTCTCACTATACGCAGACGACCTGTTGCTCTTCCTAGAAGACCCGCTTGCTGCCCTACGTGGAGCTGCGACGGCGCTCACGGAGTTTGGGGAGGTCTCGGGCCTTCGAGTGAATTGGACTAAGACATGTCTTTTCCCGATTCGCAGGGGCACCCCTACACCTGCCTTGAGTAGGGAGATTAGATGGGAACCCGACTGCTTCAAATATCTAGGGGTGTATGTCTACCACGAACCTTCTGGCCTCCTTGATGGGAACATTGCCCGGGGCATCCGGGCACTGCGAGGCAGTATGGGCTTTTGGGCCACGCTGCCGCTCTCGGTGGCAGGGCGGATCGCTCTGCTTAAAATGGTGGCGCTCCCCCGGCTGTTATATTATTTCCGGACACTACCGATCTGGATCCCACCGACCACGTTTCGACTATTACGGTCCATGATAGTCGGATTCCTTTGGGGCTCGGGCCGCCGGCGGGTGGCCCTCAAGACCCTGATGAGGCCGAGGGAGGAGGGTGGGCTTGCGGCGCCGGACTTCGAAAAATATTACTTAGCGGCGCAGCTCCAGACCTTCACCCAGGAGATCGCTCGGGAGTTCCGGGGCCCCGAGGACAGGAGGGGAACGGGTATGGCCAGGCATGTTCTCTCCTTCATAGTGATGAGGCAACGATTGGCCTTGCAGGACTTGTCCATGGAGGAGCGGACTGTTCGCCTGTGCTGGAACCGGGCTCACGCCCGGGGCCACCAGCGAACACCGTATGCACCCGAAATACCGCTGGGGATGCTAACGGCTTTGCCCCATGGGGGTGATTGGTCGCGGCTGGCGACCTGGGAGGACGCCGGCCTGCAGCTCATCGGTGATCTCTACGAGGACGGGACGCTCTTGCCATTCCAGGAGCTCATTGATCGCTTCGGGATTCCCCGCGGCGACTTTTTGTTGCACTCGGCCCTTGTTCGAGCGATCCAGGCGCACTGGAGGTCCGGGCAGGCAGAACCCCTTTTATCCCCAGTGTGCCAATACGTGATGATGTCCGCGGGCACGGTAAGGGCGGTCACATGCCTTTACGGTAGACTGCTCCAAGAGGGGCTGGCTCCCCTCACCACCCTGAGAAACCGATGGGAGGAGGACATGGGCAAGGAGATCCCAGAGACGACCTGGGCTCAGCTGGTGCGGCGTGCCTGGAAGGGCACACGCCACGCCCGCTTTCAATTAGTCCACTATTATGTGCTCCATAGAGCATATTTGACCCCGGTGAAAATCAGGCGATATTTTGCGGCGGCCTCAGCGGAGTGCCCCAGGTGCCCAGCCCAGGAGGCGGACCTTCTCCACATGCTGTGGGCCTGCCCGGGATTGTCGGCCTATTGGGAGGAAGTGGGGAAGACCCTGGAGGAAACGACGGGGAGATCTCTTTCGTTGGATGCGGCGGTGGGTCTCCTGCATTGGTTCCCTCATACCCCCAAGAATAAAATATCTAGTAAATTCATCGATTTGGGGCTGCTCCTTGCTAAGCGGGAGGTGACCAGGAATTGGAAGGCACGGACCGGCCCGACAGGGAGCCGGTGGCACAGCGAATTTTTGAAGTGGGCGGCGGGGGAGAGTACGCTTAGATACCAGCTAGCTTGGAGGCAGCGTAACGAGAAGGCCGAGGAGACAGCGCTGGAGTGGGAGATGCTCGTGCAGGCCCTTAGGGAGTACTGCGCCCCCGGCGATGCCGAACATGAGGTAGCGGCGCGCCCTGAGCCCCGGTAGACGGTTGCACTTCTCAGCTTTATTGCTTTCCCCATGGGTCCCCAAGAAGATCCGGTTGCGGTTGATGCCGCGCGCTGATGGCGGGGGGGGGGAGGGTTTTTCTGGGATTGGGGGGTTTTAAGGGTGGGGGGGTGTTTTTGGAGTTATAGGGTTGTTTAGAAAAGCAGATGAAGGACAACGAATCCTCCGGGCCGACCTCGACAACCTCCTGAGCCCCCACGGACTTTCGCCGCCCGACCCCAGGGTTGTGGGCTGAACGGCTGTGTAAGCAACTTCCGGAGGGGATCGGAGGGTTGGGTTTAAACGCTCCGGCTTGAGATGTAATGCTGGCCGATTATGTAAAGATTTACTAATTCCTGCAATAAAAATAATTAAAAAAAAAAAAAAAAAAAAAAAATGATGCACATGACAGATCCACTCCAAGGAAAGACAGACTATCCCCCAGGTCCACGACACCAGCCGTGTCAACTACTGCCCCGCCCTCTACGGAGCAAGTACATCCAAACTCACGGGAAACTTGTCCACATCCAGGGTGCATCTGCACAACTCAGCTTCAACATCCCGCACCCCATCAACATCACCGTCCACCTGAGATAGCTGCAAGGGATCACTGTGTGCTGCAGGATGACCTTCACACTCCTCACACACACTCAGGAGGCAGTCAACAACCCCAGACCACTGTTCCCAATAACCTGCGCGCGTGCGCCCACCAAAGTCACCCCAAGTGCGCAGTGTGCTGTCTGTAGCGCGCGCACACAGCACATTTCGCAAGACCGTTCGCGCCCGCAAAAAACTTTAATTTCCTCGTTAGGGAGACGACGAGAACACGAGGGAGTGGCCCTTGCACTTTTACAGTGCACAGCTGCGGGGGTTATTGTGGTCCTTTGAGTTAGTATTCGTGTTAATTGCGGCCCCCGTGGGCGCTGCAAATAACATGAATACTAACTCAAAGGGTCACAATCAGAAAGAAAAAAACTGTCTCAAACAGGACGTGTGCTAAAGCACACGCTTTGTTTGAGACTCTGCTTTTCATTTTCTTAACAGTGCACAGCTACGGGGCTGATTGTGACCCTTTGAGTTAGTATTCATGTTAATTGCAGCGCCCACGGGCGCTGCAATTAACACGAATACTAACTCAAAGGACCTTAATAACCCCCGCAGCTGTGCTCTGTTAAGAAAATGAAAACAGCGTCTCAAACACTCTGCTCACTGGCTGCTCTCATCAGGCGTATGGCGGCGGGCCGTGCTCTGTCATTTAAATAGCCCTGGATACTTGAAAATATCATTTATTTTACAGCCCTGACTGAGCCTGTATAGCTCGCTGTTCTCGGAATACTAAGTCTCATAAGGAAATCTAAATTGTCATCTTTTAAAGCTGAAAACCCAAATGTAAAATGAGATTGAGAGCAAAAAATAAAGCTAAACTCTTAGGGGCAGATTTATAATAACTGGCGCATCCCTGCATGTCAGCAGGGATGCGCCAGTTATTGTGCGTCACGGCTCCGCATTGACGCATCTGTGCCGTAAAGACAGCGTAAAGACAGCGCATTTCTGGAGCTGCGTCGCGCTTGCAAGGCTCCGGGGTGCCTATCTTTGAAATGCTGCGTCAATCCTTTCGCCTGTTTCAAGCAGACGCAGGGTTTTGACGCAGCATTGGCTCAAAAGTGACTGAGTGAAATCTTTTAGGAGGCGTTCCTGCGATGGAATGCCCCCTCCCCTGCGCAGGAACACCTACTTCTGGTGCAGGGCTTTACAACGTGAGGCATCTCCTAGATGCCTCACGTTGTAAATACCCCGCAGCATGGCACTGGCTTTACGCCGTCGCTGCATCACAGAAGTGACGCAACGGCGGCGCAAAAGTGGCGTACGGGGCTTGTAAATCTGCCCGACGTGCTTTTCTTTTCTTAATTGTGCACAGTTGCTGGTCTTAATGTGACCCTTTGAGATAGTATTCTTGTGAACTGCAGCGCACACGGGCTGCAATTGAATTAACATGAATACTAACTCAAAGGCCCACAATCAGCCCAGCAGCTGTGCACTGTTAAGAGAAGTAAAATAGTGTCTCAAACACAGTGTGTTCTTTAACACACGCCGTGTTTGAGACTCTGCTTTTCTTCTCGGGCTCGCTGTTTTTGGGGAGAGGAGTTACACTTGGGCTAAGGGAGTACCTAAGTAGTTCAATTTTAGCGCCCAGTTCCAAAGGAAACAGAGTGACAGGACACTCGTCCACAGAAAGCACCTAGTGCCCTCCTATGGTGTAGGAAGCGCTTTATAAATACAACTGAGTGGAAAAGTCAAAAGAACAAAGCCCATGAGAAGAGGGTAGGGTTTCCAACATTCATCACTTAGAACGAAGCGCAATTACCTGTGCTGCGTGGGCAGGTTAATTAGTAACTGGCCACAGGTGATGCTTACAGCATGGCCTCATTCAGTCTGGCGGCATCTTAAGTGGAAACCTGCCGTCTTTATCATCACTGCTCAAGCCAGAGTTGTAAAAATGAACAGGTAACCTGCCCCAGTGATATCGGTGCCTGGTGTGGGCCAGTGGACACCCACGCCTCCAGTACAACAGGGAGTCCATATTATACTTACTATCTGGGCACGCATGTCCGGTTTGCCATTCAAACAACAGGTCCTGGTTTATTTTCCTGGGAAGGAGGTATTATTTTCAAAGACAGATCGGTGTTTACAGGTCTGGGTTAGCAGCACGTGACCATCTCTTAGCTCAGAAATCTTACAGAGTGACTGGTTTGTAATACAGTGTCATGGAAAAAAATAAACTGTGCATGGATTTAAGCATGAGGAGCACCTTTTACAAAATTCTTAATCTGATAAAAAGGATTCTACATCTTCCATTTTTATATCTTTATATCTTCCATTTTCATAGCTTTGATAAATCGGTGATGAGATCTGTCATTTTTAAACCTGAAATTCGAAACCGATTATTTTGTAAAGGTTATTCCTTTTCCTTCTGTTAAAAATCAGAGCAACTACCACCCGTTCCTTTTCCAAAGTCGAAGTAAGTGTAACTCTTATGGTAATGTTTTTGCAACTCTTTATGATCTGGTTCTGCCATAGAGGACAGTTGCTAAGGCAGCAGATATTGTAATGTGCTATTTTCATGTTTTTGGATTTGCAGGCTTAAAATTCTTTGCTTTTCCATTATTTCTGTCTGCCTTATAATTTCTCTGCGTTCCACATTTTTCATTATTCCAGAATTCCCTTAATCCAGTTTTCCTCCGATTCATAAATTCTCTCCACCCTACTAAATGTTCTTATTCTTCATTTTCACGTTTCAATTTTCATGTCTCAATTATCGTGTCCTCATGTATTCTTTCTTTCATTATTGGTTCCATTCTATCCACATGATCCTTTATCCCTTTCTATGTTCCCTCCCTCTCTCTCTTCTGTTATTCCTCTCGTTCTCCTTTCCCCTATTCTCCTCTCTCCCCACCCTTCACGAACAGTCCCCATTGTTTGTTATTATTCCTCTAGTACTCTTCCTTCTCTCAATATATCTTCTAGCCCAACTTTCTGAATCATCTCAAACTTCTTCCTGCTACTCTTTCCAATGCACTATACTATTTCTCACCCTATACATCTATCAATATATCCTCTACATCCACTCTCTCATTTATCCTTAACCCATGCCACTACTATGATCCCCAAAATATTAGTTTCTAGACTCTCTCCTACTCTACCCCTCCTTGCATCATGACACCTCTTTTACTATACCGATTCCCCAAGACAAACCTTTCTAAAGTCTTCCCTCTGACTCTTCCCCTCCAGAACTCCTTTTTATTCATCCAAAAGCCTCCTCCTACTGCTATGACCTTCCCCCAACAAAATATCTAAATCGTTTACTCTTCTGTCCCTCCACTATCCTTTTCAATCAAAATAGCAGACTCACATGTTCACTTCTCAAATTTCATATTCCACTATACTAATTAACCACTAATCCTTCATGGGTTCCAGAGTAGCGTGCTACTCGCCAAAAAAAGCGCTTCAAAAACCCATCAGGGGTAGCAAGCGCTATATAAATACAAACCTCTTACCCTCTTCTATCCGCCACCTACCATTCTCTATCCCAATAACTGAATAACATATCCACCACTCAAATTACTTCATATTTCCCTATACTAATTTTCAACACTAATACTTTATGGGTTCTGGAGTAGCGTTCTACTCACCAGAAAAGCAGTTCAACGCCCATCAGGGGTAACAGGTGCTATATGAATGCAAACCTTTCTTCCCTTTCTATCCTTCTGCTATCCTTCTCACTCCAAATAACTGACTAAAATGTGTGGAAATGCACCGTCTTTTCAGTTTTTTAAGCAAAAGTTTGGAGTGATATTTGGCACTGCACACACACGCGCGGTCTTGTTCCTGCCGCACATAGCCATGGCTGCAGCGCACAGAGACCCTACACTGCCGCACACAGAGGAAAAACATTTGAGGGAACATTGCCCCAGACCCCAAAATCAACCTTGTACGTCTGTCATCCAAGACCCCGTTGGCCCAACTCTATGCATCCGAACTTGGCCTGGCCACCATTCTTCACATCCACAATACTCCAGCATGAAGGAGATGGTTCTCACGCCTGGACAAACATACCTGGCACTCCCTCCCCGGGAACCTCCACATGAGCCATGACCTCTAGGCCTTCATCATCCTCTTCCTGATTGGTGTGTCTGCACAGTATTTCAAGCCCCCCCTCAGCAGCTTGAGGCCATCACGGGTGAGTATTGGGCTCCCAGGCTGTATCGGATGATACATTGTGACCCATGTGTGTCCTGTACCGGACTCAGATCCCAGGGTATGGATGGCTGGAGTTAGTTCAACACTCAGGCATAGTTTGACATTTACCCACACGTATGTTGTGGACTAATGCAGAATGACAGCAACATCTCATGACAAATAAATAGGTGCGTGTTTTGGTATAAAAAATAAGGTGCTCTACCGGGTGCATAGAATCCAAAGTTCACAGGGGGAGATGGGATCCATGGCATTTGAAGTCATCAGAGTCCAGACCACAGTGTTGGTCATCATTGGTCAGACTGTGACCAGCAAGTCCATGTGGCAGAGAATGTCAGTGAATGATTTGCTTCTGTTGTGCATGAAGACCAGGTGCCAGGCCAGGTGACCTGGGAGATGTGGATGGTCCGCTGCCTCTCACGGTCTTTTCCGTGGATGACCCACCTTCCTCCGGGGACCCTCAAATGCAGGCCTTGATGATGTTTGGGACGCTCCGTCGGACGAATCCTCCTCCTCCTCCTCCCTCCCTGTGGCTGGTGCTGGTCTGCGCTTGGTGTCACAGGGAGGGTTGGCCATGTTGTCGGCGATCCGACGGAGTGAATGGCTTATGTCCCTTTGCACCGCCAGGAGCTCAGCCAGTCTTGCCTCCATCTGTCCTTGGTGTTGTTGTTGACTGGCGTATTGCTTGGCCTGCTGATTCTTAATGTCTGTGAGGGTCGCCACTACCTGACTACTGGGGGCCCTGGTGTCACGCCGGTATGCCTCCATGATGTTGCGTACGTGTGACATACCGGTCCCTTCAACTGTCTGGTCAGGTTCTCGCCTCCGCCTGCCTCCACTCCCACCACCCCTGCCCACACGAGCCTGGCCTGCCGTTGTGGGCACATCAGTAGGCCTGGGCTAAATTTCCGTTCCGCTAGCGGAAATTGCGATAATTTGACATTTTCGCGTTCCGCGGAGAGCGCGAAAATGTCAAAATTTCCGCATTCCGCAGCTTAGCGATAATTTGTTTCTTGCTCACGCTGTAAAATAATACATTCTTGCGCGCGCGCGCGATCGCCTTACCTGAATCCCCGCGTTCGCCGACAAGTTTTCCCGATCCGGTCGCGTTCTCCACGAGATGTTGGATTGTTGGTAGCCATTTGCGCTGTCTCGCGACAGTTCGCGCCCGCAGTAATGTCATTGGTCGCACGATCACGTCTTTCTTCTCGCGATCATGCACCGCGAGAAGAGTGAAAACAAGATGGCCGCACCCGCGAGCAACCACATGTGTAAGTTGGCGAGCTGCAACCACGCAGAAAATACCGTGAATAGGCGGGAAAAAAACTTCTGCATCTTCGCGATATTTCCGCGTGTTTGCGGAGATTTTTAACATTTATGCGATAATTTGCGAAAGCCACTTTCGCAAATTCCGCCCACCCCTACACATCAGGTCTACGGGACCCCTGAGGGATGGCAGTGTCGGTGTTGGCTGCCTCCTCCTGGGTGCCCGGCAAACCTTGTCCCTCCAGGTCAGACTGGCTCAGTTGTTCAGTGTGGGCAGGGCTCCTGGGTGTCTCCTGGGATGTGGCAGTAATGGGGGTGGTGGTTGGCACAGATGTACCTGAAGCAGGTGCTGCAGGGTCTTGGACACCAGAGGGGCCAGGTAGGTTGGGGTCATCCGCGGAGTGTTGTGAGGTGTCGCTGCCGGTGGGATCAGGTTCCTCCCGTGCCTGGGACTGTGGTACTTCCCCCCCATTGTTGGGGGGAGATCCATGATGTTGCCGTGTGTGTGAGAGAGAGACAATGGTAATGCTGTTTAATGCGACATCCATGTTTCATACATATTCTAGTTACCACAGTTCCTCCAGGTAGTTGTGTGTGCCTAGCATTCACATCAATGTTCACTTGTGGATGGGTATGTTGCAGGGAACTGATTGAAATGTTCTCCAGGGTGTTTGACATGTCGAATTTGGGCTTGGATGCTTCTTTGGCTGTGGCTTGATCTTGTTGTGTCACATGTCCATTGTGAGAGTGGGTAACTCCATTGGCTGCCCAGGGGGTGTGTGCTTGTGTAAGGGGTGAGTGATCATCCCTCAGCCCGACGCTGTTCAACATCCACATGGCCCCCCTCACACAAGTGGCCCGCCACCACAACCTCAAAAACATCTCCTACGCCGACGACACCCAGCTCATCCTCTCCCTCACCAAGGACCCTCACACCGCCAAAACTAACATCCACGAGGGTCTGAGGGCCATCGCTGACTGGATGCAGAGTGGCCATCTGAAACAGAACTCGGACAAGACGGAGGTCCTCATCCTCGGACCCACACCCTCAGCCTGGGATGACTCCTGGTGGCCGATCGCTCTGGGGACAGCACCGACACCCACCGACCATGCACGCAACCTAGGATTGATCCTCACATCCTCCCTCTCCATGTCCAAGCAGGTCAACGCCGTCTCCTCCTCCTGCTACGACACCCTACGCATGCTCCGCCGAATCTACTGGTGGATCCCGAACGAAACAAGTAGAACAGTGACACAGGCCCTCGTCAGCAGCTGACTGGACTACGGCAATGCACTCTACGCAGGACTCCCATCCAAACACCAACAGCGGCTACAACGCTTCCGAAACGCCTCCGCACGACTGATCGTCAACGCCCCCCGCCACAGCCACATCACCTCCCTCCTGAGTGACCTGCACTGGCTCCACATCGACAAGAGGATCACCTTCAAGCTCCTCACCCACGCACACAAGGCACTCCACAACGCCAGACAAGCCTATCTGAACATCAGACTCAGCTTCTACACCCCCACCCGCCAGCTCTGCTCCGGCAGCCTCGCCCTTGCCCTCGCAGCTGTCCCCCGCATCCAGCGTATGACCGCCTGCAGCAGATCCTTCTCCTACCTCTCCGCCAAGACCTGGTACACCCTCCCAACCCACCTAAGACTGACCCAAGACCTGCTTGCCTTCAGAAGACTCCTCAAGACCTGGCTCTTCGAGCAGTAGTGGACCCCCCTCAGCCCCTTGAGACCCTCACAGGTAAGTAGCGCGCCTTACAAGTACCCTGATCGATTGTTGATTGATTGACGGTGCCTGCTGGTGGGTGTAGTGTGATTTGGCAGTGGGTCTCCCAGGTGATGTATCTGTCCCCCCATGGCGCATACTGCAATGTCAGTGAGTGTGAGTTCCTGTCCTAGATATCTGAGCTTGTTGTGTTTGTGTTAGAGTTTGCAGTTGTCACAGGAGGGCCTTGTGCTGCCTACAGCAGGGCCAAGTGTCAGCTACCTTGTCGGTACTTTGCCAGTCCCTGTGCATTGCGCATGGTGCATGGGTATGTACCTGGGCCATATGGGCTGAGGGCAATGGTGTCTGTTTCTGAGTTGTACAATATGTTTAGTGGTCCCCACCCTCCCAGCATCCCGGACATCCAGTCTTGGGTTTGTGGTTTGTGTAGGCTGGGACATGGCATGGCCTTGCTTTGTGAATGGGGCATACACATGTTAGTGGCATGAGCGTTGTTTTTGAGTGTGGTTGTGTCTGGTGAGGGCTTGGGGGTAGGTGAGTGCATTTGTTGTAGTTGGGGTATGGATGCCATTACCCCCATGTTACGTAAGTTGTTTGTGTAGTCACCAGGCTCGGCAACTCCTTCGACTCCGTGTACTCCCACCGGTGGAAGCAGGGCCATCACCTTCTCCTCCCAGGGATGGTAATGTACCGGTCTGCGGGGCAGCCCACCTCCAGTGATGTTACTCTGGGCGTAGTCCTCGTTCATTTTGCGCTTGACTGCCCTCCGCAGATCGTACCACCTGGCTTGGCATTCATTCCTGGTCCTTCTTATGGGCGCAACAGCATTCACCCGATCGACGATCCTCTGCCACAGGCGTGATTTTTCGGCTATGCTGTTCTGTCTGACCAATGTTTCAAAGAGCTGTGGCTCGACCCTGATGACTTCGTTGACAAGGATATCCAGCTCCTCCCTTGTGAACTTTGGATTCTTGCCTGTGGGCATGGTGTGGGGCGTGGGTGTGGATGGTTGTGGGTGTGTGGGTGTGAATGTGTAGGTGTGTGTGTGTGTGAATGTGTGTGAATGTGTAGAGGGGTATGTGTGAAGGAGGTTGTGTGAAGGTGTGTAAGTTAAGGTGTATGGGTGCAGTTGTTTGTGTGTGATGTCTGTCAGCAGTGGGTCTGTTGCAAAGGCTCATGGTTTGTGAGCGTGGGCCCTTTTTATTGGTCCATTTGTGGGTGTGGCTGGGTTTGAACTTTTGGTGGGTGTGTTATAAGAGGTGGTTGTGAGTTTGGGCCTCTGTTTGCCTGTTTGGATGTGCCAGGTCAGTCTTTTAGATGTTTTTTGTACTGTAGACGTGTTTTGTGGTGTTGTGCGAGTCGAATTGACCCTCCTTGTGCTGTTTTACAGTGTCCTGGTTCTGTACGAGTCGTTTTTGCATATGTAAGTTGCGTACATACACGATGTTGTTGTACAGTGCTCACATATGCAATGTTGTTGTATGGTTCGTACATACGCGGTGCTGGGGTACGGTGGTGGGGTACAGTGCGTCCAAGTACGGGGCTGGGGTACGGTGTTGGGGTACGGTGCGTACAAGTACGGGACTGGGCTACGGTGTTGGGGTATGGTGTGTACGTGTACGGGGCTGGGCTATGGTGTTGGGGTACAGCGCTGGGGTATGGTGCATCCAAGTACGGGGCTGGGGTATGGTGGTGGGGTACGGTGTGTACCAGTATGGGGCTGGGCTATGGTGTTGGGGTACGGTGCGTCCAAGTAGGGGCATGTGGTACAGCGCTGGGGTACGGTGCGTCCAAGTAAGGGGCTGGGGTACGGCGCTGGGGTACGGGGCTGGGGTAGGGCGCTGAGGTACGGTGCGTCCAAGTATGGGGCTGGGGTACGGTGGTGGGGTACGGTGTGTACAAGTAAGGGGCTGGGGTAGAGTGCGGACATGGGGGGGTACGGTGCTGACATATGGGGGGGAGGGGGGGGCTGTACGACTCGTATCCCGGTCACAAGTTTACCCGGATACGAGTGGTACAGCGTTCGCTCCGTACGGGGCCTTTTCCATGCGCTTGTGTTTTCGGACGGGCGGTACGGATCGTACTTGCGCGCTCGGACTTCAGTTTTACGATTTGTATGTAAAACTGTCCAGGGACGTCTCATAGACTTTTCCCAAAGCGATTCGTATGTATTTTTCATGTACGAATCGTACTTTGCCGTTTGTACGGGACTTGTACGATTCGTACGTAAAAAAATACTGATACGAGTCGTACGGTAATTTTTTTTAACGGATCGGAATCGGCACCTTAATAATATATATATTAGTACACATACTATTTTTTAAACAAATTTCAAGTACAATAGAAATTTTCCCAATATACATCTGTACATTTAATAAATTAATTTAGCCAGCAAAGTTTCATAAAAATGTAAAATGTATATTACGTAAATCTCTTAAAACTATAACTCACCTTTTAAATAAATCTGATGAATGAAAAATCTCACACACTCAATCCGGATTTTCTTTTTCACACGGAGAATGTAGATGAGCACACTCTCCAATGTAAAACCAGTAATGGCAAACTTTCCCTCTAATTTTCCATACATATACACATAACCCACAAATGACATTGCTTCCCAGTGTTTTTCAAATTGAAAAACGATTTTCCATTGGTTACAGAGAATAATACTTTTCAACTGACATCTTCACCCCTTGTCCTTAATATCAGTTTCCATAGCAACAGGTCATGCAACATTCAACTTAGCTGCCAGGTCACAAGTTCACCACAAAATGTTGCAAATGACAACAGCAGGTGTAGTTGGCTTTGCAAAGCATGCCCTTATCCTTTCTGCTGTACCTCTCCACCATTTGTTAAGAAACAATAAGAAACATGCTTTCTAAACAAAGTAAAATGCACCCTATATTACAATGTAGAGTGTTCTTAAACAGCCAATCACATCTCTACTTTCCTAAAAACATCATCTTGTCCACCATTTTAGATAGATTTCATTCTACCACCTGCCTACCTCAGGTACAGACATCTTCTGACTACCTACAGAGATCCCTTCAAGATGCTTTAAGTGTGGATTGTTGGGCACAGCTATGTTTTCTGGTGCAAAAGGTATGCTGAAAGCAGAGGTATTGACAAAGACCTAGCTTTACAAAATGTAGATATTAAATGGATTGGACAGAGAGGATTGAAGTAGGGGTGGGCGGAATTTGCGGAATTGCGTTACGCAAATCTCCGCGAAACGGTAAAAAATCTCCGCGAACACGCAGAAATTCCGCGAACACTCGGAATTGCTTGTTCGCGATGCTTTTTTCCTGTTCGCAATTGCTGTTTGCGTGCTCGAGGAGAAATATCTCGCGAACATGCATTTTGAGAACGCGAACAAGCAAAAATTTCGCGAAATCGCGGAAAACAGACTTTCGAGCAATTAAGCGTTCTCCGCGGAACGCGAAATTACGCAAATTACGCAAATTCCGCGAGCGGAACGGAATTTGCCGCCCAGGCCTAGATTGAAGTGGCACCAATTGATGCCATTGGTTAAATCCTTTATGCACTTCCTACCCCCTGACCTTATGATTGTGCACTGTGGTGGCAATGACCTAGGCACATTGACTGGGGTAGGTCTGGAAATGCTAATGAAGGACACCTTTGCAGGATTGATGTTGCTTTTCCCCCAAACTGCCTTTGTCCACTCTAACATATGCCAAAGACAGAAATGGAAGTGGTCCAATCAATTGTGTCCTCAGATTGTGAAAGCTAGAAAAAATGTCAATAAAACTGTTTCTGCTTATCTCAGAGACCATAGTATGGGGTCCATATACAACAACAATCTGCTTTTCAATATGGATGGCATATGCAGGAGAGATGGTGTACATTTCACAGATGAGGGAAACAGAGTCTTTCTCAACTTCAGACTCTGCATCGGCACTTACATGTAGCTACAAAAATCTCCCAATAAACACAAGGGCTCTTTTTAGAGCCACCCAAGATGCTAACATATAATATAGCTTTTTAATGAAAAAAATCGTATTTTTTTGTATTAGGAGTCGCGCACCCAGCGCGATTAGGAGTCGCGCACCGCTCGCATTCACACCATGGGGTCGTGCTGGGAGTCGTGCACCCCTCGCGTTCATGCTGGGAGTCGCGCATCCCTCGCGTTCACACCAGGGGGCCACGCTGGGAGTCGCGCACCCCTTGCGTGCACACTAGGCACCGTGCTAGGGTCACAACACCAAATTTTTCGATAAAAAAACCAGCTCCTACCAGTAATTTATATTCGCCCCGGAGACCCCACCCCCGGGGCCTATGCACTTCGTAGGGGAGTGTGGGGGGAGCCCCAATGCCCCCACGGTCCTGCCGGCTCCCTGCGTCCTGCGAGAGCCGGCATTGCTTTTCCACATGGGGAGCAGCTAACATGTCGCTCCCCGTGTGGAAAAGCAATTCTGCTTTGGATTTTGAAAGAGAGAGCAGGTTTCCCTGCTCTCTCTTCCAAAATCCAAACCAGAGTTTGCTACGATAGGGTGGGAGACCATGCTCCCAACCTACCGTAGCAAGCAACAGTGTCCCGGGGGTGGGCACCCCGGGACACTGTAGGAGCCGGCCCTGGGGGGTGGTGGTGCCCAGGGCCATCACAGGCTCCAGGAAGGGGGCAGCGCAGCCCCACTCCCAACAATTCCAAAGCCCCGGGGAGGTGGTGATCTCCGGGGTTTGGACCCCCGCATTCAAACAGTTAGTGCCTGGGGGAGGTGATGGTCCCCGGGCCATGTGGGGGGGCTGCAGCCCCCTCACACATTTCTTTTTTTTATTTAAAAAATAGAGCCCCGAGGAGGTGGCGGTCCCCGGGGCTGTGGGAGCCTCCGCGGGCCCCCGCTTTTCATTGTACAAATCCCCCCGGGACCTGGCCCACCCTGGGGGTTAAAAGTAATGAAGCGAGGAAGCCCTTGCTTGGTTTAAAAAAAAAAACATTCGCCCAGCTCCTCGCACCCAGCACGCATTCCGCTGTGTTTTTTAAAAAAAATGCTTTTTTGGGCCCTGAGCAGGCCTAGGGGGTCACGGTGGTTCTACCCTGCCCCCTTTTCTTCTTTGTCACCTTTGTTTCCCTGTTTTCTTCTGACTCGGTTCTACCGAGTCACAAAATGGCTGCCAACACTTCCTGGTTTGGAATATTGACAGTCAATTAGAATAAAGCTCGTGCTCGGGAGGGTGCGCAAATCCACCGTGCGGGCCTGCGGAGCCTCCGCGCCTCTAAATATCGAAACTTTTATTTTTGATTTTTTCAGCAACTTCTGAATGGATTTACACCATTTAAAAAAAAGGTCTCTTTCTGAACCTAGGGCTACCTTTTTGCCAAATTTGGTGTAATTCCGTTCAGCAGTTCAGGCTGTAGTCGTGTCTAAAGTTTCCTATGGGAAATAACATGGAGAAAATGAGTTTTGGGACCCCCCTTTTTTCTTGGCCCCCGCTTTGTGAATCACCCCGAAATAGCAGCTGACCGGAGCGGGCCATAAGTTCTGAAAATGTTGCGAAGATTTGTCAACCGGTGCCAAAGTTATTGGGGAAACAAAAAACGCTTTTTGAATAGAAACAAGGACCTAACTATAACTACCTACTGGCAATCGCCAGTAGGTAAAATATATATATATATATATATATATTCACTGCCCCTGTTATAGTTAGTTCAGCTAACTATAACTCACGCCTCCGCAATGCACTGCTGATGATGTCACATATTACATCACTCATGACATGGTCAGTGACATCACTGATGACATCACTGATGACATCTCAAATGACATCACTGATGACATCACTGACAGTGCATGGCGGGGGCGCGAGTTATAGTTAGCTGAACTAACTATAACAGGGGAATTTCTAGGGTTTTGTACGAGGGAAATGTCCAGCTAACTATAACACCCCTGAAACCTATGGTTTTTTCAGTGAATTTCTAAGGTTTTTTAAATGCCAATTCCTAACTATAACGCCCCTGAAACCTTTGGCTTTTTCAGTGAATTTCAAAGGTTTTTTAAATGCTAATTCCTATCTATAACTTATCTCTGAAGATATCATGTTTAATGATTTTGATTGGATTTGTATATTTTTCAAATTCAGTGTGTCAATTTCATTAATTACATTTTTTTTAAATACTTTTTAATCACCATTTTTTTAAACTTATTTTTTCAATTAATTCTTTTAAAAATTAAAAAATATTATTTGAACTTAATGGGTTTTTCAAACACATTTTTTAATATTTTTCAAAATATTTTTTTAACTATATGTGCAAAACTTTATTTTATATATTTTTTTCAATGTTTTTGGATCTGCGCACCCTAAGCGCACCATTCCCGATCCCTACGCGATAGCATCCGCGCATGGTATGCGTTGGGTAAGTGTTTAGTGCGCAATCGCAATGCGACTGGTACGCGACTCCCAGCGTATACGCGACACGTTCGATGTACGTAACGCGACGTTTACGCGCTTCCGAGATGCGTCATCTGCGTCTATGACGCGGTAGGTTCGCGGATCCCGCAAAATATTTAACATTTAAAAAAACATATATATATGTATTTCATGTGAATATTAATTGAAGACAAACTCTAAACTAGTCTTAAAACTAATATATTTTTACATCTAATCCTATAATTTTTTTTAATTCAATTTCGCGGATGCGCGCTGGGTGCGTGCTGAGTTAGCGCAAGGTGCGCGGATCCCATGTGAACTGCAAAAAAAGAGATTTGATTGGTTCATTACACTTCCTCTTCTAACTATTGAAAGACCCCACCCATTTCAATCATTCTTCTTTGACCTTCTTTAGAGCACCATCTCTTTGGAGAGAAGAAGATTTTTTAGACTAAGTTTACACTTAGCTCTAACTTTTTTCAACCAAAAATGGCTTCAGGGCAGCAGGCATCACCTGCATCACCTCATACTTCTGAGGATGAATTTTTGGCGGAGGCACCACCCAAAGAACGTTTTTCTTCAGTGGTGTGGAAATTTCTTACTTTTCCCGAGGGGCAGAATAAGACCAATGCCACCTTGGTCACGTGCAAGATTTGCAAAAGAGTGCTGTCACGAGGGGATCCTAACAAGAAATACTCGTGCGACACGGCAAGTATGATGAAGCACCTGAGGAGCCTTCATCCAAACAATCTTGCACAACAAGAGTTCAAACGGATGAGAAACACTCCTGCTCCTGCGCCATCCACCTCATCGCAGCCGAGCACATCAAGAGTGCATCCATCAGCCCAAACCTTGGACATCCGTCCTCAATTTCAATATTTAAAAGTGCTCTGCACTAAGTGCAATAAGACTTTGTGCTATGGTGAGCAGTCGATCGATCAGATCTGCCGCCGGCAAGAAAGTTTGCTAGTTTTTTTTTGTTTTTTTTATTGTTCCCTGAAGTTCATTGTTTGGTTTCTCCTGTTTTGTTTTTTGTTTTTTTTTTGCAGAAAAACCAAAAAAATTAAAAAATTGTTCAGAAAACCAAAAAAAAATTATAAAAGAAGAAAGAAGAAAAAAAAAGTTCTTGTAAGAACAAACTTTCCTGGTTTACAAAAAGAGCTAAATTTCTTTGTTAGTGTTGGTTTAGATCACAGGTACTCATAGTACGGCCCGCGGGCCGCCAGCGGCCCGGCAAGCCTTCCTTAGCGGCCCGCGGACCTTGCAGACATAGTGCCTGTGCCCTGTGCTTGTCAGCGAACACCGCCGGTTACAGCAGTGCGGAGCTGTGAGGCCGGCCGATTCTTTTAAAGGCCATTTACTTGTTAATGAGGCTTTGTTGTATTTCACCTCTTCTTAGCCCCCCTGCATCTCCCCTCTGATTGAGTGGAGATGCAGGGGCGCTAAGAAGAGGTGAAATACAACAAAGTCTCATTAACAAGTGAATGGTCTTTAAAAGACCTGTGAAGTACTTGGGTGCGGCGGCCGTGTGCGTTCCCTGGAAGCCGTCTCAGCGCGGGGTGAGGTGACAGAGGACAGCAGGGTGAGGTGATGGAGGGCAGCAGGGAGTGAGAGCAGGGGGTGAGGTGACAGCGGGAGGAAGACAGAGTGCGACAGAGGGAGGAAGAGGGAGGGAGGGAGAGAGAGGGAGAGGAGGAAGACAGAGAGAGGGGGAAGACAGAGAGAGGGAGAGAGAGAGGGAGACAGAGGGAGGGAGAGGGAGGGAGGGAGACAGAGGGAGGGAGACAGAGGGAGAACGGAGGAGGGAGGGAGGGAGACAGAGGGAGGGAGACAGAGTGAGGGAGACAGAGGGAGAGAGAGAGCAATAGAGAGAGGGAGGGAGACAGAGATAGGGAGGGAGAGGGAGAGAGAGAGGGAGGGGGACAGAAAGAAAGGGAGACAAACAGTGAGTGAGAGAGGGAGAGAGAGGGAGGGAGACGGAGAGGAAGGGAGGGAGAGAGGGAGACAGAGAGAGGGAGGGAGAGAGAGGCAGGGAGACAGAGGGAGGAAGGGAGGACAGAGGGAGGGAGACAGAGACAGAGGGAGGGAGACGGAGACAGAGGGAGGGAGACGGAGACAGAGGGAGGGATAGGGAGGGAGGGAGACAGAGGGAGAGGGAGGGAGACGGAGGCAGAGAGGGAGGGGACAGAGCGAAAGGGAGACAAACAGTGAGTGAGACAGAGGGAGCGAGAGAGAGAGGGATGGAGACGGAGTGAGAGGGAGACAGAGAGGGAGGGAGACAGAGAGAAAGGGAGACAAACAGTGAGTGAGACAAAGGGAGCGAGAGGGAGACACAGAATGAGTGAGACAGAGTGAGTGAGACAGAGAGGGTGGGAGACAGAGAGAAAGGGAGACAAACAGAGTGATGGAGGGAGAGAGAGATAGAGAGAGGTAGGGAGACGGAGCGAGAGAGAGGGAGAGTAATAGAGAGAGGGAGAGAGAGAGGGAGGGATACAGAGAGAGGGCGGGAGGGAGACAGAGTGAGAGATAGATAGATAGATAGATAGATAGATAGATAGATAGATAGATAGATAGATAGATAGATAGATAGATAGATAGATAGATAGATAGATAGATAGATAGATAGATAGATAGATAGATAGATAGATAGATATGTGTGCATACCGGGTCTGGTGGCTCAGTGGATGAAGGCGTCCGCTGCAGTGGCCTGTGTTCAACCTCATGGTCATAGTTTTTTTGTTGCTCTAGCCCCGCCCCCTCCCCGACTGGCCACGCCCCCACCGGTGCGGCCCTCAGACAGAAACCACACTGTAAATTTGGCCCCCGAGACAAAGTTTGTGAGTACCCGTGGTTTAGATGAATGTATGTGTAGTACGTAATTGACTGAAAGAATGCATTAGTAGCGTATGGTGAATGTATAAGTGCAGAAGTATGAGGAAGTGCTGCAGCATCACACAGTAACCTCTTTAACTGCAGTGTGCTGTAGTACTTCCGAAGCACAGGGATGCAACATATGTACATAAATATGTTGTAAATCTATGCTTCTGTCTGCACGGCTGCTTAAACTGCAGCCATGTGGTGACACAGGCACCCTTGCACCATAGTGCAAGGATATCTGTGTCATGTGCTGTTACTTTTTCTGCAGGAAGACACACCTTCCTGCACAAAAACAATGAGAAAATGCATTTTTCTCCTTCAATGTATGCTGAACATTTCAGCATGCATTGAAGATATAAAAATGTGGAGAAATGAAAACAATTCTCCTTGTTGTGCTTCCCTACACCAATTTTAGAATGGTGCACCATTCACTCACATCGAGATTTATGATTTATGATAAATCTAGACATGTGTCTTGTTCTATGAGTATTCAGTGCAATCATGCACAACAACACTTATAGAACACCCTTTCAAAACAAAGTGGTCTGCATGATGAGGTTGTATTTACATGGAGTATAAAAAGTGCACAGAGTGCCTTTTCCTCTCTTTGTAAATATGAAAGAGTATCTTACACAATAACTATGTTACAAAAAGTGACATATTTCCGTTTTTAAAATTCCTTGCGAATGATAAAAGGTAAGCACAAAGTTTTGTCTGCAAAGATGTTCAAAGAAGAATGATTGAAATAATTGCGGTCCTTCAATAGGTAAAATAGGAAATATTATGAACCCCTCAAATCTCTTTTTTTGCAGGTCACATGATATCTGATTATGGTCAGATTTCAAAACTACATAGGTATAAACAGAGTGTTTTAGAAACATGTTTCCACTTTGTAGCTTCTTGCAGACCTCCTCATTCAGCATATTGAGACTTAGTAAAACTTACCTTCACAGTAATAGGAATAAAAAATGGTACACATTTCTTTCACATTTTCATTCCAATCTAAATTCTTAAAAATTGCTTATTTTAAAATTTGGCTCTTGGAAAGAAAAGGAAAAAAAAATTATAACATGTAATAATAAATTTTTTACAACACAGCATAGTTTGCACAAAGTAATTTTTTTGCCTTTTTTGCTGTTCTCAGAATATATTAAATTTCACAAAAAATAGTGATTTCAATCGTACTCATCACTTAACAGCGGCCAAAAAAAACACAATCTCAAAGATTGTTAAAAAAAAAACAACATGCTATTCTCAAAAAAAAAAACAAGATACAAATCACAGATATATAAAATGCACACAGCTAACAACATTTTTTAACTTTAACTTACAAAAACTGTAAATGGTGTCGCTTTAAAATATTCACCGAATCTAAAGATGAATTTTTGGAGGATGCACCACGCCCACAACGTTTTCCTTCAGTGATGTGGAAATGTTCTACTTTTCTCGAGGGGCAAACAAAGACCAATGCCACCTTTGTCACGCGCAAGATTTTCAAAAGAGTTCTGTTACGAGGGGATCCTAACAAAAAATACTCGTGCGGCACAGCAAGTGTGATGAAACACCTAACCCTTCATCCAAACAATCTTGCACGAGAAGAGTGCAAACAGATGAGAAACACTCCTGTTCTGTATCTGTACAAAAGAATCACAAATAAATGTATATTAATAACTTTCAAATTTATACTATTCCATTACTGTACAAACACATTTTATATAAATACTGACTAAGAAACTATAGCCCTGAACCACAAGTGTGACGATGGTTAAAACACTACATGCATAGTGCATACTACTTTGAAGCAGTTCATGCCCTAAAGCCTACCTCACTAAAACACTACATGCTAACTGACTAAATGATTACAGTACTATAAGGAGACACACTGGGTGAGTGACAGGGTGTTTGCAAGAAGTGTATGAATACTAACTAGTGAATTGAAGGTGTGAAACACAACTGTGTAGGTGATTAGAGGACTGCATCCATACTGCATAGGCATTTAAAGCAGTCCATGTGCTAAGACCTGGCTCACTGCATGACTACTTGGGTACTGACTGAATGATTAGAGTACAGCAAGGAGAGTGCCTAGGTGAATTTATAAGTGGTAGGCTTTTCGCACAGGGAATGGATTAGTACTTGGTACTGAATGGGTCACTAGAGGACTGCAAAGGGAGTGACAGGGTGTTTCCTGGAAGTGTATGGATACTGACTGGGGAATTGAAGGTGTGAAAGACAACCTTGTAGGGGGTTAGAGGACTGCATGCATAGTGGATAGGGGTTTGAAGAAGTCCATGTGCTAAGGCCTGGCTCAGTGCATGAATACTTAGGCAGTGACTGAATCATTAGAGTACTGGAAAGAGAGTGTCTTGGTGAATTTATAAGTGTTTGGGTTTTGGCACAGTGAATGGATTAGTACATGGTGTTGAATGGGTCACTAGAGGACTGTAAAGGGAGTGACAGGGTGTTTCCTGGAAGTGTATGGATACTGACTACGGAATTGAAGGTGTAACAGACAATTGTATAGTATGTTAGAACACTACATGCATACTACATAGACATTTGAAGCAGTCTATTTGGTACTTAGAAACTGACTAAATCATCAGACTACTTCTAGGACCAGTGCTTGGGTAAAACTTTTAAATTTTCAGTTCTGCCACAGTGAAGAGAATAGTACATGGTACTGCACCTTAGTGTCAAACCCTGACTCATTTTATCAATGCATAAGCAAAGACTAGCTTCTAATGCTACTAAAACATGAGAACATGACAGGTTTTAAAAGAGTTATCTTCTAAAAAATACACAATGTTACCAAATGCTTCTCTCACAGTGGTTCCCAAATGCACACAGACTCACAGTGTGACTCTAGACAACAACCACTATACCTAGGATTTTGCCAAAAATCATTCACTACTGTGGAAGTGGTAAGGGAACTGCACACAATCTAGATATTTAAGGACTGCACTTTTGTGTCAAAGCCTGACTCATTTAATCAAAGCATAAGCAAACACTGGCTTCTAATGCTACTAAAACTTAACAACATGACATGTTTTAAAACAGTTATCTGTCACCAAATACATGATGTTACCAAATGCTTCTCTCACAGTGGTTCCCAAATGCACACAGACTCACAGTGTGATTTTAGACAAGCAACGCTATCCTAGGAGTTTACCAAAACTCATTCACTAGTCTAGAAGAGTTAATGGTACTGCACACAATCTACATATTTAAGTACAGCACATTAGTGTCAAAGCATGACTCATTTAATCAACGCATAAGCAAAGACTGGATTCTAATGCTACTAAAACTTCACAACATGACAGGTTTTAAAACAGTAATCTGTCAGCAAATACATGATGTTACCAAATGCTTCTCTCACAGTGATCCCAAATACACACTAACTCACAGTGTGATTCTAGACAAGCACCACTATCCCTAGGAGTTTACCAAAACTCATTCACTACAGTGCAAGTGGTAAGGGAACTGCAGACAATCTACATATTTCAGGACTGCACTTTTCTGTCAAAGCCTGACTCATTTAATCAAAGCATAACCCATAACTGTCTTCTAATGCTACTAAAACTTCACAACATGACAGGTTAAAACAGTTATCTGTCAGCAAATACACAATGTCACCAAATACTTCTCTCACAGTGGTTCCCAAATATACACTAACTCACAATGTGATTCTAGACAAGCACCACTATCCCTAGGAGTTTACCAAAACTCATTCACTACAGTGCAAGTGGTAAGGTAACTGCACACAATCTACATATTTCAGGACTGCACTTGTGTGTCAAAGCCTGACTCATTTAATCAAAGCATAAGCAAAAACTGCTTCTAATGCTACTAAATCTTGACAACAAGACAGGTTTTAAAACATTTATCTGTCAGCAAATACACAATGTTACCAAATGCTTCTCTCACAGTGGTTCCCAAATGCACACATACTCACTGTGTGATTCTAGACAAACAATACTATCCCTTGCACTATACCAAAACACATTTCTTCATCTAGAAGAAGTACTACATTTTAGTATAGAAACATAACATAACTCATTTCACAAATTCATAAACAATGACTGGTTTCTAGTTCTACCAAAATATAAAAACAGCACAGTTATCTGTCTGCAAACACATGAAAAACACAAATGCTTATCACAGAATGGTTCTACATGCACACACACTGTCAATAAGATTGTAGAGAAAAAAAAGAACTCCCTATACTTTAGCAGGAGAAATACATTAGTCTGATTAAAATCAAAATAGTCTACATACATCCCCTCACAATTAAATAACTCATCTTTCAAGTTCTTATGCAAATTAAGAAGTATATCAGTCACTCACCATATTTTCTTTTACAGAATCTCTGCACTGTGCACCTCTCAGCAAAAACAAAGAATGGAAAAGTTTCCCTTTCATTTTCCACACATATACATGTAAACATCAAATCACAATCCTTCACACATAAACTCAAAAGCAAACACACATTTCTATTGGTTAAACATTTCAACCCTTTCCAACTGAAATACATTTCAACCCTTCCCCCAATCTGCCTTCTGCCTGTTACCATAGAAACAGGTCATGGAACACTGCACTGAGCACACAGGTCAGAAGTTCAGCCCACAATGTTGCTAAACAAGAGAGGAAGTGTGCTTCACTTTTCAACATATCAGCTAATCAGATATAATGTTCCTTACAATCTGTTTTTGTTAACCAATAAGAATCATACCTTTAAAAAACAGAAATATACACCCTACCTTTCAGTGTACAAAGTAGTCATACAACCAATGATTTCTTCTCTTTTTTAAAAAAAAAAATTTCCGTGGATCCGCGCACCCAACGCGATAGGATGCGCGCACCGTGCGCGCATTTCGCCGTTTTTTTTTTTTTTTAAAGGGGGCCTCAGGGGGTCCTTCTGGGACCCCCTAAGCACCTCTAGAGGGTCAGAGTATTTCCACTCTGCCCCCTTTATATGTTTTACACACTTATTCCCCTTGCTTCTTCAGCCTCGCTTCTACCGAGACAGAAAATGGCCGCCAACAGTTCCTGGTTTCGAATGTAGAGAGACACTCGACAGCCAATTAGCATTCAGCGCGCGATCGGGATGGTGCGCGCTCGGTTCGGGGAGGGTGCGCATACGGTGCGGGTATGGTCCGCGGATCCTCCCCGGCCATAGATATTTATGTACTTTTAACTCTAATTTTCTCAGGAACTACTGAACGGATTCAAACCATTTATGCAAAAGGCACGAGTCTGAACTGAGGACTACCTCTTTGCCAAATTTGGTGGCATTCCATTCAGCGGTTCGGGCTGTAGCTGCGACAACAGATCCTATGGGAAAATGCATGGGGAAAACGCGTTTAGGGACCCCCCTTTTTTCTCGGCCCCCGCTTGACGAATCACCACAAAACTTTCAGAGTAGGAGCGGAGCGGAGCTGGCCAAAAGTTTGGAAAATTTCGCGAGGATTCATCAACCGGCGCCAGACTTATTGGAAATAGAATGTTGCGGATTTCCTACGGAAAATAGGTCCTAACTACTATAACTATCTACTGGTGACCGCCAGTAGATAATATATACATATATACATATATACATATATACATATATATATATATATATATATATATATATATATATATATATATATATGTATATATTATCTACTGGCGGTCGCCAGTAGATAGTTATAGTTAGGACCGTGTTTCCATAGGAAATCCGCAACATTCTATTTGGAATAACTTTGGCGTCGGTTGACGAATCCTCGCGAATTTTTCAAAACTAATGGGGCGCTACGCTCCGCTCCTACCCTGAAAGTTTCGGGGTGATTCGTCAAGCGGGGGCTGAGAAAAAAGGGGGGTCCCAAAACGCGTTTTCCCCATGCATTTTTCCATAGGACCTTTAGTCCGAGCTACAGCCCGAACGGCTGAACAGAATTATGTGAAATTTGGCAGAGAGGTAGCCCTCAGGTCAGGGATGTGCCTTTTGCAGGTCTTGCGTAAATCTGTTCAGTATTTCTTGAGAAAATAGCATTTAAATCAATATATATATCTGTGGGCGCGCTCCGTGCGCTTACCGTGCGCTTACGGTAAGCTTACCGTACGCGTACGGTGCCGTGCGCGAGCGCGATTCTGATTGGTTGTTAGATCAAAGTAAACATTCGAATCGGTCGAAACCAGGAAGTATCGGCCGCCATTTTCTGTCTCTCCCACTGAAAAAAAAAGGTTGATAACATGAATAGGGGGCAACGAAGAGAGTTGCAGACCCCCTAGCGTTCGTCAGGGGGTTCACGAAGGACCAAAAAGTATGAAAAATAAATTTAATAATTTTTCAAAAAATCGCGGGGTGCGTGTACGGTAAGCTTACCGTACGCGTACGGTAAAAAAACATAAAAAAATAAAAAAGAATTAACAATCACATTTAATATATAAATCTAAGGACCCCCAAGAGAGAAAAAAACAATTGATATTTTGTAAAAAATGGCGAGGCGTGCACGGTACGAAATGCGCAACGTGGGCGCTCGGTGCGCGAAGCGCAACGAGTGCCCACAGTGCGCGCACGGTGCGCGAAGCGCACCGTGCGCGCAAAAATTAAAAATAAATACATAACTTAGCATTTAAAAAACCGTACAAATTCACTGAAAAAACCATAGGTTTCACACACGTTATAGTTAGGAATTAGCATTTAAAAAACCTTGCAAATTCACTGAAAAAAACATAGGTTTCACACATGTTATACTTAGCTGTACATTTCACTCGTAAAAAACCAATGAAATTCCACGTTATAGTTAGATCAGGTAACTATAACTTGCGCGACCGCAATCCACAATGTGTCATTTGAGATGTCATCATTGATGTGATGAGTGATGTCACTAACCATGTCATGAGTGATGTAATATGTTACGTCATCAGCAGTGGATTGCGGGTGCGCAAGTTATAGTTACCTGATCTAACTATAACGTGGAATTTCATTGGTTTTTTACGAGTGAAATGTACAGCTAACTATAACATGTGTGAAACCTATGGTTTTTTCAGTGAATATATATATATATATATATATATTTTTTTTTTTTTCTTTTCTTTTTTTTTCACTGAAAAAACCATAGGTTTTACAGATGTTATAGTTAGGAATTAGCATTTAAAAAACCTTTGAAATTCACTAAAAAAAACAGTGATGTCTTTTGAGATGTCATCAGTGATGTCATCAGTGATGTCACTGGCCATGTCATGAGTGATGTAATATGTGACATCATCAGCAGTGCATTGCGGGCTAGCAAGTTATAGTTAGCTCAACTAACTATAACAGGCGAATTTCTCTGGTTTTATAGGAGTCAAATGTTCAACTAACTATAACGTCCCTGAAACCTATGTTTTTTTTAGTGAATTTCAAAGGTTTTTTAAATGCTAATTCCTAGCTATAACGTCTGTAAAACCTAGGGGTTTTTCAGTGAATTGCAAAGGTTTTTTAAATATTAATTTCATATTTTAATATTTATAAAACCTATATTTTTTCTATTATATTTTTAAATATTTTGGAACTCTATTATACTTCTTGTTTTTAACTTTCAAAATCATGTAATGTTTTATATCTTCCCCCAAAAATATGTATATATTTTTTTGGGGGGGAGAAAACTGCACTTCCATACCAGTAGCGTACCAAGCTCCATCACCACACGAATCCTATCCGCCATATTGCTAAACTCGTAAATGATGCGCATTTCGTATCCGACGAGTTCGTGGCACCGCGTCCCGCGTAACATCATATACGCATGAAGTCACCCCTACTTGGTATCCGACGGGTGCGCAGTACCAAGGCACGCGTTACGTCATGTACGTATGGGGTTGCACCTGCTGCGCGTTGCGTATTCGACTAGTACACGCTGCCAGGCCCTGTGTTACGTCACAGACGTATAGTATCACTCCGGGTACGCCATTCCCTTTTTTTTTGTCTCGAAAGTATATCTAAATAACTTTAAACAGTATATGAGAGCACGCGAAAATCTAAATTATTTTAAACATTTATATATTTCTAACTGTAATAAACTTATATTATGATAAATATATTTTGTCAAAATCGCATCAGGTGTGGCCTCCTTGCGCGCTCGGTGCGTGATTGCCATGTGACTTTAAAAAAAAGCATTTGATTGGTTCATAACATTTCCCATTGTAACAGTTGTATGACCCCACCCATTTTACTCATTCTCTCTACAGCGTTTGATGAGAGACACCTCTTCTGCTTAGAAAGCTTTTTTGAAAAGTGTTTTCCTGTATACACATATCTTATGCTACATACAACATGCAACGATCATCTTGATCAATATTCATGCTCTGTACATTAGCCTTCCACGTGTGATTGCCATGCATCTCAAACGTTCCATCAAAAAACAAATATGTGTTACACGATGCCCCTGGTGTGTGTGTCTGCACATTATTGTGCTGCCTTTCGGCCTGGGTATTGCTGGCTCTAAGAAGCATTATCAGCCACAGGCAGACTGCACATCCTAGATCACATGCCATCTCATTAACGATAGTTTACGCCCTCCCGACACATGCTACACTAATCTAAATTGCACACTCTGCAAGGTCAAAACTACAAAACAAACACACATAAGTACACTTCCTGGCCAGGCAGGAACTGAACAACGCCCAAGTCCCCGGAATAATTATTCACACCCCTACGCTGGCCTGGTGTACGCAAGCCCAGCTCACTTTGCGTACGTATAAATAGGATAACCACGACGCCACACGTCCCTCTTCTTCCACACTACCTCAAATGATTTGCCACATCCACCTCGCATATCACAATGCGCAATAAAAAAAATAAATGGATCAATGAGGTGTACTCCATCCTGCCAATCAACACGGGTACTAAATTGTGTACCCTACTGCCCGTCATCTACGAAAGGGATCCATGAGGTGTACACTCTCCTGCAATCAACACTCCATCTGAATTGTGAGCACTGCTGCCCGTAGTGTTTGCTCACACAACTATGACAGCAGGTAAGCAGAGCGGCCTGGGTGCACAGGGCCTCCAATTGAGGTGTGGGGTGCTTCAGCCTAGCTGCGCAGGTCCGAACAAACGATATTGCCATGTGTTATGATGTGATCTTTGACCTCATTCTGTCACATCTCTGTCTCATTTTAAAGACCTGCTAGACTGTACTGTAGGCCTGAGCCAGCGGGCAGCGCTGCCCTACAGACACCTCTTCAGCGCGGTGCTGTGAGAGGGATGGGATGCATCAGCCAGACTGCGCACGTGCGAATAAGCGATATTGCCATGTGTTATGACGCGATCTTTGACCTCATTCAGTCACATCTCTGTCTCATTTTAAAGACCTGCTATACCATAAGGTAAGCCTGAACCTAGGGGCAGCGCTGCCCTACAGACACCTGGTGGTTCTGCGGGAGGGGTGGGGTGCATCACCCTGAGTGCGCACGTGTGAAAAAGCAATGTTGCCGTGCGTAATGATGTGATCTCTGACCTCATTCAGTCACATCGGTCTAATTTTAAGGACCTGCTGGACCGTACTGTAGGCCTGAGCCAGTGGGCAGCGCTACTCTACAGACACATGGCGTTGGCTTTTAGGACACTGTAGTGAGCTCCTTACTAAGTGTACATGCACACAGGCTCCCGCCACTGCATTACACGCGCACATTATCCTTCTAGCATGCGCTCTGTTCCTTTGTATGTGAACGTTGCCATAACATATTATTATTTAACCTTGTGTGTTCTCGTGCACTCCAACTCCTCCTTGAACCACGATTACCACTAACAGTTGGTAGATCGTACTTCAAAAACAAAGGATGCACTCAACTCCTATTTTCTATCAAGCTTGAAATAAACCTTCATTTACCTCCAGACGTTTCCACCATTAAATTATTTCTCCCTTTTCAGACAAAGCGGCGATAATTTAAACGCCGTTTCTTGATAATATGCCCCTTAGATTCTAGTAGAATTACATACTAACATTCTACTATGACTTACATTGGAATACTACACAGAGCACATGACTTTACAGCAATGAGCTCATAGTTTCATCCACGAGTCTTGACACCGGTAGGGGTAAGACTTACTCTTCCCACTCCCTATATTGTATAAACGTAAACTAACACTTCTTCCACAAATATGCTACAGCGCCCAGAGCATATCACTTTACAGCAATGAGCTCACAATTTAGGCTCACGGTTTAATCCCCAAGTCTTCACACCAGTAGGGATGAGTAGTTCGCTTCCCACTCCCTATATACTATAAACGCATACTAACACTACTTACACACTTATACTACAGCGGCTAGTATCCTACACCACCCAGAGCCCATCACTTTACAGCAATCAGCTCGGTTTCATCCCCAAGTCTTCACACCGGTAAGCGTAACTACTTCGCTTCCCGCTTCCGGTATACTATCAACACACAGTAGCGGTCAGTAGTTTGCTTCCCACTCCCTTTATGGTATAAACGCCTACTAACACACGTATGCTACAAACACCAGACCACATCACTTTACAGCAATGACCTCACTGTTTAGACTCTCGGTTTCATACCCGAGTGTAGCACCATATCATATCACCACACTTTCAGACCGTTAACAGTGATAACTACCTACTGTCGACCGCCAGTAGGTAATCCAGAACAAATTACAATAGTTCCTTGATTCTTTTAGCTTTAAAAAATTCTCTCTATTACTGTCTTTCTACTTTTCCATATAAATAGTTTTTTTAATATTCAAGTATACATCGAAGTCAGAAATGCAACGTATTCTATCAACACACTTACTAGAATATTCTACATCACGTGGAGGTTAAAAGTTCATAAATTTTTTTAAACCTAACGATATTTTTTTTGCAACATTTTCCCGAACATTTAAGAGCACGCGCAGGATAAAAGTTCACGATTGTTTTCAGTTCAACAGTGCCTTCCAAATGCAAGTAGCAGGTGTGGTTGAGTTGAGCAAATTTTCCTATAATATGTACTATAATATGTACGTGCAAACTGCTTTTTCTTAACCAATCAGAAACATACTTTTCCACAAAACGAATGTGCACCCTACCTTTAAAAAACAATGCTTTTCATCTCCATCAGGTACCGTTTTGTATGCGAAAAGAAACTAGTTCCCCATCTTTAAACATATCTCTTATTCTACGAAGGAACTGCATGAGCTACAGACATCTTTCCATACCTTCCAGCCATACCTTCAAAATGCTTGTGTGGATCGTAGGACATAGCTATGTTTTCTGGTGCAAGAGGTATGCAGAACAGAGACGTATTGACTTAGACCTAGGTTTACAAAATGTGGACATTAAATGGTTTGGACAGAGCGGATTGAAGTGTCCCCAATTGTTGCCTTTGGTTAAAACCTGTTTGCATCTCCAACACCCTGACCTCATGATTGTGCACTGTGGTGGAAACGGCCTAGGCACATTGACTTGGGTAGATTTGGAAATGCTTATGAAGGACACCTTTGGACAATTGATGTTACTTTTGCCTCAAACTGTCTTTGTATATTCCAATATATGTCAAAGACAGAAGTGGAAATGATCCAAACAATTTTGTCCTCAGATTGAAAAATCTCGGAAAAAAGTCAATAAAGCTGTCTCTGCATACCTCAGAGACCACAAAATGGGGTCCATATACAACAACAACATACGTTTTGATATGGCGGATATATACAGAAGTGATGGAGTACACTTCACAGATCAGGGAAACCGAGTTTTCCTGAATAACTTGAAGCTGTGCATCCGCACTTATATGTAGCTCCAACTAATGAACACAAGGGCTCTTTTTAGAGCCACCCTATAACTTACAACTTAGGCCCGCTACTTTAGGGCCAGATAACGCCAACTCCCGCACCCTCGCCCAAATTTATTCTCCACACAGTTGTGGCGCAGCAGCCAGAACATCTCACTTTGCAGCACAGATCTCTCACTTTGATCCCTAGCTCTACTCACCCATAGGGGTGAGTAGTTTGCGCTCTACAAATACCATATTGATTTACCATCGCTCTTCCTATACAACACCACCTGAGCACCATACACACGTTACAATGTTCTAAACAAAGGTTCATCCAAGTACCTATAACTACATGCTGACACTAATTGCACAGATGAGGCACAGCGGCCATACCACATGACTTCACAGCATATGACACATGAGACTCTAGACAATACCTCACATATATTCTGTACCCTAGGACTTTCATACCAGTACGGGTCAGTAGTTCGTCCTAGTAGTCATAAACACATCCGGACAAAACTTCCACAACTGTAGTGCTGCCGCCATGGCACATGACTTCACAGCATAAGACACACAATTTGGGCTCACGCTTTAATCCCCGAGTCCGGCACCAGCTCACCTTACCCGCATCAGACTCTACCCAATACCTCACTTAATTTCCGTAGCCCACCACTTACACACCAGTAGGGGTAAATACTTTGCTTCGCACCCCCTCTATAGCACCCCCTAAACACCCCACAGTGGTTACCCTCCTATTTCCCACTTCTTTCCCCCTTTTTTCCCCATTTTTTCACCTTACTCACTTCAACGGAATCACAAAATGGCGGCCAACACTTCCTAGTTGCAACCGCTCGCAGCCAATCACCAGCAAGCTCGTGCTTGTAACGCCTCAGCCAATCAGATGGCAGAATTCTCAAATATCGATATCTGTAAATTTCGATATTTCTCAAAAACTACTGAACAGATTTACACCAAATGAACAAAAGTGTGCTTTCTAGACCAAGACCCTTCTCTCTTCCAAATCTGGTGTAATTCCGTTCACCCGTTCCACCTGTCTAAAGTTTCCTATGGAAATTAACATTGAAAAAAAACGTTTTGGGCCCCCCTTCATGAATCACCCCCAAACTTTCAACATAGGAGCTGATCTCAACAAACAATTAATTTCGCGAAGATTCGTCAATCTGCGCCAAAGTCATTGCGAATAGAATGTTGCCATTTTCCTATAGTAACTAGGTCCTAACTATAAGTACCTACTTGCGATCACCAGTAGGTAATATATATATATATATATATATATATACACATATATATATGTGAACAAGGCGAAAGCTGAAACGCGTTGTGTGTGCAGTCCATTAAACCAGCTTTAAAACTGCAAATCTCCTTGGCGTCCGTGTATACTTTCTGAAGAGAAAAGTGTGGAGTTTCATATATATATATATATATATATATATACACATATACATATATATATATACATATTATCTACTGGCGGTCGCCAGTAGATAGTTATAGTTAGGAACGTGTTTCCATAGGAAATCTGAAAATTCTATTTTGAATAACTTTGGCGCCGGTTGACGAATCCTCGCGAATTTTTCAAAAAAGTGGGGCACTCCGCTCCGCTCCTACCCTGAAAGTCTCGGGGTGATTAGTCAAGCGGGGGCCGCGAAAAAAGGGGGGTCCCAAAACGCATTTTCCCCATGCATTTTTCCATAGGAACCTTTAGTCCAAGGTACAGCCCGAACTGCTGAACAGAATTACTTGAAATTTGGCAGAGAGCTAGTCCTCAGGTCAGGGATGTGCCTTTTGAATATCTGGAGTCAATCTGTTCAGTAGTTCCAGAGAAAATTTCAGTTAAAAGTACATATATATCTATAAGCGCGCACCGTGCGCGCACGGAGCGCGCACGGAGCGCGCACGGTGACGTGCGCGAGCGCAATTCTGATTGGTTGTTAGATGTCAGTAAACATTCGAATCGGTCGAAATCAGGAAGTGTCGGCCGCCATTTTGTCTCTCGCAGTCTGAGGCAGTGAAAAACAAAGGTGGAGAACGTGAAAAGGGGGCAGGGTGGACAGTTCCTGACCCCCTAGCCTTTGTCAGGGGTCACTGAAGGACCCCCAAGGGTGAAAAAAACATTTATTTTTTTGACGAAAAAGCGCGGGGTGCGCGCACAGTGAAAAACCTGAAAAAATAAAAAATATTAATAAATACATAGCATTTAAAAAAACGTACAAATTCACTTAAAAAACCATAGGTTTCACACACGTTATAGTTAGGAATTAGCATTTAAAAAACCTTGCAAATTCACTTAAAAAACCATAGGTTTCACACATGTTATAGTTAGCTGGACATTTCCCTCGTAAAAAACCAATGAAATTCCCCCGTTATAGTTAGTGCAGGCAACTATAACTCACGCAACCGCAATCCTCTGCTGATGACGTCACATATTACATCACTGTATTTAGACATCTATTTACCCATGTCTTCTTCCATTAATCTTTAGCTATACATATATTACAAATATTTATTTTTCAGAAAGACACATATGTAATCAGTGATGTAATATCTGACATCATCAGCAGAGGATTGCGGTCGCGTGAGTTATGGTTGCCTGCACTAACTATAACGGGGGAATTTCATTGTTTTTTTACAAGGGAAATGTCCAGCTAACTATAACATGTGTGAAACCTATGGTTTTTAAGTGAATTTGCAAGGTTTTTTAAATGCTAATTCCTAACTATAACGTGTGTGAAACCTATGTTTTTTTAAGTGAATATATAGATACACACACATATGCACACACATATACACACACACACACACACACATATATATATATATATATATATATATATATATATATATATATATATATATATCGAGAAACACCACGTCTTCAACAAAGACAACGTGCAGCGCACTCCTGGCTCAATCAAAAATCCATTTATTTAGTAGTTTCCGTGAAAGCTAACACACGCATTCCGGCACCCTGGCCTTCGTCAATGTTAGTTTGTTTACTCATTAAACACCTTTAAATAACAAGTTAACTCATTGGACCACAGGGCTGGCTAGCGAAATAGACAGAGGACTTTCCGTTGTAATTGCAGAAAGTCAATGTTACCACAGCGGCCATTTTAGCCTTGTCATTGCACATAAATCTGTAATAGAAGCATTTCCAAATAAACGGCCATTTCGACCGCATCAAACAAAATGTAAAAATACAAAAAGGGGAAATGCAAGAAACGCAATTACAAACAATATATGTAAACGTACATATGACAATTTCTCATTGTTGACTGTCTAAATCAATTCATTACTAAATTGCAGCGCATTCTCTTTAGAACAATCGCAAAAAGCCACATTCTGACATAGGCCAATTGGGCCCAATTCATCGACATCAAAAAATTATTATAAACAGTCGCTTATTAGACAGGTTCTCATAGTTAACTGTCTACACCAATTCATTATGGACATTGCTGTGTTGATGAAAATCATTCTACAGAATTGAGCCCACCAATGCACGTTGTCTTTGTTGAAGACGTGGTGTTTCTCGATAATTAGATTGCGATCTCATCCGCGCAATCGGCGCACCTACAATGCTGAGAGCAAGGGAGTCGGGCGTCCCTGTTTGCAAAAATATATGCATATATATATATATATATATATATATATATATATATATATTACCTACTGGCGGTCGCCAGTAGGTAGTTATAGTTAGGACCCCTTTTCCATAGGAAATCCGCAACATTCTATTTTGAATAACTTTGGCGCCGGTCGACGAATCCTCGCGAATTTCTCAAAATAGGTGGGGCGCTACGCTCCGCTCCTACCCTGAAAGTCTCGGGGGGATTCGTCAAGCGGGGGCTGAGATAAAAGGGGGGTCCCAAAACGCGTTTTTCCCATGCATTTTTCCATAGGACCTTTAGACAGGGCTACAGCCCGAACGGCTGAACAGAATTACTAGAAATTTGGCAGAGAGGTAGTCCTCAGGTCAAGGAAGTGCCTTTTGTAGGTTTGGTGTAAATCTGTTCAGTAGATTCTGAGAAAATAGCCTTTAAATCAATATATATATCTGAGCCAGCTTACGGTACGCTTACCGTAAGCTTACCGTACGCGTACGGTGGCGTGCGTGAGCGCGATTCTGATTGGCTCTTAGATCTTAGTAAACATTCCAAACAGCCGAAACCAGGAAGCGGCGGCCGCCATTTTCTCTCTCGCACTGAGAGCTAGGTTGTTAAATAAAACCAATAAACATGTAAAGGGGCTGTTTAGACAGCTCCCACACACATAGCCATGTTGAGGGAGTCCCCAAAGACCCCCCAAGGCCAAAAATGCAATTTTTATTTTTTCGCTAATTTCGCCGATTACGCTTACTGTACGCGTACGGTAAAAAATGTAAAAAAAAAATACTATCCACACTCACCCCACCCCCTGTGCTTTTGGTGGCCGCATGCCACCAAATGTGCAGGGCTTATTATAGGTGTGAAAAACCACAATATTTTAAACAAAAATAATAAAAGAAAAAATTAACAACACTCTCTCCACCCCACTTATAAAAATTACGAAAAATTAAAATATTACCTTTCAAAACGAAGTGCATCATATGTCCTCCATGTGCGCACGGTGCGCGAAGCGCATCGTGCGTACATGGCCCATCTAGCGTAACGTGGGCACGCGGTGCGCGTAGCGCACCGCGTGCCCACCGTGCGTGCACGGCACTAACTGCGTAAAGTGGGCGCGCGGTGCGCGAAGCGCACCGCGTGGTTACTGTGCGCGCACGGTGCGCGCACGGAACAAACTGCGTTAAGTGGGCGCGCACGCCACGAATGGCGTAAAGTAACTTAGCATTTAAAAAACCGTACAAATTCACTGAAAAAACCATAGGTTTCACACACGTTATAGTTAGGAATTAGCATTTAAAAAACCTTGCAAATTCACTGAAAAAACCATAGGTTTCACACATGTTATAGTTAGCGGAAATTTTACTGATAAAAAACCAGTGAAATTCCCCCGTTATAGTTAGTGTAGGCAACTATAACTCACGCGACCGCAATCTTCTGCTGATGACATATGTGTCTTTATGAAAAAAAAATATTTGAAATATATGTATAGCTAAAAATGTATGGAAGAAGACATGGGCAAATAAGTGTCTAAATACAGTATTAGCATCAGCAGAGGATTGCGGTCGCGTGAGTTATAGTTGCCTACACTAACTATAACGGGGGAATTTCACTGGTTTTTTATCAGTAAAATTTCCGCTAACTATAACATGTGTGAAACCTATGGTTTTTTCAGTGAATATATATATATATATATATATATATATATATATATATATATATATATATATATATATATATCACAAAAGGATCCCAGAGCTACAACCATCCACACGAACGGCGTAACAACAGGAAACAGACTCCGCAGGCAAAGTTGATAGTTAGTGATGATTTATTCCAGCATCAATTGTCCAAATGAAGCGTTTCGGCCGCCAGACATGCGGTCTTGATCACATAGCGCTGTAATGATGAGTGAGTGCAATATATACAAGTGGTGGTGGCAGTATTTTCACTATGTTCATCGTAATGACTGCACTGTTTTGCAACGTGTGGTGACTATGGGTAAATGCAGTAAGTCAACTGTATTGCATCACAAAATTTTACTACAGTGAGTAAGGCCAGTGTATTTTTACTATGTTCATCGTAATGACTGCACTGTTTTGCAACGTGTGGTGACTATGGGTAAGCGCAGTAAACCAACTGTATTGCATCACAGAATTTTACTACAGTGAGTGCAGCCAGTGTAAACAGACTATATAATGCCATCTGTCTAACCAAGCCAGTGGTTGCCTGAGTCATACTGCAAATACAGCACTGTTACCTATATGGGGGCTATCGGTATCTACAGCTAACAAACAGAAATTTGTGTGTGTTACTGCTGTTACGGACACATTGTCACACGTGAGTACCAGTCTGTGTAGTGCGAGCTGCTGTAGTCGATGTTAACTGCTATGTCGCTCTAAGAAGTATATGGTTAAAATTAAAAGACCGCAACTTAGAGTTACCCTTGATGGCAGGGCATCACGTAAATCAAAGTGTAATCATGTATATGAAGAGACACTGGCTAGTCGTGAGTTGTGCATGTCCTACTGCGAGATAATGCATGCTGCGAAACAGGCTACATAACAGCATAAATGCAAAGCTATCTGCCACTAAAATAACACTGATTAGGGGTGTGAGAGAGGGTGGAGTGTGCCTGTAGGCGTGTATATACAAAATGAGGAAGGTGTATGTGCAGTTAAAACACATACAGTGCGTTTTACAGTGGTGATTGTACCTCCTCATAAGCATTTGTTTGACATCTAAATGCAAAGTGTGATATGTGTTACATACATGTGCAGAAAAAAAACTTTACGTTGCCTACCAAAATTGTACATAGCATAGTTCACATAGAGTTCATAGGTATGTAACATGACATATTCTGAAAAAATTACTAATTGATTCATGTTCATACGTCTGCATAGCATGTATACATGTATTGACCATCCTTTCGCAGCATGTGATAAGTGTTGATACTGCAAGTGCTCGCAATCCCGCATGAAGATAAGTAGAATAACAGTATAAATACTGGGCATAATCTCAGTGGTCGAGCATGGCTATATTGACAGGATGCTCAATTCCATGTGAATACTAGAAGTGTGAAAGTAGGGCTATGTGCTAACAGTAATAAAATATGTACACTAATGACGATAGATACAAAGCAACAGAGAAAAAGCAAGTTCTTAAAGTTTGTATGATTAAATTCGTGTCACAGGAAATGGTGCAGATCCTCTGTAGTATTCAGACCTGCGGGCGCCTTGGTATTGAATTGAAGGACATACCTACTCTCAAGCTGCCTCAACAATCTCTCCCTATTGCCACCACGTCTAAGTGGTGGAACACAGTCGATGACTGAATATTGGAGGTGCTCTAGATTGTTGTTGTGCATTTCCTTGAAATGCCTGGCTACAGGGTAGGCTGGGTCGTTGTTTACTATTGCTCTCGGGTGCTGCAGTATACGCAAGTGTACTTGTAATTTAGTGCTCCCAATGTAACGTAGCCCACAGTTACATTCGAGCATGTACACCGCAAACTCCGTTCTACAGGTTAATCTTTGTCTTATGGTAAGTGGCGCGTGTCTGAAAGCGGAGTCTACCTTTGTGATGTTCTTGCCGAACTTACATGCCCTGCAACTCTGGCATTTAACAAAAGCCTTTCTGTTTGCTAGCCAATTTTGTGTAGTAATGATCTCAGGACTGTTTCTGACTAGTGCATCCCTCATGGAGAAAGCTCTCCTATATGTGATGTCTGGTTTGTGTGCTACAGCAAGTCCTAGTATAGGATCTGATCTGGTTATCCCCCAGTGTTTGTTAATAGCTAATCTGATGACTCTTTCTTCCATGTTGTGTGTTATGATGAGTCTGGGGGTGACTAGGCTGTTGGGCTCGGCCATATATATATGCTTCGCTCCCCTATGACCACTGACCTAAAGCAAAAGAACTGCCAAACTGCCGCTTTGCCTAGCATCAATTAAAAGAATTGTGGTGGGTTAGGTGTGGACTTGGTTTGTGAATAAAAGAATTGAGTATAATGGCGCAGCACATCAGGGCTTTGCTCACAGACTTCCCTCATTTTCAGGATATGAATTAGACCTCTCTAGAATTCGGTTTTAGGGTCCACTTTGGTACAGAGACCAGAGATCCTAGGAATAGATTACCACAAACAGCCGCCACACCAACTTCCTCCACACACACCGCAGTGCTAGGAAATGCAAGGAATAAATAAAAAAGTGCTAATATAAAGTGTATTTCAATGTAGAAGGATAATATGCATGGAGTAGCGATGCTCAGTATTGCAATGGTGTACATACATAATATCGAGGTTTTTTTTATCGATATACATTAATATTGAGTTTTTAATATCGTAGGGACGGAATATTTATGTCAAGAATATCGTCGACCAGAATATCGATTTAAGGTAAGAAATATCGAAGTACATAATATCGAAGTTATTAATATTGATACAAAAATATCGATGTTAATAATATCGATGTTTATATTACTATGTATTTTATATGTATGTATTATATGTTTTTTGTTAAGTATTGTATTTTTTGACATATATGTATAAACTTTTTAGAAGTTAGTATTTTATGCGTTTTAGTACTGTAGCGGGTTGTGGATTTATAGGGGAATAGGGTGGGAAGTAATTTAATTAGAGTTAATTAAATAATATTTTTTAGGAATTATTAATTATTTTTAATTAAGTTTTGCGTTTTAGTTCTGTAGCCGGTTTTGGGTTTAAAGGGAATAGGGTGGGGAGTAATTTAATTGTAATTAAGTAATTATTATTTTTTGTTCATCGGTATTGATAATTAATTGATTGTTCATTAATTATTCATTGGTTATTAATTTGTATTTATTGATAATTATGTTAATTGTATTAATTAATTTTTGGAGTGGGATGCGGGTTTATAGGGGAATATGGTGGGAAGTAATTTATTTGTAATTATTAAATATAATTTATTGGTGTAGTTAATTCATTTATTGTTTATAATTATTAATCGTTAATTAATGTTTATTCATTTATTAATTGATAAATATGTTAATTGTTTTAAACTTTATGTGGAGTGAGTTGTGTTTTAATTTGGGAATAGGGTGGGAAGTAATTTAATGTTGTTAAAGTAATTTATTGGTATGTGTAATTAATTTATTCATAATGTATTAATCAATTATTATTTTAATATAAAAAATATTTAATTTATAAATATGTTATTTTTAATCCCTACGCTATTCAACGTTTTCCCTACTGTTGCACTCTCTGGACTGGGAATAGTAATTATTACCCCTACGCTATCCAACGCTTTCCCTACTGTTGCACTCTCTGGAGTGGGAATAGTAATTTTAACCTTTATTACACAACATGCATGATACATAATGAACGTGAGTTGGGTTTCTGGGAGCCTGTGTTTGACTTCATGGTCACAGGTTCAAATGCTATCAGGTCTGCTCAGCCTTTCATCATTCTGAGATGGATAAAATGAGTACCAGTGAGTTGGGGAACAATAAAGATCTGCTCTTTAAGCGTTAAAATACCATTCTGAGTGAATGTGCACTTTCCAAAAAAGACATGTTCTGTTAAAATAGGCTCTATTAGCATAACGTACAATTAAACACAACACATGTTTTTAGATGTTAAAGTAGTGTTGAAGGGTTAATAGATTTTTTCTTGCGCTGCCTTGAAGTAATGCTCCTGGCTTAATTGATTCTTAATTAATTATTCATTGGTTATCAATTTGTATTAATTATTTTTATTACGCTATCCAACGCTTTCCCTATTGTTGCACTCTTTGGAGTGGGAATAGTAATTTTAACCTTTACGCTATCCAAGGCTTTCCCTACTGTTGCACTCTCTGGAGTGGGAATAGTAACTTTTTACCCCTACGTTATCCAACACTTTCCCTACTGTTGCACTCTTTGGATTGGGAATAGTAATTATTACCTCTACGCTATCCAACGCTTTCCCTACTGTTGCACTCTCTGGAGTGGGAATAGTAATTTTTACCCATTACGCTATCCAACACTTTCCTTAGTGTTGGTTTTTATGGACTAACTATATATATTATATTTTAAATATATATGTTTAATTCATTTTAACTTTAAATGTGTTAGTTATTATTTTTAAATACTTTTTAATAGTTTTAAATATGTTTGCTTTAATTATATTTATTGTTTACTATATTTTACATTCATTTTTTAACATTTAAAAATAATGATATTTTTTACAACAATATTTTTTACATCGATATTTTTTCCCCGATATTTTTGTACTTACAATGTTGTGGATAGGAAGTCGATACTTTTGATGTCGATATTCTGGCGTCGATATTTTGCTACCTCGATATTTTGACGGTTGATATTCTGTCAGTGACCCTTTTGCAATATTGTCAGAATAAAAAGTGTGTAACTTTAAAAGTGCCTTTTAAACTGCAGTTGCAGACTTTAAAGGTGGTTGCATATATTTTGCAGTTCGACCACTATGAGTTTTTATTTCCCAATTGTGAAAGTGGTATGGGGATCATTAAGACGTTCCTATCTCCTGGGAACAATTATAATACACTGTTTTGGTTCTTCTTTCACTTTCGGAGTTAATTGATGTTTTGAGGTTTTGCAACATTATTATTTTTGGGTTCTTCCCTACGTCCCTAAGAAGTGTACTAGGTTTCCTGTTTTCGGGTTGTTTGCATACATATGCTCATTATTCATGTTTCCACCACCTCATGTCTGGTTGGAAATAAAAATAAAAATAAAAATAAAAAAGAGGGGAGTACAACTAGATCCCCTAGCTTTTATCTATAAGCAACCTGTAACAGGGAAAATGTCATACCACAGGCCCTACTACAAGTTTCCCACACATTTGGATCAAAGATGGACTACTATTCTCTACTTTAGTTCAACAGCACTAATACAAATAATGAAGTGTTGGTCTGTTTGGATTTCTGAAACAGCAACAGAAAGCAATGTTGTTTCTTCTAGGTTTAGTATCCCAAAGCATTTCTAATTTACCATAAGAGCAAAGAGAGTGTTAAACCACATTCCTGAGTCATGGCATGCTGGGATATCCTAAGACAGTGTAACTCACCCACCTAACCACATGTCCCTTTCAACAATTGGGTATTAAGCTTTATTTTTTTCTGCTTGGTTGCTCTACTGGCTTTAGAGCTTAATCTCTGAATGAAGGCGCGGGATAAATAAAAAGGCTTTAGAATGCATTAACTGGTAATATATGTATAATTGAGTGTTAGTGAAGTTGCAACCATCCTTAAGCCAACGCCGTAGCACAGTTTTTTTTCGAGTATCTTCACCATGCCTAGATTTGGTAAATAACCTTTGCAGAAGTACCACATAAAGAAATCAGCCAGCTACACCTGGCTCTGACCCTAACTCTTTTTAATTTTATTTCCAAATAAGCTATAAAGACAAACAATCATTTCTTTAGAATATCCTTTCCACCACACCATTACTACATTTTCATAAAGTTCCACTGCACTTCCCCTTTTTTTGAAGCCTTTATGGACATCATTCGAAGGTACTCCTCAAATCACAATTCTAGTGCTCCACTATTCTCACCACTCTGTAGTCTCGAAGTCGCAACCACACTCGTAGGCGCAGTGCCTGCTTAGTGGCAGCCCTGCTGTGTTCTGGGTAGATGCACCCACGATCAAAGCATACTGACCTTGTTTTTAAACTAACGGCCCGGTTAGAGATTAGCAGTGCAATGCACCACAATAATACACAATACAATGTCCATCAAACCCTTGATCCTTCCAATCATTTACAAGCCAGGTAGACCATTAGGTTTCCAATGGTGCTTCCCTTGGTGGCTCTGCTGTTGGAAATCAACAACGATGGGCTGATGGTGTAGGGGCCATTGGTGTACGAACATTAGATCACCTGCCCTATTTAAAATACAGGGTCTGGTGTTCTTTTTGTTTCTTCTGGACTGTCAGGGAAACCCTGGCAGTCCCACACAGGAATGAATTAATTACACCTACACACTGTAAGAAAACTTAAATGGCTGCAAGAGATCCAGCACTGAAATCACAGGTTGTGAAAATGGGGAGGAGAGGTAGTGACATGGATTGCGGACCCCTCATTTCCCTCTTTGGAGCGGGCGGTCATCTCAAACCTAATGGAGAGGTATGTGATCATTCTGGGCATGTTGGAAGAGTTTGATACTTGGCTGGTAAACATCTACCAACCTAATATAGATGACAAATGTTCTTTCCCGAAGTAAAGAAGCTAACATGAGTGAGAGGATTTCATGGGAAGGAGACTTTGACTGTATCTTAGACTGGAAGGTGAACAAACGCCCCCTCCAAGACTGGGCTAAATTCCAAATATTAAGGCGATGCTGAGAACGATGATGAAGGACTTCCATCGTTGGAGGTCTGGTGACACCACACCTGAGAGATAACATATATTCCTATTACTTGTATGCACAGTCTGGTAGGTTTTGTGTTGGCCATGGAGAAGAAACATTCTGCGTACCTTAATTGCCTCGCCTTGAAGCACTCACCATTGCTTACCATAGTGATGCCTAGATGGGGTTGGCCTAGACTCTCCTGTGGAAACTGCAGATGGTAATGCTGACAGATGGAAATGCTATAAAGCACTTGAGGAGTCCACAGTTGACATTTCCTCATAGGCAGCTGTGCTGCCATATTCTGGGAGGTGCCTAGCCCTCTGCATGGATTGTGGCAAGACCGATTGCATTGCAAATGCTTGTTATTCTTTTTATGTGTTATCCTTTCTAGCAGGTCTCTTAACTTGCTTTTATTTACCAGTAGATTGTAGTTTTGGAGGGGAGCCTGCAACTAATTTCAGGGGTATTCTGGATCCTGGTTCCCATTGCTATTTTGCCCACTTGATTATCTGCCAGACATGCTGCCAAGTGCGCAAATCACAGCCCTGCCACGCCTCCCTTGCATGGCGGACTATTTCAACATTGCCAAAGCGCGTCCGTGCAGCTTTGAAGCACTTGAGGAGACCACAGTTTTCATTTTCTTGCGACCTGGGAGGAGATGCTTACCAAAATAATGGACCCCCCCAAATAATATTCCCCTCAATGCTTATTAATAGAGGCCTATGGGCTGAGCTAGCAGTGAGGAATTCATGGATATGGATAACTGGCATCGCCAATGAGAACTGCTCAATAATTACTGTGATCCAACATTATTGTACTAACTGATAATGCAGTTTTGGTTGCACATATACTATTAATTGATGTTTCGTTTTCTGTTTTTAAAAACATGGCAATAATTTCAATTTAAAAAAGATGAATCCTGGTATTTGCAAAAATATAAGACCAATGTGAGTGCCATGGAAATGATGAGTTTATTTAGTGGCAGCCAGCGACCGGCTGATATTGTAAGATAAGATATGGGGGATAATTCGTGCTCATTGAGGATAGGTATAATTTGCTGCATTTTGTTCCTGGTCGCACAGGCAGTGTCAGCCTCTTGTGGCTATCATTGTATGCCTCAACAGAATAAAGGATGCATTTTCTATCTCAAATTTGGGACTGTAAGCTCTGTAATTTTCTGTTCACCATACCTCCCTTTCCATACAGATTTTCATCTAGGAAGGCATAAAATGGGAAAATAAAAGTAAGCAAGAAAGTGGAAGGCAGCAGTGAAGTGCGTTATACATTTGAACACTGACACAAGACTGTTTGAAAATGTACATCCAGATTATATGAACTTCCTGTGAAATCCATAGCTATTTATCCTTTAATTTTTAGAAATATTTTACCAAAATATTCTAGGTAGAGGAACTCACCCTAAATACTCCGGGGGAGGGGGGGGGCAGCAGACTCTGCTCAATATGTGTAGTATTTCAAGTGGTTATTCCGAAATCAATTATATTTCAGGAGATCTGTTTTAAGATCAATGCTTTTCTACTCATTTTTGTGGCAATTGTGAGCTACTCTTTGGCATAATTTTTATTTAAAAAATCCTCTGTAATTTTGAAAACAGTTGAATTCTCTAAACCCCCCCGCATTCCCTTGAGTTTTATTTTGAGTTATCCAAGGACATTAGAGCGTTTTACATGAGCACTGGATTAAATTATTCGGGGTTTTTTTTCCATTAATGCACATGGAGACATAGTGATTTGTCCAGAATCACAAGACTTTGAGCCAATGACCAGTGTCGAACCAGGTCCCTTTGTACCACGGTCGGCAGTTCTGGAAGTTAAACATCTTTTATTTGTAACAACATGTTTGGTAACCGACCAGACGCCACTGTATTTCGCTATGACTACGTTCTGAAAAACACTGAGGTGACTTAAGAACAGTTTCAGTTAAATGTGTCTGCCAGTGGATATGCGGCTTCGCTAACACTATATTTTTGCTTACAATAGTAATGATTGTGAAACTGTGGCAAAAGTATTTTCCTGTTCTCAGAGTCTGAAAACAGCATGTGAATTACCTTTCAAGAAAAATAAGTAGCATTTACCCTGGAGGGGAATAAGCCACGACAGACACATCAGAACCTGACTACGTGCCTAACATTTAAATCTCGTTGATCAGAACACACAGCATCCTGCAGCTCGTGTTTGGCAAACACTCAGCAAATTCAGCTCCGAGAAAACCCAGGACACCGACACAGGTGAGCAGGAATGTGCCCCTGGCAGAAGGCGGCGCTCATCAAAATGGAATCACGGTTTGCTGCTATAACAAGCGGTTGCGTTTGTCCCGGAACCTTTAAAAGTGAAAGCGTGCCCAGCGCGCTGAAAGTAAACAAAAGCACGTCCTCGTGACTCAAGCAGGACAAACAATAAGGTGAGGAATCCACTGGCAGATGTATCCATCACAAAATAAAGAACATAGTGCTTACGGTGTAAAAACTGAAGTAAAGGGGCCAGTAGCCATGGGAGGATACAAATGACGACATGGCCATACTAAGGAGGGACTAACAAGGCTATTAAGGAATCAGACCCCAGCATTTACAAAGGACAAAGACAGGGAGACAGTGACAAATGTGGGCGGGGATTCTTCTCAATACATTACCTACAGCAGATCGCCAGAGCAGCGCTTGCGCACTGGCTCAGGCTTGACCTACAAATGTATGTGTCATAACTGGTGCTCAAGTAAAGCGCTCCAATACCTTTGGGTCGAGCTCGTGCTATACAAATCTGCCCCCAAAAATAGGACATTTTCCCAAAATGTACACACACTAGCTTTTGAAGGTGGTTGTCATGAAACAGCCAATGAGGGACCACAACTAGTAAACTCACATTTTCCACAATAACTACGAAATCCCTGGATTTTGTTAAAAAATATGTTTTTCTTAATTTTATAGGATGCCTAAAACTGAGATGGGGAATGCTAAGAAACGCTGTATTTTAAAGTTGCAAATACTTATGGAAAAAATAAATTTCTCTCTGATTCTGTTGACATTAAACTATTAACACAAATTAATGCAAGCGTTAAAAGATCAACGTTTATAGAGTTTTCTTTATTCCAATGCTGCTAATGTTTCATGCTTTTTTGCAATTTTCTCGGTTTGTGGAATGCAGAGAAGGGAGCAAAGGTAGAGTACAAAAAATAGGGCCTTGTGGGCGTGGCCGAGCAAGATGGCCGAGCGGACATAGCTTGTCTCTGCTCCCGGTCCGTGCCCGATTCCCGAGATCGTAGCTGCTGCCTAAAACCGCCGCTAAGGCCGCTAAACTGACCCAGAGATGGCCTGTCGCTCAGAGCATATGAAGGCACAGTGATTTGAGCTCCAGTTACGTGATTTCAGGCACATCCAAGCCATGTTGCCTTGGGGACCCGTCAGGCTGACTGCAGAGCTCTCCCAAAATGGCGCCCACCAGCATCGCGACTTGCGGAGGCTGCCGTCTGTGAGCGAAACGCTGGGAGGACTCACTGCTCGGTGGGGATCCCGTCGCTACTGATGAGCAGCGCTCCTGGTACTGCCTGCAGACATTAGACTCCGGAGGCCCTCAGCGTGAACCACGGAGCCACGACGCGGCTTCTCCGGACAGTGCACACCACAGCGACTGCGGAAATAGACGTCCTATACAACCCACGATTGCCACAGCATAGAGGGACAGCACCCCAGGTACGATGCACTTCGGGACTGCAGTTGTGTCGGTAATCCCGCAGGTTTGAGCGCCTGGGCCTCCGGGGAGCCCCGTGCCTGACTTCAAGATGGCGACCGCTGCAGGGACGATCCTGGCCACGGAGGGCCTGTCCTCCATGTTCTAAGCACTTCCCACAGCACCGGTTGCAGCACCCTGCCTGGGAATGAACCTGAAAGCTCTCTGCAAGCTACTGTTGGCTCATTAGCTGAGGGAACACCCGTGATGGGGACGTGCTCTGCTGCGCCTTGCCTGCCATGTGCAACCTGAAGGGACTCGCCTCTATGCCGCCGAAGATGGCGATATCGAAGGTCTCGAATAAGGTTTCCAACTTTTTTCCTCCCGCAGATAAACGGCAACCATCGGCACGTGAAGATCCTACAGACACCATGGCCCTCACGAAAGACAATTTCATGGCATCCCTAAGAGACTTCAGAACAGAACTTCGGGCAGAGCTTTGCCAGGACATTAAGGCTTCCATTGAACAGTTGAAATCGGACTTCTATATCCGTTTGGTCACACTTCAGCAGGACGTGGATTCAGTGGGCATGAGAGTGGTAGACTTGGAGACACAGACCCAAGAAGTAGCGAAGAAAGCTTCAGATGCGCGCAATCAAATACGCAACTTCCAAGACCAACTCTACCTAACCCAATTGAAAACCGAAGATTTTGAAAATAGGGCGAGAAGAGACAACATCAGACTCCGGGACTTAGAGGAGGGAGCGGAAGGACCAGACCTTGTAGCCTTCCTCGAGGGACTATTTGCGGAGATCTTAAGCCCAAAAATACTCAAGATTAAACTGGAGCAGGCACACTGTGTTGGAGGTCCACCCACTGGGGAACAGAAAAGGACACGGGATGTGCTTGCTAATTTCCACTCCTACAAGATGAAAGAAGCAATCCTACAAGCCGCCCAGAAAAAGGGCTCCATTTAATTCCAAGGTCACACATGCAGTGTCTACCAAGACCTGGCTCCTGCCACCTTGGCGAGGCATCAACAGTTCAGACCCATCACGTCGAAGCTCCGTGAGGATCATGTTCGATATTGCTGGACCTAACCATTTGGCCTAAGTTTTGAACATAATAATAAGCAACGCCATGTCACCGAGTTGGAAGAGGGCCTGAAACTGCTGGGCCTCCCTCCTGTCGAATCCGAGCCACCACGAGGCCCGCCTAGAGGGAGAGATCGGACCAGCACAGATACATCGCGGTGGACCACCAGTCCAAGGGGAGGCCACAAATGAGTCCTGGAAGCGGAAATGACGCATTATGGACCACACACCCATGGTGCCACACTCTCTACTGCAGCAAGACGGACAGCCTGGATAAAGAGCCACCAATGGACTGAGAGACACTACCCGATTCAGGGACTCGGTTAAATGGGGCCAGTTACGCTGGAAGGGATGGATTGCATCAGCGGTCAATGTTTTTCTGGACTCTCGGGATGGGCGTGGACGGGGACTTCGGTTGTGCCATTCCCCAGCACGTACAACTGGGTAACAAAACCCACTATCGGAGGACTGTCATCGATCCGACACATGTTGATGCTGGTAATGTTATGTTCCACTCTGTTTAATATTCTTTTATTGGGAGGGGGAGGATTTTGGGAATGGTGGCGGCACTGTTTAGGTATTTGCCAACAATGCGTTTTGTTCAGGATGCACTCCTCAGAGCAGGCATGACTAGGGAGGTCATTACTCATGGCTCCTGAAGCTGTTCACACGGGTTTGACACGCAGATGCGGGGGCTAGGGGGGGACAACACTTGAAAGATGGTACTCTCTATAAGCTCATGGAATGTCAAAGGACTCAACTTGCCTCATAACCATCAAAAAGTCTGGAAATACCTTACTGATCATCATTTTGACATAGTGGCCCTCCAGGAGACTCACCTCCCACAGGCAGAAGAATCATGACTTCGTCACAAACAATATCCCCTGATCTATAGGTCCTCCACCCACACTAAACACCGAGGGGTCGCACTTCTCTTTCACAGCTCCACAGAATTCCAGCCTGCCGATATTTGGGCAGACAAGGAGGGATGATTAATTATGGTCAAGGGCTCCCTGAAGGGTAAAACATGCACATTCATTCCAGTCTATGCACCAAATGTGGGACAAGCAGCCTTTTTAAATAAGCTCATAGATAAAATACAGGACTTTGCAGAGGGACCGACAATCCTACTGGGTGATTTCAACCTGACCTGGCAAGCCGACCTCGATAGTACCCACCCTCATAGGCCGCTCCTTCTCCACAGATGTTAAGCAACACATACAAGATCTGGGCCGTAGTGATGTCTGGCGTACCCTATATCCCCTGACATGGGACTACACTTTTTATTCTCACGTGCATCATACATATTCCAGACTCGATTACATCTTTATTAGCCAGAACCTAATGGGAACCCTCCGGGAGGCCAAGATTATTCCCCTCTCCATATCAGACCACTGCCCCGTCTTGATCTGTTTGACGTGGAGTGGGTTTGCAACAACAACACCCAAATGGTATTTCCCGACTTCACTCACAAGAGACAGGATGCTCCGTACTGCACTTAGAGAAGCGATTACTGACTTTTTTACTCTCAACGCTCCCAAAGATACATCGGTGTTTAATGATTGGGACGCTTTTAAAGCGGTTTTTCGGGTGAAATGTATTTCTCTTAATGACACCATGAATAAACAGAGAACTAAGGAGAGAGGGGGCCTAGTGGCAGAACTGGAATGGGCCGAAGCAAATCATAAAAACAACACCACTAGAGGTTCCTTACGCACCCTTACGGCACTACGGGGAAAGCTGAGGGCCATTTATAACAACCGGGCAGAACTCACACTTTTGAAACTACGGCAGCTCTCCTACTCTCAGAGAAACAAAATAGGCAAACAATTAGCCCGACAATTGAAAGAGAAGCGGGAACGGGAATACATAGGAGGCATACAAAACAGGGAGGGCGGGTTGGCTCACAAAGATACAGAAAAGGCCGATATTTTCGGCTCCTTCTAAAAGACACTGTACACTGGAGAACCATGAGATACAGCGATGCAACACAGCTATCTTCAGGCACTACAGTTTCCCCAGGTCTCACGGGACTAAAACGACAAACTCACATCTCCCATAACGCCAGACGAGGTGGGTACAGCCATTAATTCCCTAAAACTCCATAAAGCACCAGGCCCGGATGGACTGACGGCTCACTTCTATAAAACCTTTGCACCGGACCTTATACCCCATCTCACATGTCTCTTTAACAAAATGGCTGAGGAGGGGGAGGTGACTCACTCGATGGCTGAAGCAGTGGTCACGGTTATTCCCAAACCGGGAAAGAATACACAATTGTGCGCCTCATATCGCCCCATCGCCCTTTTAAATTTAGATGCAAAGCTCTATTCGGCCATCTTAGCTGCCAGGCTGAATACCCTTATGCCGGATCTAATCCACCCTGATCAATCGGGATTCATTAAAGGACGCCAGACTCATGACAACACCCGACGGACAGTGCACCTCATTGAGAAAGCTACCAAACGGAAGATCCCAGCGGTGCTTGTCGGGTTGGACGCCAAGAAGGACTTTGACAGGGTGGATTGGCCATTTCTCTTTACAACACTCACACATTTTGGCTTTGCAGATAGGTTTATCACTATGCTCAGGGCCAACTATGTACAACCGCGCTCTAGAGTGCAAGTGAACGGGATGCTGTCTGAGCCATTCTCCCTTACCAGAGGGACTCGACAAGGATGCCCGTTGTCACCCCTCCTGTTCGCCCTTAGCATTGAGCCATTAGCAATGTCCATTCGGGCGTCACCAGAGATCAAGGGAATTCCATTTGGTGGCGATACCCACAAAATATCACTTTTTGTCGATGATGTGCTCTTGTCTCTCACTGACCCGGCTCACTCCCTCCCGGCACTGCAATCTGAGTTGGCAAAATTCAAAGTTGTAGCGGGCTTCAAGGTCAATTTAGATAAATCATATATGCTTAATCTCACAGTCCCAGCGGAGGAAGTCAGTGTACTGCAGACACACACCTTACTCCAGTGGACTACACGTTCTCTTCAATACTTGGGGGTCCAGTTGATGCCACACATGGACGGACTTTTTAAGGCCAACTTTCCATCCTCTCTTAACCAGCTCCAAACTGATATGAAATGCTGGAAGCCTCTTTTTATATCTTGGCTCCGCCGAATACATGCGGTCAAAATGACAGTACTCCCCAAACTCCTGTATCTATTTCAGGCATTACCGATTGAACTAGACAAGGAATTCCTCCCTAAAGTTCGGTCCATGATAACACGGTTTATTTGGCAGGGTGGCAGGGCACGCTTCTCCTTTTCCATACTATGGTGACCAAGAATGGAGGGAGGAGTGGGACTTTCAGACTTTGGCTTATATTACAAAGCTGCCCAACTGAGGGTAGTGATAAAATGGGTAAAAGAGAGTCGGAGAAACACTGGCTACACATGGACCGAGCTATTGCGGGGAGGACAATCTGGGACCTCATATGGAGACCCAAGAGAGAGAGGCCCGAGAACGCATACATTAGTACTCCCACTCGCACCACCTTGAAAGTATGGGACTCCTTTTCTGGGAACGACCAATGGACTACATTTCCGACACCCTATTCACCCATCCATTTCAATCCAGCCTTTCCTCCGGCCCTACAGGAGGGCCCTTCAATTCCTGGAGGGAGGGGGGCTGTCGAGCACTGACACACTTATTTCACAATTATGATATTCTTACCTTTGATAATTGCAGAAGGGATTACGGCCTGGAGGCTGCTGAATACTTTCATTACCTTCAATTGAAGCACTGGGTCCTCACCTCCCACATCCATGAAGCAGCAACACGTGCACTAACGAAGTTTGAAACCTTTGTACAAAATGTTGGCTCTCTGAAAGGGGTGATTTTGTTCCTTTACACCTACTTGCTTAATTCTACACACTCTCCACGACCCCGGTACATGGCCATGTGGGAGGGAATAATACAACGTGATATACCTGATAAGGAGTGGACTGGGTTATGGTCAGATATCACAAAATGTAACCACTCCGTAGAACTCCGAGAAGCCCATCCCAAAAAAAAATGGACTGGTATTTCTATCCCACTAAACTTAAAAGAATTTTTCTGAACACATCCGACAAGTGCTGGAGAGGTTGTGGGGTACTGGGGGACTTCCAGCACATTTGTTGGGATTGCCCCACAATAAGACCATTCTGGGAGGAAATCCTTGCACAAATTAAACACATGCTGGGTTACCCTATTCCAACTACTATGGCAGAGACTTTACTAGACCTCCGTGACCCAGCTCTGGAGCATCAAACCAAAGCAGACAAGGCCATAATGTGGACATGCTTAGGGGCTGCGAAAGTAGCGATAGCAGCAGCCTGGAAGAGGAAGGCGGCTCCTACTGTCTCGCTGTGACACTCTAGGATTTGAGGTCCCTTGGTCACCTTCCTTACTCAGGGATTGCTTCTGACAGTATGTCCACCCTCAATCCGAGATATGCACCCCTTCCAATTTTAAACACCCGGTGCTAAACTAGACCAAGAGAAAATCTAACACTGAGTCACCGCCACCATTGTTTTTGTTGGTTGGGGGGGGGGGGGGTGGGAGTTTCTTTATTTACTTTCCCTGGGTTTTTGTTTCTTTCATTTTCGGTCCTATTCTTCTAGGGGACACCTTCCCATGTTGGAAGGTTTAGAGTTAAAACCTATCACGAAAGAAAGATGGGTTGAATGTATACTGTTTCAGATATATGTATTTTGTGCCTTCAAACTACCGGAAACTGTACTCTTACCACTGCTATACTCTGTAAGTTTGTCTTGATATTTCTCTGTCTTGCTGTATCGCAGTATATGCCAACATGTTAATAAATATATGTTTGACAAAAAAATAGGGCCTTATTCACAAAAGTAAACCTAGCCTTTTGGTCTACGTATACTATTTGCTATTCACCAACTCTGAGTGCCGTTTTACGTGTAGTACCTTCACAACTACAGAGAACTCAGCGCATAAAAAGATAGGACAGTCCCTGCAGTCATAAAGAAACTACACGTAAAAACCACACTCGAAGTAAGTAAATAGCAAAAAAGAAATAGTAAACTTGCACGAAAGAGTACATTACAACGACAAGACCCAGCCCTGCGGATGCAGCAGCCGGACCCCTGAAGACTGGGCAGACACAATTTACACCTCGGTTAGAGTTTCCGGAAGTCTCCACTGGAGCCACTAAGCGTCCGCTCCTGCTGTTGTTTTATAACATGCACATATCCTCTGGTTGGTGTACACCTCAAGGATCTTCACCCATCGCAGTGCAATATTTAGGCAAAGGTTGCCCTTCCCTGACCTGCCACCTCCATTCTCTAAAGACCCAGAGGTAGTTATTGATTGTTCTTAGAAGCCATCAATCTTTTTTGCCAATAGTTATTCAAATGTTTCCAATGACCCGGAACTTTTCTTTACTTATAATATTAAACTCTCTCTTTCTTAACAACAAAGTAATTCTTCCACAAGTTATCTTTCTCTGTACTTTCTCACTAGGGGCAGGCAGGCATTATCAACCCTGTTACTATTGTATTATGGGGCATTGTTTGCCTCCAGCTGCACTGAAGTAACCTCTCCTTCTAAGGTTCCTTGGAATGATTCCATAAAAGGGAACGTTTTGGTGCTCTACTGAGGGTCACATTGACTGTTAGGCAATATACGGAAGTCAAGCCTTACTTGTATAAACATGCTGCTGGTTTGGTTTTAAGAGTCGAGATCCCACGTCCAGACAGGCCGGTCTGTGAAGATAAGCATCTCCATGGTACCCACCCCTTGCCTGAGGCCTGTTGTTGCTCGAACACGGTGTGGTTGTGGAATGTTGGAATTTGCAGCTTCTTTCAGCCATCAACATCTCCCCAGGCCTGAAATGAGATGGTGTTTGCGCCCCGCCCACTCAGACCACTATTACTGACTGCTTTAGGCACACTTTAGCTTAGGTCTCAAGCTCAGGCGACGACCAAGGCTCGCATGATTTTTGTTCGAGTATATGCACAAAGGGAAGTAGTGATAAGACAATATTGAGCTCATTACAAAGTAAATAGTAAAAGTCTGGTAGTAAATATGATCTTCAAATTACTATTACTGTGCAGTAAAACTGCACAAGTATCTTGAAATTATGGGGCATATTTACAAGGGGATTGTGCCACCGGAATGTCACTTTTAAAGACATCTGATGGTGCAATGCCCTGCATCATATTTAGAAAGTGGCGTTAAGACACTTTTTGTGGCTTAACGCTTTGTAAATATGGTGCCCTTTCACGTAGGTGTCTGCATGAAAGGGGCATGCAGTGGGTGTTGCTGTTGCTGTTCCACCGCAACACTCATTTCTTTTTGATGCTGCCCTAGATTTACAAGTATCTGTATATCTGAAGCAGCGCCAACAACTAACTGCATGCAATAGCAGATGTTAGAATGGTGCAACAAGGAGAAATACTTCTATTTATCCTCATTTTTGCTTTTTACATGTGTGCTGCTTTCTGCACCACACATAGAAAGAGCAAAACGCCATTATTTCATGTTTATGTTGAGGAAAATGTCCTTTCCTGCACATAAACAATCATTAAATAATGTCAATTTGCTACTTTTATGTGTGTGCTCCAAAATGCAGCACACATAGAAGTAACGGATCACCTTTATTGATTGCTTATGTGCAGGAAGGGACTCCTTTCAGCACACAATAATTCCTTGCAACACAGGCACTCTTGCGCTATGGCACAAGAGTGTCTGTGCTGGTGCTAGGCAGCTATTTTTAGAGCCAGCACTAGAGAAACACTTTGGTGCACCATACTGTTGAAAATATGGCACATCCCTGCATCTTGGAAATCGCAGAACGAGGCACTGCGCTGCTCTCCGCCATTTCCTTGTCAATATGCCCCTATGAGTTAAACTCCATCAAATGGGATATTTCTATGTGTGGGATCAGATTTATCTCCCGTGTAACCACAGAATTCACAGTTTGTTGGGGTTTAATACATTGATTTACCACCTGCTGTATTCAGCTGATAGGTTATTAGTATGTCCTCTGTGCATATGTAGACAACAGAACCAAACTCCATCTTATGGCAATGGTGAGTTTGGGGTGGGGAGGTGTAACAGGCCTTAAGAAGGTAGTTGTGTCTCCTGCACTGCCAGTAGATTGGATACTGGGAAATTATCTTGAAGCATCTAACTGATATGGGATGGAGAGAATGGCCCATGCAAGGATGCTGGATCTCCCTGAGTAAGTATCTGCTGTGTCCAGTTCACAGACGGCACAAAAGGGAAATGTTGGACACTTGAACCCTTGAACAATGGGCCAGGCATCTAATGACAAGGAAAAGGGCACCAGATGTGGTGAACCAGACCAACGAACTCTTGAGATACAGGAGGAATCTGACTCTGAGGGAGAGGATCTGACCTCTGAGGTAGGAATTTCACCCCTGCAAGATCTGTCCAATTTGGCAAAATTGACTTCAGCCAGTGGCCTCTCCAGGGAGGAGTTGTGTAAGGACAAAGAGAGTGTCCCTCTCTTGAGAGCCTAAGGCAGAGCATCCCCAGGCAAGACAATGATGATGTCAGTGGATTCCACAAAGTCTATTGGATGAGAGAGTCCTATATACTGAAGCCAGAGATGTCAAGGAAGGAGCGTCCCCCAAAAGTTTAGAGAATTCCTCCCCACATTGAGCCACGACATCTCCTTGGCAGGTCATTTGGGCCAGAGTGAGAGATGGAGTAGGTTGGTTAACCACTTCCATTGGCCCAACATATCCTGAAAAATGAAGGAGTTGTGGAGCTTTTGTGCAACTTGTCAGGCTAGTGGGAAGACAGTGGGCAAGTCAAAGGCTCCCTTGATACCACTGCCTGAGGTTGGGACTTCCTTTGAGAGGGTGGGGTGGACATTGTTGTTCCCCTAGACCCACTGACTGCATCAGGGAACAGATATATTTTGGTGGTAGTGGACCATGAAACAAGATGTTCTAAAGCAATACCCCCAGGACAGTCAATGCTCCTTCGGTGGCAAGGGCTCTACTTGATGTGTTCACAGAATGGGTTTCCCAAAGGAGGTGGGTTCACATACAGGGACAAATTTCATATCTGGCTATCTGAAGGTGATGTGAAAGGAATGTGGTGTTACCTACAAGTTCACCACAAACTGACAAACTTAGGAGGAGATAGGATCTTCTCTTCCTATGGCTATGGTTTGCATACAGGGAAGTGTCTCAAAACCGGTTGGATTCAGCCCCTTTGAATTGTTGTTTGGTCACCCTGTAAAAGGGCCATTGTGTCTGCTGAGAGTCTCTTGGGAAACGCTTCTCAAGGAAACCGAGGACAATTTGCTGAACTATGTACTAAGCCTGAGATCTTGCATGACAGAGTACATATACAATGCAAGAAGGAACCTAGATGCCAGCCAAGGGATCACGAAGCTCTGGTAATAAAAGGCTACTATGCCTGAGTACACTTGGTGTGGGTGTTGGAGCCTGTGGCTCAAGGCCCTATACAATCTTAACAAAGTAGGGTGAGGTTGCGTACCAGGTAGACCTCAACACCACCAGGAATCCCCACAGGGTCCTGCGTGTTAACAGATGTAAACCCCACAAAGACAGGGCAGACATGACCATACTGATGGTCACAGATGAAAGAGAAAAAGAAACTGAGTCATTGCCAGATGTCCTCTCTACCAATGTGCAAGATGAGTCATTGGAGGGAGTAGTACTCTCTCCCTGATTGACAGGCCAGTGGCACAGAAACTGCAACCAGGTGTGGAGCAGTTTGCTGATCTAGTCTCTTTGACCGCAGGTATCACTGATTGGTGCATACATGATGTTGACACTGGTGACAGCCTACCTGTCAAAAATAAGTTGTACAGGTTGTCTGAATATGTCAGAGCCAGCATCAAGGCTGAGGTAAATAAGATGCTGAAATTGGGGGTACGTGAGCCCTCTAATACTCCATGGACCAGCCCAGTGGTGCTAGTTCCCAAACATAATCCCTAAGGGGGAAGGAAGGACTCAAGGTTCAGTGTGGACTATAGAGGATTGAATGCAGTCACTAAAGCTGATGCTCACCCTCTATCTAGAGCTGATCAGCTCATTGATAGGTTAGGGTCTGCAAAGTACCAAAGTATATTTGATTTGACCTCAGGCAACTGACAGCTTGCCATAATGAAGTATCAAAGGAGAGGTCAGCTTTTTCCACACCAAAGGTTTGCCTTAAAGAATGCACCTGCCACCTTCTAAAGGTTACTGAACATGATCCTGTCTGGGTTAGAGAAGTACACTGCATCTTATCTGAATGATATAGCTGTGTACAGTTCCACCTGGTATGATCATCTGGATCACCTGAATCGTTTTTTTTGCATTTGTCACCCTGAGTGGGACGGGTATGCCCAGAAGTGGGTCCCATGCTCTCCATGCCACTGGAGTCAAGCTATCCTGGTTGATGAGGGGTGAGACCCTGAAACCAGTCCTAAAATGCTTGTTTCCAGTCCAGGGAGTACCTGGCCTGGCATTTCGGGCTGGACTATTCCCATTGGGCACAGGGTCAAGACTGATTTGCCTATGGCTGGGTTCAAACTGAAATAGCTTGGGGAGCAAATAAACGATGGATTTAGGCCCAGATCTCTGTACTGGGGTGAATGTATGACATTCTTCTGCATTCTATCCATCAATTGTTCTTTTTGCATTTTTCACCCCGAGTGGGACGGGTATGCCCAGACTTGGGTCCCATGATCTCCATGCAACTGGAGTCAAGCTATCCTGGGTGATGAGGGGTGAAACCCCGAAACCGGTCCAAGGATGCTTGTTTCCAGTCCAGAGAGGACCAGGCCTGGCAGTTCGGTTTGAACTGGTATCATTGGGCACAGGGTCAAGACTGATTTGCATATGGCTGGGTTCACACTGGAATGGCATGAGGAGCAAAAAACTATGGATTTAGGGCCAGATGTCTGCACTGGGGTGAATGTATGACATTGTTCTGCATTCTGTCTATCAATTGTTATTTTTACATTTTTCACCACGAGTGGGACAGGTATGCCCAGATGTGGGTCCGTGCTCTCCATGCCACTGAAGTCAAGCTATATTGGCTGATGAGTGGTGAAACCCCAAAACCGGTCCTAGGATGCCTGTTTCCAGTCCAGGGAGGATATGGCCTGGCAGTTCGGGCTGGACTGTTCCTATTGGGCACAGGATCAAGACTGATTTGCATATGGCCGGGTTCAAACTGGAAGGGCATGGGAAGTAAAGAAAATTATAGATTTAGGCCCAGATCGCTGTACTGGGGTGAATGTATGACATTGTTCTGCATTCTGTCCATCAGTTGTGCTTTTTGCATTTGTCACCCTGAATGGGACAGGTATGCCCAGATATTGGTCCCGAGCTCTCCATGCCACTGGAGTCAAGCTATCCTGGCTGATGAGGGGTGAACTGGCATCTCTTCTGGACTGGGAGTCCGTAGAGGTCCTTTAGGTGTTGAGTGATGTGGACTTTGTGGAATTAAAGGTACTTTCAAAGTCTTAAGCTACCTTATTTTTGCATATAGGTCACCCCTTCGGTCTCCCCTAGGTGCCCCAGGGGTAGAGAGCCTTGTAACTATAAGCAGGGAGATAATAAAAGATGTCATGGTGAGGTAAAAACTGCCGAGGATCTCCCATAGTTATTAGATGTACACACTGGCCCAGGGCTTTAAGTGGGAAAAAACACAGGGGGTGCTCTAAATGGGGTGCGGCAAATTTCTTAAAGGGGTGTGGCCTATCCGAGTAGGGGCATGTCTAAATCAAGATAATTAGCATTGTGTCCTTAAGAAAATCATGAAGTTGCATCCAGCAAAGGATAATAAAATAGGCAAAAAGGTATATTTATTAAGTACCAACTACAAAAAAATGATTGTATCCTCATGTAACGCAACTGGTGCTATTATGTACAGCGCTCTGATACCTGATTTGGGTCAAGTTTGCGCTATATAAAACTCCGTTCCCCAAAAAAAATATCATTGTACTTAGGAGAGGATATTTCCCAACAGTTGGTTGGAGAAAATGCTAATTCAAGACTGGAGCAAACTTAACCATCACCAGAGAGAAATTCCACAGTAATCATTGCAAATTTGCCCAACGTTTGTTGAGCTGGCTTTAAGTGAGAACTTGCGGTCCATTCCTTCCCATTTTTCTTTAATTATTCTCTTATTACACACTTAAGGGAAACTGTCTAATTTCAAGTAAGTGTTATTTGGTATCCCAGTAGTAACTAAGCAATTTTGCTGAGACTGCATAGTTAACACCAACAAAAATCAGGACGTCTGGTCACCCTACCTTTGACCTTTGAGGCCCGAAAATAGAGCCCCCTAGAGACCCCTTTTGAGGCCCCCCCAAAAAACTGGGGGTGCTCAGACCCCCACAGACCCCCCCCCCACTTAAAGCCCTGTACTGGCCACAGCTTAGAGTGTTTACCTAGGGCCATGTGCCCTCACTTCCATTTCACAACACTCCTGGAGGGGGAAGGGGGCGTTCTCCCGTTCCTGCCCGGGTTGCTGATCATTTCCCACTGTACCAGCTGTGGCCGTGGGGAACAAGCAGAAGCCGCACTCGGTACAACCTGGTCCCAGCTCTTTTCCCATAGTACCCGGGCAGAGCACCGAGGCTGGTGGGGTAAGAACTCTGCCCCAAGACCCCGCTGGGCTCACTGCTAGGAGCATTGCGAGTCTGACTCAGTCGGGGACTTAGAGAGACATGCAGCTGTCACCCAACACACTAGCCATCATAAACCCTCTCCTCCACTAAGCAACACGCCCTTCGCGACCTGCCCCATCTCAGGCAACGCAACCCACAACCGTACATATTGCTGCTGCAAAACCGGAATTCCACAGGCATTGCAGTGGGTTTCCCCATGCAACACCCATGGATTTTGACTACCCCAAATTTACGAGAGCATGTAACCCTAGGGAAGTGCCCCAGCCGTACGCCTCTAGAGGTAAAGCGTGACGAGAGGAAATACCTTTATTTCTCCTTGTTTTTATCTCTTCCCATGTGTGCCCCTTCCTGCACCAAAACAATGCTGCTTACAACACAAGCAACCTTGTACCATGTTACAAGGGGGCCTTCGTTGGCACTAGGCTACAGAAATGGTAGCAGTGCAAGGGCAAAGGACAGAAATTCGGTGCATTCCTGCCCCTTCACTCTGGCAGAGGGCAGCACCGCAAGCTGACTTGCTGCACTGCCCTACATCAAATGCCCATAAATGAGGGCCTTATTTTGGTCAAAATGACCTCAAGGATCTTATCATTTTTTCCCCAGAGTTTTGTGGATGTAGGACATCAACTTAAACCTGGAGAATGTCACGCCATCCCTATGAAGATTGTATACCTCTTCAAGAATTCCCACTAGGGTGGCAGGGACATCTGTGGCATTGTGGCAGATATCTCACTTCTACCAAAATTGTATTCTTCCTCTACGTGCTTTCCAAACTTTAACCTTCAAACTATCATCGATTTAAACCCGCCTATGAATCCCCACTGGTGCTGCCCCCCTTGTACACTGCTGATGGCCCTCTAGATTCTTGCTTAGAAATAACAAAACATGCATGCATACATACATACAGGCATACATACATACATACATGCATGCAAGTTTTAGAATAATAGGAGGGCATATTACTGTCCAAAGGCACACCAGTGTAGTGAGCAGGCTTCTCATATACATGAAACACCCCACGACAGTGGGCAACATCCAGAGGCCCATTGTCTGCACCTGGGCCATGGGGGAGTTTGGAAAACGTTTCATTGTAAGACTTCCTCAATGAACGCACATTTTGCTCGGGGTGTAGTAAACAACTGTCAATCTGAAAAAAGGTAATGTTTTCCTGCTCTACTGAGGGTAACATTGACCTTTTTAGGAATATATAACAGCAGGCACACGGAAGTCAAGCCTTATTTGTACAAAACATGCTGCTGGTTTTACGATTCTAGATCCCACGTCCGGACAGACCGGTCTGTGAAGATGAGCGCCTTCATGTAACCCATCCATTGCCTGAGGCCTGATGTTGCTCGCACAAGGTGTGGCTGTGGAATGTTGGAACTTTTAAGCTTCTTTCAGTCATCAACATCTCAGGCCGGAAATGTGATGGCGTCTGCGCCACGCCCACTCAGCCCACTATTGCTGACTGCTTTATGCGCAGTGCCTCATATTGTGATTGTGGCCTTATGACTTGTGATAGAAACCTACTTACCCCCACAAATGAACCACATACCAACAACAGTGCCCTCCGTCGCAGCGAAAAACAAGCCACCAGTAACAAAACCAGACCCCGGGAGCAAAAACAGCCCCCACCCTTTCAGCCTCCTGGAGAGCCTCTTGGTGCCCAGTACAGCCAGTCTGGACTTGGGAGCACTCTAGGCTCCCCTGCCAGAAGAAGATGAGGGAAAGAGCCTGCTGCTGCAGGCAAAGTCTCAAGCCATTTTTCCAGGTGGAATTACTGCCAGGTAGAATTCTGTTCATACCAGGAGGGTAACACAGGTCCCCGCTGCCACCGCGGGGCAGGGGGGCCCCAAGCTCCAGGGGGACCCCTCAGCACAGTTCTCGGACCAGAGAGCTCCTGATTGAGGCCGGAGGGGGCCCCTCCACGTACATTGCAGGGGGCCCCCCTCAAGTTTCGCTAAGCCACCGGTTCATACAGTACTTTTGCTCTCCCGGACTCCTAAAATCTGAGCAGTGACTGTGAGTGAGCCTTCGCTTTCATTGGATGTTGGGGGTCTGGGGAGTGGGGGTCATCTATAAGAGGAAGCAGAGGTCCAACTACAGCTCTTATCAGAAAACTGTCCACAATTGAGAAGCAGCTTAGGTGGCCTCAGCTGCGTCTAACAGAGATCACTTACACTATTTGGACTCTGAACTGAAAACTTGTGAGCTCCTTGCACCACTGGATCGTTACTTTTTGTGACGCTCTGGCGGCACAAATCACAAAATCAAGTTGATAAACCTGAAAAATTACATAAAAATCAATTAATGAAGCCGATAAGGTGGCTTAGATATTAACGTGAAAGCACATTGTAAAATGACAGGTAGTCAAAAAGTGCAAAATGTGTTCGGCAGTCATAGTCACTGGGAGGCCGCAGTTAAAGTTCTCTGTGACAAATAGAAGCTTTAGAAATTTCTGAATTCTGCACGAATGCATTTGATTGCTTGAGCTTAATGTGACTTGCTTAGAGTAGGGAGTAATTCCTTTATGGAACACATTTGTTATTTTACTTTGTTATTGACTAATCATATTTTCTCTGTAAATTTCTGTAAACTGATTTATTTGACTCACTAATTGAATAAAGAGAAAAAGAATATTACTAATCTCTTTATGAGAATAAAGGTTTTGGAAAGCAAAGCCCCTTCCTGCACACAAACAATCCTGCTGACAACACAGGCATACTTGCACCATGGTGCAAGTGTGCTTGTGTTGGCGCTAGGCTGCCGAGACGGCACCAGCGCAGGGGGAAAGGACAGAAATGCACGGTATTGCATAAATACGGTGGGGCAGATTTATGTTCCCTGGCGCATCCCTGCAAATCAGCAGGGATGCGCCAGGGAAGATGCGTCACGCAAGTTTACCCTTGCGCCACAATAGATGCACCGCATTTACAATGCAGCGCATCGTGGCGCAAGGATAAACAGATGCGTGACGCATCTGATGGCGGAAGGGCGGCGCATTGCTGGAGTTGCGTCACAAGCGCGACACAGCTCCAGCAGTGCTCGGGGATGCCCTATCGGTACAAAGCTGCGTCAATCCTTACGCCTGCTTCAAGCAGGCGCAGGGATTTGACGCAGCATGGCCGGAAAAGTGACTGAGTGAAATCTTGTAGATTTCACTCAGCCACTTTTCAGAGGCGTGCCTGCGCCGGAACGCCCCACCCCGTGAAGGTACGCCCACATGTGGCGCAAGCTTTACAACGTGACGCATCTCCCTAGATGCGTCACGTTGTAAATCTGCCGCAGCATGGCGCTGGCTTTGCGCCACCGCTGCGTCACAAAAGTGACGCAACGGCGGCGCAAAAGTGACGCACAGGGCTTATAAATCTGCCCCGGTGTATTCCTACCCCTTCACTTTGGCGTAGGGTGGGCAGTCAGGTGCGGCTCATGCAAGTAAGAGCGATGACACGGGGGACGGGGGCTCGACGACAGACGATGACGAGGTAAACTTAACTAAAAAATAAGGAAAGGAAGTGATTTTTTTATTTTTTTTATTTAAGTTTACCTCGCCCTCGCAAGCTGATTTGCTGGGCTGCCCCATGCCAAATCCAAAAATTAAGGGCTTTATTTTGTGCAAAATTACCTCAAGGATCTTATGAGATTTTTTTCAGAGTTTTGTGGATGTAGGACATCCACCTAAAACCGGAGAATGCCACGCCCCCCTCTTTAGACTGTACACCTCTTTAGGAATTCCCACTAGCGTGGCAGGGACATCTGTGGCATTGTGGCAGATATCTCGCTTCTACCAAAATTGGACTCTTCCTCTGCCTGTTTTCCAAACTTTGACCTTCAAACTATCATGGATTTCAAACTCCCCCAAGAATCCCCACTGGTGCTTTCACCCTGCAGACCGCTCTGTTCTTAGCCCTTGAGATACTTGCTTAGAAATAACAAACCATGCAACATTTGAGTGTGTGCAGTGACAGGTGAGACGGATGTCACCCAACACCACTTCCTGCCGACCACTCCTACCTGCACCCTTCTAGCCGCGGGCTCCGAACAGAGGTCGACTGTCTGCACCTGGGCCCTGGGGGAGGGGGGCACGGAGAAGCTTCTTTCTCACTGAAGGTACATTTTGTTCGAGATGTGCTGAACAAGTGTCAATCTTTCAAGGGGTGGGCTGAGAGGGGGAGTATTGCCCTGGGGCCTGGGAGAGGCTGAAGCTGGGAGTTATATAAACAGGGTCCCGGGCAGGTGAGTGTTAGATGCGACGGACGAGGGGCCATCTCCTGGTGAGTACTGCATGGGCGATGCCACTCTGGGCTACTAACCAAGGTAATCTGTGAGAGAGAGAGATTTTACACCTGGATTTGGACTGTAATTGGATTCTTAGGTGGCGCGCATGCTCTGTGTATGCATTGGCACTCTTATTCATACACACACACATCATATCCATACACATCACACACATACACCTGAAACAGGTTACCACCCACACACCGAAACACCCACAGACACCTAACACGCAGACACACAAACACGCAGACACACACCATAAAGCCATACTTGTACTCACACACAAACACTCACAGACATCAAACTATATGTATACATACACACTAACACGTATACACACACCCTGCACCTGCTAGCAGAGACCCTTGGAATGGCGTCATTTATGCAGTTAGGGTACAAGTCAATAAGAACGTTGGGGAAATCAGACAGTGTGAGCCATGAAAACAACAAGCATAAAGGACATGACATGCATGTAGCTCGGAGGGTGTGGAATATGAATGGTTTGTGGTTTGTGTGTGTACACCTCCAGAAAACAAGAGCCAGGGCTTAGGTGCAATCCATTAGCAGTTGTGCAGGGGTACCCCAGGAACTGAGCACCAAAGACTGCCAATAATGTGGAATAACCTCCAGATGCAGAGTATTAATCTAACCAGGTGACAGCCACCACCAGTGTCTTGTGCCAGTGAAAGCCCTTTGAGCTAAATGGGCGTTGCGCGCCTGCCTCCACCCCCCCCCCCTTCCCCGTTCCACCCATTTTATCCTCACTTGGGATTTTCCTAGACCGGGGCGCTCTTACTACTGGCCTGCTGTGTTCTCAGCACTATCAAGCATACACACACAATCATCTTTTCATCTTTCGGGCTCAACACTTGACAAACGCTGTTTGCGAGGTCTTGCGGGTGAACACCCCACCCTGTGGGTGAAGGCGCGCGACAGATCGGACGGGAAGCAGATTAAAGAACAGGGCGTTGCTGACCCGTGATTGGCACTATTTCCAATGACAACGCATATTGCCATCAACATCTGGGAGTGTCCTCGTGTTCAGTGGGCTCTCTCGTGTATGGCCTCAGGCCCTGGGGAGTGTAGCTGCTGTCCTTCCTCTATTTCTTCCTGTTGCACATGAGACCAATACGGAGCATCTTGCAGCCTCAGCAGGATATATTCTGCTGGTGGATTCATGGGGGATTGGGTGTCCAAAACCATTGCCTTCTTGTTTAATAGTTTTCCAAAAGGACCTATCACCTGCTTTTCGGAGCTTTTTTAGGTCTGGCCTAGGGAGAGTTTTAGCTGTCTCACCAGCATCCTGTTTTCCAAACAAATAACAATAGAATCATCTAAATACATCCATCCTACAGGGGTTGCCTGGCAGCCAGCAGGGCCGGACTGGGAACCAAAACCGGCCCTGGTAAAGTGCTTTGATGCATTCCACGATCTACCACTCATGGTAAATCTAGGAATGCACCAAAATCCATGGGTGGATAAGTGGGAACATTGCACTCCACCCATGGACCACCTCCCTGCGGCAGAGTAATGGAATCAGCGACTTTTGCCTCTTGCGTTACTCCAGATTTACCAAGCACCACAGGGCTATGCGAGGAGGCTTTGCATGGCTTGGCAAATCTCATCTAGGTTTTACATTGCCCTTGCGTTACCTTCCGTGGCGCAAGGACCAGGGGCATAGCACAGGCCCCTGCAGCCCCCGCAGTGTGGGGGGGCCCCCAAGCTCCAGGGGGCCCCTTCAGCACAGCCCTCCTTTATATGGGACAAAAGTGCGGCAACCCCGAACCATCATGCCTTACTCCACACCTAACTGTTATGATATTACAGCTTTAACATGAAAGAAACGACCTTACTGATCGTTAGTTTGCATAGAAAGGTTGTAATATCAACCTTCACCAGAAGAGGGCTCCCCGGGCCTGTATTGCACAAGTGTCAGGCATGGGAAGTTCCAGCCCATCCTTTCACAGATGCAATACATATCCGGCGACATGCTGTACTAGCCTCAGGCAGTGCAGCATGTCAGAAAATGGTGAATTGGGGCCTGTCCCTCACGCGGCCTTATGATCCATCAGAAGCCACGATAATGGAAAAGGACAGCCTTCCGTCCTATCTGGGCTTCTGATTGGGCATAAGGGTGTAAGCCTCGCTCTGGCGCACTTTACTGAATCGGGGCTGTTGGGAATGGTGATTTGTGAAGTGCATGTCAAGGACTGCCTCGGGTAAGTTTCACCTTAAAAGTATGTCTGAGAGCATGTTCATATTGTTAGTGTGTGTCTACATCCTGCACCAGTGTATGTGTATTTTAATGTGTGTATGCGTGAGATTGTACAAAATTGTATCAGCATACCATTAAAAAATGTCTTTCGCGGCAATGCTATCTGCGTCGCTTCCCCTCGTCCCTTCACCCTGGCAGTGTAGTCTAGGTCCAAATAATAACTTCTCAGAAAGCTACAAAAAACATTACAAATATCCCTCCCCCAAAAATAATATTCTGCCAATGCATGCACCACAGAGGACAGTCAGTACCAATGATAAGGGTCCTACATATCCCGTTTGTATGGAATGCTGCTATAGACAGATATGAGACTCTGATACCATTAAATGTCTTATGTGTAAAATTGCAGTTTCACAATGTTTGTTATTTTCTGATCTACGGCTCAGCTCCACATTAACAAGCAGCATTTGGAACAATTAAATCTGGCTGTAGTCCCGAGCGGAATCGGGGGGCTCATCGAAATGTAATGCCAGGTGACGTAGCAATCCGGCTCAACATAAAAACTCCATTTGCAGCCCCAACTTTATTTCGAGGTGTCCGATGGGAATGGCCTTTGAGTTTAACAATCATTGACTGAGGTGCTGCACATGGTTATAAAATAGAATGTTATCGCAGAGTTGTTTGTGTCTATAGGTTAGGATAATAAAGGGCATTACAAGCCAGGGAAGCGTGGACTAGACATTGGCCCGGACAGAAGGGCTGACAAAAACAGCAGATCCACGATGTGAAAATAGATACTGCGAAGGAGTGTAGTTACTTATTCTGGGTCATACATGTACATTAAAATGTATTGATGTGTGTGGGGGGGGTAAGGGGGGGGTGGGCATCCGGAGGGAATTATGTTCATGGAGCACAAAATATATATTAAAAAAAGCTGAAAAGCAGTTGGAGAGGCTAGTCTTGCAATCAGCTTCTTCCTTCCCTTTGTTTCTCCCTCTCCTCTTACTCCTTTTCTCCGCTTTATGTTGTTTTGCCCTTTTTCCGTTCTCTCCTCTTTCATGTTTCTTGTTGTGCCATTGTCCTCCCTTTTTTCTTGCTCTTTTCTTTCCCTTCACTTTCTTGCTTTCAATCTCCTCCACTTTTTTCTTTCTTCTTCTCTTCATTTCTTGTCCTCTTACCTCTCACATTCCCATAACTCATCACATCTCTAGTTCCCTCTTTTACTTTTTCTCTCCTCTCCTCATCTTTTCCTCTGTCTTTCTCTCCCCTCATGTTTTCACACCCTCTCCTTTTTTTTGCGTGTTCTCTTCCCCATCTGCTTTGCTCATTACTTTCTTCCCTTCTGTATTCCCCTTATATTATTTTATTCTCACATTATTTATTCTTATCTCCTTCTTGCTGTCTTACCAATTTCCATTACCACTCTTCACAAATTGATAACCTCCACTATTAACTCTCTTCCTTTTTCTCGCCTTTCCTTTTGTTTGCTCTCCTCTTTCTTCACTTTCTTTACATGATCCTCATCTTTTCATTCCATCAATTTTTCTCCCACCTCTTTCATTCTGCTGTTCACCTTTCTATACGTCTTTCTCCTCTCCCCTTCCCTTTTCATATTTTCTGTCTATTTTTCCTCTCCTAATTTCTCCCTCATTTTCTTTTATTTGTTTTCTCGAATTTTGCTAATCTTTCCTCTTTTCCCTAAATTTACTCCTAATGCACTTCCCATCTCTTTAACACAGAGCCTCACAGCACATCGAGTTCCACACACCTAAATCCCTCGCACACCTGAAAATAATTGGTCCGCCAGTCTAATATTCTTGAAAATGTGGATATGTCGCAGCATCACAGACAGCTCCCGCCCATCATCTGAAACACTCTCTATTACACCACACTCATGTCACCCTATCCATTACTTTACTTCCTCATGCTGGCTCCTCTCATCCCCTCTCACATTTAACTACAACGTCCCCTTCCTCTCTTCTCTTCACTCTTTTCAACTTTCCCTCCAGTTCTAAACCTCTTGTTCCCCTGTCTCCCTCCCCCACACTCCCCAATTCCCCCACCACCAACTACTATACATGGCTCCTGGCCTTCTCCCACATCAGAAGTCGACATCACAACTTCCCACACAACAATACACCCAACACTATACCATTTCCTATAATCTCACCTCACATAACCATACAATACTTCTGCATTTGGCTAATATACTCTCTACTGTGGATTCCTCTCTTTCTCATGCTCTCTCTCCTGCTTCTCCCTCTCCTGCTTCCCCCTCTCCTGCTCACTGTCCACACCTGTTCTAGACCATCACTTAGTCAACAACACGCCACCACTAAAACTCAGTCTCCAAATAAAATTCACACTGGTCCCTACTTTGCCTTCTCTTCTTACAGTACCACCATATTCCATGGCATACAACCCAGGTTACAGCATATCATACAAAGCCCACATCTAGAACACCACCTACCTGCACACTAAGGCACATGACCCAACACTGCAGAGACATGGTCAACAGCATCACTTAACACATCTCACCATACACCACCAGGTCACTCTTGCCTTAACTCACTTCAGCATACCACTAGCTCACAAAACATAGATCATCTTGTCATTTGTGGCTAACACATTTCAGTACACCAATCTGTCACACCCCTCTCAGTGGCCATTTTACTGATTACAGACCAATCCATAAAAGTTCAATGCGAAAGCAGTTTTACAGAGAGCGAACCTTGCTGAAGGACATAAGTGCGCTTCACCAAAGACACAGGCCATGCTCAATTTTTTGGCACACAGAGATTTTCTGAGATTCAAAATTGCTTCCTAGTGTTGCACGAATAGCAGCTATAGCCACTAGGCGACATCGCCATCAACATTCACCCTCCCCATCAGACGTCGATGCGACTAGTGAACTTAAAGGGAAGTCTGTTGTAATGCCCGCCCAATATGTGGCCTAGCAATTTATCTCATTCTCTTTACTGTCTTGCTTAGTCAAAATCAAAAAGTTCTTTACGCCGCACCACTTTCTAAATCCACCAGCCGCCACTGCCTACTTGAGTCCGGAGGGGACCCCCCCCCCCATGTTCCTTGCAGGGGGGGCCCATCAAGTTTCGTTACGGCACTGGCAAGGACAGCACAACACTTAGATAAATATGACCCTATATTTCTCTTTTGACTGGCCCGGCCCCTCACCTGTTTCCAAACATAAGTATGGTCTATAGCTGCCTTGACAGACTATTTTTTCTTAAAAATTAATTTTATGATTTTCTGTAAAGACACCATTGGTCAAATGGTATCTCATTTACTTTTGGTTCAGCCCAAAAGACAGCTGACAAAATAGTTCGAGTCTGCGCCAGCTTTCTTCAGCCACATTTTTTGTTTCAGCCCAAAGGCAACCATTCAGTGTTTGGCTTCTCAGGCAGTGTGAGTGAGGTTGTTTTGCTTACATGTGACCATACGCTCTGCCTCTGCAGCAGGAAGTGACAGCCGGTGACCGGCAAAGAATTGTGCATCAGTCATCATAACTTTCTGCTGTGTTCCCCCTTGTTGTAAGAGCTTCACTGCAGTTCACACCAGTAAAGACCACCAGAGGGCAGCATCATTCAACTTAGGACTCTCTGCAAGGCAAGTTTCCACATTTATGATCCCACTCTAGTCTAATCACATTTTTAGTAATAAACATTTTTCAAAAACAAAATTGAGAAACATTAACAAACTGGCATTTACCTGCATCATGTTAAACGTAGGGGGGTCATAACCATAGGCATATCTGTCAGGCCCTTCAAGAAAGAAAATAAATTACTGCTTTAACATCATCCAAGTAAACATTCCTAAAGTGACACACGATACACACAATCTTAACTCCTAAAGTCAGCGCATAGTTAGAACGTTGTTAGCGCCTCTTGTCTGGTGAGAGGGGTTTGTCCAGGACTTGTTTCCTTTGCATGCTGGGTCTTGTAGTCAAGCATGTGGATAGGTTACTTGTCTGCCAAGGGTCTCCTCTTGGTATTGGCAGGGGTTATTGAAATCTAAATCTGGCTTCCCCTGGACCAGACTAGCCAGACCCACATTGCTGAACGGTTCAACGCAAGGCGAGCTGGACAGGTACAGCTACCCTGGCTCACCTTGTCTCTAATGACCCCGTTTGAAGCAAATCACGGATAAGGAAGGTCCCAGAAAAAAAGCTTTGCATTGCCGTGTTAGCAGTGCACTCTTGAAATGATAACATGCGTTCATCTTGCGCAGTTAGTTTAGCTGGCGAGCAGCAGCCATTTTTCTATTAAAAATGTACAACAATCTGGCCAATGCACAACCACTGCAACCATGAATGGAGGCATCCAGAGGGAACCCTAGAACTCTCACATGGGTGCCATGCCCGGGCCCTGGCCAAACCCTGCTCAAATTAAGCACTGGCTTGGAGCATGTGTAAGGATGACCCTCATTCCTCTGTCTGTATTTGTTTCACGTGGAGTGTGAAGTGGAAGAGGGTGCCTTGTGTGTTTTTCATGCTTGAGGTAAGTTTGGATTGCGTTTGTAACTTCCTTCCCTGGTTAAATCCAGCAGCGGGTTCTCTTTGCTGCTCCATCTGGTTCATAGGTGGCTTTGAGGTCATTATTCAGTCCTTGCTGCAGGAGGCAGCAGTGGCGGGTGAGGCTCGTTCACTGAATGGGGTACAGGGCATGGTGTGGCGTGCAGCATGGTTCTCGCCGTGTTTATATTGATCATATATAGCCCATCTGTAGGTATTGATGAGGTTCTTGTATGTTTGCTTCTCTTGTGGGATTCATCAGTTTTAGTTTGTTGGTGTGCGTGCACTCAGGGACTGAGCACACCAGGCCATCTTACCAGAGGTGACAGGCTCAGTCGGTTACTGGCTCTGAGCTGGAGTTTGAGTAGGCCATACCCATTTATTTGCCTATGCATCGTGCTTGTATAGCCTCATTTATGGCAAAATGTGTGCAGAATTAATGCTTCATATCGCTTTCTCATGCACATAGGGTAGTTACACAGTCTCATCTCTATACATGGTTTACTCGTCCCCATTTAAAGTTTCCACAACTGGCAGCAGGTCCTGGTGCCTACTGCCGAAAGGCTGAGCATTTTGATGAATCCACTTCAATACTTTACATAATGTTGTGTTGTCTACAACTAATACAGGTGCGCTGTGTTTCATTTCTCCTTGTAGATCCAGTGATAATTGTTAGCTGTCTCCTGCAAGAGTTGTCAGCGGCAAGAAAGAGTCCTTCAGAAGTCACTTAAGTCGCTGGGAAAACATTTTGTGACGAGGTAAGTGTAAGAAATGTACACCAAAGGTTTCTTATTAGGAAGCAAACACTCAGAGAGGAGCGGGGATAAAAGGACCAAGACTTCCATGTTGATTGACAGAGGGCCTCATTAGGATGGCAGTCAGACTGCCATGGACAGGCCGTCAGTGGCGGTCTGACCAACATTCAGCAGAGTGGTCCGACCGCTGCATTATGATGCGGTCGGTTGGACTGCATCGGTTCGAGGGACCAACTGATGCTTCCAATGGGCCCAAGGAGCTAGTTGGTCGGACTGTACTCCCTACAATAGGGGGGGTGTCAGTGCAGGCATCGCCATAGGGATTACGATGTTCCTTTCCAAGAGCCTTACCATAGGGGTCTTATCGCCATGGAAAGGCTGTCGGAAAGGGACATTCGGGGCCCCTAGCAGGGTCTCCGTCACCCGTGGCCCTCTGCTATGAGGCCTGGGGGGCACCTGTGGTACCCCTCCAAACATCCATACCCCATGTGCTATGCACCATATAGTGCCTGGCATACAGTGCATGGATGTTTAAACACATCCTTTGTAACATTGAAGCGTGTTCTGCAGCCCTTTTCGGGCCACAGCACAAGCTGCAATGGAAAAAGCCATGATTCCGGCGTCCTACACGGTGGTTGCATCCTAATTTGGTGGGTGGGACCCCAACTACTTGTCAGTTGCTCTCAATCCCGCTGTGTTCGTAATCGGGCCCCAAGTCTCACAATGTACTGCATCAACCCCACATTTGCACAGGGTGGTTTCATTTGTTTTTGTGTGCCTGAGGCATGGTTTGCTGCTTCGTGTTGCATGTGTGCGCAGTCTAGTGCTACTGTACCCACATGGCACCTGATGAGCTGTTTCTGACTTCACCCCATGTTCTAGCCTCTGTCCCAGGACTTTGTCTAATGCGATGCAACTCAATGAAGAGCTGTGTACGTTGAAGGCTATGTGTCTGCAGTGTCAGCTCCCAGGTGTTTCAGTGCCACCATATCCATCACCGGACCAGCTCCACTGATCATCACTTCTTGTTCACATTTGTCTTTCAGTGGCTTTTTACTGCTGCCAGACTTACTTTTCATACGCAGCCATTCTGTCATTTAACTTTTAAAACTATCTGTCGACTGAAGAATCAGTCCAATCAAAAATGCAAGCACCTCAAACAAGCCCTGATGCTCTTATAATGTCTCTAAATAGCTTGACACATAAATATTGCAACACACAAATATCATTGACAAGAAAATCGTTTTATAAAGAAAATAACAGTGTTTTAAATAATATTGATGTTTTTAATATAGTTTTCAATAATATAGTGGTGAAAAATATAGTTGTAAAATTATTTGGATGTGTTTAATTAATATACTAATTTTATGTGCTGATATTGTTGATATGAATGTTATTATTTTTTCAAAATATAGCGTGGAATGTTAAGTTTATTAGAATGTTTTATTTATTTATGTTTTATTTAGTTTTCAATAGTGATTTATAGTGTTTTAGCGGGTTGTTGGTTTTGTAGGCTGACAGGGTGGGAACTGAATTAGGAAATAATTACGAATTATGCAATGCATTTTATTTTATTATATGATAACTATTTATTATGTAAAGTATGTAATATTGATTTATTTTGCTATATTTTATTTGCAGGCATTTAAGTAAAAACGAATTAACAATTGATCATTAATTGTTAATTAATTATTTAATTGATTTTTAATTTATGGAAGACTTATTTTACTTATAATTTAGTTGTAGGATGCTAGGTTTGTAAGGGATTAGGATGGAAAGTTAATTAAGTAATAATTAATTAACAATTTAGTAATAATTGTTAATAACATATTTAAAACATTTTTAATTATGTAAAATATGGAATACTGGTTAATTTTACTTAAAATTTTGCTGTGGGATGCTAAGTTTGTAGGGGTAGAGGTTGGGAGGTTTAGTAAGCAATAATTAATTGATTAGTATTTTTAAAATTATTTTTGAGTTTTAAATATGTAAATTATGGAATAATTCTTTATTTGAATAATGTTTTGGTTGTGGGCTTCAAGGCTTTAGGGGTTTAGGCTGTGAAGTTATTTAAAGGCCTGATTACTAGTTTGACGGTCCATGGGACCGCTAAATCTGTGGTGGTGGTCAGCATACCACTGTGGTGGTGGTACAACTTCCATTTATTTATTTGAAAAGTTTTATACAGCGCGAACATGACCCAAAAAGGGTATCAGAGCACTGTACAAAGGAGGGTACATGGCAAGAGGTTAAAACATGGGTACAGTGTAAAATAGAACACAAGAAGTACCTACAAAAAGTTACAGCAAGCAGTACATCAAAAAGGACCTGTAAAGAGAAACATAACACATTTTGAGCGAAAGATAAAAAGACTGTCAAGCTTCTGATGGAAGCAGATTAAAGATGGCATAGGGGCTATTGATGTAGATGGTCTTTCAGTAGTAGCCACTTGACATGTTTTTTGAATGAGGTAGTCGACGGGCTGGATCTGATCTCGGGAGGAAGAGCGTTCCAAATTCTTGGAGCAAGACAGAGAAAGCACCGTTGTATGTTTTCTTATTGAATTTGGGTGGTTTCAAAAGTAGATTATTTGAGCTTCTTAAGTTCCAACTCTAGCTCGATAGCTCAAGTTTTTTTGCTAGGGAGACGGGGGTGTTGTAGTGAATAGCTTTGTGCGTCCGCAAGCTATTTTGAAAAAAAACCTTGCTTCAATGGATAGCCAGTTAAGCTGAATTAAGTCCAGAGTGATATGGTCATGTTTTCTGGAGCCAGTGATGAGTCTGGCGGAAGCGTTAAGAGTGGCTCAAAGTGGAGCCAATCTAGCTGTAGGAAGGCCAGCTAGAGTCACCAAACCATATTCCAAGCGTGAGATAACTAGGGATTAGACTGATGATTGGATGTCCTCAGGAGGTAAGAATGGCTTGATTTTCCTTAGGGTGTTGAGTTGATGATTGGCACCCCTAATAGTGGCACTAATGTGAGCTTGCATAGTTAGGTATTTTTCCAGGGTGATGCCTATTGATCTAGCAGAGTCAACAACATGAGGGGTGCAGTTGAGTGTAGAGAGTTGTTTGATCCAGTCTTGGGTAGGAGCAGAATGGTTGAGCAGGGGGGGGCAGAAGGAATTCTGTTTTGAGGGTATTTAAAATCAGATGATTATGTGTTAGCCACTGTTGTGTTTTCTAAAGTGCATCATTTAGAGTTTTTATGTCATCAGGAGGGGAGATCTTCAAATACAGTTGCGTGTCATCAGCATATATATGGTATTGAATGTTTGAGCCGTTCAGAATATTGGAAAGAGGTTCCATGAAAAGGTTAAAGAGCGTGGGCAACAGTGCAGAACCTTGAGGTACTCCAATCGTGACCGGGGTACTGGCAGCAAGTGATTGGTTAACTTTGATTCTTTGGGTACGGTTATGCAAGAAAGAAGCAAACCAATTTAAGACAGGGCCCGATAACCCCATCCTATGTTGAAGAATAGCAATCAAGTTTTCTTGTTTAATAGTGTGAAATGCTGAGGACAACTCAAGAAGGATCAGAAGACAAGGGACATTATGATCAAGAGATCTCAAGGCGTCATCAACGATGTGAGTTAGTGTGGTTTCAGTACTGTGCCCTGCTCTGAAACCTGACTGGTAAAGGTCAAGGAGCTGACATTTCTCAGTGTGGTTGCAGAGCTGTGTGTGGACGCATTTCTCGAGTAATTTCGCTAAAGTCATGATGTTGGTGATCAGACTGAAATTATTGGGATCTGCTAAGTTGGCATTCGGCTTCTTGAGGATGAGCTTGACTTGCCACAGTCTTGAGACAGTCAGGAATCATCCCTTGTAAGAGAGATTCTTGAATGATCCGGGCCCAGAGTGGAAGAATGGCTGAATTGAGATCTTTGAGAAGCTTAGCGGGAAGAGAATCCCTGAAGTGGCTAGAGGGTTTTAGAGACGCCAGGGAAAGTGCCACATTCGCATCATCCGGGAGCAGAAAAGAATTTCAAAATGAGTTGTTTTTAGGAGAGCAGACTATGGGGTGGGAAAATGCAATCTCTGCCTTAGGTACACCAAATGCAGGGGAGCTCAAGGACCGCCGGTTTGCAGCGGCACATTGCAGTTCAAGTTCAATTTTCCTTGCCTTCTCTGAGAAGTCCGACTCACTGGGGCAGGAGGTCATAAGTGCCGATATATGGTTTGTAGTATGAGTAGCTTGTTGTTTGATGATTTCAAACAGTTTCTTGGGTCTGTTTTTAGCGCTGTCAAGTTGGGCCCTGAAGTGATCTGATTTCACACTGCGAATCTGTTTGTTGTTTGCGCTTCTCATCCTCCTTAACTGATTGAGGCTTGTCGTGGAGGGAGAGTTTCTCCATAGTCTTTCAGAAAGCCTAAGTTTGCGACGTTCCTCATTTAGGGATTCATTAAACCTGGGTTTGGATTGTTTGATCGGAATCCTTTTGAGTTGCTTGGGAGCTATAGATTCAAATATACTTGACATGAAATTGATGTAGTGATCCGTAAGGTCGTCCAAGTTAGACATGTTCAGGGGAGGCTGAAGCAGATTCTTGCTAATGGTAGTTAGATTATTGATGTTGATGTCTCTCAGATTGCAAACCAGCTCTTTGGTTTCAAGCGGTTAACCTTGTCTGAGCAGGACCTTTTCTAGAATGTGAAAGGAGATTTGGTAATGATCTGACCAATCACAGGGTATAATGTCATCAAGAAGTATAATGTTGTCTCTAGCTATGATAAGGTCCAGGGTGGCGCCTTTAATGTGGGTGGGTCCATTGCAGGCCTGGATGAGGTTGAGGTCGGAGAGGAAAGCCATAAAAGAGCATACTCGGGGATCCTTTGTGTCATTCCAGTGAACGTTAAGATCCCCGAGGAAGATATGGCTAGTGTGAAGGTCCGCGCATGAGGAAATGGACTCCATAATTTGCTCTATGAAGAGCAGATTGTCACCGGGTGGATGATATATCGTTTGGAGAACACAGACAATCTTGCCATTGTTCCAGATTTCTGTGACTAGGTGCTCACAGGAGGACATCAGCGCCTTTGGAGCCTGTTTCACTGTGAGGCTGGAGCAATGGATGCCGGCAATGCCCCTTCCCGTTTTAGCCAGTCTATCACATCTGATAATGTCATAATCAGGCGGGATTAAGATGCCGAGCACTGGGGAGGAGGAGTCATTGAGTCAAGTTTCGGTAAGGATCAAGAGGTCTAACTGTTGAGAGATGATGAGTTCAGAGAAATCAGCAGCGTGTTTCACAGCTGATCTGCAGTTGAGAAGCATTGATTTGATATGAGAAAAGGTAGTGACCTCTTCTGGGCGAGACGTGGTGATCTGAAGAAAGTTATCACTATTCACAAATCTGAGGTTAACACTAGGTTCTCTACCAGGGAAATAGTTGGTATTTGACTGGTGAGCCAGAGAAGCCTCCCCATGAGCCATTGTATGAAAGAAGAAGAAGAGTGCACGTGTCATCATCCAACAACTGAGGTAAGAACCTAAGGGACCTGAAGGGGTGGTTAGGGAGAGGCCGAGTAATCCAGTGAGGGATAGAGAGAAAGGGGTTGGGGTAGAGAGTTAGGGGTTAGGATAGAGAGTTAGGGCTCTTCTCCACTGGGCTCTTCTGGATGTGTAGAACATAAGGTCTGTAACCACTAAACCCTTTGACGAGCAGAATACGTATCAGAGATAAGCGTTTCAGGACAACGTTTGAGTAGATTATGTTTAAAGGGCTTGCCTGCTTTTTTCGGGAGGTTGGGGGAATAGGCAATCTTAAATGCATTAAGGCCTACCAAAGTCAGGTGGTCCAATGCGCTCGTAGTAGGTAGAGCCATGGTGAGGAAAGAGAGCAAGGGCAGCATGGGAGAGGAAAAATCATGGCCAATATGGTTAAGGTCACCAAAATCGATTTGCAGTCAACCAAATTTTAAGTGTGCAATATTCCATTCAAGGGTTCCGAATTCGACAGGGCGAAGCAAGAGGATACACTATTCATTGAACAGATGACAGCGGTGGTTAGTGAATTGTAACACTCCTAGGTAAAAGCTGAGCATGGTTACTTGTTGCAGCGGAAAATTTCAAGATGGCCACTCCCCAAGTAGAACAGAGAGGAACTCCTACTGTTCTTTCTTTACTCCTGCACATTGGAGAACATAATACCTTGTCACAGCCAGACTATTCCAAGATGGCCACACCATGAGTAGAGCAGGAAAGTCCTATCTTAGTTTCTCTAGCCCCAAGCCCACAGAAAGGAATCCTACCTTTCTTTCTCTGCTGCTGCTGATTGTAGCACATTGTAGCTTTTCACAGCCAGACTATTCCAAGATGGCCACCCCGTAAGTAGAACAGACAAGACCTATCTTTGTTTCTCTGGCCCCAAGCAATTTGGGCTTGAAACGAAGGTCCTTAGTCTAGTGGTGGGAAAGCAAATGAAAGTTAGTGATCCTGAAAGAGCCCACAAATCACAAAGGAAATGCAAGTAACACAAAGAATCAGCCAGGAAGCCAAATGCAAAATGCAAAGGGAAAAGTCACCCAGCATGAACAGAAGGGCTCCTCCCTGCGCGCCGGGCTGCAGCCAAACAGCAATGGTCTGGGGTCTTCCCAGAAGTTGCACTGGTGCTCGCAAAGTAAAGGAGACCAAGTACAACATGTAGGGAGAGGAACGCTTGCACCCTCCAGCTCATCCTCACTGCAGCCACATGGAGGGGGGCGGACCGAATCAGGCACGTCAAACGCATCGCCCCCCCCCCTTAATCAATAAGCCCCCGTCGTGCCCCAGGACATCAGGTTTCCTATAGCCACCCAGAGCTGGCAGCATGTTCAAGTGAGGGCAGAGTGTCCGATAGGCAGCGCTCCGTTCACGTCGCAAGTCCCGGCCCCCAGGCCATATTCTGAGTGTGGTGGTGGACCAACACAGGACCACCTCAGCCGCCAGGGATCATGGATTCTGTGGTGATGGCACAGTTGTGTGACACCGCAATATGCTGCAATATGTGCATAATACGATTTGCTCACTGCGACCCTATCCATGGCGGTGAGCCCGCCATGGAAACGATGGTGGGGAGGCAACTCAGGGGACCCAAACAGGGCCCACTTCTGCCTGTGTGCAGTGGGGTGCATGCAGGGGGGCACATGATGTTGGCACCCCCAGTTCCTGCACATGAAGTAATGCATGACAAGGTTCATTTCTCCCTGTGCAGGAACATGCTGCGGCTCTCCCATGGTGCTGCCTTTCTACAGCTCTTCTTTGAGCCTTAGAAAGGACTGGCCGTGGGACCGCCTCAGCAGGACGGCCCGCACCGGATCCGACAGGTAATCTGGCAGGTGGTCAGACTACAGTCTCGCAGCGGGTCGTCGGATTGGCTGCCCGCTGTGAGAGTGTCAAAATCTTAATCAGGCCCTAAGTAATGATTATTTAACAGTTAGTAATTAATTGTTAATTATTTGATTGAGTTTAAATATGTAAATTATGTGCTATTTATTTTTTTAGTTACATTTTAGTTGCAGGCTGCTAGGAATGTAGGGTAATATGGTGGTAAGTTAATACAAAATTGAATAGCAATTATTTACTAATTGACAATTATTTTATTGAATAGTAATTATGTAGATTCATTAATTGTTTTTTGTTTTGTATTACAGATATATATTTTCATATTAATTGGTAATTGTTATATTGATTTTAATATATTTCTACATTGATAGTGTTATTATATATGTAATGTGTTTGAAGTGAAGTACTCTCCCTACTTTTGTTTATACTGCAGTAGGAATAGTGAAATTAACCTCTTAGCAGTGTTTTTTGGAGTTTTACATTTTTAATATTTTATTTACTGTCTACATTAATTATTCTATTTTTTCCTATTGAATTGTTTATATCTCTTATGTTTGTATTGTTTATAAATGTTATATTTTCATTTTACATTACACTTGTTTTTAACATTTTACATTTATTTATTCATTTTCACGGTAATAAAAAATTAGTATAACGTAAAATAAATATTTGTATTAATTATAAATATATATAAATAATATATTGGTTCACCCACCTCAGCTCCTTCCTGCAAAGTTTCAGGTGATCTGTGTAGCAGGGGCTAGAAAAAAGGGGTGTCTGAAAAGTTAAAAGCCCCATGCATTTCCTATAGGCTTCTTTAGACAAAGGGTACAGCAAAAACTGCTGAATAGAATTACACAAAATTTGTCAAGAATCTAGAGTGTACTTTTAATAATATGGTGTAAACCCATTCTGTAACTTTTGCGAAATGTAGGACAGTTGGGTCCGTGAGAGGCTCTGGAGTCTCTTGCTGGAGCACCAGTGTGAAAATAAGTGTTCTAATTGGACCAGGGAGGTTTTTTTTCTCCCTTGGGCCATCTCGTTCTGCTGGAATCAGACTCTCACGGAAGTGAGCCCTCTGATTGGCTGCCAGCAACATGAACATTTTTTGCTGAAAACCATTACAGGACTTAGTCCTCTGTCCTGAAGTAAATAAAAAATAGTATAAAGGGGCAAGATAGGAAGACCCTGACCCTGTATGTCCCATGGGGGAGGGGAGAAAGAGGGCCCCCTCCTGGGATAAAAAAAAAGAAAATTGGCAAAAAATGCTGCTATCTGGCAAGGCTCTTGCAGGATCGGGAAAAAAATGGGACAGAGCCGCATTTGTTAACTTTGGCCCCGGGAGCCCATCCCTGAGATGTTTCCCTAAAGGGAACGGGTTACGTGGCCCTTCACCCTGAGCCTCCAGAGGCCTGGGGAAGCCCACCCTGGAGGGTAAAAACATTTCTTATAGGGAGGGAGTAGGCCCAAACCCTCCTGAGCCATCAGAGGCCCCCCAGGAGCCTACCCCCAGGGACAAACATATTATGTATGGTGAGGGGGAGGCACGGCCCCCCTCTCCAAGATGCCCTAGGAAGTCCACCCTTGGGGCTAAAACTACTTTGCATGAGGGGCAGGACCACACAGCCTCTCTTCCAGAGCCATGACCATGCCCAAGAACCCACATCTGGGCCCAACATTTTGTAAAATGGGCAGAGGGAGATACCCATTAAGTGTAGTGTATAGGGTTAGTGTTGCACAGAACACATGCTTCCTTTACCTATGGCAATTGTAGTATGATGGCAGTAAGGATGCTTTATGTCATTCTGAGCTATTTTGCACTTACTTTCATAGCTCTAATGCTATACCGGTTTATAGAACAATGTGTACAAAAGAAGTTTGGAAGATTTCATCAATGATGTCAATTGAGATGTCAGCAATAATGTCATAAATGATGTCATAGAACATGTCATGAGTGATGTTTACCATAATTGGTGAATTTTTGTGTTTGTTTTAGTTCAAAACATTAATGTTGTCACTGACAAATTCACCTAACTATAACGCTTAGGATTTCTAATGAATATATATATATATATACACAAAGGATATAAACACTGACAAATATAGAGGTGTCTGTGTATTTATATAAGTATATGCTGATATATAGTATTAAATATCAGAGGATTTTTTTATTTACATTGTATCAAATTTCTATATTAGAATATTTAACATTTACTACTTTAAACCCTATATTAAAAAAAATCAATATGTTCGTATATTTTGAGACAATAGTTGTGTCAACAGTAATTTTCTAAAATATTTTTGTACTCACCATCATTAAGTATCGGGAGCACAATATTGTGATAAACAATACTTTTGACACAATTTTACTGTCAAGTTTGTTGTTTACCAAAATATTGTGTCAGTGATCCTGTTTTTTTCATGCTTGACCTGAGTTTTAAACAAGCTTGTAATTTTTTTCTCTGGTGTAACGAAGCAGCAGGGTTCCCTTAACTGTTCCAGATGTTTTTTGTAGGTGGCTATTAGATAATTATTCACACCTTCCCGAAGGAAACATCAGTGACGGGTGAGGATAGTTCATTGAATCAGAGGGAACCAGGTGGCGTACAGAGTGGTTCTCACCATCTTTATGTCAATCTGTGGTCTCTTCATTTATGAAGCTCCTGTTTGTTTTCTTCTCTTGTGGGATTGTGATCTCATCCAAGGCCTGACTGGCCATACCGGGCATCATGCATTTCCCCAGGAGACTGAAAGGTTAGGGAACTGGTTTTGTTAGTAGTGGCTGGTTTTGCAGCAGTGCAGAAGTTTTAAAAGCACTGAAAAGTTCCTTCTATAACCAGCAGTTGTCAGGCAACAATAGAAACTGTCAAGATGACTCTGGGGATTAACATACCTGCTAGAGAGAGATGGGAGTTTTGTCAAGTGGCAATTTTGACTCATCTAAGGTAGCGCAGATGGTTAATATGCCTGCTGCAAAGAACATGTACCATGCATATTAAGGAAGAGCATTTTATGTGCATAGCCCAATGGTTGTATGCTTTTGTTACAGAGATTCTTTTGTTACTGTGCAGTTCATAAATTGCAATTGTAAACTAGCACATTGAGCTATGAACTGCCATCAGAGAGCTGCACGCAAATTGCATGGTACAGGCTAGAAAGTTATGTTTTTCCCAGTCTTTCATTATTTTAATGTTGCTAAAAAAGGTTTTATTTGGGTGGAAATAAATTCTTATTATTAAAATCATCTTAACCTCTGTGTGATGTTATGAATCCTGAGTTTGTTCTTCCCCAGACCAACCACTTTTAAAAAGTGCTTATCTGTATGTAAAGCATGTGAATCCTACACCTTTTTGTCTCCTTTGCTTTATGTAACATTTTCTATGCACTGATTTGCACACATATGTTTCGTTGCCTCTCATAACCATGCCCTAAGTGCAACAAGTATGCCTAAATGTATGTCCCAATCTCACTGTGGAAGCAAGCTGTACCTCACTGAAGAGATCCAACTTGGGTGAAACCGTTCTTGAATTGCTTTTGTTTTGGTTTTGAGAGGACCTGGCTTGGCAGTTCAGGTTGAACTGTTCTTAATAGAGTGGGGTTAAGGCCAATTTGCATGTGGGTTGGTCTAGACTGAGGTAGCATATTGTACATAAAATGGTGGAATGCATATGGCCAGAATCATTACAAGTGGCTAAGATTATTTCAAGCATTCCACCATCACTTTGTTGTTCACTTCTTATCTTGACATAAGACATGAGCGCTCTCTGTACAACAAGACAAATTTCCAATATCTCCTTTTTTGGAAATGTTTGGCCAAATTAATGTGACATAGTTACTTCTATTGCATTTAATGCCGTTTACACTATTCTCAATGCAGTAAAAAACGTTCTGTTTCCCTCATGAACATCCTAAAACTGGCAGCAGGACCTGGGGCCTTCTGCCACGGGACTGTTGATTTAACATATACAACGTCCATAAACTATCTTAACATTTTCAATAATTTACATTGTTTTTCTTCTTATTATAGATCCAGCCATCATTGTCAGCTGCAGGAGTCCTCTGGAAGCCACTTCAGTCATTAGGAAACCATTTTGTGGAGAGGTAAGTGTGATAGCTTTAGGTCCTCATGTCATAGGTTCCCTATTAGGAAGCAAATACTCAGGGAGGGGTGAGGACTAAAAGGGCCATGGCTTCCATGCTGACTGCCTAAGTCTCACTAGAGGACCAGCTCTGGTGAGACTTGAGAGAAAGTGTTGTTGAATCTTCCAGTTCTCACCTGAGATAATGTTGTTGTACTGCAATAATTCTTTTCTTTTATGAATTGATTGCCAAAGGATGGTTATTTTGTTTGTTTTCCAGTTGCATGATTTGTTGCTTATTGTTTCATGTGTGGGCAGCCCTTCAGGTGCAAAACTTTGCTTCACATTGTTAATGAACTCACCATTAGAAATGGATTACACTCTAACACTGCACTGCTGATGCCATTGATGTACATTAGGCTGGATGCCTAGCACTACTGTAGCCAGATGACCCAGGGTGAGATGGTTCCTGACTTAGCCCATGCTCTAGGTTTGTCTGATGGCCTGGTTTATTGAGATGTAACTGGCAGAACTGCTGTGTGTGTTGAAGGCTACGAATCAGTGTCGTCAGTTCCCAGGATCTGCCCTCACAACCATATATTTTCTAGTGTATTAAATACTGCAGCACCCACTAGACAACCTTAGAATCTTACATTGAAAGCACCTCATAGTGCAGGTAGTGCAGGTCAGACACCATAGGTCAGTTACCATGCTAACATGCATCGGTAGGAATGCTATCCATGTTCCAGGGTCCAAAGCTTTTACAAGGACTGCTTTCATTTGTGTCTACTCTTCTATTTTAAACAATGTAGATTCCTGAGATAGCGCATGCTTGATATTGCTGGATTTTTAAGAAGATCTGTTACTTGCATGTCAATCTCAGAATGTCAGATAGACTGGTGAGGATTGCTGGGTGTCAGTAGTAGTGTAGCTAAATTGGTTGATGTCTTTCCTCCCTGAAAGTAAGGTTGTAGTTGGAGTGGAACAGGAATCAACTAAACGTGTAAAGGTCCAATACTGGTGCTTCCAGGATCATGTCTGTGCCCAACCTTCTTTAATAACCACTTTCAGACTCTCCACCAGCTACTGTTTAACCTAAGAACCAGTTTCAAAAACTATGCTGGTGACATCCAAATGTTGAGTTAAATGTCAGATTATAAATGAAAACATACATCTCTTGAAATAAATATCAATGTCTAAATATTGTTAACAAAAATATTGGGCAATTGATTGTAAATTTTTTACAACCAATGAATTCTTGTCTGAGACGAGAAGTACATTTTAATTGGAAGAATGAAGGTCAATGGGGAAAAACACTGAGACATGAAGAAGATGCTTCTGGCCACATGTGCTTATGTGGAGCTCTTATGACTGGAGATTTGTGATTGCTCATGTGTTGATGATGATGTACCTTTTGGTGAGGTATGAAGGAATGCTGTCTAGGATGATATCATAAATGTGGAGGTCAGACACTGCATGAAGGAGGGTGGATGGTATACCATGTGAAATACCGAAGAGAAGCCAGCAGAAGAATCAGAAGCACTCCATTCGTGTTTACAATGATGTTCCCTGATGGATTATAAGATAGGTTCAAAGGGGACAGCAGAAGCTTTGATGAGCTTACCAAGAAAGATACACTGGAGATTGGTCAGAAACTAGTCAGTTGAATGTAGTGGGCCATAAGATCACTGAAGATCCTTCCAGATGAGTTTCTTGATAAAGACACTTACAGGGAAGGCAGAAGAGGCCGGGAGGAGGATTTTCTTCAGGTGAACCAGGCTTACCAAAGTTCATCAAATTCATTGGCTCTGACTGAAGTGAGGTGAGGTTCAGCCAATCATTGTTTGTGTGAAGCGATAGGCATAGAACAAAGTTTGCATTTAAATTGAAGGCTGTAGTTGTCACTTAAGGTGATAGGACGATTTGCTATGATGGTGATGTGTCCCAGTGGAGCAAAGATTTTGGCAGGGATGTGTACAGCTTTATGTGTGTAACATTAAAGATCAGGTGAATGACATCCAAGGTAAGTTCATAACCATCATCTGATGTGAGTCCAGTATCGTTTGTCAAACCAGATATTTTAGTCTTCCGGATGTAAAAGTGGTGACATCTGCAGTGGTGCCAAGGAAGGCTGGATTGTTCAGAGGCAGTGTGTAACTCAACAGAAATCAAAAAGCACAGGTTGGAGAAGGTAAACAATTGATTAGCAAAGGTTTGCATTCTTTGGATGAACACTCTAAGCAGCTGGAGGTGGATAAGGACTTCTTAAGGATGACCACAACTTTTCTGCTTGGCTTCATAGAAGGTCAATTGCACATGAGGACTGTATAGACTGAAGAATCAGCCTCATGAAAGGCAGGAAAAATTTAAATCGGCTAAATATTTTTCACTGATGAAGAGAAAATCTGCACTTGAGGTGTGAAGTGGAGAACAATTTGCCTCTTTTGGGAGTGGTTTCTAGACTGGTGCAGGGCTGAGGGAGGAGTAAGGCGAGTTGCAAGAAGGTGTGTCAAGAGTGTGGGAGAAAACATTTTGTGAGAGGAGGCAAGTGCATTAGAAGAATGATCCTGAGTTGATCAAGGGGAGAAAAGGACTGGGCATTTGAGAAGAGAGGAGAGCATAAGAGGAGTGGAGAGATCCAGGGAGTAGGAATGAGGGAAGAGGGTTACTTGTAAGGTAAGGAGGGTTGGGGTAGAGGAGAGTTAAGCTGTTGCCGGAGAGGGATAGTGCAAAGCATGACGTGAAGATGAAGAATAGAATGAGAGGAGTGAACATTAGAAGAAGAAGCATGATTATAAGGAAATTACCTCTATGAAAAGTGAGATCCCATGCAGGAACATTTTGAACATTTGAGATGTTTTCCTGCAGAGTGACAATGCAGATTAGAAGGTCCAGGTTCCCCAAAACACTGGCTATTCATAGCTGATGAGGTGATCCAGTAGCGGTGCAGGTGCAACGCTCAAAAGAAGCAATTTTCCCATACTGCTAGCTAACAATAGTCTATACGGAACGGGAGAATTAAGGCCTAATTATGAGTCTGGCAGTCCGAGGACTGAAATATTCGCTGGGGCGAGGTGGTGGGTTTCAGCCACCACCACCGTATTACAACTTTGGCAGTCGGACAAAGATCTCCAAATCCACTAGTTATTAAGTGTTGATGGATACCAGCCAGCTGCAGTTTCAGTGAAACCCATTGAAAGGTGCAGCTCCTCCAAGCCACCAATTAGTTAGCATCTGTGAGAGCCACCCAGTTGTAGTGTATGTGCAACAGAGTGAAAGGTCACGCTTCCTGCATTCAAGAAGAGCATAAGTGTAATCCATTAATGGTAAAAAGCGATTGTTAAGGTCAATGTGTTTATAGCTGTGCAACAACATTAACTACAATCAGCCCACAACAAAAATGGCAATAGTATGGGAGCATGGGAGATATTGTTCCAGGTGTGTGTGCTCCCAAGGTCATCCTTCAAATAAAGTTACAGACAAAAAAAATCTGAATCCCAATGACGTATTTGGTTGCCATTGGCTACAGTTCTATGATGGCCTGGCAGAGGGAATGGTATTCTCTCTGTGTGTAAGATAACCACTTAGGGTGAAACTTCACACATACAGAGTCAAGTACTCTGCATAGGAACTCAACATTAAAATCATTTGTGCAAATGACAGAAAAGCAGGTAACAAGACTCCTGAGGAGAAAAACATATTAGGAGACAGTCAGACGTGATTAAATTAGGAGAAGGATGGGACAGTGATACAGCAAGAGTGACATCTGATCCTACATATCCTACAGGAAATTAGTGTGCCAATGAGGTCTGAAATCTCTCCAGTTTTTAATACACAATTTTACTTTGACTGAACATCAGGTAAAATTTGGCTAAAATGCCTGAATCAGGTTTTGCCTTCGCTTTGGCTAGATTCTACTCTGCATGTGCCTTGGGTCTGCTGACTATTGCCCTTACATTTGTTCTTAAATATTCTTTGCAAACCCAAGATTGATTTACAAGTTTCTCAAAATGAAAAATGTGTCCTCTTTCCATCGCACACACTTTTCTTGAATAGTGAACAATTCCCTACGTTTTTTCTCCAAAGTTAGTTCACAGTTAATGCTGTGTTAGGTGAGGAAAAAGAGAAACATAGAGAATTTATATTTAAAATTATTTTCTTTTGTGTAACTTGTATAAGTAGATTTACTGCAGAGGAAATTGATATTGACCTCTACTGTGTTTCTATCATGAGTAAGTGTCAACATCTTTGCTGTTAAAGTGGAACAGGACAAGGTTTTTGGTTCATCAGGTGATTTACTCACACCATTATGTATGGGCTATCTACAAGATTAATAAACCCTAGAAATGTGCCAGAGCAAACTGCTTTATCTGTGGTACCTCTAAATTATTGGTAAACAAGGCTCTTAGTTTGGAAAGCCATTTTCAAAACACAGGCTCATTTAACATGTTTGGTGATAAAATCTTTTCTGTGAGTGGAGAAGAATCAGTGCTGTGAATTTGCCCAAAACCCTACTTGATGTTTCTCCGCTGTTTCTTTTGTTTTACGTTACAGGGTGAAAGAAGAGCACACATTTGAAACTCTGAAGCTTACGACCATGAACACAATAACTGTCTATGAACATGCTAACTTCAAAGGAATGTATAAGACATTTACTGCAGATGTTCCAAATCTGGTGAATGAAAACTTCAATGACTGCATCTCGTCTGTGAAGGTCGTCGGGCAGCCTTGGGTTCTTTATGAGCATCTGCACTATCAGGGGCAATGCGAAGTTCTAGAGGAGGGAGAATATGCACAGACTAGGATGAATGATGGGGCAACTTCCCTTAGGCTGATCACTGATGACCTGAGCAGTCCCCAGATCACAGTCTATGAGCATATCAATGGAGGGGGTAAGGCGTTAGTGCTGACTTCGGAGTCCAATCTAGCGTTTGGAGGCATGCATGATAATATATCCTCCCACAGAGTCCAGAGTGGAGCTTGGGCTCTGTATGAGCATATAAACAGAGGTGGAAGGTGCATTGTAGCCAGGGCTGGTGAATATTTGGCGAATTACTGTACTATTGGTTTCAATGATCAAGTCTCCCATGTGTATCCTCTGCGCGCTGGAACGTGCTCTGTGACATCCACAATTCTGTGGGACAAGAAAAGGGTAGAGAGTGAAAGGAGCGTTCAGATAGATCAGTATCATTACAAAAATCAATCAAGCGTTGAGCAGCAGTTCACTGCTACTTCTTCCAAAGAGTTTGAAAAATTTGTCTCCCATAGCTTTGAATTCAGCAATGAGACAACAATCAAGGTGGGTACCTCATTTACCTTGAAAGGAGTGGTTGATATTAATACAGAGCTGTCCAACACCTTCACAGTGAAGAAAGGGCAGACTGAGTCATCCACCATGAGGAAAAAGACAGAGTTGAGCATGCCGGTGAAGGCTCCTCCACGGTCAAATGTGACTGTCAGTTTCATGTGCAAGGAGGTCACAATCTCAGTGCCAGTGGAGCTGAAAATCGTCCAGGGCGGTAAAACTCGGATCGAAACCGGAACATACCGATGTCAATCTGGTACAGAAACCACTATTGATGTGCAGTGCCTTCCCGTAGGTTGATCTCAGTGGGAACAACACTATCTTCTCCTTAGTGCACATGAGTCGACATTTGTTTGCTCTTTCTTGGATGACTGTATTTTACTTTAAACTGAGATGCCAGAGAGGGATCCTTTCATTTATAGTTGCCATGTCCCCAGACATTGCTTCAAAAATCAACCTTAGGCAGGAGGCATTTGTCATGTACCTAGCCCTTGTTCTTAGCCATCAAGGGCGTTCCTCCTTTAGTGGGATGACCATAAATGTAACCACACCAGAATCACAACTAATGCCATATTTGGAATTGATACTCACTGTCATTGCTGCTTAGTGCTCATCATGTTTCCTCAAAGCAGAGAGCTAGTGCCATAATCTGACAGACCCCCAGATGTCACCAAGGAGGGAGTGTACCCTGCATAACTGCAGTCAAAGCTGTACTGTGATTGTCAATGTGTACGACTGCTGCTCCTTTCACATCTGTAGGAAATGTCCTACTGAGACAGGTCACTTCCTGCCAAGGGTTTAATAGTGTCTGTCTGCAGACAATAATGCTTCCACCACTGCTGCACCAAGCCTGGCCTTGAGGTTGATTGCTTCACTAGCTCCTGTGTTTTGTTGTGTTTGCTTCTTGCAAATGACAAACTCTTATCTTTCCATTGGGTCTCAAGCTGCAGCAATATCTGTTTTCTCCAGAACACAGGAGATTACCACATTGAGAATAGCAAGTTAGGTGTCTCTCATCCAAATATCTCTGTCTGAACATCTGTAGAAATCAAACTATTTCATTCACCGACTAGCCTCTGGTTATCACTGCTGCACCTGCAGATATTTGTAGGGCTCAGCCCTCTTTCATGACCAGTATTGACCCACTGCATTGTGCCACCCTTTCAGAACTAATGGGACAGTGCAGATGTCTGACAATGATTTATACCTTGAAGAATTGGCAGTGGCTAACTCCCCAGAGCAGTCACTGTTTGGTTCTAAGGCACTGCATTCACTTATTTCAAATGTTTATGGTTGTAATGATTATTAGCACATATACTGAATGAAGCTGAACATATAATCCCAAAAGACACGCCTGTGTTCAAGGTTCCAATGAGTGAATTGAGGGTGCAGGCTTCATTTACATCATTATTGTGCTGCGGTATACAATAAATCAGATATATTTATGTGCAGGTCCACTGCCAGAAATGAATTTGAAGTTCCTTTTTCTGATTTTCTTTGTAATATTTATTTCCATCATACTGCAGCTTAAAGTGGTGCATGAAGTGTTTCTATCATATTTTAAACCTAGTCAATTAACACAACTCACCGATTTCTAAACATCCTACAACTATGGCGAAGATAGCGAAGATACCTAATGTAATAATTAAGTATTCATTTTTATTTTTGCCTTATTACAATAAGCAATGCAAGTCGACGATCAGGGTTTGGTTTCCTGTATGATTAGATTTGTTATGCCTTATGACTAAATAAACCTCAGTTATGAGCAGTTCTAGTGTGCATGTGTCTCTTCTTTTCTTTTGCATTGGAGGCCTTCTCTGCCCACAACATTTACAAAGACATGTCTTAGAGAGAATAGTTTGAGGAGCACAGTTTCAATTGTTGAAGCTTCGTAGAGACACTGACAGTTTAAGAGAAGGAAAATGGTGGCTGTCTCCAAGAATACGTACCCAACATAATCTGTTATTATTTTATGCATTCGTCTCACTTTATTATTCACCCACTACCCACAACAGTCTGGACAAAGATCCTTGTATGCTTGCACATACATACTCATGCACATGGATATACTTGCTGGAACAATAAACAAAACTCACAAAACTAAACAAAGAAATGCACACTTATATACATTTCCAATCAAAAACGCATACACACTGACACATGTAACCAGAAACATACACACATAAGCTAAACTCTCTGTCAAACACAACACACACACACACACACACAGATATATTAACAGATATACACAAGCCTGCATACTACTATCCAAATACACACAAACACATAAAATACCAACATAGAAATATAGTCTAATATCTACAAACACACATACACACAAACGAGCAAAATAATACACATACACAAAAACACACACTCTGAGCACATTATGGTTTGAATGTTGTTAAGACTTCTCAGAAATCCTAGATCACGAGTCTGTGCCAACAACTCCTAATCTAGGACCTGATCAACTAAACTCTCTCGCCTTTACTGGATCCCACAATTGTTTGTGTAATGAACAATTGATCTGATTTACCATGACTTTTATTCAGGCTATAATCCTTCCTAGATTTAGACACCCTTATAACTCTGTTTTAATACTTACATAATCATAAGGCAAACGAGAACAGACGGCCTAATTTAAAACACATGTTACAGGCTTAAGAAGGTTCTAAATACGGAAAGTTGTCTCTGAAGAGCCTTGAGTCAGTGTTAATACAGCTCTAAGCCCTGAAAGGCATTCTTATGGCTGCCTGAAGCCAAGAAAACTACTTGTTATCAGGCCTGAGAGCCACACAACTGTCTTAAACCCTGTAACTATAGCTGTACCCTGGAAGTGAACAATCGTCGGTCAGGCACTAATTGTTTTACTCGTACCAACTGTGATTGAAAACATCAAATAGCACATAATTTGCAAAAACCCAAATGTTCTTCCAAAGTGGAACAGCTGAACAAACTGATTGAATGCACAACCATTGAAATCGTTAGCCATACTGCAAAGGCCTAAAAAGTACATTGGAACATATTTAAGGACTCTTTAAATATTTATTTACATGCTATTAATATCGGGGGTTGAGCAGAGAGAAAAAGATAAAACATGTTATTCTGCACTGTATTTCGCTTCAACTGTTATATTACCAAAAGCTTAATGTAAAGGAATACAACAATCAACAATTCAAACTTACAGTTAACTGTGAACAAAAAAAACGTTCACAAATACATTATACGATAAGTACAACAGATAACAAGTAAGGGGCCGACTACGATGCAACTCGGAAGGCTCCGTTCCGAGCCGCAACATAATGGGCGGGTCTGATTCCTTTCCTACCGCCTCATTAAAATGGAGGAGGTCGGAAAGGAAACCTGCCGGTCATTCAGTCTGGCTTCTTATGGGCTCGGAGAGCCTGTCCACCAGTCGGAATCTGGACAGGCCTTTCCCCCCTTGAGATTACGATAATGGTTTCCGACATGGTTTCTATGCCAGTCTGTCTGACATGTAAACCATGTCGGAAAGCACCTTTGGGGGCTCCCAGTTGGGCCCCCTTGGGTGCATTGGCTCCAGTTGGAGGCCGAGGGGGCACCTATAGTGCCCCCTGTTGATCCCTGCACCTTGAGGTGCCTGCCACCGGGTGCTGGGATGGACTGCACCTCCCATTTTACTACAGGAGCATGCATTACAGCCGGTTTACAGTCGTGATGCATGCTCCTATATTAAAATGTAGGAATGCGACCAAACAGAATTTGGTTGCATTCTAATGAGGCGATCGCTTCCATTACTGATGCGGTGTCGGGCAGAAGTGTGTAAGAACCATCACAATTAAAATTTGACACCTTAAAATTATCAACAATAGACTATTAGAATTCTTTATCTTTGCATATAATTTACATAATAATGGGGACTACTGCACCACCTTCAAAGTTATTTCTTATGACAACATAATTCAGTAACACTTTTCACATTGCTGACCTATGTCCAAACCTCCGATGTTTTACAGTCTAGCATATTTTCCTACTACTAGTAGAAATTCATGATTTCATTAAGTATAAAGAGGCTGATCTTATGCACATGTTTCTTTAATGGTATTTAACTCAGCAGCAATGATAGAAACATTACCTCATAAAGATTGCAATCTCCTAAAGGAAATGAATCAAAGATAAGTTACAGTATGTCCAGAAGCTTTATGTTTTGGTCTCGCCTATGGATAACTGTTGACTTTCTGTTGAATATTTAGGGCCTGATTTAGAGTTCGGCGGGTCGGTTACTCCATCACAAACATGACGGATATCCCATCTCACGTATTACAAGTGGCATTGTATATAATACACTTGTGACACATCAGCTAGCATATCCGTCACATGTGTAACAGAGTAACCCTCCTCTAAATCAGGCCCTAACTATGGACAGCACCAATAATTATAGTGTGCTTCGGATTGGCCGATCCTTATAATTCATTGCCTTTTATGGCAATCTTGGTTTCTTGTTTCCTATTCAATAGTGTTGGTGCTTTTAGCATTTAAATGGTTGATTGGACGGATTGGAGCCATATGTAAGTATCAAAGGATGAGAACCCTGGGCTCTCCTGAATACCCACCAAGTAAATTCATACAGGAAAATTAATCAAGGGCAAGATTCAAGCAAGGTGTATTTAAAATTAAAAATCATTACATAAGGCAAAATGCAAAAGGTTAGTCAAGCAAATAAATCACTGAGAGGATAACATAAAACTAAAAACCTCAAAATATTCTAAGTTTAAGATTAGTGAGCACTCTGACATAGAGTTTGATTCTAAGGAAAAAATGAAAATTATTGACACACATTCCCAAAACAACACTTTTTATAGCATTTTAACAGCAGAGGATTAAGCCCTTAGAATGGTATTCAGTGGATGTGCTAATAAAGTTGCAATAATAAAAACCAATCAGCATTCAGAATTTTCATTATGCAAAACAGACTCCCTCTAGAAACCCTCCCAAAATTATTATTCAAGTAGGACTTTTAACCTACATACAAGGTGAAGTGACATCGCATTACTAATCAACAGCTGCTTGAAAATATTAATGAGCAGAGTTCTAGTAGGAAGGACATCAACCATGAATACCAATATTATGTTTGTTCCTCCAGTAAGCAGGAAACTTTCTCTGTGAGCTCGTAATTTGTTACAGAAAAATTTACATTATCAGAGAACCGGTCTCATTTTATCTATTTAATGAAAAAAGGAAAAACACTACATATTCAAAAACATACACGTGTGCAATTTCTAAAAGCCACGTTGTCCATGAAACTAGGCTAAGGCCTGGTTAAACAGGTTTGTGGCCTACTTATGGTAACTAAAACACACACATAATTTGTTAAATCTAATTTCACTCCTACAGTCCCTTCCTCTGATGACATAAATCATCACTAACCACACTACACTATCCATAACCCTCTGGTTCTTTCTTTATGATTTCTTGCAAGGTCCTCAGGTCATAGAACAATGCTGACTTAATATCTTCCAGTTCAATCTCATCTCTCTTTCTTTTCTGTCATCTTCTTTTCCTGCTCCCACAATTTATCACATTTTAACCTCTTCAGTGCCCATGACGAGATGGTCTCGTCATGGGCCGCGGTTGCGCTGTGCCCATGACGAGACTATCTCGTCATGAACCCCGCCCGCTAATGCAACGGCCGGCACAGGGCGGGGAAAGGGCGTGGCACTGAAGGGGTTAAAGCATAATACTTCTTAGAACGTAAACGTAAGCATTAGACCAATTATACACACAAAATATTAATGGTCTACGCATCATTCCTCCACCCACATAAAAACCCTTCAGCAACCTTTAACTTCAATTTTGAATCTCACTGAACCATGACTCAATAGTTACCCATACACGAATGTCTATGAAAGGCCTTGTCTAACTCAAATGTATTAGTTATATTATTAATATATTGATTAATTAGCTTGTATTATCTCGCACATAGGTACCCTACATCTGAAACTTCAAAACACAACACACTCCACCTTGCTTTGAAAGCAAAATATCCAAAGCCATTCTATTTTGAACCAACATTGCACTAATAGCAATCACGTCTTGATTAAATTTGGTCAACGCACCTGTATTATTAGCAGCAAGAAGACCTGCATACTCGACACCCTTTTAATTTTCATGCCATTTAAAGAAACACAAATAGGAGAACTCAACACACAAAAATAATCCATTGGCACTAGTCCAAAACCCTGCTTCACTCTTGTAAGATCTGTTTCACTCATTTCATTCGCATGATCCATGACTCCAGGGAAAACTAGAGGTAAATAGTAGTTACCCAATTGCTTGGCAAATAATATTAGCTGTCTTTCGACAATCATTATAAATTCCTCTCTGTATAGGCTTTTCACCCTTAATATATTCATCATCAAACATAAAACTAATAACTACATTCATCTCCAGTCATTTCAAAAGTGTCAGTATTTTCTGATTTCTCTCATGCCTCATAAAAAACAACGCTTTTGTTTTTCTATTCAATTATGAGTTTTCAATGTATCTCCGAATTTCAAAATCTATGTTAAGCTTCTTATTACAAATGAATCTCTTTTGCTTTATTCAAATTTCTACTAATGGTCCCTTTTCTTTCATTAAAATCTCTAATAAAATTTTCTTTTCATTTCAACTTTTTATCTTAATGCTTCCTATTGGTATTTTGCCTAACAATAGCGAAATAGAACAATAGAGAGGGAGAGTGTGTTTGTGTGTGAGAGTGTAATAGTGTACCTCGAACTCACTTGAAAATGATGGTGGATGGGTGTGAATCCTTCTCTGCAGGACGGCTCAAGTTCTAGTGGCAAGGTGCACCCCTTCAGTCAGGAGAAGCACTCTGAAACAAGAAGACAATGATTTCAGACAATCATACAGAAATGTTTTACCTCAGCCCTAGGTGGGAGCCCCTAATGAAACATACCAAACAAGAATTACCATAAGAAATTCGAGTTCACGTGAAGGAGCCTTAAGCAATGACCCCTGCACTGAGTCGTGAGTACATATTCTTTAGACTCTGCTCAGATAATTCTGCTATCATTATCAGTCCTTAACGTTGTGATTCTTCACACAACTAGTCGTTTTCCTTTAATCAAGGCTTTTCTATTCAAACTTTCAAGGGTGTCCAAAATTAGAAGGACCCAGTTAGTGCATTGACCAGAGGTCCATGTAAAGGTGATGGGGGCACAGCAGCCAGGTCTTAGGGTCCAATTTTGTTGGAAGTTGCCTGAAAAGGACGAGGTTCCAGGAGGGATTGTTGGCCCCCGACTTCCAAGGTGAAGATATCCAGGTTATTCTTGTGATGGGTGGTAAGGCTCGGAATGCAAGGATGGCCTTTATGGGAAACACAACTCTCTCAAGATGAATTGACGAAGCTAAGCAAGGAAAGAAGTTTGAAAGCAGTATTTATAGCCTGTCATGCAAGTGTTAATCTGGAGCCTTCTGGAAGATTGCTAAGTGTTTCCTGTCAGTAGAAGGCAGTCTCAGGAAGGAGACTTGGCAGGAAATAAAAGCTTGAGTAAACAAATGCATTAGACACTGCAGCCTTTCTGAAGATTACAGGAGATAGGCATGCAATAAATGCCTTTAGGGAAATGGCAGGGCAGTTGAACAAATAAACCGAAAGCAAATATATCAGGCAGCTTTGACGTCACAGGAAACAGAGGCTATTAAATAATCTGGAGCAGGAAATGGAGACCTCCACATTGATGGCAGGGCTGCTGACCAAAATAAACAACTGGTAAGCATATCAGGCAACCTAAAGGATAGCAGGAAACAGAGGCATTTATCTAAGCTGAACATTATGTTGGTTCAAACAGATTTCCAAGCATTTGCACTTAGTTAAACAGATCCCAAAACAATCCAACTAGAAAACAGCGATAAGAGAAGAGCAGAGTTCATGGCACCTGCCCAACTAGAAAACAGAGACAACAATGGGGATCAAACAGCACAGGCTGACCACGGTATGACAGTTTCCCCCTCAAGGGCTGACTAACTCAAAACAGCTTATCTAAATGACAAGCATGAAAATTGCAAACCAGACAGGGGACATGGACATTTGATGCTGGTTCCCAGGACATGTATTTGGAGCAGTAACCTTTATAGTCGATTAGATAATAACATTTTGTTTCATCCCTTTTTGAGTCTAAAATTCTGCAAACCATAACAGGAGGGAAAGGTGGTTTGGTATGAATACCAAATCGTTAGGGTTTAAGAAGAGATGCATAAAAGACCGTATGGATTTGGTCATTGTTGGGCAAATAGAGTTTCATGGATACCAGATTGATGATTTGCGAAATTAAGTATGATCCTGCCTAACACGGGTGATAGGTAAAGGATAAGAACCAAGGAATAGACCACCAGGAGGGATAGAATGACACGTGCCATGAGGACCTGGAGACGAAGGCCTAGAACTAGGGAGACCTAGCCCACAAGGAGTAGGGCAACCAAGGCCAAAGAGGACCAGAAACAAATGGATGAGGAGAATCATAACTAGTTTTTAATGGGACTAGTGTTGGAAGGATTAGGATAACTAGTAGTAATAGAAAGGACCTGGAAGGACATTAGACCTTGGGGAAACGAGAGCCAGGATAATCAGGACAGGAAAGCAGTTGGGACCAGGATCAAAGGCTGCAGGAGAAACAGAGATAGGAGTACTAAGTACATCAAAAACATCAAGACCAGAAAGACTGTACACAAATCCAGGAGGGCTGTAAAAGTCAGGGCCTAGGGAACCATTGCATTAAGTACCAAGTGGGGCAGATAAATCAGAATCTGGGGTACCAGGACCAGGGTGAGGAGGATCACGGGCATCAAGGCAAACCAGAGCCAGGGTGGCATAAGGGGATTGTTCAAGGGTGTGCAGGAGGACCAGGACCTAAAGAACCAGACTCCAGGGGTCCTGAACAAGCAGGGCTGGCCTGGGAACAGAAACCGGCCCTGGCAAACTGCTCGCCCCCCCCTGCTGTTTGCGAGGGCCGGTGTCGGCCGATTTTGTTACAGGGGGCCGATATTGCTGACCCCCGGTAACAAAAACGGCCCCCAGGGGCTCATAACCGGCACCACCCTGCCAGCCCACCGGGGAAACACCCAGTGCCCGCAAAGACCAGTCCGGCCCTGTTAACAAAGAAAACACATTCAGAGGGCCAGGACCAGTCGGTGCAGGATCAGGAAGGTCAAGCGGAAAAAGGACCAGAATAACCCTAATTAGGAGGACAATTATGAGGAGAACCAGGTCTTAGGAGAACAGGACGCAAGAGACCAGATGGGCCAAGAGGGCCAGCAGGATCAGGACCTGCAGTACCATGACCAGAAAGTACAGGGTGAGCAGGACTAGGTACGTCACCAGAGCCAAGAGAGCCAGAAAAGAATGAAGTCCAGATCCAGTAGCATCAGAATTAAAAGGTCCAAGATGGTCAAACTCAGGATGACCCTATACTAGGATTGCAAGGATTATGTAGGCTGCACTCTGACAACTAAGAGGGCAGAGGAAACAAATATAAGGAACCTAGACCCAGTAGGACCACTATTAGGAGGACCAGGGCAGTGGTCACCAGAAGCAGGAGCCCAGATCTAGGATGGCCAAATGAGTACCACGACAAAAATGATCAAGGATACCAGGAGCAGAAGAACTAGGAACCAGTAGACCAGGAGGAAGTTTGGGAACCGAGGAAGCAGTTTGAATTCAGTAGGGAGGTAGTATCTAGTGCAGATTTTTGAAGGGTTGATAGGAAACTGGGGGGGCAGATTTACAAAAAACTGATGCATCTCTGCGTTATAGCAGAGATGCGTCAGTTTGCTTGCACTTTGCCAAAAAACCCGTACGTCACAATGGATGCATTGCATTTACAATGAGGTGCACCATGGCGCAAGGATTGACAGATGCATCGTGCATCTATTGGCACAAAGGTCACGCATTGCTGGTGTCATGTCGCAAGCATGACGCAACACCAGCAATGCTCTGGGAGGCCTATACTTATTGTGCTGCATCACTCCTTACCCCTGCTTCAAGCAGGCATAAGATTTTGACGCAGTGGCGTCCTAGAAGTGGTGCAGTGAAATTTTGTAGATTTCACGGCGTCACTTTTACTAGGCTTTCCTGTGTCGAAACGCCTACCCTGCATACATTATACCTGACGCTGATATAATGTGGCGCAGAGCTTTACAACATGACGCATTTCCCTAGATGCGTCACGTTGTAAATGTGCCGCAATGTGGTGCATTGTTTATGCCGCCGCTGTGTCACAAAAGTGACGCAAAGGCAAAGCAAAAGTGTCGCAAGGGGCTTGTAAATCTGCCCCTGGGTGTCTTCTTGAAAAGTTAGGCTTAAATAAGTGAGGATCTTATGAATGGGCAATGGAGAGGGGAAATTATTGGATGGGACTATGGAGTCTTGGGATTCTGGAAGAAAAGCGTGAAGCCTGAGGGGAATCTGAAGTGGTTGTGGGCTTCGAGCCAGTTTGGACTCTGAGACAATTAAAAAAAACACAAAATGTGATGCGAGGAATGCTTGCAATTTTTCGGACCACTTGCAATCTCTTGTAGTAGCATCCCAACCCATTGTTCTTCTGCTCACCATGTCACCTCAGTTTGGACCCAGCCGTATACAAATCAGCCTTGACCCTGCTCCTCATGGCAAAAGTTCAGCCCGAATGGCCAGGCCAGGTCCTAACCAAACAGACACACATACAGCCTAGGATCAGTGTTGCCCTTAAAGGAGCTCATCACCCTGGTTTAGCTTGGTTCAAGTGCCACAGTGAGCATGGGACCCACAGCTGGGCATTCCCTATCCACTTAGGGTGGTACATCAAACACACAAAAGGTGATGCAAGGAATACTTGCAATTTGTCTAGCCACTAGCAATCACTCCGGGTAGCATCCTAATCCATCGTTCTTTTGTTCTAACTCATTATGTATTGCTCTTGCAGGCATCCTCTAATCTGTCATGGCAATACTTACACATGATCTGATGCGTTGACAAATTGAATCATTCCTCCACAAATAAATACACAGCAACTTCTAGCCACATTTCTCTGTTTTCCTGCTCACTTTTTGAGAGCACATCAAAATTCATGTTTGGACTCTGTAGTGATTGCGCCGACAACATATATAAAAATAGTCATCCTTAAAAAGTGAAACAACAATCTGTGTGTTATCAGCATAAGATGCTAATGACAGGCCAAAGATTTTATAATTGTAGTACAGTTTAAACATCGTTGGCCTCAACAATGAACCCTGTGGCATTCCACAGGGGAGAGAGTAAGATCTTGATGTGAACTTTCCTACAGTCACTGCTTGTTTTCTACCAGAAAGGAAGGGCTGTAGCAGAGCCAGGGAAGGGCCGTTAATCCCAAGGCTGTGCATAAGGTCAACCAATAGCACATGGTTCAAAGAAAAAGCTTTAACAGCGGACTAAAGGTTCTGCAACTTACACCAGTTCCCCAATTTCAAAGGTCCTGTGCACTAAAACCCCAGCACCAGCGGTTTTGTGATGCCACTGTGTCCCAGATCCCAAAAATGCAGCTACAAGTGGGTGTGCGCCAAGCAAAGAAGTCCAAGATATCCTTGTAGTTTGTAAAGTCTTTATATTCAATTAGTATTTTCCAAAGGTTAATGACACATTAGGCTCAGCCAACGTGTTTCGTTCTCTCACCGAGAACTTCATCATGGACTGTCCAACTTGAACGTTATTGCTGATCTTCGCTTTCGGGCATTACCTAGCCCTGGAAATTCCCCTGTGTATACACCGTATTATACTGGAGCACTCACACTGGACCACATCGACTTCTTGTTATTGTACTTTTGCCTCACTTGACTTAAGCCCTGATGAAGTTCTTGTTGAGAAAACAAAAAGTGTTGGATGAGCCTAATGTGGCATTAACTTTTGGAAAATACTAATTGAAAATAAAGACTTTACAAACTACAAGGATATCTTGGACTGCTTTGCCTGGCATACACCCACTTGTAGCTGCAACTGCACATGGTTGACCATATTGAAGGTCACTGACAAATCTAACAAAACCAGAGCTGCATGTCCTCCAAGGTCTAATGTTGCCCTGGTGTCCTTCCTGGCCACAGCCAGCGCTGATTCAGTGCTGTGGCCTTGTCAAAATTCAAGCTGGGTATCATCCAAAAGATGATTGGAGTCCATAAATGAGGCCACATGGTCGTTCATCGCTCTCTCCACTAGCTTCGCAGGATAGGGAAGCCTAGAGATCAGGTGATAGTTATTCAATCCACCCTTTAGCTTTTTTTGTAGGAGAATAACTGAGACTTACTTCCAGTGGGAGGAAAAACCCTGACCTCAAACTTGGTCAAGAAACTTCTGGTTGGAAACTTTGCCACTGTTTCCAGATCTGCATGTACTATTTTGGGAGGACAGGGATCCTGAGGGGAGCCGGATTTAATTTTGGGGATAATCTTGACAAACTGCTCTACTATGGGAGCCTCAGAAAGCCTGAAGGCTGTGTTTCCAGAGCATACTTTTAGAGCATGTTTGTTATCCAAGCTAATTCCGCTTTTAGCAGTACATTTATTGTAAATGGTTGCAACCTTATCCTGGAAAAAATTTGCTAAGGTGTCAAAAACTCTTGGCTAGTCATAATTAGACTGCTGTCAGTGGGTATGGTCAATCTCACTGAGCAAATGCCCTGCACAGTGGACTGGACCATGTACTCTTTGGGATAATCCAAAACTGTCTATTAATCGTATTGAGTCAGGATCATGAGGGTTCTCTAAATGAAAGTTAAAGTCACCCAAAATTGTGAAAGTTAAGTTCAGAATAGCTGACTCCACAAGAGAGCTAATCTGGTCCCTTAAACTAGCGTTGGGCCCTGGGGACAATAAACCAACATTTTGTTGAACAATTCTAGATTGAACAGTAGATACTCTCTTGAATATGTTACAAGCCATTGTTGGACTGAGATTAAATGACCATGGGAATGGGCCCTGGACATGGTCCAGGTGTGGACGGGTGTAGACAGGCTTGCCTTTGGCACACCAGCTGCGCGGACGCTCTATAATGTTCCTTATGAATCCCGTCATGAAAGGGCATGCCATCCATATATTTCACTGAACAATCTGCTGTTAAAGCATTGCATTTATAATTTGCTTTATAAAAATAACTGAATTACAACCCAAACACTCCCTAATGAGCAATATTTCCATATCCATTCTGCTTGTCACATTTACAATCTACTCTTTTTTGTTCCCTTCCCCCCAGCACGTTTGGCTCCATTTCTATAGTAACCATTTTTGGGAAACAAACTGTTAGATTTAGGTCAAAAGTTCACAACCATTTGTGTGAGCACCACACTACCTTCAATTGACTGTAGCAGGTGTAGTTGACTGTTTGGAATATTAAGAGACTGTTGGAAACCGGGCAACCGGGTTAGCAGTCACCAGGTTCCCAGCACAATGGTAGCTTGGCTCGAGCGGTTGGGGGTCAGGCACCGTGTTAAGCGTACGTCATACCCACACAATAACCATGCGTTCATCCGTTCCAAAAACGACACTACACCGTAAAAGAATAATGCAAGTCAAATTGAAAATATATATATGTCTTTATCTTATTTTCTCTTAGTTGCAGGTTTCATAACATAAATACAAGACAATAGGATTTTCCTTAAAAGAGCAGGTCAAATAAATAATACTACATTGGAATTTCAATAAATAGGTTCAGGTCATAAATAAGCGAGGAATAAATAGGGTGCAATAAATACCGATGGCAAATAAATACAGTCAGACAATAAATATAGTGCAGGAATAAATTAGTGGATGACAATAAATAAAGCACTTCCAATAAATAAGGTTAAAACAATCAATGACAGTGACAATTCCAATCATTTACATGAGGTCACTTGGTCTTACTTTGCCCATACACAACTTAAGGACACTTGGATGGCATGGGGGTGTCCCACCTAGATTGGTCAAGGCTGGGGCCTACCCTGAGGCAGAACAAGAGTAAACTAAAGGTCTGGCCCTCCAAACTACACAGCTCTTTATGTAGGTCACTGTACCAGTCTCAGTTCACCCCTGGCACTCCCAGGCTGGTTCTAACACCCCTTTAGCCCCTAGAATGGTCTTTTAGGGCTCCACAGGGCCTTAGACGCCCCCTCTACCACTTACTGCCCTTTTCACGATGATCGGCTCCGCTTGGCACCGTGTTGACGCCGTGAGGCGGCTCCGGATCGATGTCGATGGGCGGTCTCGACTCGATGTCGCTGGGCGGTCTCGACTCGATGTCGCTGGGCGGTCTCGGCTCGATGTCGCTGGGCGGTCTCGACTCGATGTCGCTGGGCGGCCTCGTCTCGATGTCGCCGGGCGGCCTCGGCTCGATGTCGCTGGGCGGCCTCGTCTCGATGTCGCCTTCCGGCGTCGCAGGGACTCGGACTCCCCACTTCCTGGTGTCTCCGGAGTGCGATCTCCACTCCCGACCTCCGGCGCGCTTCACCTCAGTTTCCGGCGACTCCGGTGGGCGGACTTCACTCCCCCGTCGACGCCTCACCTCGTCCTCAGGTGACTCCCGACTCGACCTCCGGCGCCTCTCCTTGACCTTCGTCGGCGCCCTCACTCGACCTCGGGTTACTCCTTACTCGACCTCCGGTGCCTCTCCACGACCTCCGTCGGCGCCCACACTCGACCTCTGGCGGCTCCGGGTACGACGTCTGCCTTCTGTCAGCGCCGCTTCTCCACCTCAGGCCCCAGGTCTCTAGGCTTCTCGACGTCAGGACTCCAGGAGGACACTGCTGAACAGGTCAGGAACTTGCTGTTCTTCTTCTTTAAGGCCTTTTCCAAATATTCAGTTCTTTAAGATGGTTCTTCTGGTCTTGATCCCACACAGGGCTCTAGGCTGGGCTTGGTCAGTAGAGACTAGCATCAAGGGTGGGTTTCTGGACCCCACTCCAAGCACTGGTTTCCACCTCTGCTGCCTTACTCCGACCTCCTTCTAACTCTGTCCTCTCTCTTCCCCAGTCAGTTGCCAACTGCCACTCTGAGATGGCCTCCCAACATTCTAAACTGCCTCCCACTGTCACAGGGTTCTAGAATGTTACAGAAGGTTCTAGAAACCTCCAGTGGGTTCTGGTGATGTCACAGGTGACAATGGGTGGCCACCATTTTGTGGCTCAGGCCCTCAGACAGAAGTTCCAGGGGTAGGGAAAATGGCTCCCTGACCCTGCATCAACACTAAAAAGTCTGGTGGTTCCCAAAAAGGAAAAATTATAATAGGGTTTGAGGCAGAAGTGGGACAAAATAAATAATGATGAGGAGGGACCACCCAAAGGGCTGACAGGTCTAACACGCGTCCCCCCCAGCTGAAAGTGGGGAGAGCTACCCAACCCCTTGGGAGGTCTCATCACTAAGGCGGAAATACCTTGAGAGACCGTCTGCATTGGCGTGGTCCACTCCAGGCCGATGTTCCACCTGAAAGTCCATTCCCTGTAGGGAGATAGACCACCTTAGCAACTTGGGATTCTCCCCCTTCATCTGCATCAGCCACCGAAGGGGTCTGTGGTCGGTCTGAACTAGGAAGTGCGAGCCAAACAGGTATGGCCGCAACTTCTTCAGAGCCCATACCACGGCAAAGGCTTCACGCTCTATTGCACTCCACTTCTGTTCCCTGGGAAGTAGTCTCCGGGATAGGAAGACTACGGGTTGATCCAGACCCTCTTCATTGAGTTGCGATAACACTGCCCCAATGCCATGTTCCGATGCATCCGCCTGGACAATGAACTCCTTGGAAAAGTCTGGGGCCCTTAAGACCGGGGCCTCGCACATGGCTTGCTTCAGTTTCACAAAGGCCTGCTGACAAGCCTCCGTCCAGACTACCCGTCGAGGTTGCTTCTTGGACGTAAGCTCCGTGAGGGGGGCCACAATGGTCCCGTACCCCTTCATGAAGCGGCGGTAATATCCTGTGAGGCCCAGAAAAGCTCGGACCTCAGTCTGAGTCTTGGGGGGTTCCCAGGCCATAATAGCCTCGATTTTCGCCTGGAGGGGTTGCACCGCTCCCCTACCCACCAAGTGTCCAAGGTACACTACCGACCCCTGCCCGATCTGGCATTTACTGGCCTTGATCGTTAAACCAGCGTGTTTCAGGGCCTGGAGAACAGTTTGCAGGTGACGCAAGTGATCCTCCCAGCTGTTACTGAAGACGGCAATGTCATCCAGATAAGCAGCAGAGAAACTCTCCATTCCGGCGAGGATCTGGTTCACCAGACGCTGAAACGTGGCAGGGGCGTTCTTGAGCCCAAAGGGCATCACGCAGAACTGGTAGTGGCCCTTGGGTGTGGAATAGGCTGACCTTTCCTTAGCTCCATCAGTCAGAGAGATCTGCCAGTACCCGGATGTAAGGTCAAAGGTACTCAAATATTGGGCAGCTCCCAGCCGGTCAATCAGTTCATCCGCCCTCGGGATCGGATGAGCATCAGTCTTGGTTACTGAGTTCAGTCCCCGGTAGTCCACACAGAACCTCAGTTCCGGTTGGGCACCCGGTGGTGCAGCTTTTGGTACTAGTACCACCGGACTGGACCAGGGGCTGCTGGAAGGTTCAATCACTCCTAGCTCCAGCATCTTAGTGACTTCACTGTGAATGCTGGCCTTCACCTTGTCTGTCATCCGGTAGATCTTTGTCTTCACAGGTGGGCTGTCTCCTGTGTCCACGTCATGGACACACAGGTGAGTCCTACCCGGAACAAGGGAGAACAGCGAAGAGTACTGCCCCAGGACCTGGCGGCAGTCCTCCTGCTGTTCAGGAGTTAGGGACGGGGAGAGAATCACTCCCTCCACCAACCCATCCTTCTCTTGAGACGCAAATAAGTCGGGGAGAGGCTCGCTTTCCACGTCCTCTGCTCCGTCAGTCACCATTAACAATATGACTTCGGGCCTCTCATGGTGGGGTTTGAGGCGGTTGGCATGCAGCACCCGTAGGGGCTGGCGAGGGGTCTTCAGATCCACCAAGTAGGTAGCCTTACCCTTCTTCTCCAACACCTCAAAGGGTCCTGACCAGCGATCCCGGAGGGCGCTAAGCTCTCCTGGTTCGATCACCCACACCTTCTGGCCAGGCTCCAACTCCACCGGGTGAGCATTGTGGTCATACCACGCCTTCATCACTGCTTGGCTGGCTTCCAAGTTGTCAGAAGCTTGCTTCCACAACTTAGCCATTTGGCTCCGGAAGGCCAGCATGTAGCTCACCACGTCCTGGGGAAGCTTTCTGGGAGTTCTTTCCCATCCGTCTCTCACCAGGCTGAGAGGTCCACGCACAGGGTGCCCATACAAAAGCTCGAAGGGGCTGAAGCCCACTCCCTTCTGTGGCACTTCCCTGTAAGAAAACAATAGACAGGGTAGGAGGACGTCCCATTTCCTCCGCAGGCTTTCAGGCAGACTTCTGATCATGCCTTTCAAGGTTTTATTGAACCTCGCCACCAGACCATTGGTCTGGGGGTGGTAAGGAGTGGTGAACCGGTAGGTCACTCCACACTCCTTCCACATCGCCCGCATATATGCTGACATGAAGTTGGTCCCCCTGTCGGACACAACTTCCTTGGGAAAACCCACTCGGGTAAAGATTCCCATCAGGGCCCTAGCCACAACAGGTGCCGTAATGGTCCTCAGAGGTATAGCCTCTGGGTACCGTGTGGCATGATCCACCAAAACCAGGATAAACCTGTGACCAGCTGTAGTAGGCGGATCTAACGGACCCACAATGTCGATGCCCACCCTTTCAAAGGGGGTGCTAACGACAGGAAGTGGTTCCAGGGGAGCTTTCAGCTTCACCCCTGTTTTCCCACTGGCTTGACAAGACACACACGTCCGGCAGTAGGTGTCGGACGACACTTTCATTTGAGGCCAATAAAAGTGCGGGACAAGCCGGGCAAAGGTCTTGTCTTGCCCCAGGTGTCCTGCCAAGGGGATCTCATGAGCCAATTCCAGGAGAAAGGCTCGGTAACGTTGAGGGACATCCAAGGCTCGTGACGATCTGTGCATGGGTGCCTTGGGTTCACTGTAGAGGAGGCCATCCTCCCAGTAAATGTGGTAGTTCCCCTCAACGTTCCCTGCTGCCTGGGCTTCGGCCTGTCGCCTCAGTCCCTCAAGGGTAGGACACTCCTTCTGGCCCTTGCAGAAGTCCTCCCTGGTCGGCCCTCCCTCCACGTGCCACTCGGCCGGGATGGGTAGGTTCTCCAGTTCGGTAACATCCCCCTCCGCGGACTCCTGGTCCACCACCTCCAGTGGCCTATCCGTCACACGGGGCGCGGATGCCGAGGCAGGCTCCTCCTACCCTCGGTTCTTCCCTTGGTCGGCAGCCGGCGGTGCCTTTATTCCAGGCTCCCGCCTAAACGAACTCCCCCTTCGGGTAGTCGCAGACCCTGTGCTGACACAGGCCCAGTCAGGTGTACCCAGCATCTCAGCATGAGTCCGGTATTCCACCTCCTTCCAAGCATTATGCTCCATGTCATTCCCCAGCAGACAATCGACTGGCACGGCAGGGCTTACGGCAACTCGAAGCAACCCTGCAACCCCTTCCCATTCAAATGGAACCTCGGCCACCGGATAGTGGCCCATTCTGCCGTCAGCCATCGCGGCAGGGTGGAGTACATCGGGAATCACCTGCTCTGGAGACACCAGTTGGCTACGTACCATAGTCATACTGGCTCCTGTGTCTCTCAGAGCCTCCCCTCTTTGGCCGTTGATGGTGACCCACTGCCCATACTTTGTGGTATTTGCGGGCACCTGGATCTTAGGAACCATCTCCCGTTCTCCCAGGGACACTAAAGTGACACCCGCCCACTCCCTTCCCTTACCTAAGGGCATCTCCCTTATAGTGTCCGACACCACCGCACTCGAAGCAATGGACAACCCTTGGCTGCTGACTCTGGCCAGGATTAGGGTTTCTGGGTGGGTTAGCCCTAGGGGTGAATCCTGTTCCCTTCCCTTGGAAACTATTTTGGGGGCCTTTAGAGAACTCCGTTTTCTTTTCCCCTCCCTCTTTCTTCTGGGGGGCGCCCTGTCCGGTCTTTTGAGAGTCCCCTCCAGTCCCCCTTGTGGACACCCGGGTACTAGCCCAATTGTCCGCCTCCTCAGCAAGCTTCCGGGGATTGGTCAGCTTGCTATCCACCAGGTGTTGACGCAGTTCAGGGAAACATTTTTCGAGCAGGTGTTCCTTCAACATCAAATCAAACAACCCCTCGTAGTCCCTCACCTCGCTGCCCTGTATCCAACCCTCCAATGCCTTCTTTGCATAGTCCAGGAAATCCACCCAATTCTGTGTGCCCAGTTTGTGGCTACCCCGGAACTTCTGTCTGTACTTCTCGGGTGTTAGTCCAAACTTCCTCACGAGCGCCACTTTCATGGTGGGGTAGTGGGTCTGCTCATCCTGCTCCAGGGCCAATAATGTATCCCTACCAGCTGGAGGCATGTATCTATACAATCCCCCTCCCCAATATTTCTCTGGAACCCCATGGACTCTTAAAGAGACCTCATAGGCTGCTAACCACCTGGCGATATCATCACCCACACTATAGCTAGCTACTATGTCTTTTGGCAAATAGGGTTTGGATTCCCTGGTGATTTCTCTTTCTTCGCTGCCACCACTAAGAACAGGGTGTGCCCCGACCCGTAGGATCTGGAGATCTATCTCCCTGAGCCTCAACTCGTGAGCCATCCTCCGTTCCTCCTTTTCTTTCTCCAGCTTCGCCAAATCCCATGTGAGCTGTCTTTTCTCCCTCCGGTCAGTGAATTCTGCTTCTAATAAGCCGTTGCTAGAGACACTGCTGCCCTTCCTTGAAAGTGTTCTGGGCCCTGCTACTAGGTTCCCCACCTCAGGTTAGTACAAACCAGCCTCCTCGCTGTCAGGCTCTCCATCCCTGTCCTCCTTCTCAACCTTACTTTCTCGTTGTGCCTCCCCCCAAGCCCTTAAGCTGGTCTGGAGCTCACCCTTCTTTGCACCTTGGGGACAAAACACCCCCTCTCGCTCACAAAACTCTCTGAGTTGGGCCACAGTGTAAGTTTCCACATCCTCCAACACAAACTCCATTTTGCCCACTCAGGATAGAAGACAGTTGCTTACAGAAGCTATGCAGGGGGGTACTTTTTGTAATACCTCCTCCCACCACCAGAAGTAAATTTGGAAAAAAACAAAACTCAAAATTAGGAAGTCCGCTTGGAGAAAACTCCCGGTGTAGGCCTATGGACTACCCAAAGTTATTGTCGAGTAGACGCAAGCACAGCTCTATCCCACCGCTGAACACCAATTTTATGTTGGAAACCGGGCAACCGGGTTAGCAGTCACCAGGTTCCCAGCACAATGGTAGCTTGGCTCGAGCGGTTGGAGGTCAGGCACCGTGTTAAGCGTACGTCATACCCACACAATAACCATGCGTTCATCCGTTCCAAAAACGACACTACACCGTAAAAAAATAATGCAAGTCAAATTGAAAATATATATATGTCTTTATCTTATTTTCTCTTAGTTGCAGGTTTCATAACATACATACAAGACAATAGGATTTTCCTTAAAAGAGCAGGTCAAATAAATAATACTACATTGGAATTTCAATAAATAGGTTCAGGTCATAAATAAGCGAGGAATAAATAGGGTGCAATAAATACCGATGGCAAATAAATACAGTCAGACAATAAATATAGTGCAGGAATAAATTAGTGGATGACAATAAATAAAGCACTTCCAATAAATAAGGTAAAACAATCAATGACAGTGACAATTCCAATCATTTACATGAGGTCACTTAGTCTTACTTTGCCCATACACAACTTAAGGACACTTGGATGGCATGGGGGTGTCCCACCTAGATTGGTCAAGGCTGGGGCCTACCCTGAGGCAGAACAAGAGTAAACTAAAGGTCTGGCCCTCCAAACTACACAGCTCTTTATGTAGGTCACTGTACCAGTCTCAGTTCACCCCTGGCACTCCCAGGCTGGTTCTAACACCCCTTTAGCCCCTAGAATGGTCTTTTAGGGCTCCACAGGGCCTTAGACGCCCCCTCTACCACTTACTGCCCTTTTCACGATGATCGGCTCCGCTCGGCACCGTGTTGACGGCGTGAGGCGGCTCCGGATCGATGTCGCTGGGCGGTCTCGACTCGATGTCGCTGGGCGGTCTCGACTCGATGTCGCTGGGCGGTCTCGGCTCGATGTCGCTGGGCGGTCTCGACTCGATGTCACTGGGCGGCCTCGTCTCGATGTCGCCGGGCGGCCTCGGCTCGATGTCGCTGGGCGGCCTCGTCTCGATGTCGCCTTCCGGCGTCGCAGGGACTCGGACTACCCACTTCCTGGTGTCTCCGGAGTGCGATCTCCACTCCCGACCTCCGGCGCGCTTCACCTCAGTTTCCGGCGACTCCGGTGGGCGGACTTCACTCCCCCGTCGACGCCTCACCTCGTCCTCAGGTGACTCCCGACTCGACCTCCGGCGCCTCTCCACGACCTTCGTCGGCGCCCTCACTCGACCTCGGGTTACTCCTTACTCGACCTCCGGTGCCTCTCCACGACCTCCGTCGGCGCCCACACTCGACCTCTGGCGGCTCCGGGTACGACGTCTGCCTTCTGTCAGCGCCGCTTCTCCACCTCAGGCCCCAGGTCTCTAGGCTTCTCGACGTCAGGACTCCAGGAGGACACTGCTGAACAGGTCAGGAACTTGCTGTTCTTCTTCTTTAAGGCCTGTTCCAAATATTCAGTTCTTTAAGATGGTTCTTCTGGTCTTGATCCCACACAGGGCTCTAGGCTGGGCTTGGTCAGTAGAGACTAGCATCAAGGATGGGTTTCTGGACCCCACTCCAAGCACTGGTTTCCACCTCTGCTGCCTTACTCCGACCTCCTTCTAACTCTGTCCTCTCTCTTCCCCAGTCAGTTGCCAACTGCCACTCTGAGATGGCCTCCCAACATTCTAAACTGCCTCCCACTGTCACAGGGTTCTAGAATGTTACAGAAGGTTCTAGAAACCTCCAGTGGGTTCTGGTGATGTCACAGGTGACAATGGGTGGCCACCATTTTGTGGTTCAGGCCCTCAGACAGAAGTTCCAGGGGTAGGGAGAATGGCTCCCTGACCCTGCATCAACACTAAAAAGTCTGGTGGTTCCCAAAAAGGAAAAATTATAATAGGGTTTGAGGCAGAAGTGGGACAAAATAAATAATGATGAGGAGGGACCACCCAAAGGGCTGACAGGTCTAACAGAGACAATCACAGAAGTAATTATCTTTTTTTCAAAATCACCACCTACTTTTAGCTACCCACATATTAACAGCACCCAATCAAACACATTCTTTAATTTAGGTGTTGTCTTCCAATTTAACTACCGTTCATTTTGAAAACTGTCTCATTCAGCTACAGCCTTCTCCTGTATGATACTCCAGTTTGCCTCCAAAATGGTTAAAGTGTGGATTGCGGGCCACAGTTTTGTGTTTTGGGCCAGAGAGAGTGCTAGAAAGAGTGGCATTGACATTGACTTGGGCTTACCCAATGTAGACATTACTTGGCTTGGCCAGAGAGGATTAAAGTGGCATCAATTGCTACCTTTGGTTGAAAGCATTGTGGATTGCCAACATCTAGACCTCATGGTTGTAAACTGTGGTGGAAATGACTTAGGCACAATTACTGTGGTTAGGTTGTAAATCCTAATGAAGGATACTTTTGGTAAATTTATTAAACTTTTCCCACATACTGCCTTGGTGTTCGACAACATTTGCCAAAGACAGAGGAGGAAGGGATCCAACAAATTCTGTCCACAGATAGACAAATCGAGGAATCATCTCAAACTGTTTCTGCATTCCTCAGCGACCACAACATGGACTCTTTGAACAACAGCAATTTAAGCTTTCATATGGACGATATATATAAAAATGATGGAGTTGATTTCACAGAGAAAGGCAACCGAGTGTTCCTCAACAACTTGAAAGACTGCATCCTCTTTACGTGTAGTTATCTGCACAAAATAAACAAAAAGGCTCTCTTTGGAGTCGTCCATTTTCCCAAACACTGGTTCATCTCATTTTTAAATCCTTTTTTGTAATGTTTCACTCGACTCTGCGAACCCAACGCAGATCCACAAACCAAAACTCATTCAATACAAAGCAGCACATTTATGATTAGCTTGTATGGTATTGTGTGTGGATGTATGACTGTGTGTGTGGATGTGTGAGTGGGTGTGTGACTGCCTGTGTGGGTCTGTGAGTGGGTGTGTGAGCATCTCTGTGGATCTGTGTGTGGGTGTGTAGGTCTGTGAGTGGGTCTGTGATTTCCTGAATAGGAGAGTGAGTAGTTGTGCAAGTGCCTGTGAAAGTTTGTAAGTGGGTGTGTAAGTAGATACACGGGTCTCTGAGTGGGTAAATGAGTGTCTGCATAGGTTTGTCAGTGGGTGTGTGACTGCCTGTGTGGGAATCTGAGTGGTTGTGTTAGTGACAGCATTGAACTGAGAGTGGGTGTGTGAGTGTCTACGTGGGTCTGTGAGTGTGAGTGGGTCTGTGAGTGGGTGTGCAAGCATCTGTGTGGGCCTGAGAGCTGGAGAGAGATGAACTAGCGGTAGCTACATGGGGTAAATAGAGAAGTCAGTTAGAGAGAATAGGTGGAGAATTAAGTGGTCTATGGGGCAGAGGTGAGATGCAACACCATAGAGAGGTAGAGACAGAGGTAAAGCAGAGAACGGTAAGACACAGGGGGATGTATAGAGGAAGGAAAGGTAGGCAGATATAGGTAACAGTAAGAGGGAGGTAGACAGACATAGAAAGAGGTAACACCTGATGACAAAGGGAAAGAGAGAGTTCATAAAGTGAGATATAGATGAGTTCGAGAAAGAAATGTAGGTTTAAGCATATCAAAGTAGAAATAATTTCACTTTGAAAATAAAAGCCAGGCCTATTTGCTTTGATAAAGCATTTAATTTATAGTTCCAAACAGGGATGCTCACTGCATGTTCAGGAAGCCTGGATCCATTCCAGATTTACAAGATAACCAATAGATATATAAATGTTTTTCATTTAAATTCATTGCATGCATATTTATGTTTTATGGATGTGCTGGAAATCTGGGAAGGATTTGATCTTTTTAGACCTCGAGTAGACACCCTTATTCTAAAGTGTTATTTTTACAGAAATGCACGCACCTCAATTATTCTTTTTATGAACATATCTGATCCTTTGAAGCGGCATGGCCCAGAAAATCAGAAACTTGCACCATGCATTGAGTGATATTGTGCAGCTGATAGAAAAAAATCATAGGCTCTGGGAGAGGCGGTGTTAAGTGAAATTGGGATGTTTATGACAAGCAGTGCCTCTCAGTGACCTTTAGGGACGGGTACATGCTTACGGCAAAGTGTGCTTAATAAATAGTCAGTAACATAGAGTGATATCCCTTGGTTCTCCATATCCTCACATAATTGTGGGTGCATGAGCACAGATGGACAAGGAGTGGCTTGCCTGGAAATGGACTCTAGAATCCTAAAGTATTTGTTTAAATGAGAACTGACTTCCTTGTAAGTGCTTTTATGTTTTCAACAACGCCAATTCTCTCTTTTTGTAGAAAGATCCCAGGGGCAATTCGAAAGAAGTAGATGTGAACACTGCATAGCATAATGCAAACAGTGTAACCAATGTACGTTAACACTAGTCTGATAGGCGATACCTGGGACTTTCTAAGCAAATGCAGACAAAGAATATGGAAGGTTTTGATTTGCTTCATTTTTCAGGAGAACCAAGTTTTACAGGATCCTGAGATAAATAGTTTGACTCATGGGAAACATTCAAAAGACTTTGGACAAAAATGCTTCATGTTTATTAAGGGCAAACTTAATCAAGCAACAGCTTGCTGAAAGAGCATGGATTTCATAAATCACCACTTGATGTTCAAAGAATGAGTGCAACAGGTGCAGGAGAGGGGCAACATTTGCTTATATAAATTGCACAGGATAGCAAAAGATTCTTAATGTATCAAGAAGGTTCTCCACCACTCTTTATGATTGCCTTATCAGCCCCATCTCCTTCTTGAGGTGTGTCCAGGCCCCTTCCATGTGATCTGCCTATAAATCAAAGAGCACCCTTTGAAGTGTACAGGGGAATCCCCCCACCCCTTCTCCATTGTATCCCCCCCTGATCACAGGAATCCAGCAAAGCACAAATCTGTTGGTGGTTACATTAGTTGTTTCTGTAAACTTTGGGAGGAGATTCAAATGATGAGAACAGAACCCTCAAGAGACAGGTTGCCAACTACCTGGAATCTGTAGGCAGTCAATTCAGTTTGGCAAATCGGTCTAGTGTCCTCCTTACTCTCGTCATTATGGACACAGTGTTCAGTACCTAATACATTCTCTGTGTTGTAGTCTTGGTTTGCTTCCACTGGACTAAATAGACCTCATTTGTTCTAGATTGATCCAACTGCACCAGTTTCATGCAAGATTATCAGATTGTCACATAAGCTAAATTTCTGTACAGGCCTAAACGATGGCTCGGTAAGTTAAATTCTTACCTCTTACATATGGATCATCTGTAAATCATGAGTTTCAGTCTCAGCAAGGCCAAATTAGCATTCCATCCCCCATTCAATATATTGAATAGTATCAACACCTGCCATTTGTTGTATTTTAAGAAACAGAATTACAGAATGAAGCAGATTATGAAAAGGAAGTTTTATTATAACAGTGAATTTAAACTTTACTTGGCATTGGTTACTTTGATGATCTGGAATAGATCTAACCCTTCTAAGCCAATGTTGAACATTCCCAAATTAGATTGACTAAACTGATGGTAATTATTTGTAGGTGAAAACCTCATGAATGATAAAAGTGCAAGTGATGACATCAATTTGGTAAGGCCACCCTGTAAAATCTGAACTTCTGAGTTTCATGGTCACCTCAGATGTTATATACGTTGGTCTAAAATTGGACATCAGAGGAAGAGAGGAAAAGCCAACAAAAAATGCCTCTAAACAAGCATCCTCTCAAGCTTTCCTGCAGTGAGACGCAGATATAATTATCATTTCACATTTGCTGCTGTTGCAGAAATGCTAGAATTTGACTCAGAGGAAGTAAACACGCCTTCAGGGTTTGTGACTTTGCTATTCTTGTGGCTTCTTTGCTTCATATGAGGAGCATCTGCACTACTTTTGTGGTGGGACGGATGAGGAATACAAAATGTTCTAGCATTTGCATCTGAAAGTTATAATTCTAATAAGAACATGGAGGTAAGGATTAAGCTAACCTCTTTCTTTACAGAGAAGCCGGGCTCTGACCAGCCTGTTCTTCAGATCTCAGGAGAATTGCCTTAGGACAGCAAACATGTTAGGGTCGCACTGCAGGACTATAGCACTGTTTTCCTCTAGAGAAGGTCTAGGAAACTCTGCCCTACAACCCATTCTCACTTTTCTTTCTGTAGGCTTTTGGAGTATAGATATTGTAAGGGAGAGGCTCAATCAAAATAAAGCCCTCCACTGTCTCTCTTCTTCTGAGAACCAGGGCTCCCAAGACCTTCTGTCCTACACCTGGGACTCATTGTAGTCTTTATAGTCATACAGGAGTTCATTGACAGAAGAAGGATCCACAGTCTCCTCAACAGGAGGGATCTCCTCTTCACATGGATGTAAGTCATCAGCTATAAAGAGGGGAGTCTGAGTTCCAAAGCATAAATCATGGTATGTAGCAAGGAAGACTTCTATCAACTTCTTAAAGGTATCCTCATGGGGTGCATGTATTGTTTACCCTTTTGAATATGTGGCAGTGGGATATTTCTCACTTGTCAGAGTACTTATCTGATACTTTTGCCTTTCTTCCTCCAGTGGAGGGATTAGCGTATGCTTGGTCTGTTCCTGCAGGTGTGAAATTATTGGTTTTAACTCCATCGTCTCTGCATTTACATTCTGTCCTGCAAAGCACTGCTAACATTACCCCAGAGATGTTCTCTATAAGGACAAAGGTAGCAACAGGCTCAAAGTATTTTCTACAATTTGTCTGACAGTCAGTAACAAAGCCACTGGCAATCTGTGAAAGATTTCAGGCCTAAACTGAAGTAAGCCTTTTAATTACAAACAGAAAATATGTAGTATGGAATTAGAGGAAGGAGAATGTTCTATATGACAACGAAGTCCAGCTTCAACACTCTGTTGTATCTTCTTACCTTACACTCAATGGACCATGCAATGCCATTAACTTCCTCTTCAATGGAAAAATACAGAGGATCTGACGGCACGTAAACAACACCAAGCCTGCTTCTCCACTAGCACATACATCTCCATATTGCATCTCACACTGGTCATCTTTCAAACACGTATTTCTCATAGACCTAACTGACAACTTCAACTGCCTCAAAGTCACTATAAAGATTAAGTCCTACCCTTGCCTTCATCATAGACCTTTTGGAAGAAGCTCTCTCACTCCTACTCTCCATTGTCAATGACACCTTCAATCAAAGAATCGAATCAGAAGCTCTCAAGTCAGGCCATATCCTCCCACTCCTGAAGAAACTGTTATTCCTGTGCTGTGAACTGCCAATGGCAAGAGTTTACCACAGTTTATACATGCCTCTTGTGCTCTCAAGCAGTACATTGATGGGATGTGATTAAGCACCAAGGCTGCCTACACTTCACATGCTTATCCACCAGACCTTCTCATAGAGGGATGAATTGCAAGCTGCCTGGAATGCCAAGTATGAAAGGTTGTAGCATGATTGCGGAATCCAGGACTGGGAAAAGGATGCCAAACTTTTTGTTCAACTTTGCGTTTCAAACAGATGTTCCAGAAAAAGGGGAATGCCTAAACCTTAAAATCCACCCTTTCCAAGATTGTAGTTTATCTCTAGAATGCTACTCAATGTGAATTGGAGTATTTTTCTGTGATGTCTGTTCATATGTGAATCAATCACGAGGAGACATTTCCAAGACATGAATGCATCATAGTGCATTAATTTCAATTTATGACAGAGTTGAAGTCATACCACTTCAAGATACACTCAATTTTAGAAGCCAGCTTCACCTCAAATCACATTATTGCTTTTGTGCTTGCTCTTATCCCGGTACTTCGCTCCACTGCTTTTCATCTAGAATTTCGTGATACAACTACCACATACTTACAAACATACAAAAATGCATAGATTATGCAATAGATGTAACACGCATCAAGGAATTGAGTAGGGTTTTGCATAGCCATCAAAGTGTTGATAAGCTCTGCAGATAAAACTTATGCAATAGATGAAACAGCACAGCAATGGATAGAATAATGTATACCATAAGCGCCAATGGATTGATGAGGTCTGTGACCCTGTCAGAGATGGTTGGGGCAAGGGATTTCAATATCGCCACCAGCTCGTTCATTTGGGAACCCTGAATGGATGTCTGCAATAACGAATTCAACTTTTCATCGATAACTGGCTCAAAGATTGGTTAAAGAGAGACACTTACTGTGAACAGAAGTCATTTAAAGAGGACATCAAGAGGTTTTTGAAGAGATTTTAACACATCATATACGTTTTGCACTTTCAGAAGGAAGTACCTTGGTTCCCCCTAAATTGTGTGTCAAACCTTTGAACCATTACATTTGGAACAACTGCATCAAGACTAGGTGTAAGCTGACCCCTGTCTTTTATCATGGGTGTACCTTTCACTCGAAAGGCCTCTTGCCAACATATTGATGAAGGTGAGTACCCACTTTAGAATCTGTACCTGTGTCCCTTCGATGAGTAAAGACTGTACCCCAAGGTTGATACACACACGTCACTACAGCAAATTCCAAATGAAATTAGAAGTGAGTTGTCCAACATGACCAGAGCCCAGGTTCAGTGCTACAGATCTTGCTGTGAAAAGGCTGGAAACCCTCAATCTGCTGGCACTGGGAGCCTGTTAGGTCTAGGCACTAAATCCTGCCTTTCCATTGCAAGCAAGGAAGAGATCTTTTACAGTTCATGACCTTCCCTTTCACCACCATATTGAGAGGCATACTTTGCAGCTTGTTAACTGTGTAATGCATGTATGCCTGACAAGGTATCACTATTTTACCCTGTCATCTTCTACAACCCAACAGTCAAGTAAGACTCATGTGTCCAACAGGTTATCGTCACTGCCCCCTGTGATCTTCTGCACCTTGATGTTCATCTAAGATCATGTGCCAAACAAAGCATCCTCTTAAAGCTACTGCAGTACTGCCACCAGATATCTGACTGATTTTGTGTCCGGCACAGTAGTTCTGATCAGCTGTCTAAGTTAAGATGTTCAATCAGGAAACTGAACCTGAATCAAGTATCAGACTGTTCTAACCAAATGCTGTACTCCAGGTGTTGTACTTAGCAAGAGTACCAGACATATATTTGAACCAGTAGCCCTCTATGCTTGTGGTCACATGGGAGCATAGAAAAGTTTTGGAAATGTCTCCTTACTGCAGGGTCACTCTAGATTTTGTTTTCTTTAGCCTTTTTGGTTGAACTCTATTTTTGCTGGCTATATAAGTCTATCTTTACCACTTTTTCCACTTTTTCATTTTTAGCACTTTATCCCTGCCTACCACTGGTGAAATGCTTGTGCGCCTCCTTACAACATGGTAGAATTGGTATACTCTTAATTGCCATAGTATGTGGTGCCTAAAGTGTACCCAGTGCCTGTGAGTTAAATATCACCAGTGGACTGCAGCACACATTGTGCCACCCACAGCAGTGACAGGACAAAAATGATTTCAGGCCTGCCCTGCGTATTACAGTGGTACAGGTTTAACTGCAAATAGACCCATCAAAATAAACCTTTTTTGACAGGCCTAAAACCTCCTTTTAAAGATTAGTAAAGCACTCCTAAGTAGGGATGACTGCTCATTAAGGCAGGGTGCATAGTTTTCAAGAGCTGTAAATGTAAAGGTTAAGGGGATGATTTCGATGTCGGGTGGAATTGCTTCCGCTCGACACCGACTCGGTCCTGGGACCGACCAACACCCATTCCGCAGTCCCGACCGGCCCATTACAATGTGACCAAACACTGTTCTGTTGCATCCTCCCTTTCTCAATGGTAGCTTGTGTTACGGCCATAACACAAGCTCCCATTGAGAAAAGGGAGGTGCAGTTCATCCCTGCACCCCATGCCTGCCACAAGGTACAGGGATCACAGAGGGGCACCATAGGTGATCCCTCAGCCTCCAACAAGAGGCCGTGCACCAAAGGGGGCCATGCTGGCGGCCCAAACATGCTTTCTGACATGGTTTCCATGTCAGACAGTCCATCATGGAAACCGTGTCGGACACCATGCATCGTAATCTTAAGGGCGGAAAGGCCCGCCATTGAGATTACTGGCCGACGGGCTCACTGAACCTGTCAAAAGCCAGCCGGAACGACAGTCTGGTTTACTTTCCCACCGCCTCCATAATAATGAGGTGGTTGGAAAGTAAACCGCACGGCCCAATATGATGTGGCCCTGAACTTTACAGACTGCATCGTAATTGGCCCCTAAATGTTAAATATGTGTTTACAAGTGAAAAGTCCCAGAAGACTATATTCACTACAGAAGAGTTAGCTGTTGCATTGGAAAGCACTGGGATACAGTAATACATTTAATATTGCTATCTCCGCTTAGGCCAGAGTTCATTCTTGGCCTTTTAAAAATATTTATTACAAACTAAATTCATTGGTAAAATCAGATTTGTAACAAATATTATAGAACAGGCACTTTTAAAATGATGCGTGTCACCTGCCTAAAGTCTCTAGAAGCCCATTTGTATGAGCTTCCAACTGCCACCCTAGAGATAAATAGCCCCCTTGGTGAGGTGTGACACTGCTCCCACAACTGTGACTGTTAATATTGGAAAATTCGATACTGATGTACACAATGATACAAGTATGTATAAGACTGAGATCGCATCATTATTATCAAATTTAAGCATCATGAACTCTCCATCAACCCCAACTCAAAAATACGAGGTCAGGCAGGATCTGAGACTTAGGCCTGAGGTTAATTATTGATAGGTCACAGGTGGTGTGTCACATAGCTGGCACACAAACATGCAAACAGGAAATTTAGATCAATCCAACAGATATGCACAGCAACATCACAATGGTCCAGAGAGATTGTCCCCAATAAAACACACATGGCCAGAGGGGTGCACACATTCCCAAAAACATCATAAAGTCAGATGCCAAACACACAGCGATCATGCTCCTCTCATGCAGGACATGTTGCCCATTGGCCAACATTGTGTCCAGGCCAGATCGAGGCCCACCTGCAATTGTTATCAGGGGCCTTATTTATGACTACAAAGACAAGCCCTGCATTCTTTGTAAAAAATCTACTGATGGAAACTGTTTATGATACCCAAAGAAATGTATAAAACCTTGCTTAGAACAATTGTACTTTGAGTCAGTCCACAGACCCGCTTCTGTACTGTACTTCCAGCTGCAGCATTTAAGTAAACCAACTGTTCCTGTTTTGCCAAACGCCTCTTGCCTTTTGTTCATTTAAGAAAATGTCATATTCGAGCAACATTTTGGCGAGTCAGATAGGAAAGATTGGTATCTCGGACCTGACTGCAGCCCAAGGAAGTGTACTCCGCCCAGACGGATGCACATTTGTGCTGAAAGGAAGGTGAGACACTACAAATTGATTTGAAGTTCTGCTGAATCCACAGGACAGAGGTGTCTCCTGAAGCCGTCATAACAGTGGGTAAGAGACCACATCTGACCCTGAGTCCCAGCATTTGGCCTTTGGCAAACTAGGTAGAAGTGCAAAATTTAAACTCGGTGCCCTGTCATTGAGAGAAATCTATCATGCTACCTATTTTATG